>NC_059431.1:93279109-93890008 GCF_021028975.2 Sphaerodactylus townsendi | reverse complement strand
AGGGCCTGGGATGATTTTCTGCACCCCAGGTATGCACCCGGTGAACAGAGCACCCCCTTTCCCCTTATAGCTTCGCCACTGGCCCCCCATGGGTGGCCATTGTGATGCTGGAATTCACCCCCAAACAGCATCACTTTCAATGGTGTTTAAACTAGGGAGCCCAGATTCTCCTTTTAAATCTACCTTAAAGGGAGAATCTGGGGTCTCCAGTTTAAACAACATTGAAAGTGATGCTGTTTTGGGGTAGATTATTCCCCACCCTGAAACAGCATCACTTTCAATGTTTAAACTGGGGACCTCAGATTCTCCCTTTAAATCCATGCTGAGGAGGTTGGATTTAAAAGGAGAATCTGGGGAAATTTGGGGGGTGCCTGCTGTCAGGGGTGCAATTGTTAAGCTAGCAGCACCAAACTTTCAGGTTATCTTTAGGAAACTCTCCTGCTGATACCACCCAGGTTTAGTGAAGTTTGGTTCAGGGGGTCCAAAGTCATGGACCCTCAAAGGTGTAGCCCCATCTTCTATTAGCTCCCATTGGAAACAAGTAATATAGCTTGTTAAATGCCTATGGGATATCTATGCGTAAAATATTATCGGCAACCATAGTTTTTATTTACATTTTTTTCTAAAATAAATAAGGCTTTATGTAAATTTTGATTGTGAAAACAAAGGTTAGCTGCTTGTTTGTGGATGCATGTGATGGAGGTGCTATGTATTCCTTAATCTCATTAGCATATAAATCCTGGATGCTAAATTGATAAGCAAGGACAGAACCGAGTTATTTTTGAAGCTATTTATTCAATATAGGGAGGAATTATTTTGCATCTAGGAGTCATAGTTTGCTGCTTGGTGTGGACCAGATCCTATGTTAGAACTCCTGTGGCTGAGTTAAGGATGTCAAGTGGCAAGACTGGATATGACTCCCAGTTCTTTGGAGAGCTCCTGTGAGTTAGTGGCAAACAATCAGACAGTAGCCTGACATGTAGCTTTGAATTGTATCTAAAATAGAAAGTCAACAATTCCCTTTTTAAACAAAAGCTGAGGGCAACTGTGAGGAATATAAATGCAAGAATTAAAATCCAATTCAGCAAAATAATTTTGCTCTGTAATAATTTTGAACTGTAATTCAACAACAAAAGGTTGGCTCTGATACTTGTGTTTCCTTATATCAGGGGTAGGGAACCTGCGGCTCTCCAGATGTTCAGGAACTACAATTCCCATCAGCCCCTACCAGCATGGCCAATTGGCCATGCTGACAGAGGCTGATGGGAATTGTAGTTCCTGAACATCTGGAGTGCCGCAGGTTCCCTACCCCTGCCTTATATAGCTCCCAGACATTTCATTCAAACAGGATGCTCTCTTTGGGGCTGATGGCATCCACCTTTGATAGTTGGGTTTGGATATTTGGCTCCACAAGGTTTGACATAAGTTGCTTTGTTGGCTACAGTCATAGGAGCTTTGGTGGGACATTGGCAGTTCACCCAGCTCTTGAGGCAGTTTATGCACTGGGATGGATCTGTTTGTGGGGGAAGGCTGTGTCTGTGAGCCAGTAAGAACAATGGCAGTTCCCAAAGGCACCTGGTGGGCCACTGCGAGTAGCAGAGTGCTGGACTAGATGGACTCTGGTCTGATCCAGCAGGCTAGTTCTTATGTTCTTATGGCAATGCAGTAAGAACAGTGGAATAATACAGCATGCTGTCTAAATTTCCACAGATATTAACCATAACTTTAATTTAAAAATAACCTGTGGAGTGATTCCATTTTAGACGTTCTGCAGAATATCTTTCACCATCGTGTGGTTTTATCTTTTGATCAGGGCTAAATGGTGGAGTTTATAAATAGCCATGTATCAGAGCATTTTGGTTGTCCACACTTGCCTGTCCTTCATTTGCTACCTGTCTTATTGTTCCATTTGTTGACTTGCCCTCACATTCTAATGAACAGTTCAGGTCTGCTTTCCATAATTGGACTTGTGTCCTTATGTATTCCAACACTTCATGTTGTTATATTGGAGCACAAAACAGTAATTCGTGGGTGTGTCTGCTGAATGCTGCACTAGACAATTTTAATGTGCCAAGAGAGCTTCAGGCCCCACTTATGTCTACTAAGAAGACAAGATAGATTTTTAATGCAGTCTGCTTGTTGTAGTTGTGTGGCCCTGGAGGAAGAAGGTAGATTGGTAGACAGAAAGTTAGATTCTCAACTTGCGTTCTCCTGCATTGGCAAGTTTGTTGGAAATGTAAAATGCCCCTCATTTTCACAGGTGAAAAGCTGTTGGTGTGCGGGGCTACCACAATGGAGCACAGACAACAACAAAAAAGAGAATGTGGAGCAGAAGGACGAAAGTGACGAAAGTTGGCAGTGGAGGAGGCAAAGAAATCAAGCCAAGACTTCTTGACCTATTTTAAGAAACCCAAGTCAGCAACTTCAGTGCAGTCTGAGGAATCACCAGGTCCTTCAACAAGTTTCCCTGTAGCAGCATTTTCAGAAGCAGAGGAAGATGTGAAGTTGACTACATCAGAGGGTGTTGAGATGGAGGAAGATGAAGAAATTTTTCCTGGGAGGACAGAACCTGTTGACAAACCTGAACCTGGGGAGCCGTGTTGAGGGTGTTGAGCATCTGCCATCCCAGAAGTCATCCTGAAGCATGATGTGGGGCTTCCGCCATTCAATAAAGAAACCCAAAGACCATGTATCTCTGATGCATTGGAAATGCAAATGATACAGATGGGATTTGGATATTTTCAGAATAGCAAGGGCCTTTTCAATCTCACACCACCTGAAAATCGTCAGGAGCTGAAGGTATAACAGCTGCATGGCAAAATCCTTGATTGCCTTAATGGACTGCTGAAGGACTAACTACAGTCACCTGTTAGCAGTCAGCCTAAGGGAATGACTAAGCATGATTGCATCAGCTATATATAAGAGTCATGTGACCTTTGACTGTACTAGCCATAGGCTAATTAATGTATTATAGTGTATATAAGTAAGCTAACTCAGTTAAGCATGTTCCTTGCTGGGGACAGGACCTAAGCCGAAGGCTCTGTCCGTTTAAACTGTATATATTTTATCAATGCCAATACATCCTTTCTTTGAGTGAACTCCCTGGCTCCAGTGGTTATTGCCGCACTCTGTGTATGCTCAGTTGCGCCTACGCTGTCAACTCATGTCAGGTTATAAATGGCCCAGTTGCGGCTTAGAGCGTCATAACAAACCCACTGGTGAGTAACATTGCCTAGTGGGCGGAGCGAAGAGTGTTGTGTAGTCATGACGGGTCCTACTCATGGGCTGCTGTTTGAAAGGCTCAATGAGTCCAATTAAGTCTCATGGGCAGAGAAAATGAAATGCTACCTCATCCGGGAAGGTCTCTGGAAAGCTGCACAGAAAGCTCCAGATATGGACGATGATGATGAGGTGGGAGGCTTGATGAGAAAGCCAGAGCAGCCATTGTTCTAGCAGTGGAAAACAGCCAATTGGTGTTCCTGCTAGATAAAACAACAGCTTTGGGGTGTTGGACTGCCCTGAAAGAGTTGTACCAGAGGACAACAGCTGGCTCCAAGCTGATTCTGGTGCGTGGAGGACTCTTTAATCTCAAGTTGCATGAAGGCAATGTGAATGTAGTTTCCCAACTGCAACACATGAGAGCACTCTTTGGCTGATTTGTCCGATAGAGGTTTGGCTTCTTTGATAATAATCTGCAAGCTTTGATTTTGTTTCCTCCTCTCTTGGCACAACAATGGGACCCATTAGTGGATGGTTTACAAAGTGTGCCAGAGGATGATTTAACATTGGACTATGTGTCCGGGAGGCTTTTGGAATGGGCGGCAAAGGGGCAAAGTTTACGTGCCTACCCTCAGCCTCCAGTGAACAACAGCATCAGCAAGGACCGAGGGTGACAAATTGGCAGACGCGAATGCTGTTACGCAGATGTTACACCTGGGTGGAGCAAACCAACCACCCAGCCGGTAGGAATTGCCAGCGAGGGCTTACAGCGACCTAGATCGCCAGCAACAGGCTGTGCAGGAGGACCGGAAAGGAAGCGCCTTTCTGGTGCAACGCACTCCAACGGCACCAAAATCTACGTGGCTTCTTTGGACACCGGGTCTACAGAACATATAGTAGCAAGGGCAAGTTCGCTTAACGCAGAAGAAGAGGGACACCGGATATTGGGAGAGCGGACTCTTGCTGACAGCTCTGCAGCTGTTGTACAGTCCCAAGGAGAAGTGTTTTGCAAGCAATGGGGATTAACCCTGCAGAACGTGGTTACACATACCAAGCGTATGGCCATAATCTATTAAGCTGTCCAGGTTGGCACCTGGATGCGCTGTATGTATGTACTTTCTACTGGGACAGGGGTGCTCCATAGCCAGGGATGGGGATATCAGGCAATAATTGCACAGGGGTGTATTAAGTAACAGACTTTATAAATTGACTGTGGACAGTAACACCCCTGTGACCTGTGGATGTTCCAACCACTGATGTGGGGTAAATGACCCACTGCACCCAGCTAATTGTGCACAACTTCCACAGGAAATGTGGGCATGTGAGCTTCAAAGTACTCAAACAAACAGCACAACAAATGTGTGGTGTGCAATTTGCCAAATGTGATTGTTTTCCTAGAGTGCAAAGTGTGTTTGAGTGGGAAAGTGAAAACGCATCCAGTGGCAAGACAAAGCCCAAGGGTAACTAAGGACCCGCTTCCGGCTTTGGTGCACTGGGCGATATAGCACAATCGTATGGTGCTCCATCGGGGTGCCAAATATGTGTTTGTAATTGTGATCGACGATGCCACACGCTTCACTTTCTCCCATTTCTAAAAAAGAAAAGAAGAGTGAAGCCTTCCATGTATTTAAATTATAGCATTACTAAGGATCTGTAAACAATTTGGATGTGATGTGAAAAGCAAATCCAGATTGATGGTGCCGGAGAGGAATTTCTAAGTAACCAATTTACTGAGTGGCTAAAACAAACGAGGAATAGATAGACGAAAGTGTCTAATGCCCATATGTGCATTCTGAAAATGGTTTAGCAGAGAGAAAGATTGGTGTACCTGAAACAAATGGTGCGGCTGTGCCATGCTAAGGACGCCAAATGCAAAGGATAGTCTCTGGGCTAAGGAGGCATGGGCTTACTGTAATGCATGTCATGAACAGATTGTTCAGCCGGGCTAAGCACTCCAGTGACATTCAGAGTAGGAGGCTGTATGGTGTTAATGGTAAGGCACCTAAGTTAGACCACCTTCATACTTTTGGTTCATATGCCAATGTTCTGGTGCTCCACACAGAAGGAAGCTTAAAGGTGCACTCACAAAGGCTTCCAGTTTGTGGGTAGGTCCAAGTGGGTATGAAGGCTTTCAGGTTCCTATTACCAAATGGTCAGGTACCATTTTCCAGAAGTGCTGAGTTTGAGAAGCATTCTGGTTGGTCCCAGCTGCATAGCAATTTAGGGACTCCCTGCTTTCTAAGCAAGAAAGTCCATCTGTCATTCTGCCATGCTGATAAACATATTGAGAGAAGGGAGACAAAGAACTGAAAGTGAAAGTTCTTCTGAGGTAGAGTGTGAAAGACACAAGTCTAAGTGTTCCTGTTAAAGCTGGAATCAGACTCCAGAAAGTGATAAGGAGAAAGAACCAATTCCCTCAAAAAAGGTCTGCACGGGTGTGACTAAAGGGAAACCACCCCAAAGGTTTGGGTATGACACAATAACAACACAAAATGAAAAAACAGAGAGAATGGAGGCGGTGAATGTTTTACAAACAAATACTGATGAATGGTCTGGAACCAAACAATTATCAAGAGGTTTTGCACAGGGATGAAGTTGAGCAAAAGCGATGGTTTGAGGCTATGAACTCAGAGTTCAAATCTTTAATCTAACCCGGTAAGATGTTTTCACTGAGGTTGATATGCCAAAAGGAAGAACTCTGTTGGACTCCAGATGGGTCTATAAAAGAAAGCTTTTAGCTAATGGTGAAACGCCTTTTAAAGCCAGATTAGTAGCTAGAGGTTTCAAACAAAATTTTCCTGAGGACTTTACTGAAACCTATGCTGCTACAGCTAGGTATGAATCCATCAGGGTTGTGTTTGGCTATTGCTGAACAAAGGTATGTCTCCAAGCAACTAGATGTGTGTACCGCCTACCTGAAATGCAAAGGTGGGATGAGGAGATATATATGAGACCACCACCCTGGTTACAGGTGTAAAACAAATAAGGTTTGGTTACTGAAACGTGCGTTCTTTATGGTTTAAAACAATCAGCACATATGTGGAGAAACCATTTAGATGACCTGTTGGTGAAAGGGTTTTCAAAGTTGTGCCACTGATTCCTGTGTCTATAAAACAGGGAAACCAGGTGCTGAAAGCGTTCTAGTAGTGTGTGGAGTCAGATGACATCATCCATAATACCAACAGAAACCAAAAGGAACTGAACAAAGTGTTTCCAAACTTTAAGTAAACACATTAAAGTGCGTGATCTAGGTGAAATAAAATCCTACCTAGAGTATGGGCTGGAATTTGTACAAACCGCTGAGGGTTTATTGCTGCACCAAGAGTGGTAAAATAAAAGAGCTCTTTGGAGAGAACACAAAATGGTTAACTCCACTCAGCAAGCAAACACCCATGGTAGTAGGGTTTCCAAGAACTAGACAGGACACAAGAATGTGATGACCCGGTCTCTACAGAAGTGCGTAATCGGTCTTTGCAGTATATTGCTTCCATTAGCAGACCAAATATTCTCACATGCTGTCAACGCATTGCTTCAGTAGATCGCCATGCCAACAACCAACTGAAACAGACTGGACTGGGGTAAAAAGGGTGCTGAAATACCTTAATGCAACCATGTCTAAAGGTTTACTGCTGTGTCCAGACCAAACTACCAACATTGCTGGATATGCAGATAGCAGTTTCATGTAATGAAGAGAACAATATAATGTCTTGTACTGGGTATGTGATAACCTAACGCTGGGTGTACCCATTTTATGGGCATCATTTAAGCAAAACTAAGTAGCACAAAGCAGCTGTGTGGTGTCAATACAGCTGCCAGAATAGTTGTGCTTTGGAGACATGCAATAGGGTGTCTGAATTAGCTAAAGACCTAGGTCTCAAGGTACCAAAACCAAGCATATTATTCAATGACTCACAAAGTTGTATACAGTCTCTTAAAGGCTGAGAATCTGTTAAGACCAGAACAAAGTATATAGGAGCACGCTATCAAACATCAGACAAATGATTCAAACAGGGACTCATATAGAGGCAGAAGCTTCCCTACCTTCACAGGACAATAAGGCAGACATCCTGACCAAGCCATTAACCTCTATATAAAAAAACATGAAAGAGGCGAGAGTTGTTGGGTATAACTGATGCATCTCTGAAATAAGTCAGCCATGTTATGGAATGTAAGGCATACACTGAATTGATATATGTGTAAATGTAACTGTTAATGTGATAAACAAAAATGTGATGTGGAGGTTTTGCCAAGCATCTGGGAAGGGGTGTCAGGAGCTGAAGGTATAACAGCTGCATGGCAAAACCCTTGATTGCCTTAATGGACTGCTGAAGGACTAACTACAGTCACCTGTTAGCAGTCAGCCTAAGGGAATGACTAAGCATGATTGCATCAGCTATATATAAGAGTCATGTGACCTTTGACTGTACTAGCCATAGGCTAATTAATGTATTATAGTGTATATAAGTAAGCTAACTCAGTTAAGCATGTTCCTTGCTGGGGACAGGACCTAAGCCGAAGGCTCTGTCCGTTTAAACTGTATATATTTTATCAATGCCAATACATCCTTTCTTTGAGTGAACTCCCTGGCTCCAGTGGTTATTGCCGCACTCTGTGTATGCTCAGTTGCGCCTACGCTGTCAACTCATGTCAACATGTCCCCAAGTTGGTAAAAGGTGAGATCAGGAGAGGGTCAAGTTAAGGAAGTGACCTGCTCATGGGGACAGCATTCTGTTTCTGTTTCCTTCTGTTTTCAAGGTCAGAATTTCAGTCCACATTGGAGAGGGAATCTGGATTTGACCAGTGGAAAAACTATGAGAGGATTTACTAATAATGAAACCAGGAGCAATAATTGTAAGTGCTTTGCCCAGCGGAAAGTAATGGAGAGAAATTTGGCTGAGAGCAGGGGAATGATTGGCAGTGACCTAAAGTGACAGATTGAGAAGGAGAGGCAGAAGTGGCATGACATTTTGAGAAGAGTCCTACAGTGTGTAAAAACCCTCACAATCCAGAACTTGCCTTATCGAGACCACAGGAAGTAATTTCACCCAGATACTGAATCCAATGTAGGAAACTTCCTGGAGTTAGTGAAACTGGTGGCTCACTTCTACCCTGCCATGAAAGAGCACCTTGCAAACCTCCAAAGTCATCCAGGCTCAGTATCTTACTTTTAACCAGATACCCAAAATGAATTCATCCACCTCATGGCTTCTGCAATTTTGTTTGCGTTAATACATATGTTATAGGTTAAATGAACAAATAACTGTTTAGATAAGGCATTTAGTGAAGACGCTGTTAGTTAACCGATAAACACAACTGTATGAATTTTATTTAACATCTCAAAGTTACAATATCTCTTGGTTCCATCAGGAAGTTTTGCAGACCCTACATTCAGGTCGTTCGTATCAGCTTAGTCTGATCTTGTATTGTATTATTTTGTTAAATTTTGTCTTCTCATCCTTATCTCTTTTCTCTCCTGTTTCTCCTCTTATGAGAAGCACGAAATCTATAATAGGCATTCTTCTTGCCTCTTCTGTCCTTCCTCACCTTTCTTTGGAAGAATGTATGGTTTTCTCTGATATACCTGTTTCCTGCTTTTTCATCTTTATTTTTAACTCAATAAACATTTTAAATTAAGACCGTGAGTTCATGTTAGTAAGTGCCTTATATTGTTAGTATTAAAATTCAATGTGTGCAGCTACTGTGAAAAACATGACTTGAAATTTGCCCCTGTCTTTTCCCTCCCCTCCTCCCTTGATCTGTGCTGTGTTTCCAATGCTAGGGGGCAATTGGGGGTGCTGGATATAACACCAAAATTTTCACAGCAGTAACAAAACATTTTTAAGTGTTATAACAGTTGTTAAACATTTCAAAAGAACTTTTTTCTGACTTTTTCTGATTTGTTTCTATTATATGATAAATCTTACCTTTTTATATTGTAATACCTCTTTTTAAATATATAATAAAGATGGTAAAAAACTGAATAACGCCCCCCACCCCAATAGCCCATGGTAATTCTCAATATGCATGACAATTAAGAAAGCAGCAAAAGAAACTGGAACAAGAAAACAATTCAGACACATGCAGATCAACTCACCCCAAACTTGCTAGTGATTAAACTAAGGAAGACCCACTGGAATTAAAACTATGCCAGTGCTTTTATCCCCCTGAAAATTAACAGAAAGAATCAAAAGACAGCCCTTCTTGAACCCCTATATAAATAAGCACAAATAGGCAATCAAATAACACTGAAAGGTGTCAGTTACAACAACCTGGCAGAAATTATTGCTCAAGAAAGTCATCTAGTTCAAAACAACATTAAATGTCTTTTCAAAAGAACAGTGCTAAAACATGGCAAGATTGGAACCATTTGAATGCCAGATAATGCCATGCCTCTCAGTTCTTGCTGCCTACTTACCTCTGATTACCTCTAGCCTGTTTGTGCAACAGTCCGTGGATTCAGCCAGGCAGCCAGGAAAGCAAAGTTGCTCTGCTACACTTCTACTGAGTTTGGAGAGGACTTCCTGCATCCACTTAAATAACTTGCAGGCTGTCTCACTTGCCACCTACTGAATTCCTTGTAAACTACAAGTAACAACTGCAAAATGAAACAGCAGTTGGAAAAGTAGGGAATACGGTCACAACTTTTCCAGGAAAACACCTTTCCTGACTCTTCCATGCTTTGACAGTCTTGGATATGAAAACCAGGAAAGTTGACACAGAGAATTATACTGGAAAAAGGGAGTAAAAGAATGGGAGAGAAAAGGAGGGAAAAAACCTTCCTAAATAAAATGACCACCAAAATTTGGGAATTGAGCTTCCAGAACTGATAGGCCGTTTCTGCACGGCCGTCGAGGCGCCTCCACGCCGGCCGTTCGCATGCAAGCATGCGGGTGGCCTCTGGAGAGGCCGGCAGACGGCAGGCGGCTCCGCATGGAGTCAGCTTTCCACTCACCTTGTGTCCCGTCGTCGGCCTGCTGGCGTGCGAAGCTTCGACGCTGCCTCTCCGACCTCCAGGGTCGGAGGACAGCGATTCAACGGCCAGCAGGTCAACGACGGGACAAGGTGAGTGGGACGGGGAAGGGAAACAGCGTGTTCTCGGCGGTGCTGTTCGCACCGCGCCGCCGGGAACACGCTGTCGGGGGAAAAACAACCCTTTAAAGGGTTGTTTTTCAGGGCGGCCTGACGCCACCCTGGGGGAGGGGGAGCGACGCCTGTGCGAATGGCTCCCTGGGGACGGTGTTTATCCCGTCCCCAGGGCGCCATTAAAGGGCCGTGCGGAAACGGCCATAGAGAACCTTTAGAAATCAGGTACTTTACAGAACGTACTTGCAGTGGCCCACCAGATGCCTTTGGGAGCTTGCTCCAAGTCTTGTTAAATATTTATTTCTATATACTGTGGGAACCAATCAGAATGTGTATAAAATTGTTTAATCAAGGAAGATTAATCCAAATGAACCAGAGATTGCAAAGAATCAAAATGGGGTTCTCTCTGTGTAAGTGACCAGCAAGCCTGCATGTTTTAGCAACAGGTCAAAGGAATGTCACCAGGTTTCTCAGTGAATATGCAGGCCAGCAAGATAACATCTTTGGTATCTTGGCACTGAGGGCCTACGTGACAGCAGACAAGATGCATTTTATATGACCTTGTTTTCTTGGTTAGGTTTTTGGGTTAGAACTAGCTAAATGAATGTGATTAGTTAAATTACAAAGTGGTTTTTCTATATAGTTAAATGAACACATAAATGATAATGAGTGATTCATATTTACATGTATTAGTATTTTACTATAATTCTATTGTCTTAGAATCATTGTATAATTGTTAGAATCATGTTTTAACATTTCATGCTGGGGAATTGAACAGAGAGGTTTTATGATCCAGGAGAATGTCAGAATGCTGCATAGCTTAAGCCTGCATTGCCTAAGGCATCTCTCTCTGAGAGCCAAACTCAGAGAACGGGTTTTTCTTGAAGACAGTGAGCTAGTTTTTATGGCAGTCCTTTGTATATGCGTAGAGGCCATAAACTAACAGCATGTAGCATTTGAGTAACAGAATATACGTAGAAATATAGGCTGTCTTCATGTGACCAGTTCTGACCAATTAGATTTTTAAGGTATATGGATCATAATACGTAGAGTAAGGGGAAGGATTATGTGACATCTTTATTTCTGCATCTATAAGAATTAAGACTCTTCCTCTACTGGGCGTGTCTCTCGCTTGAGAGCACCAAGGCCGCTCCTTCGGGAGAGGTCACCTCCTGTAACATTCTAAACATTGGATTGGGGCGTGCCTTTCCTTAGGGAGAGGTCACCTTCTGTAACTTATCTGTATTCTGTAACGTTCTAAATTCTGGGTCTATCACTCGAGGGCACTGGGGAGTGTTCACATTCTGTAACTTGCTATATTCTGCTAAGTAAACTGTCAGTTTGTTTTTCTAATATCAGATGTCTTGCTTTTATTTCTAACTTAGTTTTTCTTAAAACTAATCTTGCTGTGTAGGACCAGAGAAGCGGCTCTGGCCCCACAATACTTATGATTTGAAAATGTTATTTTGTATTGCCATTGCAAAGTCTTTCCTTTAAGTTACTCATGATCAGCCTGACTTTCTAAAGAATTTGAGGAACGTGCCTAAGTATTAACAGGAATAGCAGACCTCAAGCAGTTTCTAAGCAATAAAATACACCTGCTGTTTTTCTGTATTTGATCCAGTAAGTTTTCTTTTCTGTTAATTTGTAAATAGAGTGTGTTTCAAGTATTGTGCTGACAAGTTTTTTAAAAAATTGCCCATCAGATTTGATAGCAAGATTGAAGAAATAATTTGAAACTCAACTTTACTAGAGTCTTGTTTCTTGCTTACGTCGGCCTCATTCACTGGTTGGAGAGCAAATCCTTAGGCTTGGACATTGCACTGTGACATTGCTTTGCAAAAATCTTGGAATGAAAGTCAGTTCTGTGGCTTTTCAAGTGAACCACCTCACCACATTTGAGGAATGCTGAAGCTAGTTTTCATTTATAGCTTTTGTAAGTCCAGATTTTTTTCCTCACAATTTGAATATACACCTATCAAGGAGCGAGTGCCCTACGTTCTCAGTGTTTGAAGTGTGTTCAAATGAATTATAAGGGTTTTCTATTTCATTTGATTATTTTCAAGGAACTGTTGATAATAGATAGGAACAGTTTTCCAACCAGCCCGGGTGACTTAATTTCCCTGCCTTAAGAATGGAACCTTGGAATCAATCCCCTGCTGAGGTAACTGACCAAGCTGATAAGACTTTTGCACATAGCAGACTACATCAATAAAAGCCTTAGACTTTATTAAAAGGAACATAAAAAGGTTCAGATGCAAAGTTGATGCAGTTAGACAAGCAAGTTGATGCAGTAAAATATGTCTAGGTTCTAAACACTCACATACACAAAGACAGGTATAAGTAAAGCCTCAAGGAAATGGAGCTGGCACTAGAGTTCTGATGCATTATTTGGCATGATGATAGGGGTGTTTTTCTGGGTGTGTACACACATTTTTACCCCGTGCCTTTGTTTATGCTGTATAGAAGCTGAATGTCAGGTCTGCTTTGCTGGAGGGAGGACTTGTGTGAAAAGTTACTTTCACTTTAGCAGGTGCTTTGCTATCTATGGTTTGGCCTTGGTGTCTACTGGTGGGATGTGCCTCTTGTCCAAACCTTTCTATGCTTCTCTGTTCCCATGTGGGGGTGGGCATGGGCCTTCTATATTATCAAGTGTTTGGCACCTTTTTGCCAGAATCATCTTTCCTTTGTTCCATGTTGTCTTCAATAAAATCCTTGAAAACTATGGGTTGTTGTCTGATCCTGGGAGTTGACACTGGATTTCCTCAGGTCTTTCCATTTAGTCTGGCTGCTCATAGTTCAGGCCAAAACACTTTGATGTGGAAGTTCTGTGTGACAATTTTCACATCTAATAGGCAGCAGGATGTTGCATCAAGTTTTATGATTTGACTAAATGATTGATCTGTCATGTTGATTTATTCAAGGACAGATAAAATCACTTGACAGATAAAATAACTACAGACCTTTTTATCCTTAATATCTGAAGAATACACTCCCTTACTGAGGATCAAAAGAAATTCCACAAACACAGTGGACTAGAATAAGGAGGGAACAAGCCAAATGCCCCAGTTTTCATCCGGGGATCCCATCTATACATTAGAAAGAGCTTGGTGTAGGGCAGAAAATATAGAAAGATGCTTCTTAACCCCCAAATTAAAGAATCCTGAGTCCAAAATCACATTTGCTCTAAATTTCACACCTTTGGCTAATAAGATTAAGACTACAGTACAAACCCATTGGCACATAGTGGTTGATATTCCCGAATGTTTTTGTTCTCAGATCAGATATAGATGTAAGACCAATATAAGACAGTCATTAATTAGGTTGGGTTTTCTTAGAATGTAGCCTAACACTGAGACTATAAAAAGGCATTTTAAAACTAGAAACTATTCAATTTGTGTTCTGTCCATGAATATCAAGGAAATGCAAACTATATATAGGAATGGAAACAGTTGACCAGTGAAACAAAAAATTGTGTATATTTGATACAATATCCATGTTTATATATACGTTGGAATATCATCTAAATCAGTGAGGACTGGGATTATTGAACATCATTTGAAAATTGAACATAAACATAAACATCTAGAAGCACTTTTAGCCCAACATTTTGTAAATAAGAGCCATTCAGAAAATGACATAAGATTTTGTGTACTATATAAATACAAGGCTCCTTTATATTATCATTTGGATGTCAGGAAACAACTTTTATAGCTGGAGGCAAAACTTGTATATAATTTAAAAATTATGGACTCTGGGGATTAAATAGTGAAATAGACTTTTCATCTTTTTTAATAATTGAATAAGTTCTTTATTACCCAAGACAGTAGAATGGAGATAGTTGTAATATGGCTTGTTGACCTATACAAGAACAGATACAGAACAGAAAAAGAACTCTTGAATTAATTAACAATTAGATATTTTTGTGCAATTTAAGAGTCCAGCTGAAAATAATTATTTGAATGTGCTATTTGTGCACAAACCCAATAGGTATTGAGGGGAAGATATTTTGTTGCTTAGCCCCAGCATAAGTATCGCACCAACTATATTGAAACTAGCTTCAAGAAAAGTAATGCAAGTAAATAGTTATACAGTGCATTTGCAATGATTGATCAGAGATGTATAATGACTTTAGTATGATCATATCTATCAACTTTTGTAAATATTTTTGAAATATATTTATTATTAATTATATATTAATTATTTATTGTATAAGAAATGTTAATATAATTGTATATATTAATGCTATGAGGATACAGTGAGTAACCCTCCCCTATGATCCACCAATGACAGATGTGGCCACAATCTTTCACAAGACAGATCTTGACAATGCATTCATACTGTGGATGGTAATGACTGAGGTGACTGAGTGGCATGATCCCTCCCGATGTCGCTCCCCATGTTTTCCTCATAATATTTAATGTTGTATTTGAGTGTTTTAGGAGATATAGGAAAGCAATGCCTGGTGAAAAAGCAAGAGATGCAGGGTTAACAGCAAAGGAAGAAATGGAAAGGGTGGGCTCAGCAGTCATGAGCACCACTGCATGGTTACTTTCTTCGGTTGCAATTCCTTTTACAAGCGTAGTCAACCCATTACTGATGCCTACCTGGGGTAGAACAACCAGTTAAATTCTAGAATAATTTTATACATCTCTCATGCCACCATAAACAAATTGTGAAATCAGTTGCATAATTGCACCCATAAATAACCCATCAGTGCCATCTCATGGATAGAAGGAGCATTTTATTTTAAGACCTTTGATGTGATGTGATCAACTATTTCCAAAAATGCCTAATGATGCTTACGCCCTCCCAGCTTGCAAGTTTTCCAGTGTTGGGATTGTTTCATGGGGCTGCTTTTGTATATGAAGCAAGATTAATTACAACAGCCCAAGTACTGCAAAGTCAATCCATTATCCTTGCCTTGAAGAGTCCATACATAAGTGAAAATTCAAGCATTCTTGTCAACATGAGCAGGAGATTGCCTCCCCACCTTCTGGAATGTTCCAAAGAACATTACCTCGTGGATTGGGGTAGATGATCTAATAAAGTGGCTTTGTGGGTGTGATAAATTCATTACTATCCTCGTGGGAACTTGTTATGAATCCGGAAGTTTGGAGTCTCCCATCCTCCAATTAATTGGTTTGCCCAAACACAGGCCAGCATTTCTTGGGTTCCACCAGCCTTTAAAAATAGTGTTTCTTCCCCTTGGGTTCATTCTAATATGGCTTCCAACAGAAGGGTGGCCTCTAGGCATAGGCGCAAGGTTACCATCATGCTGGACTATGTCTAGAGGGAGAAGTTGGGAGGGAAAATCCTTGCAATAAACACCTTCCACACTGAAAGAATGTTCCACAGGGTGGCAGAGCACCTATCCGCTCATGGGCAACCTCAGAGCTGGGATCAGTTCAGAGCAAAATTCAGCAGCCTAGAAAACCGTTTGGGGTTTTTTGCATTCCTTAATTTTTGGGATGGTATTCTGCCATGCTGGGCAACACCATCCTATTTCAGAGAGCTCCTGAACATTTGGGAGGCCATGGGGGATCCCAGACTCCAGGTTCACCATCAAGTTGGTGAGTCACACACACACACAGCCTTTATTGGCATCATACAACAAAACAGTTTACAACCAGAATAACAGAATAATAATAGAGTTCAAAATAACCATAATTTAATTTAAAAACTTCCCTTGGTAGAAGTATCAATTATATCAAACAAAAACTTGGCATCTAGTTCAGAAAAATTCTGATTAGCGTAATCAAAAAATGCTTTATCCTTTAGTCATCTGCATATCCAGATTAGTAGATGTGAACAATACTCGATGCTTATGCCTTAAGTATACCCTATTTGGGCAGTGAAACATTGTGTGCGCTAGCGTTTCCACTTGTGCACTATTGCATAAGGATAATCTTTCAGCCCTTGGCATTTTTTGAAACGTGCCCTCAAGTAAAGCAGATGGCAAGATATTAAATCTTGCTAAGGAAAATGCATACCTTAATTTAGGATTAGTCATGTAGAACAGATAATGGGACATACAACCCTTTTCTCCAACTAGAAGTTGATTTACAGGTGAACAAGTTGAATTTGCTGCTATTAAAGATCTTTGATAATCCCATTCTAAGAATTTGTCTTTTATCAATTTTTTGGCCTCTAGATAAGTTAGCATTAATATTTCATCCATAGATATACCAGTTTCTGTGATTTTATCAAAAATTTTCCCATGCCAGTTGGAGGTGTTAAGTTTGGACAGCAGCAGACAGGTAAAACTTCTCGGCTTGGAATGATGGTGGATTTTTAGCCAATATATTATCACGCTGATCAAAGCCAAGGTAGTTAGAGAACATTGGCCTAATTCAATACGTAAGGCTGTGTAGGACACGCAGTTTGGAAAACTCATAATCCTGTGTAAAAATGTATAGTATTTACACTGGTGTTTTGAGCTAAAGAACGGACTGGGGAACCATAGAATAGCTGAGGAACTACTTTTGCATTGAATATTCTGATATTCTCTAGCATAAAACATTTTTATAGTAAAGCATTTGCTATTGACGTAACTTTTACTGATGCTGTTTTGTCATGTTTTGGCCTGCAGGGGGCACAATTTTAAAGCTAGTAGCACTCAAATTTGGTGAATTTTGGTTCAGGGAGGCCAAGGTTATGGACCCCCAAAGGAGGTGCCCCCATCCCCCATTGTTTCCAATGGGACCTAATAGGAGATGGGGCTACCTCTTTTAGGGTCAATAAGCTTGGCCCCTGAACCAAACTTCACCAAACTTGGGTGGTATCATAAGGGCAGTCCCTGAATCATGCCCCCAAAACATGAAAAAGCACCAAAAAATACAAAACAATTCAAACGGACCTGAATTTTTCAGATATGCCCGAATATTCGGGCATATCTGAATATGTACTTGTCTTATTTGGGTATACAGATAATTTTATGCCCGAATAAATCCGAATCTTACTGAATTTTTAGGGTATTTACCAAGCCTAGTTCCAGCAGTCAGGTTTGCTTGTAAACGCACAAGCAAGTAAAGGACGAGGAGTTTGGATTTCTAACCCGCTTTTCTCTCCCATACAGAGTCTCAAAGTGGCTTAAAAGATTTTTTCTTTCCTCGCCCCGCGACAAACACTTTGTGAGGTAGGTAGGGCTGAGAGAGGTCTGAGAGAACTGGGAGTAGTCCAAGGTCACCCACAGGTTTCATGTACAGCAGCAGGCAAACAAGAGTTTGGATTTATACCATCTCTCTTTCCTGTAGGGAGACTCAAAGAGGCTTACAACCCCTTTCCCTTCCTCTTTCCACAATAGAAACCTTGTGAGGTAGGTGGGGCTGAGAGAGTTCTGAGAGAAATGTGACAAGCCCAAGATCACCCGGCAGGAATGTAAGGGTGGGTGAACAAACCTGGTAAGATAAGGACCTGGAAGATAAGACCCAGCTGCTTATGTGGAAGCATGGGGAATCAAACCCAGTACTCCTGATTGGAGTCCACCTGCTCTTATCCACCAACTACACAATGCTGGCTCTCCATGGAGGATGTACCTTGTCGGCTCAGAACAGCTGCCACTCATGTCAGGACAGCAGCAGGAGCTATTCTGTAGTAAATGGCATATGTTGGCATGTTTAGGGTACAGCCCTGGCTTCTACGAAAAAGTACATGCAAGAGGGTCATTGCCTGTAGCCTCCTCCTCCAGCACCCACAAGAAAGGCCTGTGGAGAATGGCTGGAAACACACTTTGTGCATAGGAGAGGGTCCCAAGTCCAGTTCCTGCCATCATCATTCAAACGGTCTTCTCAGACATCACGTCCTGGGACAGCTTTTCTCTGCCAGTGATGCTGGAGGTCCACTTCATGGTCAGAGCAGATGACATACTGAGCATATGTCACTTTTAGGCAAAAACAAGTACAAAATGTGTGTGATATCTTTTAAAACCAACCAAATTGACACAGGTTGCAAGTTTCTGAGCTCACTAGAACTCTTCATCACACTGGATATTAAGGTTTTTTTTCTTCAGGCCTCAGTGTTACAACTGAATCTTACAAATGTCCTTAAGGCAGCCTTAGATGTTCACACTCCTAAGAGAAGCTGCAGCTATCTATCATAATATTTCTGGTCTATGGAATCAAAAAGAAGAGGGGTCTGTGTGCATGTGTTTTGTCAACCTAACATCCACAATGCCAATTATACAAATTACTTTGTTAGCCACTTGAGTAGGAAGGATATTAAGTTGGATCCTATGACAGATAGGAGACTGTCCTACTCCTGAAGGGAAAATCAACTCAGATGAGCCTATAGGAGCACTGTCCCAGCATCCAATCATCTTTGAGAAGGGGATGATAAATACATTTTAGTTGTTTATATATTGATCCAGCCTCAAAGCCAGTAGAAGGGAAGGGGTGGAGCAAAAATCTCTCTCTCTCTCTCTATGGCTGTCTCCCATGGACCCCTGCCCCCATCCTGAGAATCCCCTCCTCAGGGTCAAGAGCCTCTCCTGCAGATGGTAGAAGGGGCAAGTGGCAGCAATCCCATCCCTTGCCAGGTGTTTTGGCTGCAGGGGATTTTTAGGGTACGCTGAAGGTTGCTAGAGGAACAGAAAGGCAGGAAACATCAAATACATCAACTAATACAAACGTTTTGTTACTGGAGCCAACCCATAAGAGTTGTATTGGCATTTATACATGATATGCTTTACAGAAACCTCCATTGCAAAAGTCCGCTCTGCCACTAGGCAACAGGATGGGCCTGACATGGGTCTTTTTTTTTGCCACCATCTCTAACCATGGTGCAAGAGGGTGGCATTCACCTCAGCAATGTAGGCCCACCTTCTTGAAAAAGATGTCAATAGATGTAAGTCAGGAATATCCAAGTAAGTGGAGCAGGGGCATGCATGCCTTTCCTTACTGCTGCCTCTGTAGTTCTGACCATCGACCCTCTTATAATGAATAGCTGGTTGGGGGTGGGACAACTTCCTGCTTCTAATGAACACAAAAGATAGTTTACTGTACAAAGTTACAGTAGACAAGTTTTGAAGGGGGAAAAAACCCTCAGGGATTCTGCAATCCTCTTCTCACCTTCACCACAGCAGCACATGGCACAGCAATGTGCAGAAGAAGCATTCTTTCTCTCACATACACACGCACACGCACACACATACTGCTTGCTTGCATCCCTGTCCACTTTTCCTATTGAAGCTACGTAAAACCACAGACATGGATGTGATTTCATCAGGATGCCCCAGAGTGCATAATCCTCCCTTTCATTCCCCTACAGAGCCGTGCTCTAATACAAACACACAGGTTGGCAAGAAAATGGAAAAGGTTACTTTAATTAGCTAATAAACAGTCAATGGCATGCAGTAGCAAGCTGGCTCATTCCATTTTGAAAGCAGAGTTCATTCCTCCACAGCCCACCCCCCCTCCCAAGATTGATTATTTATTTCAGGTTTATTTTTAATCCAGCTTTAAGAGAAAAGCCCCGGGACCATCCTGAGTTGGTTCTTCTCTACCTTTAGGGGTCTCAAAGTGGCTTACAATCACTTTCCCTATCCCTAACTAACTATGGATGTCACCATAACTGTGTTGTTATATTACGTCATGTCTGTTTTGTTACAAAATCTAGCATGCTTATGAATAAGCTTCTGGCCAGGATACAGTAGGCAGTTAAAGAAGATGCGGGGAGTAATTCAGTGTGCTAAATTTCTTAGTGGGGGGAGTCATGTGCCCTTCACACTTTTATGATTGCCTTCCCAATATTGTCTCCCTTTAACATTCCTAGGAATGCTGCCGGCATATTCTCAAATCCTTCTGTGACATGTTCATGCCACTTAATTTTTCCCTGTGCAAAAACAAACAAAAAAAAACAGATAGAAAAGTCAATTAATAGTGTTGGGCAATTCCCCCTAAAGCCTAATTTAAGCTTTAAATTACAATGTCCGGGTATTTTAGCAAGGAAAACATAGTGATCGAGGCTGAAAGGCTCATGCTTGGATATATTCATATATATATTTGGATTAAAAAAGCAGTCTGGTTTCAGAGCCGCATGCTCTCTCTCTATGGCTCATTCCGCACATGCAGAATAATGCACTTTCAAACTGCTTTCAATGCTCTTTGAAGCTGTGCGGAATGGCAAAATCCACTTGCAAACAGTTGTGAAAGTGGTTTGAAAACGCATTATTTTGTGTGTGCGGAAGGGGCCTATGGCTCATTCCGCACATGCAGAATAATGCACTTTCAAATTGCTTTCAGTGCTCTTTGAAGCTGTGCGGAATGGCAAAATCCACTTGCAAACTGTTGTGAAAGTGGTTTGAAAATGCATTATTTTGCGTGTGCGGAAGGGGCCTCTATCTCATAATGATCTATTTCCATATCCTCAGTTTAAGCAATTTGGAAGCATCTTGGCCTGTATACAAATTTCTAAAACCAAAAAGAGTGCTGCTGGTTGAGACCAGAAGTCTACCTAGTCCAGCATCCTGTCTTACACAGTGGCCAACCAATTACTCAAGGAGAGCCACAGGTCCTCCCCTTTATGTTGTCTCTGGCACTGGCATTTAGGTCCCTGTCCCTAAAAAGATCTGTCTAGCCTCAACCCAAGCCAGGACCTTTTTGGCCCTGGCCCCAACCCTGTGGAACGCTCTTTTTAATGAGACCTAGGTCCTGTGGGAAAAGGTACAGTTTCACAGGAGCTGTAAGCCAGAGCTGTTTCACCAAGAATACTGTTGAGGCAGCTACAGTGTTTCCATCAAGACATCCTCTTCTCCTTTCATTTCCCTTCCTCTCCCTCTTTCCTTTTTCTTCCTTTCTCTTTTTATCCTTTGGTGGGGTCTTATTTTAGCGCCATCTGTAGAGACGTTTTATCTATGAGCTTTCTAATTATTGTGATTTTAACTGTTTAAATTGGAACTTTTGTAGTCTTAACTGCTAAATGAAAATTTGTATTGAAAATGTTGGGCAGCCCTGAGCCTGTAGGGAGGGGCCGTATACAAATCTAATGAATCAAATCTAATCTTCAAAAGTAAACTGCCGCCGTGTTTAGATGCTCACTGTTGCTAGTAAGCCATGATGGATATCTCCTTCCCCACATTCTTACTCTCCTCATATTCAGTTAACTAAAGCCTAAAATACCTTACAAAGTTTGTGAATGAAAAAGCAAAGAAAGAGCTCATAAAGTCCTATTAAAATGGTAATTTGAAAAGCTTTCTTGCTATGTAGAGGGTTCATATTTCTGTTTCACAGCCTTCCATACTCACTACTGGCCCCTTTCAAAAAGCAGAAATCCAAACAGCAGCATTCTGAAATCTGGACACAGGCCAAGACAAGAGCTGCAATTTTATTTTCTACCCTAGGTTTGATATAGATTGACCCTTTGCCTTGACTGAAAGGGGAAAATGCCTGGGGGAACTGAATACATATATATGGCAAATAGACATCCTGATCAACTTACTGAGCAGTCAGACCACGTTTCCTTACCTGCATGACCCACTTCAACAGAGCTTTCAGACCTTCTTCCTTACGGTTTTCCCACCGTGTTACCAGGAAGCCTTCCATGCGGAGTTCTTTAAAGATCATAGGAATCTGGACATAAGGACCTGAAAAGTGTAGGTTCAAACCCCAGCTCAGTTATGACTTTTCTGGGAGCAGATGTCACTTTGTACTGAGGATGCTGCAAATTTCATGATGGGCATGTTTGACAGCCAGGTATGGGGGAGCTGATCATCCAGTCCATTCAGCTCCCAATGAACAGCTTGAATGACTGCCAAACAGACACTGTCTCTCAAATCCCTTTTGGAATTCTTGCCTTGCAGGCACCAATCAAGACTTTTGGAGGGGGGGTATCAAAAGCCAGTTCTCAGCTGATACCAGCTGAGCTTCTTGGTCTGCATATCGCCAAGTACCTCGATCTTTTGACTGTGCCCAGACATGGATCTTAACAAGGGCAAGGTTTAATGTTTTTCCATCAGCCATCACTCTTAGCTGCTTTATGTCAATTCCGCTCCAGGATAGAGTCTGTGAACTCTGCCCGAATCAGCTGGAATCAATCAGCCATATTTTATTTGATTGCCCGAAATACAAAAAAGTTAGAAGTCCCCAGCTTTGCAGTGTATCCACTGACAAATCTGGGGTCATAGCAGCATCTAACTTGGCTTTCTTTCTCAATAGTAGTGATGCTGAGATTCTTGAAGAAGTTGTGAAGTTTCTCTTACAGGTATTTGCACATTCCTCAAAAGAGATCCTAACATGAACCTTTTAACACATATTTATACTTTTAACGTTGAAAAACTATGCTTTTATTCATTTTTAATATATAATATTTATAGAAGATTTATTTTATTTTCTTTTGATAATTTGTTTTACTTTTGTCATTTTACTGCCATTTCTGATTAAAGGTTTCTGGTTAGATCATAAATAACTTTTAATTTATGCCTAATAAAGGTTATTGTATTGTATTATATTGCTTGTTTGGTCACTTTGGGTCAAGCATACATTATCTTTTGATCGGATTCTCAATTGTGCACACTTCTCCTTTTTCAGATCTCATTGTGCTGCAGATCAGAGAAGCTCCAAGGTTTCCAAGAGCGGGCAAAGCAGGATTTTTTCTCTGCCTGTGCAGGGAAAATGGAGCACAGTTGTATGTGTTTTGCTTCCTTCAGCTTTTCCACTCCTTCCTGCCTTCCCCTGCCAATACAGGAGCAGTTCCGCTGACATTTCCAGAGGATCGATAGGCCCGTTTTAAAGTTTGCCCACTTTCAATCTATCCCAGGAGTGATAGGTCAAAGATTAAAAAAATATATATATAAACAGGCAGCAACCAACCACCTGAACCTGGAAGCATTCTCCTCAGGGGGCAGACAAAATGGCAGCTAGGCTTGGTGGAAGCAGCAAGGCTCCTTGTGTGTAAACAAGGAAATACGGGGAGACCCCATTGTGAAGCACCCCGCTGTGTCAAAAACCATACATGCACAAAGGGCCAATGTCTAGTTTAGCTCTGACTTGCAGCACTAAGACAGTGCAGGTTTCCAAACTGTACATAAGGCAGAAAGAAGGCATAATGGAGGCAGCCTGGTCTGCAAGGCCCAAGGATGGCTGTTTTTGCAGCATTCACAAGCAAATCTTCTCAGGTTGGAAAACCACTGCTCTAAGACTATGCAGGATAGATAGCATGGCTAATAGACCAAATGTCATATAGCTTATTCCCATTCCAGCAGAGTCTAATTCTCAAGTATTTAAACATTCTGAATAATTTAAAATATCCTATATTTAATATTTCTAAATTTATACCTGAGAGCTAAACCATCTGACCCCACGTCTCACATTACATTAAGGATCACAGTGCTAGTTTAGCTCCTAATTCTTGGCTGTGGCATGTTCTTGGTTCTTAGGAAGAGGAAAACAACCCATCACTGCTTAAAAGTTCGTGTTGCATTCGCTTCTGTACCAATGCAGCTGTATTGTGATGAAGTTGTATATTTGGTGTGCTAAAACACATGTCAAAGTAGAGATTTAAAGACACTGCAGGCTAATTGGCATCATTTAATATTTTTTCTTTTGAAGTCCCAGGATTTATTTAAGCTGAATGTAAGTTATGTTTAAGTAACATTATCATTAGCTTTCTGTTTAGTATATCACAGCTTTTAAGATGCTAAGTAAGCAACAGACCCCTCCCCGCTTCCTCCAGTGTGAAAAAATGTTTCTACCTTTTTGGGGCTCCTTGTCGTTGTACAACGAAATAGAACCACACACCGCAATTCTCCCGTATTTCTTCATCTGCTCCACAGCAACGCTGCTAAACACACCTCCCACCTATGACACAGCAATGGAGGAGAAATGTAAACCCACAGTTACATGCATTACATTACCTTTTACCCTCTACATAAGAACATAAGAACATAAGAACTGGCCTGCTGGATCAGACCAGAGTCCATCTAGTCCAGCACTCTGCTACTCGCAGTGGCCCACCAGGTGCCTTTGGGAGATCACATGCAGGAGGTGAAAGCAATGGCCTTCTGCTGCTGCTGCTCTTGAGCACCTGGTCTGCTAGGGCATTTGCAATCTGAGATCAAGGCAGATCAAGACTGGTAGCCATAGATCGACTTCTCCTCCATAAATCTGTCCAAGCCCTTTTTTAAGCCATCCAGGTTAGTGGCCATCACCACCTCCTGTGGCAGCATATTCCAAACACCAATCACACGTTGTGTGAAGAAGTGTTTCATTTTATTAGTTCTAATTCTTCCCCCCAGCATTTTCAATGAATGCCCCCTGGTTCTAGTATTGTGAGAAAGAGAGAAAAATTTCTCTCTGTCAACATTTTCTACCCCATGCATAATTTTATAGACTTCAATCATATCCCCACTGAGACGTCTCCTCTCCAAACTAAAGAGTCCCAAATGCTGCAGCCTCTCCTCATAAGGAAGGTGCTCCAATCCTTCAATCATCCTCGTTGCCCTTCTCTGCACTTTTTCTATCTCTTCGATATCCTTTTTGAGATGTGGCAACCAGAACTGAACACAGTACTCCAAGTGCGGTCGCACCACGGCTTTATATAAGGGCATGACAATCCTTGCAGTTTTATTATCAACTCCTTTCCTAATTATCCCCAGCATAGAGTTTGCCTTTTTCACAGCTGTTAATGTAAAGGTAGTCAGTTTCCTGTGCAAGTAACCAGGGAATGACTCACCCATGGGGGTGATGTCACATCATGATGATTACTAATCGGACTATGTTTGGGGGGGGGAGGGTTACCATTGTTTTCCCCAGTCGTCTACACTTTACCCCCAGCAAACTGGTACTCATTTTACTGACCTCAGAAGAATGGGAGGCTGAGTCAACCTTGAGCTGGCTATCTGAAACTGACTTCCATCGGGATTGAACTCAGATTGTGAACAGAGTTTTTGACCACAGTACTGCAGCTTACCCATTAGTGGGTACCTGGAAACACTAGGTGGAGCATCTGTCTGTTGAAAGCAGAGGGAAACCCCTTACGCATTGACTTGGTAGCCTAGGAAGGGGCTTTGCTGGTGTCCTGAGGTAAAATAGACCTAATTAAAGTCTAAATAATGGCAATAAAACTACTGGCATGAGAGAGCGATAAGTAAATGCTTCTAGCCTGACATCATCTTGCCTCCAAGCGATCCTGAAAAAAAACTTATGATCCTGACAAAATATCCTGTGTCCCAAGGCCTGCACAGAGCTGTGCTAGGCTGTAGCTTACGTTATCAAAGTAGCAATCGTAGCCATCCGGAGACGCTTCTTTCAGAGTTTGCTCCAGGGATCCCACAGTCTTGTAGTTAAAGGCAACATCAAAGCCAAGATTTTTTAGAAAGGCTACTTTTTTATCTGAGCCTGCACTGCCAACCACTTTGCAACCCTAAAAGATTAAAACAGAAAAAAAAAAGAAATTAAACACAGATAATTTGCATCTAGAAGTTTTAGCACAAAGGGTGTTTGTTCACAAATTACAGGCATAATGCTACAAGCAAGACTTGACTTTGTCGGATATAGCTTGTTTCAGTATTATTTATGGACCGCATTCTCACCTCATCTTTCCTCTGTTTCCCCCCTCCTTTATTTTACCCTGACAACAATCCTGTCAGGTTGGTTAGGCTGAGAGAGATTGTTCCATGATCACCCAATGAGCTTCTTTGCCTAGCGTGGATTTGAACCTGGGTCTCCCTAACACAACATTCAAAATGTTACACAACATTATACTATGAACCCCTTCAATTTCTTCTTCTGAGAAGAACTGGGAACTCCCTAATAAACGATCTAAGAATTATGGGCAATTCTTCCATGTATTTAATATATTTATAACCTGTCTCTTTGCAGCCTGCATGAAAGGCAGCTTCCAACAATATTTACAGCCCAATCCAAAAAATTTTGGGGGGAGGGGGGTAGAATGGGCTGTGGGAATGGGCCAGGCTGCACCGATGTGTTTGCACCCTCTGCCAGCACAAGAGGCACCCCCACCAGTGGAGAGAACAAAGACACAACCAGAAAGGATGGCACAGCCCTAGACAGGCCTTACATGCAGCCAGGTTGGTTTGTGTTTTGCTGCCTCCCATGCCGCTTGGAAGCCCTTTGGAGGTGGCATGGCAGCGATGCCAACCCCAGCCCCTCCAGCGGTGGATTGGGCTGTTATAAGTGTAACTGTATATTCTATAACCACAAACCATCAAAAAGACCTCCGGTGATCTAGCAGTAAAATAAACCACCATTCATAACATAGCAGTAATAGCAAAGGTGTAAAAATAAAAAAAAACATTGAAATTAACAGTGCTGTAAGAACAGCAATAATATACAATTTGCAAAAGATAATGAAATCTAAAAATCTAATAAAATCAATTATATTTCAAACCACCATTGCTCCAGGTCTGCATGGTTCTTCTTCCTCAATTTTATCTTCACAAACATCCTGAGAGGTAGGTCCATAGCGATGTGGTTAAGGGAATAAGTGACCCAAAATCATCCAGTGAAGTTCAAAGCCAAATCCACCCTTTTCGTGGGCATCAGGGGAAAACTACCTGTGTCGTTCCAATAAGGGAAGCAGCTAGCACTTTCCTCACAGAAACTCAAAACCATCACTTTATCACTGGCAATTTGTGGCATAACACCCCCCCCCAAAAAATTAATCACTATTCATTGTTTTATTTACCATAGAAATTATGGATTTTCCCACTGAGATGACTTTGAACTTGGCTGCATGTTAAGTAATGAGATGAATTATCTCAGCTCTTTCATTCGAGACCTAGCTGAGGTACAAAGCCTCACACTTTTGATTTCCCAATCTTCCACATGAAGCCTGATAGGTGACCTTGGGTCAGTCACAGTTCTCTCAGAACTCTCAGTCCCACCTACCTCCAAGGTGCCTGCTGGGAGAGGAAGGGAAGGAGTTTGTGAGCTGTTTTGAGACTCCTTATGGTTGAGAAGAGTAAAGTATAAATCCAAACTCTTCTTTTTTACAGGCCTCTGTGCAATACTGAAATGTGCTGTTATGGTCACTTACTGCTATTTTGGCAATCTGCCCAACCACGCTGCCCACAGCACCAGCGGCTGAGTTGATCAGTACAGTCTCCCCTGGTTTAAGCTTGCAAACATCAAAAAGGCCAAAATATGCGGTAAGCCTGTAAGAAAGGGGAAGAAAAAGTAGGTTCACAAATCCTAACACAAAGTTGTGCTTGGCGTAGGTGCCTAAATGATGGAAGTCAAAATGTCCCAAAGAAGGAATGAGAGATCATCCACAGTAGCACAAGGGCATCTGTACCTTTAAGAGCTGCATAGAAGAGGGAATTTTAGTTGGTGCTGCTTTTCTAAAGTCCCTCGTCTATCCAGCTCTAGAAAGATGCCTGTTCTTCAGTCTCTGACTCTCCACACTAAATTATGCTACAAAATAGTAAGAATTATTTGGGGCCAATTCATACAACTGTTTCTGAGGTGGAAATATTGCCATTTATCTGTTCCTTTTTATTCCTTCATTCTTTAAACGAGCTCAGGACAACATTGCTCTTCCTTAAATCTTCCCCTTTGCTTTACCGCCATTGATGGACAAATCATCTCCAACTAATTTTGGAAGCTATTCCGCTCCCCCACCCCATTTAATTTAATTCTGAGTCACAAACCCTGTCTGAGCCCCTCTTCCACCACTCTGATATCTTGTGCATTGCTCCAGCCACAAGGCACTCTAGGAAAAGTCACTCCCAGGGAACCTGACATTCTTAAGGTTCTCAGGTACATTTATCACAACTAGAGTTATAGCTGGGATCCAAACAGATGATAGAGAATAGTTCACATAGGCTGATTGTGCACAGGCAACACTAACGGGTTAAATGAACCGTGTTGCCTGTTGCTGTATTGCCTGTTGCTAAAAGTGATGCTGTTTGGGGGTGGATTCCAGCGTCACTTTCAATGGTGTTTAAACTAAGGACCCCAGATCCTCCCTTTAAGGTGGGCGCCAGAGGTCGAGGGAGGGTGCCGACACTCCGGACCCAGAGCCCGTACCACCACGCTGACTCAACCCTTTCCAGCCTGCCCTGCACTAGACTTGGGGCCCTTCCAGCCTTCTCAAGAAGTAGACCTGGGCCTCTTGCTGCCTGCCCAAGTGGCAGACCTGGCCCCCTGGGCGCTCCTCCATGAGATCGGCAGACGGCTTGATTTTTCTCCCCCTTCCACTGTACCTAGGGAAATTGAGCAAGGGGGGAGGGGGGAACTCAGATTATGCCCTGGGCTCCATTTTCCAGAGATATGCCTCTGCTCCACCCTCCTAGGGTCCGTGCAGGCAGGCTTCTGCCCTCCCCAGATCCTGAGGAGAGCAGGAGCCAGCAGCAGGGACACGCAGAGGGCAGGGTTAAGTAATGTGTTGGGGTGGGGCTATGGACCCGCTGGGGGGCGCCCAGAGGAAGTTTTGTCTCGGGCGCCACTTCCCCCCCATACACCTCTGACCCCTTCATGTTTCTTACATGTGTTGCTGCCTTATGTATGGGTCAAACCAAAAATCTGCTGGGCCAGTCTTGTTTATTACAACTGGAAACACCAATGGAGATGCCGGGGTTTGAACACTGAAAAAGCACTGAAAACATTGCCCAGTTACATTCCAGTTTCTTTTGCTTAGTCGTACTAAAGGTATTTCATTTTTATACAGTGTAGAACGGTTTTCCTATTTTTTTACAAATGGTGGTCATTTATCTTTTGGACTTGCAAACAGCCATATATATCTTTAAAAGAAGGAGGGAGAAGTGCCAACAATCTATCATTGCAAGTATTGATTTATACAGATGTGAAGGATACTTTCCCCCTCCCTGATCTCTTCCCCCCCCATCAGAGATGGAATCATCCTTCTTTTTTCTCCTCCTCAAAATCAGACACTGAGCCCCTACATTAAGCAGAGTCACCCAAAGTCCATGTGATGTTGTTCCCGCTGCTCTGTGGAAAAAAATATATCTGAACAACCTTCTGATCTTACCTAGCAAAATTTATTGTACCAGGTGAACATGGAGGCTACAGAGCACTGTGCATTCTCTAAAGAGCAGACAAGTATGCACTGCATAAACAGAGCCACCTCTGGGAAGGAAGATGGGCATTTGCTGGGCCCAGAAGTCTGCCAAAGGGTCAGTGCCCCAATTGTACTGCTATTCTATGCTCAAAGTCCCCCCAAAAGATCAGATGTAGTGAGAAAATTCTTCATGTGTTCCCAGATTATGGGTGCTTTTCCTTTGAGCTCCTGAGTATGCTGGAATCAGTTTCCTTTGGTATACCAAAGCTCTCCAAGATTATGCTTTAAGTGTGATGTGGCAGAATCTTCAAACCAGCCAACCTCACTCACAGTAACAGCCACTTAATTGTTGGAAGTCAAGAACTGGACGCTGTTTCCTGCCTCAAACACTGAGGGGGTTTACCACTAAGTCAGAGAGAGTCATAGGTATTGATACCTTTTCTCTATCATACTGACACTATCCCTTTGATGTGTAGATTGCTATTCTCAGGGACTTCCTTCCTTCCTGTTTCATCCTCTCTCATGCACTCTCTTGCTGTCCAAGCTGCACCATGTGTGCAGATGGGATGTTGACTGCATCCATCTCAATCCGCTAGATAGATTTGAATGGAGGACCTATCTCTCGACTTTTCTATCCCTAATGGAATTAACTAATAAATACTCTTCTTATTAGTTTAGAAACAAAGAATGACTCCATCTCCTTTTTGTGCCTATGCACACACACGCATGCTTGCGAATGCTTGGCTGTGCTTATGCCTCAGTGCACTCTGCTTTTAATGCCAAGGTGTCTCTCCCCAGACAGATATCCAACATCAATTATACAAAAGCTATGCTTACCCAGGCATGCCAATTGTTCCAAGGGCCAGAGATCTGGGAAGCTCATTTGGCCAGTCAGGGATCATTCGCTGCAAATCTTTGCCATTGGAGACAAAGCGAGTTGTCCAGCCTGCAGCAGACACAACAAAGGTTCCTACAGGAAATGCAGAATTCTTGCTGTCCATGACCCTGTAACAAAATGCACCCTATATGTTACAGACCAAAAATATCAGATTACCTGAACAGTTGAGCATCATGTGCTTTCTCTGTGCATTAAGATGCTGCAGGACAACTTACACGGAATTGTTAGCATGTGCTCTGGGAGACAGAAAATGTGATTTTATCCTGCACAGAGGTACTCAAAAGGAAGTCCTGATTGATCTGTTGAAGCTTACTCAACAGTAAGAGCACACACCATTGCAGTCTTGGGTCAAACTAAATGTCACTTTTTAAAAACAAGTTAGGTCAGGGATTTCCAGTCAGATGACAGCTGCTGGGAACTAATTTTCCAAGTAATGAGTAATTTCCCAAGAAATTTCCTAAGTATTGAGGGATTGAGAAGATTAGATCATAACTACAGAATATTTATTTCCTCCAGATCTGACTCGCTTTCCCTCATCCCTATAGCAGCTGTGAAGAATGCCATTTTAAAAATTGGCAAGTGTCTGATTGGGCTTGGAACCATGGCATAGGGGTTCCCTGCCTTTCCTCCTGCTGCCATTTTCTTAAGCTGAGGGAGTAACCTCCCCTAACAGGGTATGTTTGAGTTGCCATGCTCCAAAGAGGATGCCGATTGTGGAGATGGGCCAGAATGTGTATAAATTTGTATTTAATCAAGAAATATGGAAAATCCAAATGAACCAAAAAAGCTAAGAATCAAAATGCGAGCTTCTGTGTAAGTGACCAAAAGCCTGCATTTTTGCAGTAGGTCAAAGGAATGTTACCAGCTTGTCAGTGACTATGCAGGCAAGCAAGATAACATCTTTAGTATCTTGTCACAAGGGGCCAACGTGACAGCAGACATATGCATTTTATAACTTGGGTTTTTGGGTTAGAAATGAATGTGATTAGTTAAAGGAAAAAAGTGTTTTTCTATATAGTTAAATGAACACAGAAAGGATAATGGGAAATTCACATGTATTAGTATTTCACTATAATTCTATTGTTTTAGAACCAATGTATGTAAAATCTTTTAAATGTTTTAAATCAAACTGCTGGGAAAGGAAGTTTTATGATCCAGAAGAATGTATGTAGATTCAAGCCTGCATTGCTTAAGGGGATATCTCTCTCTGGGAGCCAAACTAAGAAAACGGGTTTTTCTTGGAGACAGCAAGCTAGTTTTATGGCTGCCCTTTGTATATGCGCAGAGAGAGAGCACGCGCTAACAGCGTTTGAGTAACAGAAGGTACATGCTTGTAGCACGTGAAAGGGGTATGGGTTAATACGTGAAACGTAAGGGGATGGACTATGTGACGTCTGTATTCTGTAACTATAAAAAATACGGTTCTTCCTCTACTGGGCGTGCCTCTTTTGAGAGCCACCCGGGAGGGGCAACCTCCTGTAACGTTCTAAATTCTGTGTCTCTCACTTGAGAGCACCGGGGCGTGTCTCTCCCTCGGGAGAGTTCACATTCTGTAATCTTATCTATATTCTGCTAAGTAAAAACTGTCTGGTTGTTTCTAATATCAGATGTCTTTTGCTTTTATTTCTAACTTAGTTTTTCTTAAACTAATTCAGCTGTGTAGGACCAGAAACACGGTCCTGGCCCCACACGATGTACTTGGCTCCCAGCTAGCAGTGGTGCAGGAGGAAGCAAGATGCGTAGCCTATAGCCCAGGGGTCGGGAACCTGCGGCTCTGGAGCCGCAAGTGGCTCTTTAACACTTCTTCTGCGGCTCCTCATGGCTTCCCACCGGCTGAAGCAAAGTGGTGGGATGTTGGGACCGGTCGTGCTGTCCCGCGCAGGCAGCCACGATGCCGCCACTGCCTGCAGAGGCAGTTCCGCACAGAGCCGCCCAGGGTGCATGCAGGGGGCTTCCCTTACCTTGCAGTTCAGCTCCGGGTGGCTGCAAAGACACACCCCGGGAGATCGGAGAGCAGCGTGGGCGTGTCTTTGCTGCCGGCCGGAGCTGAACTGCAAGGCAAGGGAAGCCCCTTGCACACGCCCTGAGACTCGTAAATGGGTTGTGTGTGTGTGTTTGAATGGAATGGAATGGAAGCTGCCCAGGGTGCCTGCAAAGGGCTTGCCTTGTCTTACTGTTCAGCTCCCGTGGCTGCAAAGACACGCCCCGGGAGATCGGAGAGCAGCGTGGGCATGTCTTTTCTGCAGGCCGGAGCTGAACTTCAAGGCAGCGCCCTGAGACTCGTAAATGGGTTGTGTGTGTGTTTGAATGGAATGGAAGCCGCCCAGGGTGCCTGCAAAGGGCTTGCCTTGCCTTGCTGTTCAGCTCCCGTGGCTGCAAAGACACGCCCCGGGAGATTGGAGGGCAGCGTGGGCATGTCTTTGCTGCCGGCCGAAGCTGAACTGCAAGGCAAGGGAAGCTCCTTTCACACACCCTGAGACTCCTGGGGGATTGTGTGTGTGTTTGAATGGAATGGGATCCGCCCAGGATGCCTGCAATTAAAATACAGCAAGAGCCAAATTCAAACCCTGAGACTCCTGGGCGGTTGTGTGTCAACTGCCTCCACTGTGAGTAATGGATATAGCTTGATATAGCCTGCTTTCCTTTCTCCCAGCACACATTTGCAAATGTTGCTGTATGTGTTTGAGTTGCAGTATTGCTATAATAGATGCAGTCAGCTCCTTTGAGGCACCAAATGTTCTAATGTACACTTCTAAACAAGGAAATTGTTATGTCTGATGCATTAATAGCCTGCTTCAGAAGCCCATGTCAGGCAGCCTGTGGGGGGCAGTTCTGCACAGGCAGAATCCCATGGAGTTTGGATGTGGCATTCAATGCTGAAGGGTAGGCATTTTGGCTGACATTTTTCTTTGCACCTCTGCAACAGTGGCCTATTGCCATATAATATAGCAGCAATTTAGCCTACCAACCTCCAGGTGGGGCCTGGAGATTTCCTGAAATCACAATGGGTCTTCAGAACCTCACGGAAACTCAATGATTTCCCTTGCAGTGAATTACTTCATGGCATTATACCTCTGCTGAGATCCCTTCTTCCCAGCCCCCTATCCCTCTCGCAAGCCGGTCTTTACCTTCAATCTACATGAAATTCTCTGATCCTGAGTTAGTATAACATAGTTTCCTTTCCTAAAGCCAAAAATGCCTCCAGTTGGGATACTCATACCATCAATTTTTTAGTAGTGTGCAGAAAGCGCTGTTTTTTTAAAAAATACTGTCTCCTTTTTGATAATTTAAGTGGATAATTTAAGTTCAGCTTTTTAATTCATTTGAAAGAGACCTTCAACTCCGCGTGGTTTTTTTGGTTATTTTTTTAAGAGTTCAAAATGTGTTCTTTACATAAATAATTATACTTACCTGACAGGGGAGACACCTTGATCACATAAATAAAATATTATTTATACTCTGGTTTCTCTTCAGATCGTATAAAATATTATTTTCTCTGTAGCACTTAATGGATTTCATAAGCAACACACTATAATTGTTTTATACAAAGCGTAAAGGTAAAAAACCAAAATACACAGTGCTATCTTCATTTTAAATGTAAAAAAGCATCTGTGGCTCCATGAGTTTTCTTTTCTGGGGAAAATGGGTCCAAATGGCTCTTTGAGTGTAAAAGGTTCCTGACCCCTGCTATAGCCAGACATTACTTTTCAGACATTCACTTTTGCCACCCAGGCCTCAACGAAGCCTGACTGAGTAGCACCTCTAGGGCTTGGCTTGCTTCCCTTCTTAGGGCACCTCTTGAAACTGAAAGCTGTGGCAAATTGTGCCTGCACAAAAGCTGCAGAAAATTACCTTTTGAAAAAAGGGAATAACTGTGAATTTTAATCTATAATTTTCACTTTAGAAATCATAGCAAATAATTCTATACTTCAAAAGCCAGAGAGAAATTTGAAGGACAAGAATTTTGTGTGCATCCACAAGTCCTAACAGAATGCATGTTATTTCACAACAGATAATGAACCAAGATGTTTGAGTTTGTTATTAGCATAACAAAAGAGCGGCCATGAATCATCATGGCTGCAGTTGCTGCCCGGAAGAGCAGGAAGGAGTCCCCGGCTTCCACCCTGGTAAGGGTGGATGAGGGGGGGCCTCTCAGCCATGCCCCTTGTGGGCAAGCGTTGCTGCGCCAGCATCGCAACATCATTTGGAGGAGGCCAGCCGGAGCCTACAAAAGGCGGGCCGACCTTTGTGCCAGCCATGTGCTTTGGCCGGCAAGCGACTTGCCCACCCTCCTCTCCCTTGGAGCTTTAGTGATATGTTAATGCATGTTTTTTGTCATAGCCATTCGGTGGTTTGGCGCATGTGAATTGATCTGAAAGGGCCGAGGGAGGGGAGCTAGGGAGCTAATCCCCCCATTTTGGTATGGTATGCTACAGCAAGAGGCCGACTGCCCAGCTGAGAATCACAGCAGGGCGAAGCTCCAGTAAGAAGCCAACCGCCCACTAGAGCTCCGCGGCAGTGGAAAGGGCATCTGTTCAGCCACCAGGGCTGAGAAGGGGCTGCCCAGTGCTCCAAATCAGATCAAAATTCCATGCTGTGCCTCACACTTTTGAATGCATAATAAACGGTTGGCTATGGCCAAATAATTTACCCCAGCCAAGAGTGTGGTGTGGTTATTGAGTCAAGGGGCTCCGAGCAGGGGTGGTCCCAATCTCGGGTGGCAACATAATAACTGTTGCTGTAGAAGATAATAAGAGTTCCTGTAGAAGATTCTTTAAATGCTTGATGAGGAAAGCTTATCAAGTGATTTTTGGTCAGATGCCAAATCCTGATTTGGGATGAAAGGAATTAGGAAGGTGCATATCTTGGGAATATATGAAACAGGCAGCCCTATCCACACTGGAGGATGCAGTGCCACCCTGCCATTCCTAAAGAGGCTTCCCAGGGGCATGCCCCCCCCCCCAAATTGCACAAGCCTCCCTGCCCCTGAGAAGCCTTCATGGGATGAATGGACATGCGCCAGCCAAAAGGTTGGCATAAGTTCTAATGGCAGCTCACCAGCATACCACCAGCAAAGAGCTGGAGGAAGCCAATTAATGTCGGCCCCTCCCCTGGCCACACCCCACCCTGCTGCCCCAATAGCAACAGCAGGGGCCCTGGGATGCGGGTGTGGTGTTCAGCTCAGCATTCCAGCATCTGGGGAGGGGGATGGCTGCTACATGCCAATGGAATTGCCTGTCTCGTTGGGGGGGGGTGCCCCTGGAAGGCAGCAATCCACTGGCACACTACTCCCGGGGGTGGATTCAGCCCTCCCTTCAGATGGGACTCTATGTCTTACCTTGCCACTTGGCTTCCTAACATTATATCCCCTTCCTTCATCATTCTCTTGCTGTAGGCTCTGCAAAGAAAAAAAGAAAACATTTAACAATTTCTGTTTAGCTAAGAGACTATTTGTTCTTGTCAAGGTCAGCTGCAATAGACTATAGGCCCAAAACAAGGATTTTTTTTAAAAAATGTATTTTTGTTTTGTATTGAAAATACTGATAATTGCTATAACAACGTTTATTGCCAATTTTACAAAAAGACCATCTTCCTCCTGACTGATAACGGTCTGATTTTGCAGGAATAACTAAACTTTTCCTGTAGTAGTGTTATGTATCATAACCTGTTGAAGGCTGCAGTCCAGCTGCTATTAAGACGCTGGGGCAGAGGGTGGTAGGGTCCAAGACAACACACAACTGCAATTAGCTGTGCTTTTAGAATTGCCATCTTTCCCATAATAAAATGCTAAGGGATGGAATGTCTGCCAATGATCTGCCCACCCCCCACCCCCATTGGTGAGGGATATTCCATCCCCTCCCTGAGCAGTGGTGCTTTAGCGCCGCTTCCCCGGGTTCACAGAAGCCCTCCTGCCTCCCCCTCATCCCCAGCAACCCCCCAGCCTGTGGATCAGCTGACCAATGGGCCAACCAAGCCCTCCCCACCTTACCCCCAACAGTAACCAGGCTGGCCCACAGAGTGGCTGCTCCGCAGGCCCAACAAAACCGTCCCCCCTCCCCTTCTCCCCAACAACCAGCCTGGCCCAGCAAAGCCCTCCTGCCTCCCTTGCAAACCCCAACCATCACAATTCCACCCTCACCCCATCCCAAGACTCACCTTTCCACCCTCCCTCACCCCAAGCCTCACCTTGCAAACCTCCCCGCACCCCTAGACATACCTTCCTCCCCTCCCCTCCCCTCCCCTCCCCTCCCCACCCCAAACCTTACCTTTCAAACCTCATGCCACCCCAAGCCTCATCTTGCCACCCTCCCACCACCCCAAGTCACTCTGTTCCATCCCCCCATCCAAAGCTTCACCTTCCACCCTCCCACCATGTCAAGCCACTCCTCACCATCCTCCCCCTATCCTCACCTTCCCACCTCCCCCAAGTCACACCTCTCCAACCTCTGCCACCCCCAAACCACAGACTGATAACAAGGTAAGAGGCAAGTGTCATGCAGGAAGTAGGGTACAGGGTCTGCTACAGCCTCAGTAAAGCCAACTGCAGGGGGAGATGCTTCCTCTTCCACCCTTTGCTAGGACCCACTGCATCTCCCCCACAATGGGCTTTGATGCTAGTTCAAGTATATTCCTCAAAAGCGTACCTCATGTATGGGTCAACACTGAAGAATACAGATTCGAGCAGCACATCTGAAATGGAGAAAATGACCAATCAGACCAATTCCAAATGAAGTAATGCACCGTGCCACAGCCCTACTCACTTTGGCAAGGAGAAAGGATACTACTTACTGGAGCCCACCCAGCAAACTGTTCTCATTTCCAACAGCACAAATTACCATATCAACTGATTTAGCACATGAGTCAATTAAGGTAGTACACAGATGCTTGTTATCAGAGACAGAGCTGAAAAACGGGGTGGTAAGAAAGACTAACCACACTTGCCCATATACACAAACCACTGTGTTGTCTGAAATTTTACAAGAATAACATCTTCTGTCTGTGTGTGTACATATGTGTACAGATATGTATAGATGGATAGATAGAGAGTGAGAGAGAGAGAGAGAGAGAGAATGGCAAGTATCCCAATCTTTAATCCCTAACATTTGCTAGATTTCCCACAGCAGAGCCATTAGACCATTTTACTAAATGATTTCAGTCTTTTTTTCTAGTCCCAGTAACAAAATGAGGTGGTAAGGTTCTGGCCAACAAGCAACAACAGCCCAGTAAAGTAGGTCAGTGTTATTATTCCCATGTTGCAAATGGGGGTTCTAAGCCAGATAATAGTTTGCCCCCAGACACCTAGTGGTAGATAAAAATTTGAGTCAGAGACCTTCCAGATAACAGCTTTGCCTTCCATGGCAGCTATTTTGTTGTGACACCCTCCCCGCACCTCTAAATTTCAGATGTGCCCACAGGTTCAACAAGGTTGAGAACCCCTAATTTACATCTATCTTAGAACTCAGATATTCAAAGTGAAAAAGGAGCACTTGCATTTTTAAAAGGACATAACCACTATGATTCAGCTGCCAAAAGGTGACCTCTTGCAGTAAGAAATCTTCTACTGGACTAGCCTCTTGTTAGGAAAGCAGAAACCAAGTGCTGATAACATCAGAATGGGGCTTTCTGGGATTATTCTTACAAGCGTATTTCTTTATTGCAAGCACACCTGATGATTAAAATCTTAGGTATAAGCATATTTCACTTTTTTACTTACCCCAAACAATATACTGAGGAAAGGGCTGTGGCTCAGCAAAATAATAAAATTACATGCACACAAATGATAAAAATACGGGCACACAGAGAGAGTTCACACAGCCCTAGGATTTAGAAAGAGGTGAAAGAAAAGGTCTGGAATAGATCAGGGGAAATGCAATAATTACCTTCTCTTGAAGAGGAATGGTCCTGAAAAGCTGAGTTCAATGAGCTCCAAAGAGGTGGGTGAAAAAAGAAGCTGGCACGTAATGCAGAAGACACACTGGGCACTGACTGCAAGGTGGGCAGCTAATTTCTTTTAAAAAATCTGCCCCTGCAGCAATGTTAAGAGATCTAAATCTTCCCAGGTGGCTCTTGTTCTCCAGAGAGGAACAAGAGGTGGACACTTAGGCAGATTCCGCATGGGCCAAAAACAGTGGTGTGAAAATTGTGTGAAAATGGTGTAAAAGGGTTTACACTGTTTTCACACCATTTTCACAACATTATTTTTGGCCCATGCGGAATCCGCCTCAGACTGAAGCCTGGAGAGCCTCCAGAGATAATTAGTTTTATGGTAGGACTGATGCACTTACAGTCCCAGGACAATGTACGTGGTCATTCTCAGAGGTTGAACTGACGTGGTCAGTTCTCAGAGGTTACTCAGGAAAAGGAAGATCATCCCACCATAGATCTGGCTGGTAACACCATACCTTGCTAAAGTAAATGTATAACTGAACCAGCTTAAGGAACTGACGTGATCCCCCTTTCTCCCGTGTTTGATCTTAGACATTATCACATCAGGAGCTTGTCCAAATTCAGTCATAAAAGTTTAGAATGTTATTAAATTCCTCAGGAGAACAGCATAGGGTGGTGAGAAATGTGATGAGAAGGAAAGTAGTAGTCATATTGAGATATTCTTAATAGCACCATTCAGATGGCATTTGGTTGCTTGACAAGATTTTAGTTTGTTAAATATTTTTTTAATTTTTTTTAAATAAGATCCAGGCTTCGTTGTTGTTATACAGCTTTGACTCAGACTTGCACTCAGGAAGGCAAGAAGGACTGTCAGCCTCACTTTTCCAGACCAATAAAAGAGAGAGATGAGGTTCTCCATGGCAGAAAAAAAGAAACAAATAAGAACCTCTGAACTGAAGACAAGCAATTTCATAAATGAAAAAAATATATAGCTCATAAAATATATAAAACTCATAAAATAATTAAAAATGTAACTATATATATGTCAGTGATGACTGCATGTATAACAAAACCATTCATGAAAATGACAAAATAAATAACAGAATTAACACTATATGAATAATGGAACATAAAAATATAATTATCAACACCTATACACAGAAAACAACAATAGAAGGCAACAAAAGGGCATGAATATCAACATTTGCACAAACAAGAAGAGGGTGTAGCCCCGTGGTGGCGAATCTTTGGCACTCCAGATGTTTTGGACTACAATTCCTATCAGCCCCTTCCAGCATGGCCAATTGGCCATGCTGGCAGGGACTGATGGGAATTGTAGTCCATAACATCTGGAGTGCCAAAGGTTTACCACCACTGGTGTAGCCTGTAATCAGTAACTTGTTTGTTCTCATATTGGCTGAGACTTTATCTGAAATTTCTATCTGCTACAACAGTGTCAGCACATTCTTTTTGGTACAAACATTGATATTCATGCTCCCTTTGTTGCCATCTATTGCTTTTCTAGGTGTAATTGCTCATATTGTTAATTCATTGTTTTCTGCTATAATTCTACTATTTATTTTAATATTAGATTATTTTGTTTATGTACACATCCATCAGTGTAACAATTATGTTTTTATGTAATAGTTATGAATAGATATGTATTCCTTTTATATAATTATTCACAAGCCTTCCTCCTCAAGCCAAAGGAGTGCCTGGGCCACACTTGCTAACGATCTGTTCTAGAATACAAAAAAAGAAGAGCCAAGTTTTAGAAACAGACTGATCCAGTTTGATCAGATGTGTTTATTCAGCCACAAGAGTTACTTGGGAAAAAAATCAATGGGAAAAAAATATTTGGTTCCTAGCAAATAATCTGCATGGAGTGAATTTGTTTAATGGTGTGACAAAGACAGTCTGATTAGCCTCTCAGTTTTATTTGCCCAATATAAAAATATAATCAGAATAAGACAGATGCTTCTCTTACCTCCATGGTTCAGTGCTGGTAATTCTGCCTCTTTGAGCTCAAAATCGCTTAGTTTAGGGTTGCCCTCAAAATGCTTCTTCAGAACCCAAAATGCTGTCTGCACCATCTTCCAAAATCTTAATAATTAGAAAGCATTATCCAATATTATAAACATATGTTCTGATTGGGTTCCACTCTAAGCTGGTTCTGTGCTCTACATCCCAACACCACACATTAGCTTTTCATTTAACAAAACATCAGTTACACAAATGTATCTGTAACCTGACTCTCTCTGCAGGTACAGCTCACTCATTCTGAAGAAACAAGTTTGTATGCACGTTACTTCTCTCTTGTGATAAAAAAGGGCGGGTGGAACAATGTCCACAATGACTCACCTCCTTGTCAACAGCTTTTCAGGCATGTACGGTCTTATCACAACCAAACTTCAGGAGGCTGATTTCCATGAAAATGGGTTACAAAACACACTCCCAGGAACAAATAGAAATATGAATGCCATTCAAGTGCAATACATTTATTTTTCCTTTATCGAAATCAGAACTCTATGAACTCCCCTGATTTTTGATATCTGCCAGTGAGGCAGAGGTTGCCATCTGTATCAAGACCAATAAGGCAAACAGCTACTCTGTGGGCCACTTGCAGATGCAGGAAAGAGCTCTCTATATTGTACTGCCAATCTCATCAACTGGAATATATCTCCATGCACAATATTTATTCACCGGGTTTAATGTACTTTCTGTACTTACACACTGTGCTGATTTATGAATTGCCACTATTCAGAACTTAAATCACACTGAACTAAACACTATTAGTTGTGTTTTAGGATAACATTTACACAGGCCTTATTCATTCTCAGATTTCCCTATCTCTTAGGGCTACCAAGCCCCTGGTGGGGGCAGCGGATCCCCCATCTCTGGTTCCATTGCCCACCACTACTTTGAGCATTTGTGGGAGAATTTCTTTTAAGGCAGCCTGGTATAATTACTAAAAGTTTTTACCAGAAATGACAAAATGTTCCTCCAGAAACTATGGCTTTGCCACAGAATATCTGGGGATTCCTAGAATGAGCGCAATCCATGATAGGGAGGGGCAAAATTATGGATGTGGTGCAAGGGTGTACTGACACAAGTGCCCCATATGCCAATGTGAGGAGAAATTGCACAACAGGCAGGGCACTGTGTGAACACAAGAAGCTGGCATTTGTGCAGGCTGGGCTGGGTTGGGCTGGTGTGCTGCCACAACAACCTGCAGTCCTGAGGAGGCTCAGAGCTGAGTCTGTGCTGACAATAGTTTGGCAGGAAATAATTCAAGATATACCAAGTCCATGGGAGGTCCAGGGCAATGTCCAACAAACCAGGAGTCAGAAGTTAGGAAGGTACACAGCAACAAGGAGTATCCAAGAATCAAGGTCAAGAAGCCAGTCTGTGGTCAGTCAGGGTCTGGAGACAGCAGTGGCATGCAGCCAAGATCACTTTGCAACCATAACTGCAGTTTCTGCCAAAGACCTTTGATTCCTCAGGGCTACTTGCCTGGGACTACTTCTGCAAAGACTCTGGGGAATGCCTTGCCTGTAACCTTCTTGAGCGGCACCTCTCCTTAAGGCCAGCCTCAACCTTTGTCTGCAAGTTGCAACACAGACTTACATCTGGAGATGTAGAGTTACTGGTGTCCTCCTAAGTCCTGTTTCCCTGCTCTTCCACACAAAGACTGCTGGGTGACCTTGGACTAATCTGTTCTCTGAACAGCCAGGCAGGAGGCGCTTTATTCGCTGCCCTTTTCCTTTCTGTTTTTTATTTCGTGGCTTACATCTGCATAACTACACAGGTGCAGATGAGACATCAGCACGCCTGTGCAGGTTCATTTGTGCATGCCTGAATAGTTACGCATCAGTGGGAGGTATATATATAAAAATGTCTCGCTGTGCGAAGGTGCAACAGCAACCTGGATTGTTTTCGTGGGCTCCAATCGCTGCCTAAACAGATGCATGTGAACAGGAAAACAGGAAAACATGTTCCTTTGTCCCAACGGTAACCTGTTATACATTTGCTGTGCAGAAGGGGCCAAACCAGGGGTCCCCAAACTTTTTAAACAGGGGACCAGTTCACTGTCCCTCAGACTGTTGGAGGGCCGGACTAAAAAAAAGTATGAACAAATTCCTATGCACAAATGATTGTAAAATGTTTGATTTCACCTTTCAGCCTTTCTGTCATGGTCTATTTTTAGAACAGTGACCAAAGTATGTCAAGTACAGGGTGGGCTCCAAATATTGTTGGGGAGGCTGTGGAATACCTTCCCCTGTAAAAAAAAAAAAGCAGAACTTTCCCAATGAAGCATTCCATCTAACCCAGGATCAGGTATCTTCCTGGGTTCTTTCCTCCCTAGCAGCCAGCGAGCGATTCGCCAGCCTGGCTGATGCCAATGGGAGTGAGGCGGAACAGAAAGCCTGAGAGCAACACATGGAGTAGCCGAGAGGGAAGGGCGGAGCAGGTGTTGCCACATGTAAGGTTTCCAACTCTGGGTCAGAAAATGCAGGGAGATTTGGGGGTGCCATCATGTAACTGCAATCAACAGCCGTTGGGGCCAGTTCCTCCTCTCCCTCGAGCCCCCACTGCACATGAATGAAGCCATCGCCGCCATGCTTGGCGGGCCGGATAAATGCCTTCAGGGGGCCACATTTGGCCCCCGGGCCATAGTTTGGGGACCCCTGGGCCAAACCCATGAAAGCTGAGTGAATTTTTAACTTTGCATTACAATACAATGCAAAAATCAACCATTCTAAGAGCAGACCAAATGATCAACGTCACACACGAATGTAGATGTTTAACTTCACAGTTTTAAGTCCATAAATATATTCTGAAGCAATGTTTCAGTGAATAAAGTCCTCATTGCCACCCAATTCAGCTTGTTTCCCACAGCAGCCAACCAGATACCTTCAAGGGAGACCTTTAAGAGGCCAAAGTTTTCTGCTGCGGTTGTTGCCCTCATGCCCGCTGGCAAAAAAACGAATAACGCCCCCCCCCTCATTAGCCCATGGTAATTCTCAATATGCATGACAATTAAAAAAGCAACAAAAGAAACTGGAACAAGAAAACAATTCAGACATATGCAGATCAACTCACCCCCAACTTGCTAGTGATTAAACTAAGGAAAACCCACTGGAATTAAAACTATGCCAGTGCTTTTATCCCCCTGAAAATTAACAAAAAGAATCAAAAGACAGCCCTTCTGGAACTCCTACATAAATAAGCACAAATAGGCATTCAAATAACACTGAAAGGTGCCAGTTACGACAACCTGGCAGAAATTATTCCTCAAGAATGTCATTTAACTCAGACTCTATTTTTCCTACTGCAAAGCCTGAACTTTAACCTAAAACAACATTAAATGTCCTTTCAAAAAGAACAGCGCTAAAAAAAATGGCAAGATTGAAATGATTTGCATGCCAGATAATGCCATGCCTCTCAGTTCTTGCTGCCTACTTACCTCTGATTACCTCTAGCCTAACAGTCCGTGGATTCAACCAGGCAGCCAGGAAAGCAAAGTTGCTCTGCTGCACTTCTGCTGAGTATGGAGACGACTTCCTGCATCCACTTAAATAACTTGCAGGCTGTCTCACTTGCCACCTACTGAATTCCTTGTAAACTACAAGTAACAACTGCAAAATGAAACAGCAGTTGGGAAAGTAAGGAGTACGACCACAACTTTTCCAGGAAAACACCTTTCCTGACTCTTCCATGCCTTGACATTCTTGACTATGAAAACCAGGAAAGTTGACACAGAGAATTACACTGGAAAGAAGGGAGTAAAAGAATGGGAGAGAAAAGGAGGAAGGATAAACTTTCCTAAATAAAATGGCCACCAAAATGGAATTGTCTGGAGGAATAAATCTGCTGAAAAGTTTCATTGAAAAGTAGTCTGATTTTGTTATATCAATTGCAACAGAATTAATGCGACCACCATACCAAGAATTTTTTTAAAATAAAAATCGCTGACTGAGCAAAGCGGGAGGAAGTTCTGTTGAAACTGACATGGAAGCACCAAACAGCTATCCAAAATATATGGCCAAAAAGGAAACATTCAACAAAGAACAAGAACTGAAACTAGTGTCTATGGAAGAAGAGGGAGCATTATGGGGGTACAACTTATAGGGGGGGAAGCAAACATATGAAATGCCGCTGAATACCATTTCACATCAAATGTCAAAATCCACTTGCTTTACTACCATCAGATCCTCTGAAGATGCCAGCCACAGGTAGGGTTGGTCAATACCAGCCAGATTCGTTCCAATTCGGATTCGGCCCAGATTCGGATCAATGGGTTCGGATTGGCCGAATTCCGAACCTTGCAGGTTCGGACTGGGCCGAATCTTTGGGAAAATCTGGGAATTTTGGGTGTTTTTTTATTTTTGGGTGTTTTTCCACGTTTCGGCCTGCAGGGGGTGCATTTTTTGACATATTGGCACCAAATTTTCAGGGTATCATCAGGAGATTGTCCTTATGCTACCCCCCAAGTTTGGTGAAGTTTGGATCAGGGGGGGGCCAAAGTTATGGACCCTCAAAGGGGGTGCCCCTATCCCCCATTGTTTCCAATGGGAACTAAGGAGATCGGGGCTACTCCTTTCAAGGCTGTCCATAACTTTGGCCCCCCTGATCCAAACTTCAATTAAACTTGGGGTAGCATAAGAACAACGTTCCCTGATCTCGATACCCTGAAAAACTATGGTGCCAATATATGTCAAAAAAATGCACCCCTGCAGGCACCCCATGAAATATGTCCAAGATTCTTTGTCTCTACATTTTACACAATCCATTGCTGTCAATTGGGAATTTCTGGGGGTGCCTGCAGGGGGTGCATTCCTAAGTCTAGCAGCACCAAACTTTTCAGAATTATCACCGCGGAGACTCTCCTGATGACACACTTCTAAAGTTTGGTGAAGTTTGGTTTATCGGCAGGGGCCAAAAGTTATGAGGACCCTCAAAGGAAGTGCCCCATCCCCCATTGTTTCCAATGGGAGTTAATAGGAGATGTGGCTACATCTTTGAGGGTCCATAACTTTGGCCCCTATGATCCAAACTTCACCAAACCTGGGTAGTATCATCAGGAGAGTATCCTAAAGATACCCTGAAGGTTTGGTGTTGATAGCTTTGCTAAAATTCTGGTTTGTGTTTTTCCACCCCTCCTCCACATGAAGCCTGCTGGAGTGAGTGAGTGGTGAAAAACACAAACCAGAATTTTTAAAGCTAACAGCACCAAATTTTCAGGGTATCTTTAGGAGACTCTCCTAATGATACCACCTAGGTTTGGTGAAGTTTGAATCATGGGGGCCAAAGTTATGGACCCTCAAACGTGTAGCCCCCATCTTCCTATCAGCTCCCATTGGAAACAATGGGAGATAAGGCACCCACTTTGAGGGTCCATAACTTTTGGCCCTCATTAACCAAACTTCACCAAATTTGGGTAGTACCATCAGGAGAGTCTCTCAAAACATCCTCCTTCTGAAATTTTGGCGCTGCTAGCCTAAAAATTTGCACCCCCCTGCAGTCGGCAAAAAAACAAAAAAATACTTTAAAAAATAATATTTTTTAAAAACACACAAACGAGGGTGGAGCTTCCAGACGTGTAATGGGGGGTTTGAAACCTCGAGAAACCCCCCCCCCTTACCAATGTCCTTGTCCCTTCCACTCCCACCCCCCTCACATCATGCCTTTCTCCTGCTGCCTACTGTGATTTCCTCATAGTGCCTCCTGGCAGGTGATCCATTTCACATGTCTGAGTGGATGGGCTCTGACCCAAGGAAGCTCAAGTGCTGGGATCCATCATAGCAGCAAAACAGAGAACCACGATCCAGCAGTACCATATGGATGGGTGGATTATCTATGTTCATTATGAGCTTTATATACTCTACAGGCTAATCTCTGTAAAGCACTGAGATGGCCACCCTTTTGCCAGTGTTGATGTGCCTTTTCCATCATTACGGTTGCCTTACTCTGTGAAAAGATGACAGGGCACTTTAGAATTTACAAAAACTCTGGGAAAAAAGCATAGAGTTTTTTGCAAACTGTATTGAGATTGTATTGTCAAAGGCAAACCATAGACAAGGGAGTTACTCCTCCTCCAACATCCCACATCAGTCAGAAGATGAGAAGCCAGAACTGGGGCAAAATCGACAACCACAACTTGGCTACCAGTAGCTTAAAAACACACCAGAATCAAAGGTCAAAAGGCATGCTAGGGTTCATGGACAAATGAACTCCACCCAGACTACCAGGATTTCCATTCACTCAATAACTGTTGCTACTGCAGGGAAATGTAAATGTGAATACTAACAATGTAAATGGACTGAAAACCCCACTTGCAATACAATGCAGTCAACTACACCTTTTATATAGCAAGTTCCACCCAAAGACACTTACTGGCCCCTTCCGCACACACAAAATAATAAGTGCTTTCAAAACCACTTTCACAACTGTTTGCAAGTGGTTTTTTCCATTCCGCACAGCCTCCAAGAGCACTGGAAGCAGTTTGAAAGTGTATTTATTCTGTAGCAAGTGCGGAATGAGCCACTGATTGGTTCCCCAACCTGGAACATGAACAATATATATACCCCACTAAACATTCCCTTCTCACAGGACACAGCGCGGTAACACACTTCTCTCTGTGATACACCTCTCTCTGAAGATGCCAACCACAGATGCAGGTGAAACGTTAGGAACAAGGATCTACTCAGACCATGGCCATACAGCCTGGGAAAGCCCACAACAAACTGTAGACACATTGACAGTAACACTAGAATTGCTGTCAGTATATGTGCTTTCAGGAATGTGTAAGTGTAACGCGGCACACATGCACATCCCATTACATAGGTCTTTTGCCCCTATTCTCTGGCATTTTGTGGGGGAGGGGCAGTAGCCATTGCCATAGCAGTGATTGACTTGTCTGCAGACAACCACCATTGGGCACCATTGCCTGATTATGGGTGCTGTCAGAGTTAATGGATTCCTGGAATGTTCACGGCAATAGTCTGTTCCTTGTGGAGTCCATAAGGCTCCAACCAGCATCACTGCTATTATGTGGGCACTGGCCGTGAGCAAACCTCAGAACTGAACCATAGTTAAGGATTTTTTAAATTATGATGATTCTATTAAATTCATATCCTGTCCTTCCTTTGACCAAGGCAGGGTCTAGGTAAGCATACTTAAATATTAAAAGCATTACATAAATATAAGCTCATAAAACAATTTATATCTCATCATTAACATCTGGAAGATGGCAAAATAACAAACATACTCCTATTAGGGTATACTCACTCCCATCTTGACACAGATCCCTTCATCAAAGGACTGTCCAAGCATGAGGGAAGTGTGAGAAGGAGGGCAGTGCAGAAATGCAATATGCATGCTGGTGGTTGTAGTTGGGAGGCTGGCAGATGGAATTTGGCAGACAAGTTGCTATTTTGCCACCAAGGCCCAGTGGAACATCTTTGTCTTACAGACCCTGCAGAACTTTTTAAGGTCACACAGGGCCCCTGTGTCAGTTGGACAGAATGTTCCCTCCAGGTGGGAGCCAGTGGTAGAAAGTGTTTCTTTGGCTCTGGTCACATCTTTAGCTAGGGAACCCCAACCATTAAAAATTCATTCATTGAGTGTTGGAATAACAAACAAAACATTCAATTTATTTTTTAAAAATCTTACAATGTGACTGATTCTCATTACATCCCCTGGTGGCATACCCAATTTGTGTGGATTTACTTGCTTTGTATTCCTTTGGGATTTTGATATAGGCCACAAGAGAACCTTTTTAATTCACTTTCTGACTTTGTCTCTTTCCCAAGCTGTTCATATATGATCTTTAGGAGGTCAAATTCCAGCCACCAGTTACATGTTCCCTCCCTCTCCCCTCCTCATTCTTCCTCTCCAACAACATAACCCTCCAAGTTTGCACCTCTGTATATACAGACTTCGGGTTCCCATACAATGTTTGTGAGGTGCACATGTATTATTCGGGTTTGTTATCAGAGGTGTAAATGTAGTGTGATCCTGTTCATGGTTATTCTCAACTAGGTCCCATCAATCTTCCATGGAAATACTCCAAGTAAGTATGCCTAGAATTGCAGTTTTAATATATAACAAGTAAGCCCAATTGAATAATTTGTCTAGTCTGGAAAGACAAGAAAGATATCTGGGGGGAATGAAATACCTGTTGAAACATCTGAGGTCACTTGACCAACAGCTCTGACAAAGAATCCCAAGATATGGGTCTTTGTATTAGCGACAGCAAACTCTGCCTATACCATTTGACCCCATAAGAATGGGAAACAAAAACTCCTAAGAGACACTCCTAAAACAGTTCAAGAGTATTAATTTGGTTTATTTTCAGAGATACAGTTAAATAGACTCTAAGCAAATTCCTCACTCAGAATTGCTACACTTTCCCATCACAAATGGAGAGATTATACTCTGTAAACAAAGTCTAGAGACCTTGGAGGAGAAAGACACGTTTCTTTAGGGGCAGAAAAAGGGGGTGGGAGAGAACGGGAGCCGAGCAGCTGACCATTCTTGGTCAAGCTAAGGAGCAATTTTTGCAGCGCATTGCCTGGAAGGGAATTGCTCATTTTGCTTTACTCAGATTATAACTCTTTAAAGAAAGAAACTAGGCTGTTTCCATCAGCCTGCACCCAAAATTTCCCCAAGAGCACAAAACTCCAAACGAAAGGCAGCTCCCCAAACTGACAAGTCACAAGTTCTCAAGAAGGACTTGGCAGAGTCTTAAGGTGGAACTGGCAACTCCTGCTCCCGCCCTGCAAAAGCACTCTCACTTGTTACTTATGTGGGTCCTCAGACCACCTTAAGAAAGACTGCTTAAAGAACCCTAGCAACCCAACTCCAGGAATGCGGCCCTCTCCTTCCAGCAGCCGAGAATGATCGTCGTTCTCTCTCCCCCCCCCCCCCCTTTTTTCCCAATTCCCCTCCAGTCCAAGGTAGCAGATGGATGGGAAGCGTGGGAGGTTTTTTCCTTCCAGCAGCCGAAGGATCCTCAGCCTCTCGGCTCCCGCTCTCCCTCCCCTTTTCCCGGCTCGGAGCAGTGGGTCCTTCTCCGAAACCATGGGTTTCGAAGGGAACGAGTTTCGGAAGCCTGGGGTCGGGCAAGCACCCCTGAAACTTTCCCGAAACTCGTGCAGCTCGGCTGGAGCACAGTTCCGGCAGCTCCGGATCACCAAGCCTAGCCACAGGTACAGCCACAGGCATCAGGAGAAAATGCTACTAGAACACGGCTATATAGCCCAGAAACCACACAACACCCCAGCTTATAGCCACAATGTTGTATTTCAGTGTTATAACACTGCTTAATTTTTTAAAGTGTTATAATGCTATCAGAATTGTGTTTTTTAAAAAATAATCCTTCGGCAAAGGGTAGAAGGAAAAGTGGTGCATGAGGGGTGATGACATCGGTGTGTGTTTTTTTTAAAAAATGGCCAGCCTGAAAAAACAAACGAAAGAGATCTGTGTGAGCAACACAGTGAATCTAGAAAAACTTTGCCCTAAAAGTATAGCTGGAAAACCCAGGGGAAAACCATAGAAATTCAAACCTACTGCTGGAAGCACCTGAACACATGCAGCAGAGTTTCTTCTAAGCCTTTCCCCCTATTGCACAATAAGCCAGTGCTAGCATGAAATCTGCAATCTTGTGAGTACTTCCTAAATTTGCTCTGAAAAAAGAATAACGTGGAAGGGGAAAGGGGAAATGAGAATGATTAAGAGAAATTAAGAGAAATAGACTGATTTGAAGCAAGAGAGGATAGGAAAATATACTTCCCAGGAGACCTTGTGAGCCCCAAGGTCTCCTGGGAACTGTAGCTCCTCCTCCTTTAGCCTGAACTGTAAATAGGCTATTTTTTCAGCCTCAAAAAGTACTAAAAAAGAAAAGGAACGTAGTTAAGTGTGGGAAGGGGGTGTGTGTGTGTGTGTGTGCTGCGGGGGGAAAGTGGGAGGGGCCGGGGGCAATTTCCTGCCCTCAGGTGTGCGCCCGGGGCATGATGCACCCCCCACCCCCTAGGCACTCTGCCACTGTGGGACAGTGATGCTGAAAGGAATTCAGGTGGCAAAAAAGCCGATGAAGAAATGCTGGGAACACCACTAGTATGTATCTAACAGGAGAGAGTTGGGTGCTGTCTGTAATGAAATCACTTACATGCTTGTTGAGTTCATGAATCAGTGCTTTGAAGTTGATGCTGATCTGTTGCTGATTATGTAGCCATTTGCCACTGTAAGGAACCAGAAAGGACCAGAATAGAGTAACCATTGAAAGTTCTTTATTCTTAAGCTTCCATGATACACGACACACGAAATGCTGAGTCTGACCCGCTCCGACCAAACAGGCTGCTTTTACGAGCCTTCACAGTCCCTTCCCCCCCCCCTAAACCCAGGCAGGTTCCCACGAAAGACAGAAACTAGCTTCAAACACACAAGATAAGGCATAGCAAGGTTGCATCACCTCACCGGGCACACAGCCCAGACTGAGGAATGCTGCCAAGGTCGAGGCGGCTGGGAAAGCAAGAACCCACATCTTTACACTCTGCCCCTCCTAAGATGTCTCCCCTTCTCCCCCCGGCTTGTGGGGAAAAGATTTATGAAAAGCAGAAATTAGGGGGGGAGCACTAATGTCTTCTGCGTAAACCCATTGATTGTGCCCTGAGGGATAGCCCACCCAGGAAACCAAATACTGCAGGCGCTTGCATAAATATCGAGACTGGTGAACCGGGCGCCAATTTCTTTATAAATGTTTGTGCCCACAATAATCATAAGTATGGTACCAGCGTGGTTGTGCCAAGCATCGGAATCTTTTGCCCGTTTGAGTAAGCTGGAATGAAAGACAGGATGAATGTTACTCAGTGAGTTAGGAAGTTCCAAATGAGCAGTCACATCATTGATCACTTTTGTAATCCTAAAGGGCCCTATGAATTTCTTGCCCAGCTTGGAATATTTGTGCACATCCCTGAGGTTTTTAGTGGACAAATAGACCCAAGCCCCAACTTGCAACGGGAACTCGGAGCGATGCTTGTCGGCCTGATTTTTCTGTGCTTCCTGAGCCTGTGCGAGTGAGGACGAAACTGATTTCCACCCCTCTGCCAAGGACTGAATCCATTGATCAAACTCAGGAGGTTGCAAAGCCTGTGATGGTAGTTGGGGCAGAGGCGGGAAAGAGCGTCCTGACACCACTTCAAATGGGGTCTTCCGAAAAATTCACCTCGCTAAGTGGACCGCATTATTATAAGCATATTCCGCAAATGGCAGCAGGTCACACCAATTGTCCTGATGGTAATTGGTGTAACAACGTAGATACTGCTCCAATGTTCTGTTGGTCCGTTCCGACTGACCGTCGCTTTGCACGTGGTAGGGGGCGGCAACTGCTGAGGTGGTTCCCAAAATCTCCAGGAATGCCTTCCAAAATTTGGAAATGAATTGCGGTCCGCGGTCCAAAACTACCTTATCAGGAGAAGAATGCAAACGATAGACATGTTGAACGAACAACCTGGCCAGTTTGGGAACTGAAGGAATAGTGGAACATGGAATAAAATGTGCCTGTTTAGAAAATAGGTCCACCACCACCCACAACACCGTGTTTCGTGACTTTCCGGGAGATCCGTAATAAAATCCATGGATATAATTTGCCATGGCCGGCCAGCAGCAGGAATGGGTTGTAACAATCCATGGGGCTTGCCCGGGATGGATTTGGCCTCCGCACACACCGAGCAGCCTTTAACGTATGTTTCAATGTCTTTGCGCATGGAGCGCCACCAGAATTGACGACGGAGCAAATGCAGCATTTTCAAAAATCCAAAATGCCCCGCTTGCTTGGCATCTTGGCCGGCCCGAAGTACCTGCTTCCGTAAAGGAGGCGGGACGTACCAACATTCGCCCCTCCTCCACACACCCCCTTCCAAACGTAACAGAGGATCGGATTCCTCCGTGGGAATGTCTTTACGTCCCGCCTCCTCCAATTGATGAAGGAAGGGGGAAACGACGTCTGGAATAGCCGGAGAGGGAGGGGGGTGTTGAGTGGAAGTCTGGGATCTGGTAACTGCCAATCCGAGTTGAGCAGAGGAGAGAATGGTGTGAGGGATGGCTCGTAAGGGAGAGTCCGTCCCCCTGGGTAGGCGGGATAAGGCATCGGCCAGTTTGTTATTTTCCCCCGGAAAGAAGTGAACCGAAAATGTGAATCTGGAGAAAAAATCTGCCCACTGCAACTGTTTGGCAGACATTTTAAGGGGGGTGGAAAGGGCTGCCAAATTCTTATGATCAGACCAAACCTGGAAGGGTTGCTTAGATCCTTCCAACCAATGGCGCCAAGTGCTGAGCGCTTCTTTAATGGCAGCTGTTTCTTTGTCCCCCACAGTCCAATTAAGTTCCAGACCAGAAAACTTTTTGGATAAGTAAGCACACGGCACAAGTTTGTCATCTTTATTTTTCTGCAAGAGGGCGGCTCCCAAAGCTTTGTCCGAAGCGTCTACATGCACCACAAATGGTACATTCGGATCAGGGTGCTTTAACACTGGCTCAGTGGTGAATGCTGTTTTTAGTTGTTGAAACGATTCTTGACAATCAGAGGACCAGAGAAGGGGTGCCCCCGGCTTGGAAGCCGAAGGGTCTTTTCCTTTGGTACGTAGTAAATCAGTGAGAGGCAAGGCAAGTTTTGCAAAATGGGGAATAAAGTCACGATAAAAGTTAGCGAAACCTAAAAAAGATTGCAGCTCCTTGCGGGTAGTTGGGGCGGGCCAATTTACAACCACCGCACCTTTAGCTGGATCCATTTCCAGGCCTTCGGGCGAAATCCTATAACCCAAATAATCTATGGATGATTGGTGGAAGCAACATTTGGACAGTTTTGCATAGAGAGAGTGGTCGAGGAGCCGTTGCAACACTGCACGGACTAACCGTTCATGGTCTTCTTGATTTTGCGAGTATATCAAAACGTCGTCTAAATATACAACCACCCCCTTATATAGGAAATCTTGCAACACTTCGTTTATGAGTGACATGAAAGCACCGGGGGCTCCGGATAATCCGAATGGCATTACGAGATATTCATATTGTCCAAATTTAGTATTGAAAGCTGTCAAGTGTTCATAGCCCTCAGCGATACGTACTCGATAATATGCCTCACGTAAATCAAGCTTAGTAAAAATGCGTCCCTTTCCTAGTGCATCAAGGAGTTCTTTGATTAAAGGCAAAGGGTACTTATTCGACATGGAGACGGCGTTGAGGCCCCTATAATCGGTACACAATCTAAGGCTACCATCCTTTTTCTTAACAAAAAGAACTGGGGCGGCATGAGTATGCTTGGTAGCCCGCCGAATAAATCCCCGAGCTAGATTTTTATCCAAAAAGGCACGAAGCTCCTTTTCTTCGGACAGGCTCATTCTATATATTCTACCTTTGGGGAGTTGTGCATCTGGAACCAGGAGGATCTTGCAATCAGTGTCTCGATGGGGGGGGGGGCAGTTGATCACACTCCTGTTCCTCAAAAACCTTGGAAAGATCCCAATAGACTTGGGGAATTCCTTCCAAGTTAGAGGTGGGAGAAACATCGAGAGTCATGGGCTGGTGATCAGTGGGAATTTCTGAAGGGTCCTCAGGCGGTTCCCCTTCATGCATATGATCCCCGCAAGGGGGGGTCAGTGAAACGGACAATGTGTTGATTCCATAAAATCGTGGGTTCATGCGACAATAGCCAGGGCATTCCCAAAACTATCGGATGTTTGGCCACCGGCGCCAAAATGAAACTGCGTCTCTCCCAATGTTCTGCGCATCTTAGAAGCACTGGCTGGGTTTTAAAGCGAGCGGGTCCCTCGGTCCCTAACGGACTGCCATCCATTTGGGTGAATGAAATGGGCTTTACGAATGCTATGCGTTCCAGGCCAAGTTGCTCCGCCACCTGAGGCCTCATTAGACAGTAAGAGCAACCAGAGTCAACTAAGGCGCGTGCTAAGATGCGCGTGTTTTTTGTAGGGTTGGCAAGGGAAGTCATTAAAGTAATGGGGGCCCCGCCTTCACTCACCGCATCTGGAGCAGGATTTCCATCTGCTGGGGCCGACGACAGGCTCACCGCACCGTCTGGGTTGATCATATCTTCTTCATCATCCTAGTCCACAAGCACCGTTTTTGCGATGCCTTGCGGACCTTTCGGTCCTGGCTTACGTGGAGACTTCGCGATTTGAGTGCGAGGGGCCAGAACAGGAGCTTTCTGTTTCTTCGGGCAGTTAGCAGCCAGATGACCTGGACCTCCGCAATAGAGACAAAGACCTAAGCGGCGACGACGTTCCGATGTAGTTTCTGCAGGTTGTGTGCCACTGGTTTTCTTGGAACCGACCGGAACGGGTGGTTTAGTCGGTGCTTTCACTATTGGTTGTTTAGCAGATTTGGCGCGGGTGAGGCGGGTAGATATCTGTGTTCCGACCGCAATCCAATCAGCGATGGTTCGAGGCTCACGATACAACACTGCTTTATCTCGAATCTCATCATTTACGGCTCCGAAGAAATATTCGCATTTCATGCGCTCCGGCCAATCCGGGAGTTTACTAGCTGCAGCCCGGGGGGAAATTCGTAATGTGAATTCAGCCGAAGGCGTCGGTTACGTACCTTGCCTGATGGTTTTGATAGTCTGAATGGCTTTATTTTCCGCATCTGGGTCTTGGAAACGAAGACGAAGTCCCTGAAGCAATTCGGCCACGGTATGGGTTTCATCCGCTCCAAGTTCATAAAGTTCCACAAACCATTCTGCGGCTTCACCATCCAGGACTGATCCGATATCACGTACTTTTTCAGCTTCGGATCGATACATGTCATCAAATTCCAGCATATGAGCATCAAGTTGCAATATGAAGTAGGGTAATTTAGAAGCGGTTCCGTCAAAGCGAGCTGGAATGGGTGGGCGAAAGTAACCTCTAGCCGGGGCTTGCACCACCCTTGGTGCTGGAAGAGGTGCTCGGGCTGCGGCGGCAGGTTGCGCGGGCTGACGAGGAATTTGCATCAACGGAGGTTGCGCTGGCTGCTGAGGTGGCGGCAACTGCTGAGCCCTCCTGAGAGGTGGTTGAGCAACTGGATAACGATCCCTATGATCAGGGCCTGCTGGCATTGGAGCTGCAAGGGACCGAGCAGGCGCGGCTTGGCCAGCGGCGCGTTCCATCTGGAGGGCCCTTTCTCTTTCAAGCAACTCTTGTTCACGGCGGGCCATGGCATTTCTTCTAACATCCAGGGCATCTCGTTCACGTTGAATGCGTTCCCGCTCAGCCCGTTGTGCTGCTACCTCGGCTGCACTCTGTGTTTGTAAAGCTTTCACACAATCGCGTTGACGTTGGAGGTCAAGCCAGGATTGTTCCATAACTTTGTCGTGGACGGTGAGATCATGCAGGTACTGTCGACGAAGCATCTCTCTTTCTCGATCCATTTCTACCTGAAATATCTGGCGTTGCTGTTCACGTTCCTCCTGGAAGGCTGCCTGTTCTCTTTCCAATTCTTCACGTTCCTCTTCCCAATCGCGTTGGGTTCTTTTCAGTGCGTCCATCTGGGCCTCCCACTGAACCAATTTCTGATCAGGAGACGGATCAGGATCGATAACCGGCAGGGCGGTAGCCCCAAGGAGTTCTTCCTCATCTTCAGTCAATTCTCGAATCCGGCCTCTTCCAGGAATGAAAGTTGAACTCGGGAGCTGCGGGGCGCCAGGACCGTTCCCATCGAAGCGTCGTCAGCAGAAGGTAGAATGGATTCCTTCGGTTCCTTCGGGCGCGCTCCGGTACTTTGCCAGTGCTCGGTCGGCGGTGGTTCTTCCAAGTAACGCTCCAGGAATTTTTCTAAGGATTCCTGGGTATCTCCATGAATGGTTGACAATCCAATTTCTTCAGGAATCGTTTTCATGACGGGTTTGTAATCCACATGTTGGTGGGTGGTGATGTGCTGTTCACGAGGGGCACGATCCATCGACACCCCGCCACCTGGATCGAAAAACTCCTGGCGGACCTCTAGACCAGGGGTCGGGAACCTGCGGCTCGCGAGCCGCAAACGGCTCTTTAGAGCCTGTGGTGCGGCTCCACGCCCCTTCCTGGGCAGCGGGGAGTCTGCCCCCCCTTCCCGGCCGCGAGAGAGACTGCCGCCCGCCCGTGCAGGCGCCCGTCCCTTCTAACCCGGGAGCCTCCCGTGCCTCGCCGCCGCCTTCGAGAGAAGCGAGCCTCCAGCGCCCGCCCGTCCCAGGGGACAAAAGCCGGCCTCAGCGCCCCGCCCGCCACCGAGAGAGAAGAGAAGCGGCCTCCTTTGCCCCGCCCGCCACCGCCCAGTGACTTCGGGCCGCCTGTCGCCCTGGGAGGAAGCAGAGTGGCCTCCCAGCGCCCGCCCCCCCAGGGAGAGAAGAGGCGACCTCCCCGGCGCTGACCCACCGCACCGCCAGAGAAAAAGCGGCCTCCGGGCGCTGTCCCTCGAGGAGAAGATGGCGACTCCCTCCTCAAGGCGCCGCCCCAGGGGAAGATAGCGGCACCTCCGGCGCCGCCGCCATACCGCCTCGAGAAAAGCAGCCTCGGGCGCTGTCTCTCGGGAAGCCTCAGCGGGCCCGCCCGCCCGCTGCCGCCCGGGAAGAGAAGCGGCGTCAGCGCCCGCCGTCCCGAAACAAAGAGTTGGCATCCCAGCGCCCGCGCCCGCCCGGACAGAAGGCGGCGTCCGCGCCGTCCCGAGCAAAAGTGGCATCCGGCGCGCGCCAGAAGAGCGCGGCTCTCCAGCGCGCCGCCGCCCGGGGAGAGAAGAGAGCGGCCTCGGCGCCCGCATCCATGGGCGCGAAAGCGCCTCCAGCGCCCACAAGGCAAGGTCACCCCAGGAGAAGAAGCTGACCTCTGCGCCGCTGCCACCGCCTTCCGGAGAAAAGCGGCTCTCAGCGCCCGCTGTCCCCCCCCCCAAGGGAGAGAAGCTGAGAGCGCCTCCGCATCGCGCTGTCCCCTCCCGGGGCGCGGCCTCCCGCACCGCTGTCCCCGGGGCGAAATGACCTCGGCAGGCGAGCCGCCCGGCCACCGCCCCCACAAAATGAAAGTGCGCCTACGCTACAGCGCGCTGTATCCGGGAGAGAGAAGAGAGCTGGCCTCCAGCGCCGGGCCACAAGTCCCGAGGGAGAAAAGCGGCCTCCAGCGCCCGCCCACGGCACCCTCCCTAGGGACGAAAGCAAGCGACATCACTGGCAGCTTCCCCGGCCTCTGTAGGCGGTTGGGGAAGAAAGCAGCGTTGGCCACCGCCGAACGGCGCCCGTCAGCACCCTGCAGAGGCGGGGGGGATGAAAGCTGCCGGCATGCGCCGTCCCCAGGAGAAGAGGGCAAGCGCTGGCATGACCAAGTCCGCTTTCCCCCCCCCACAGAGGCGGGGAGGAAGCGGGAACCGCCCCCCCCAAGGGTGCAGCTCCATGAATTTTCTTTTCCGGGGAAAATGAGCCAAAATGGCTCTTTGAGTCTAAAAGGTTCCCGACCCCTGCTCTAGACATTCAGCGGACACCGTGCGTCTAGCCATCCGGGTATCCTCATTCACCTGTTCTTCGAGGTGTAGGAAGGCCATACTACGGCTGAGCCGAGGCTTGGAGAGGGTTACCAATGAGATAGACTCCATAGGTTCGTCCAGTTCTGTAGAAACCGGGAGAGGGGGACCGAAACCCTCTTTGGGGGTTATCGTTCCCACCTCATATTCCGCATTCAGCGGACCACTGAATTTCAATCTTTGCATGTTGGACCTTTTCCAGAATCTTCCTGCCGATATCTAAACTGGAGCATAATAGAGAGGAATGTAAAGAGACTCAGTACTGCAATGTAAGGGAACCAGAAAGTGACCAGAATAGAGAGTAACCATTGAGAAAGTTCTTTATTCTTAAGCTTCCATGATACACGACTCACGAAATGCTGAGTCTGACCTGCTCCGACCAAACAGACTGCTTTTACGAGCCTTCACAGTCCCTTCCCCCCCCCCTAAACCCAGGCAGGTTCCCACGAAAGACAGAAACTAGCTTCAAACACACAAGATAAGGCATAGCAAGGTTGCATGGCCTCACCGGGCACACAGCCCAGACTGAGGAATGCTGCCAAGGTCGAGGCGGCTGGGAAAGCAAGAACCCACATCTTTACAGCCACTTTGCAACCTTCAATAAACCTGGAAGCAGTTCACAAATTTTGCTAGGTACAGATCTTGACCTGGTAGAACTTACATTAGAATATGATGAGATACTTCAGGATGAAAACACTAATGAAGCTTTCAAGATAACATTGTCCCATTTGGTCCATTTTCTTGTAATATCCAAAGAATACAGAAATGTGACCATTGTCATAGCACATATTCTAGCAGCTAAGCCTCATGGATAGCCTCATCGTGATGATGTTGAACATCTCATCAGTACAAGTGTCACACTGAACTCCATAAACAGAAACTCAGCTGAGTCAGAAAATGACAATTTATCTATATTTGTCACAATCTGCCACCCCTGAATGAATAGGATTCAAAGGAATCAGTATTTCTATGGATGAATTAATGAGAACACTGAGTTAAAGAAACAGGTAAAGCAAGAAAGTTGATGCAATTTAAAGGAATTTTCTCAGAGGCTGGCAAGCAACATTGCTCATCTCACCCAGTACCACATGGTGATGATCTGACAGTCTTGAAGCAAAGGACATTTTGACATGATGCATGGCATGGTAAGGGGAATTTTCTTTTTCTGTGCTTCATTTTCAAAATTGATATGAGTAATTATTAATACTTTTGACTAGTCTCAAGTCACAGAAGAAGAAGAGTTGGTTTTGTACTGTTTTTTTCCTACTGAACCAAATCTCAAAGCTGTTTACAATCACTTTCCCTTCCCCTCTCCATGACACCTTGAGAGGTAGGTGGAGTTTAAAAATAATCTTGTTTTTCATAAAATGATTTTCTACTGCACGTTTTATTTTGTCATGGAACAAAGTGTGTCCTAGTGCAGATTAGAATAAATCCTGATGTGCAAAAAACACACACAAAACTCAAAGCAGTAAAGGGCCATATCAGATGGCAATAACGCATGCAAAAGTCTTAATCCCTTTTGACAAGGAAATCCCTCCCAAAACTTATGTACTGGTCTGAATGCCCTCTTTCTGTCAGAGAACTGTGATGAATCATTAACAGTTTATGGAGGAAATACAGACACAGCCAGGGTAACAAAACTTATACTACTATCAGTTCAAGCACATTCAGGCCTTTTCCACATGGTGACAATTCTGTATTGCAAAACTCATTACTTTTTCATACGCTGCAGATGGCTGTGAGTTAGTGTCTAGCTATGAATGTACATGTGAAGGCAGGAGATCAGGAGGGGGGAAACTCCCACCTCCATCACATCCAAATGCAAAGAATATTGTCTGATTCTCCTAAGATCTTCTTTTCTTCTGATCTTAGCTACAAGTTAGCTTTTCTGTGTGCATATGTATGCCTTTTGGCAGTTTTCTTCAGTTGCCTATTCCTGTTTAAAACAAATGTCTAATGAACCAGCTTAGGGAATTGAGGTGATCTCCCCTCCCTTCACTGTATCTCTCTGGCTGATTTTGAACGTCATAAAACGTCCCCATGCAATTGGGACTTCTGCACAGCCTCCGGCCCTGCAGCGCCAGCTTTGCTCTGCAAATTTCCTGCAAAGGTTGAAGTCCTTTTGAAAAGCCCCTTTGTTGCACCTGTGGCTTCCACCGGAGTGCAGAACTCCTCAGCAGCAGTATTGGAGCCACTTTTCCCACCTCGCCGCTCTGCCCCACCCGATCAATTGCCGCCCCCCCACGCGCGAGAAGTGATTCTCTCGCACGTGCCAGCAAACTCCTTGCACACGCGGAAGAATCATCAGGTTTAAAAAAATTAAAAGAACAAGTTTTAACAATAAAATAAAATACTGTCAGTGAGGGGGGGGGGATGGGACAAGAATTTAATGCCAGAAGTTATCCCAAACAGCTGTTGGATGGAGTGTAGTAGTGCACCGCTGACCCAGCAGCACCGTGGTCGAGCGCTGGAACACCTACGCTCCTACGGCCTTCTGGTCCGCTCCCGGCGTACTCCTCATCCTATGAGTCGCGGTCATGAACTGTCTGGCTCTCAGTCGCGGTAGGGACAATGGTCCTGCCCAGGTGAGGATTAGGCTCCAGGCGGCTACGCTCTTCTCCGCTACGCATTAGCCAGGTGAGATCATGTCATGATGATCTCCCGACCTCCGCTCTCCGACCCTCGTTCCTCCCTCCTACTGCGCCCGATAGAAAAAGGTGCCAGGAACCAGCACGCGGAGACTCGCCGCTAGGAACACGGAGCTCCGCGCTCCCGCTGCTGGCGATCTCCACCAGATGTTATCTCCGCGTCTCGTCTCGTTCTTACGCTGACCACGTGGATCGACTACAAGCTGGTGCCGAAACCCGGGAATCCTCGAACCTCCACCCTGCTCACCGTCGCCTGGGAAAGGGCCGCGATACGAAGTCCGCTGGATCGGCGATCCAGGGACCACCGTTTGGTATCGCCTGTCCCTCTGGATCGGCATCCAGAGACACGATCCTAGGGACACTCTCTCGTCCGACGGAACACCGGTGAGTATGGGAGCTTGCAAAAAGCAGGGCTTATAACAAGCTTACGTTAACGAACTGAAAGCGTTAGCGAAATGCGGCAGGGTCCCCGTAAAGAGAAGGGAGCCGCGCAAATTGGTTGAGGAGATTGTAGCTCGGAGTCGATGGTACCCAGAGGGGGGGCCAGTGGATCTTAGGGACTGGGAAAACACAGGGCGAACCATTCGCACAGAGCCTGGCGCGCCGATGTCACTGCTACTGACGTGGAGACAATGTTATGTCGCCATCAGCCTGCAGACCTATGGCTCCCTTGCTGTAGGCCACCCTCCTTTCGATCTTTCACCTTCAATTTCAACCCCGAAGAATTTTCTCTATCCGCTAAATTGGACGCCTGTCCTCCTTCTGCCCCCCTTGCTCCTTCGCCCATTTCAAATTCTCCAGCGGCTCCAGCCGCCCTCTCCCCTTGCTCCGCCTTCATTTTCCAGAAGCCACCCTTTACCTCCCGTCCGAAGCGCCACGTAATGGCTGGCGGGGTTTTCAAAACTCTACTTGCCCAGAGCTGATAATTAGCCACGATCTGCAAAGGAAAGAAAACCCTGACGGAGAGACGATGCCGATATTCTCGCGGTATTGTGCCCTCGATCCATTTCCACGGATACCGAGGGGAGGATGGCATTTGTTCGGGCGGGTTTGGTCGAGTACCGCCCCCCCTTAAGCTATAACATCCCTCACTGGAGCTCCGCCAAAGCTGGTCAAGTGGGATCGTAGGAACCACTAGCCCTTCATTGAGAGGCATGCTAGAGAGCAATGTCAGCGTAGGAATCACTTCTAATGGTTCCGGGCGACTGGAAAACCACCTTCCGCATGCTCCTGAGCCCTGCATACAATTTGTGATCTGGGAAGCGAGTTCCGCCAGCCAGTTAACTTCAGCAAGGCAGCCGCCTCCGGGCTGGCGCTCTACACTGGCGCCGCAGACAGCTTTACGGCATTTAAGCCAACATGCCTTCAGTAACCCCTAAACAATCAGATTATCCTACCTGGAGGCCACCGCTTACGATGCGCCTCCGAAAAGTCGCCTACAAAGCGTTTGTCCAAAGGTTCCCAATGCCGGGCTAACCCACCCAGAGCTTCTCTCACCATCCGGCAAAAACCCCAAGAACCTCCTATGCTGAGTTTGCAGTGAGCCAGGCTCCAGGAAGCTCTCAAAAGGTGCAGGGTGGTTGACAACGAGGAGGCCCAGAGGCGAACTCCTTAAGCTGTCTTGGGCCAAGGAGAGAGCAGCCACTCCAGCTGGAGTGCCGCCGAAAGCAGCTCCCACAGGTCTAGGTAGGGAACCCTGAACTGGCCGACATGCTTAAAAGCTTGCCAGGATACTCCGGGTCTTTAAGCCCATCAAGCCAAGCCTTCTAGCCAGCCGCCCCTCCTTCCCGCTGCCATGAGACAGAACCCCGAGGCGTAGTGTCTCAATTGCGGGCCAAACCAGGGACATTTTCCCTGGAGGAATTGTAGGCTGCCCAGGCTGGAGGGGCCTACAACCCTGGGCGGATTGGAGGGGTCTCTCCCAGAGGGCGAAGACCTCCCCACGAGAGTGCCTAAGCACCGAGCTGACTCCCAATGCCCGCTGGGGAGGCCAAGCGCCCGAGGCATCTCCCCAGCCCGAGGAACCCAAGATCCCACCGCACTCTCAGAAGCCCAGCTTCCCCGGAGCTCCCCCCGCCCAGAGATGCTTCGCCATGCCCCAGCTCAGTATAGCCAGATCCCATCCCCCCTTGCGGAGACCATTGGGCTGGATGCTTGTCCATAGCTTGCTCCCCTACTGCCTACGTCTATACTTCCTGCTTAAGTGCTAACCCCTTCTGCTTCCTCTAAAGTCACCATGCCACCTCCGCCAAGTGCCCCAGAATGTAAGTACGCATTTCAAAACAAATCTCTGCAGAGTCCCACAGTCACTGAATTGCAACAGAAAGAAATGCTGGACGGAAGAGAAGCGCCAACATTCTGGCACTATGCCCAGTCCTGTCCATTATCATCCAAGAGGGACTGCCCGTTTTGAACCTCTCCTCAGAATGCCCCATAGCCAATCTACAGGACAATGAGGCATGGAAAGGGGAAGATGCTTTCGCCACAATGGCTTTAAGCCAAAGTCAACTTCGTGAAGAAGAAGCCCCCCAAATTGGCCCTCTCCAGTCTGTAGGGTTCAAACCAGATCTCATGGCCTCTGAGCCTGTGCACCAAAGCTCCTAAGCTCAAAGCTCCCAGTGGCAGCAAAATCGTCCAATTACCTCAGAGAGAGCAAAGATCTCTCAAATCAGAGTTGCAATCCTCCTCAAGTTACTTTTATATGTGCTCTGTATGCTTACATGTATGTTCTGTATGTCTTGCCCCCTTTCAAAAGAGACCCCTAAAGTTTTCCCCTCATAAAGAGGGATTTTTCCATTAGCTTCTCTCAAGCTATGCTCTTAGTGCTTCAATTAAAAGTTTTTCTCCTTCTGATTATGTGTGCCAATGCCTTGAAAGGCTTAGCCCATTACAGCATCCGCCTTAAGCGGGACACAGCTTCGTGCGATGCTCCCCTAGGATACCGATGGGACTCTGGTTTCAAACTGCCTCCATCTTTGTAGTTTCTGAAACCTTCCTTCAGAACTCTTTCTTCCAAACCTTTTCGCTTTGAGAACCTTTTCCTTCGATCCATCTTGTTTCAAGCCTACACTGCCACATTGGCGTGGCGCCATGAATTATTTTCATGGCCTCCCACACTTTCTGCTGAGCCCCCCTGGCTAGTCACAGTGCCAGGGGTCTCCCCAACCACCTATCTTACACAGCTGCCTCCGCTGTGAAGGTAGGAAAGCAAGCTCAAACCGGCCAAAGTCCTCTCCACTTACACAGGAGGGGAAGGTAGAGGCTGGACTTCCAACCCCCCCCGCCTTCTTTTTTCTGTATTACACACCCTCCTTCTCTCTAATGGGCCAACTGCGCCTAAGGAAAGCTTGGCCAAAACAAACGAAAGAAGGGGAGTAGTCCCTCCCCCCTTATCGAGCACCAATCCAAGGTCTCATCCAGCAGACCATATCTAAAGTGTCGTTCTCTATCCAATCTGTTTCAAAAATTGCTGCTTCCGCCCCCGCACTCAGGGCTCAAGGTCCTCTATTGTCATCTACTAACTCCAGCCAGCGCCAAGAAACCCCTGGGGGAAAGCGTTGCTTGTTTTCTCTTCCATACAGGAGTCCAGCTTCGCCATGCACCAGGGAGCTTTCAGCCCACATCCCGGAGATGTGAGGCGGGCCTCCCCTGGAAGAGATCCTAACCCAGCCGCCCTGTTGGGAGGGCCCGATTGCCCAGCCTGGGCCGAGATGGGAGGGATCTCTCTGGAGCCAACACACCCAATTCTTCCAACGGAGTCATGGCTTAGCCCTCACTGGGGCCACCCGGGAACTGGCAGCCTGGGAGCCAGCTAAGCGGCTCCAGAGATTTGATACTCTGTTAATCGCTGCCCCTCATCCACAGTCGCCATTCTCTCTCTCCTCTCTGTCGCCCTGGCTGAAACTTGGAATTGCAGCCAGGAACATTCCTGATAGATTAACCCTTGGAACTTCTTACAGCTGTTTTCAGCCCGGCTTGAATATTGTTGGAACACGCCTTCTCTCTCACAAACCTTGCTACGTGAGAATCACTGAACCTGCAATGCTAAAGAGCTATCCAGTAGCTCTCCCCTCGCTCTTGAGAAATCCACATGGACTCTACTAACGCCATCGGCTTTCTGTAGCTTTGGTAGTCAAACAGCAAGAGCCATGCTTTTATTGGACAATTATGCAACCCGCGGGTTGCCTTCCTTCCGATACATACCATCCAGCCTATGTATCGTTTAGCCATGTTTTGTGCTTACTGTGAACCAACTATTAGCTTTGAAGTTATTGCATGCCTTAATTTTTTAGAAGTTATGTTATTTGTTGTTTGCTGCATTTCCGCCTGTGTCTGCCGGAACTCTCTGCTGTACCGCCTCACCATCGTTCTGCCTCAGGCTTCACCCCGGGCTTAAGCACAGCTCAGCCCGCTCCGCCCTTCCCCTCGACCCCCCCTTTGCGGGCGGCGCGGCGACTCTACAAGGCGGAGTGTGTTTCCCTCGCCGAACTTCCCCTTGTGGGAGTCCCCAGACTTGGTTCCTGTAAACACTGCAAGACTATTAGTGGTCCGGCTAGCCCTGTTGTCTCCGCTTCTTGAAGTCCATCAACTCCACCTCCATTGCTCTGGATGCCCTGGCCTCCGAGCAGCAGGAACTTCGTCAAAGCGACTTTAGAATAATCGTGCCGCCTATTGATTATTTGTTGTTATTGCATCACACACGCCAGGGGGGTTGTCGAGAATGTACATATTATTATGTGTTGCTTTAATCTCTCCTGATAATTCCCAGTTGATTCATATGAGAGTGCGTGAGTTGCAGAAGTTGTATCAATCCTGAAATCACGATGTATTGCCCCATTGGTGGTCAGCCATCTGGAGCTGGCTGCCGGGAGGGATGGTTGGAGTGCTTATCGTACAGCTCTGCATTGGTTTGATTGTATGCCTCAGCTTCGTGGTCTTGTCTCTGTTCAATGTGTATCTAATATTGCCTGTAGCGTGTGGTAAGAAGCTCCCTCGACTCTTCCCCTGCCCGCGCAACCAGAGTTCTCCCATGTTGCACAAGAAGCAGCTTTCGGTCAACTTCGAACCAAATGGCGGAGGAGGATAACAAGTCGTCCCCACTGAATCGCCCCTTAGTGGCATTTTAGGCCTCCTTCTAAAATGTAAAAAAGGAGGGAGATGTAGTAGTGCACCTTTGACCCAGCAGCACCGTGGTCGGCTGGAACACCCTGCAGCTCCTCACGGCCTTCTACAGCGGTGCATCAGCGCCTCTCACTCCTCATCCCCCCCTATGAGCTTCCACGGGTCATGAACTGTCACAAGGCTCAGTCACGGGCATAGGGACAATGGTCCTGCCCCCAGGTGAGGATTAGGCTCAGACAGCTTGCTCTTCTCCGCTTGCGGGTAGCCAGGTGAGATCATGCATCACATGATGATCTCCCGACCTCCCGCTCTCCCGGAACTCCCTCCGTTCCTCCCTCCTACATGCCCCCGAGTAGGAATGACAACGTAAAGGTGCCAGGGAACCAGCAAGCAGGAGACTCTGCTAGGGGCAACATCGGAGCTCCAGCTGGCCAGCTGCTGGCCACATCTCCAAACCGAGAGTGTTAGTCTCCGGCGATCTTCGTCTGCGTTCAACTAAGCTGGACCACCTAGATGGACTACAAGCGAGCTTGGAATAAAATAGGTTAGCATAGCTGAGACACTGTAATCACGTGATTTTTGTTTTTAATTGCACTGTGACACTTTATTATAAATTTCATAAATATTTATTGGTTGTCTTTTTGTACGCAGCAGGGAGTGATTTGCATTTGTATTTCATTTGTACTTGCCACTCCCGGGTTTCTATATACTATGAGAAAGTTTGGAAGTATTTTATTATGATGTAGTGACATTATCTCACAGTGAAAAAACGTAAGAATATGAATTCTTGAAGAAGTATAGAGGGAAGTCAATGCCAACTACTGGCAGATTTTTGTATTTCTTTCCTTTTTGACTTTCTTTTTTTCCTCTTCTTTTGTTTCTTCGTACAATAACATACACATGTATTTTAAGTAATTTTCATTGAACTATGTATATTGTAATTATTGAATATAAGAAAGCGATTTTTTCTTCTAAAAAAAGTTGGTCCTGCTTTCTAGTCAAAACATTCAAGGAAGTTTACAAACAGTTATTTTTATAATAAAATTACAAAATGGTATGTCATTTGTAAATATGAAACGAGTGAGTGATCTTTTCAAGTCAACAGTGTTCAATTTTGCCACTTAAACCACCAACACAGATACATGAAGTTGATGAATGTTGTTCATGGTGATTCTTTCAGGGTGTGCATTAATTTATTCTTCTGAACTGCACCAGCATAATCCTCAGTGAGGCATGTGAGATTTGAAATCTTTATATACATAGTCTTTGCTAGTGTCAAATTTGAAGGTTTCTCTTGACCAGAGTGAGAATATCACATCTTTGTACAAGGTCCCTCTGTTTTACTTCCAATGTCTCAGCATGATTTCTTAAAACTTTGGACTCGGATTTTGTTCCGGCATGTTAGTATCACTGAGGGTAGGAATACTTTTAAAATGCCTGAGCGTCTGTATAGCTTTAAGAAGTCTTCTTGCACCAGCATCTCTCAAAAATGGTGGGCTTGCATGGGGTAGTCCTCCTTCAGCTGCCACTGAGCAGCCAGTCGTGTTGCATAAATGACGAATCCCCATGAAAACAGAACGGTGGTGAGAAGAATCTGTTACAAGAAGACAGTATTAACAAAGTTGACGTACACTTAATATGGTGTAGTGTGTGTTTCCAAGCATGTTGACATGACTTCTCCTAAGCAGTCACAGAAATTCAGTCTTATGCAAATGCTGGAAACTAGCACATTACACAAGGCTTACTTTGAAGTAAGTCTTACCTAAAGATAGCAGCCCAGTCTTAATTATGTTGACTTGGAAGTAAGTTTCCTTGATCATCAATTAATCTCAAATATCTGAAGTTGTATCTGTATAGAGTTTTATCTAGCGACAAGCAGACTGCTTAAGTAGCTTTCTCCCTCCTTCCCCCCTCTCCCAGATTATTCTGATCCAGGTAAGGCTTAGAACACATGACACTACTACAAACTCTACTGAATTATAACATGGGTTTATTAAGATCAGTACTGTCAGCTCTAGTAGCGGCATTCTCTAGGACCTTGGGTGAAAGTGCTGTTGCCTATCAACTGCTATCTGACCCTTCCAACAAGAGATGTCAGGTTTTGGGACCTGGGACCTTCAGTGTGCCAAACAGGTTCTCTACTATTGAGCCACTCTCTACTAATAAAAATCATTGCAGAAGAAATCATTGAGGAAGAATATAAGAGCCCATTTAGTTCACCATCCTGTAGTCTTATGGTGGTCAGCCAAATTTTTCTGGGATGCAGATTCAGATCATGAAAGCAACAGCTGCCTGATGACAACAATAGCCGAAGCTGTTGTACACAGGCTCCCAAACTGATCAGGGGCTGGAAGGATAAAGACCCACGAACACAGAATGGCAATAAAAATGGGCCTTGAGAGCAAAAATTCTGGAGAGGAATTCTGGCTTAGACTGCTATAAAAAAGGGGTTGGACAGCTTATAAAGAATAGATTTTTGTGGGCTATTAGACGTAATAATCAACTAGGACTTCTGAGTTCAGAAGCAAAACTCCTAAATGCCAGTGAACAGCTGGTAGGTAAAGAGAATCCTCTGTGGCTCTGTTTTTGTTCTTCGCTGTGGGACCCACCTCGCTGCTGCTGCTATGCTGGGCTAGAGGGACCATTGGTCTGATCCAGCAGGGCTATTCTTAAGATTTACAGGGAAATTAATAGCAAAATAGCATTTTCACTCGCTCTTTTTACAGGTAAAATTCTGGTGTATTTCTACGCTCTATGTCCCCCTACCAGAAAATATATCCAGTCTAGTAACCGTCTGTTCAGCGGCGCCATCCCTCCCGCAACCATTCGCGAAACAAACAGTGCGCTACCCCGGGGATATTTGCGAGTGACGTCACCTCCACACCGGAAACGGAACGATAGGGGTATGTAGCTACGGCGGCCATTTTCCTTGTGGGAACAAAAACCCCCCATCCCTTCGCCCTCATTAGGCTTTCAGTGCTATTACTTGTTTCAAACAATCTGCGCTTTTATGGATTTATTCAGAAATGGGTCCCACCACCACAACCCATGAGAGTGACTCTCCTTAGTCGGATAACAATTTCCACAGTTGGGTACTTTTTTAAAAATTAGGACCATCCAAGTGTAGAAAATAAACGTTGCTTGAATTTTGTTTAAGACCAACTATGTCTCCTGCAAACGTTTGCAGGACACAGTGTTGTCCTAAGCAATGTTTGCAGGAAACAGTGTTGGTCTTAAACAAAATTCAAGGAACGTTTGTTTTCTGTGTTACTTGGATGGTCCTAATTTTTTTAAAAAAATCTGACTGTGGAGAGCCAACTAAGGAGAGTCCAGCCCAATGAATGCACCAAGAGTTTCTTCCTAGCTGAACCCTGCTTCCGCACTGTGAAGGGAGAGTAACACCTCTGAAGATGCCATCCATAGATGCCGGTGAAACCTTAGGAAGAAACACCACCAGACCATGGCCACACAGCCCAGACAGCCACAACAGGCAGTCTTGCTCCAAGGCAGCCCGACCCCTGCCTTCTTAATAATGCACCAGGGACATCTAAGCACTCACAGGAAGGACACCGGAGTTCATCTTCACACGTATCCCCTGCACCGGCTTGCGAGATGCAAATGTCTATGAGATCTTGCCCTTGGGAAAGGTATTTGCGGAGTCCTCAGTTCTTTTTTTAAAATATCCCGTAACTACAAAGTGGGACTTGGTTTTATGCCAGCAGGAGAAAATGAGCACTTCGAAAAGATCTTAATCCAGTGTAAACTGCAGAACTCACTTCGTCAGGTTGCGCTTAGGGCCGCTTGACGAAGCGGGGAATTGCGTGTGAAGTTTTGAAAAAGAGCAAGAGAGGATGTATGATTTACAACGCAGGTGTAAAAGAAAGAAGTTCGCGCATAAAGACCTTTTAGTCTTGTCTTGAGGGTACTGCTAAACTCCTGCTTTGGGGTGGGGAGGGGACCTTTAGAGAAGGCTTTATTTCTGAGGTTAAATATAAAACTGCCTAGTGAGGAGCCACTGGTGCATCGTAGCCTGTGAAAGGCGTAACATTTGATCATCTTCACAGTGCCGCCACACACACCCCCTTGACGTTTCATCACCCGACTGAGTAGGACATTAAATAGGCGGAGTAAGCGGCGTCACTTCCAGGGGTTGGCTTTGGGAGGAAGTGTGTGGCTAGTAGTCACTGGCGCGCGTGTGTTTTCTCCTTTTTCGTCCGCTAACCCGGAACTTCACTCTTCCGGATAAGTTGTACATCCGGCTCCATCGGGGAGGGCAGCACCCGAAGCCGTCGTTGTTATTGTTCGGTCGGCCGACCCCTGCCAATGGGGGAGCCGCGGGAACTGCGCAGCCGAGCTGTTGGCTCCAACAGCCGCCGGCGCCAACGTTCTAAAACGGTGAGTGGTTTCCGTTGGTCTGTGAAGGAGAAGTGCGGGTTAGAACGCTGGGTCATCCGACCTCTTGGCCGCCTCGGTGGCGGTCGGCTTTCCATCTTTCGCTCCTCGAGCTTTATCTTCTATGAGCGAAGGCCGCCGCGAGAGCGGTCTCCCACTTGCGCATGCGTGGGATTGATTAGTCCCTCTTGCTCCGTCGCTCGAGGCCTCACGCTGACTCCTTTCCTCGAGCTGTCTCCTTCCTCCTCGCTGGAGTTGCATAGGTTGTTACCCGCAGGCCATTCTGTCCAAGTGCTGGGGGATGAGACGCTCTCAGGGGGCTAGCAGGGCTTCAAGCTGATTCCCCAGGGCGCTTTTCTTTTTGAAAAACCCGCATTCAGTAGCCAGCGTGAAATGGCGAGTGGAGGAGGAGACAGAATAGCACTCTGTACCAGCTCAGAGGCAGGAGTGCGAGAATTGCCAGAGCAGTGTATTGTCACAGCCGGAACTAACTGGCTGGTTGTGGGCAGAAGCGTATTTGCCTAGGGACGAAGGGTTCCCTCCTGTGCTCGGTGCCGGGCCGCCGTGGGCGCCCTCGAGGAGAAGCAACAAGTGCCCCTGCCAGCCTGTGAGGCAGAGAGCCCAGGACTTCCAGGGGCGCTTGTTGCTTCTCCTCGAGGGCGCCCATGGCTGCCCGGCACCAGCGGAGGGCACGGGAAGGTTTGTTTTCCTCCCGTTGCTCCCCCCCCAGTGGCTTCGGTTCCCTCCTGTGCCTGCCGCCGGTGCGGGGCTGCCAGGGGCGCACTCATGGAGGGGCAGCAAGCAGAAGCAGATGCAGAGATAAACACTCCCCCTGCAATCACCGGCATCTTAAAACTCCCAAACTGGGGCACCCCAGTCCGCTTACTTTCCCCAGTTGCCAAGAAGAAATCGAAAGGCTTACGTGGAAGGAAAGGAAACCCCTGCCCTGGCTCCCCCCCCTTACCCAGAAAAGTTGCTGAAATAATCTTATTACTAGTTGCTAACAATGGAGGACCTTTGGAGACGTGCAATCTTGTAGGGGGGAGGGAGGAGAGCCATATCCCTGGAGAACCCCAATGAGAACTTCGGGGTGACGGGGACACCATCTAGTTGCCTTACAATGAGGGGGTTGGGACAAGGAAGAAGGGCCAAAATCCCTGCTGGGAAGTTGGCATGCGGGGAATCCCTGGCGGCCAAATTGCCTGATCTGGGTTGGGAAATTCCTGGAGATTTGGGGGGGGGGGGGGGGAAAAAGGAAGGGACCTCAGCCATCTTCCAAAATAGCCATTTTCTCCAGAGGAACTGATCTCTGTCCTTTGGAAATCAGTTGTAATTCTAGGAGTTCCCTATCCACACCTGGAGGTTGGCCCACCAACTCCAGGAGTTTGTCAACCTGAAGCTGGCAGTCCTAATTTGCCATCTTCTGCATGCAAAGCCTCTGTGCCTTGGACCAAGGCTCTGACTTTTTACATCAAAGCCTGTGATTGGACTCTATGCTTTTCTAGGGTCTCTCTTCCCCTCCCTTCCTTTTTCTGGTCAGCCTATGAAGTGTCTGCTGATAGGAATTCCACCTTTTCCAGACAGGAGATGAAGGGGGGTAGTACAGGACATGAAATTAGGGGAGAGAAACCTTAACTTCATCCTCCCCAATATATCCTGTAAAAATTCAACTGTACTGTTGGAGGCAGGACTGTGCTGCATCTCTCCCCCCCCCCCTTCGTATTTTCATCCCCCCTTTCTTTGACAGCCATTTCAGGGGCCACATCTTCTAGCAGGGTGTTCCTGGGTTGCTTTAGTATTGTTAGGCCCAAGTGGGTTTTAGGGTTTTGGTGTTGTAAAAACAGGACCACATTACTGCTGATTGGAATTCTGTTGGCTGCTGATTGGAATGTAGTTTTAAATTTAAATTAATGTTGAGAAAATCTTCAGTGGACTTGAACTGGTTTCATTCTACAACATTTCTGTTAATTATTATTGTTGTTGGTGTTGTTTTGAATTTCTTTTTTAGCTGCCTCAGGTACCTTTTGTCTAGAAAAGTGTTATACTGGGGCTGGAAGGTGTTTTGTGAGAGATGATGCTGACAAATCTTTTGCTGGGGGTGATTTGTGAGAGAGTTACATGCTTAATACCCACTTGCACTGCCTGGCTTGGAGGAATGTGGTGGTTACTTTCCCTTCTGCCTAGGGATGACTGCTTTATCTCACTGTGGCCTTGAAGCTTTTCCAGATTAAGAATGTCCTCTCCCTCCCTCCCAGCACTGTGCTGTGTTTCCAATGCTTGGGGGCAATTGGGGGTGCTGAATATAGCACCATAAACATTTTCACAGCAGTAGTAAAACATTTTGAAAGCATTTTGAAAAAATTGTCTAAATGTTTGATTTCTGCTGAGTTGTACGTATTATTGCTGTGTTGGGGCGTGTTCTATAATGTGATGGTGATTTAGAAATGACCTGGTGCAAAAAATCATTGTTTGGTCGTGGTGGGGGAGGGTGGGCACCCATTGGGGGGGGGGCGCCAAACTCAAGTTTTGTTCCCGGGCGCCAGTTTGCCTAGATACACCTCTGGTTGTGGGTTTTCCGGGCTGTGTGGCCATGGTCTGGTAACTTTTGCTCCTAATTCGCCCACATCTATTGTTGGCATCGTCAATAAGATGTGTTTGACACAGTGATGATGCCAGCCATAGATTCACACAGAATGTTATGAGCAAAAACTACCAGACTATGACCACATAGCCTGGAACTCCCCCAAGAGCCAATTCCTGGATCAGATTAAAGGGTCCACTAGGTGTAATTTGAGTGATGGATGCTGACCAGACAGGGCCTAGCCAAGGCTCTTGCAGCGGGATTGAAATCTCACCTTCCTCCCCTCTCTTTGACCCTTTCCGCAGGGGCGATATACAGCGGCCCAGGGACGGCAAAAATATTGTCCCTGGGCTGCTGTTCACACAGGAGGCGGTGCTGCATCGCAGCAGCGCCATCCTGGCCGCCTGGGAGCGGCGTGAAGCTGCTGCTTTTAACCTCGCTAAACAAGTGAGGTTTTTGCAAAGCAGCGTCTTCCCATTGGTGCAGTGCGAATCGCACCGCTGGGAAGACGCTGCTTTCCTCCTCCACTCACTGTCTTGTCCAGTGTCACTCTAGAGGGTTACAGAGACCCGCCCACGCTGCCCTCCAAACCCTGGAGGTTGGAGGGCAGCGTGGGCAGGTCCCTGCAGCCCTCCAAGGAAATTGACTTCCTGAATGAAGACGGTGAATGGAGGAAGGCGACCAGGGGAGGAGCAGCTCTTGTGCGGGCAACCTCTCTGGCCTGAGGTGAAAGTCGGAGTGCTGCAACGGCTCCCGAGTCTCCACCGGCATAATTCATGCTGGCGGAGGTGAGTTTCGTGTGTGTGCGGAAAGCGCCTTTGGAAGAGAAGAATGCTGTTGATTGGGAGGAGGATGCAGGGGGGTGAGGTGTAGTCACTTGTGTGTTAGGCACTCCAGAGGCTGGGATCAAAGCCCCACTTAGTTCTGTGAGTAATTTGGGCTACTCAAGGACTTTCAGCTAAATTGATCACACAGAGTTATTGTGAAGATAAAGAGAGGTGTCCTATGGAGCAAGATGGGATCAAAATGTTCAATTTTATGGGAAACTTTTTTTTTGTACTGTCCCCTCAACTATTGTTTGTGTGAAAGCTTTGCATGTGTATAGCCCTATTAGGAGGATTGTGTATGTGTGTTTTAAATAATAACTTTCTGTGTACGTGGACAGTTTTCTGAAAAGTCAGAAACTCCTTGAATGGTCCCTTTTTACTGTCTGCTGGTAAGCATGGGATCGTGCTTTGCTACTTGAAAGCATGGTGCTTAGTGTTTTATGTAGTGCTTTAGGCATTCATATAAATTATGATCTTGTAACAACCGTCTTGGGAGTTAATAGTGCTGGTGGGGGCTTCATAGAGAGAAAGTGTGGCTTCATAGTTTCCGTATATCCTCAGCTAAGCTAATTCAAAATGCTTTTTTAGGTTATATTTTTTTTCTTGCTGTTTTCAGTAACAGCATTTGTTTTAAATGCTTAGTTCTGGAATGTTTGCAATAACAGTTGTGTATGTAACTGAGTGCAAATATCACTCTTTTTACTAGTGGAGTGAGGTATGTTTAGGTGGAAGAGCTTCCAGATTACATCTTGTGATTATTTTGACTGGTTTGATGTACAGTTCTTGCTTTAGAAACCAGTGGCTGGTTAGCCCACTTTACTGTGAAGGAGATTTCAGTAAAATGCTCATTCACTGAGATTCAGTAAAAGTCTGAAAGTGTCTTTTACACTGGCATCTGATTTAAGTGTTAAATATAATATTTTCCTGTAAAGCTGAGTTAACTGCAAGTCAGAGATCTAAAGTCTTTCTTGCGCATAAGTTGTCAAGAAATCATAAGCCCTAACAAGAAAGGACCTGGGTTTTGGATAGGAAAGCACATATATGATAAATAAAAAGTTCACATAATGATATGAGCATCATTGCAGAGGAGACCTGAATCTCATGTCATTATTGTTGTTAGAAGTGTTTCCATTAGGTGTTCATGCTACTTGAGGGATCACATTCCACAGAGCGTGTAGCCATAATGATTGTTGCAACACTAAGATTTCCCAGCATTGTTAGGAAATTTCATTCTTTCAGCAATGTTATGCTTGAAAAGGAGAAACATAAGGCACCATCCTGGCAAAAGAGTAATTCCTGTGCATGAACACTACAGACTAAGCGTGTCTGAAAATCTAGTTAATAATACATATTAAATAGACAGCCAAATCATCATCCTAGATTGCTGTTAAATTCAAAGAATTTTAATTTTGTAGGATGGAACTTGTGACTGAAGTCACTAAGAGGTACACATACCAACTCTGCTCAGGCGGCTGGTGCTAAGGCAGTGGCATACCGCTAACCCCCGTGTGACGAAATGTTGTGCGGCCGAGCTGCACTGTGTGGAACCCCCTCCCTCCTGGGCTCCCTGCAGGCTGGCTTCTGCCCTCCTGAGGCCCTGGGGAGAGTAGGAGCAGGCCTGCAGGGGCGCAGCGGGGGGGAACACGGGGCTCCGTGGTGGGTGTCATCATTGTACTGTTCTCCTGGGCTTCCTGCAGGCCGACTTCTGCGCTCCCTAGACCCTGGGGAGAACAGGAGCTGGTCTGCAGGGATGGGGGGGGGAGGGCTCCATTGATGGTGACAGCGGTGGTGCCCAATCTTTCCAGGCTCCCTGCAGGCTGGCTTCTGTCATCTGGCCTCCCCCAGCCTCCTTGCTGGCTCCTGTAATTGGGGCAGGGGGTGGGGCGCAGGGTGGTGGTAATGCCCCTGGGCACCATTTAGGCCCGGTTCGCCAGTGGTCTAAGGATAAGGTAGAACACTGCTGGTTTTAATCAGCAGCCTTTCAAGTCAAGTATATATTGATGATCACTTCTTTTTCCGTTTGCAGAATATGGCACCAGCACCAGATGACTTCGGATCAGATGGCTTTTCACCAAAATCTGGTATAAACAAATTGCATCAGGCAGCAACAACAGATTCATCTCCTGACTCTAAATGTCCAATATGCTTGGACAGTTTTGAAAATGTGGCCTTTTTGAATCGTTGTTACCACAGATTCTGCTTCCGATGTGTGCAGGAGTGGTCCAAAAATAAAGCAGAATGTCCGCTCTGCAAGCAGCCTTTTCGCTCTATCATCCATAGCATGCGATCTGATGATGATTTTAAGGAATATATTGTACGACCTTCAGAGAGTGGATCTTTTGGTAATCCTGATGGGAGACGATTCCGTTACCGGACTACTTTAACAAGGGAACGGCGTACATCAGTTTTTCCCCGAAGAAATGCCACATCACGAAGGACCGTGTCTCCTCCAGACAATGGGATATTGTTTGAAAGCTTATCAAATCAGCCACCCAGGCGCAGAGATGCAGAAATGCACCAGATGATTAGACGTCTCTCGTCACTGCGACAGGCTAACTTGGAAGGCAGATCTATGCGACAGATTCAAGAACAGGAGATTATAAACTTTCGGAGGGCTCTGTATCGCTCTGGTGTGCGTGTTAGAAACATTGAAGATGGAGGTCGTTACCGAGACATATCTGCTGAATTTTTTCGCAGGAATCCTGCCTGCCTTCACAGGCTAGTTCCATGGTTAAAGCGTGAGTTGACAGTTCTCTTTGGTGCTCATGGTTCTCTAGTCAATATTGTACAACATATCATCATGAGCAATGTGACCAGGTATGATTTGGAGAGCCAAGCATTTGTTGATGATTTAAAACCTTTTCTGCTGCATCGCACAGAACACTTTTTGCATGAGTTTATTAGCTTTGCTAGATGTCCTTTTAACATAGATGCCTATGATCAGCATGCAAACTATGATTGTCCTGCTCCATCATATGAGGAAGGAAGCCGCTCTGACTCCTCCATCATTACAATCTCTCCAGATGAAGCGGATTCCCAGGAGCCAGAACATAGTGTTTTCACGACTGGGATCAGTCAAGCACCTTGGGATGATGAAACACCAGGACCCTCATACTCCAGTGCAGCAGAGCTAATGTCTGCCATGTCAGCCAGTTTGGGCACTTCAGAAAGCTCTGAGGAAGAGACTCCAGCCAATGCACCTGAGTCACAAATGCCATTACCTGCTAGTGTGGAAACCAATGGTGATAGTGATGGCTCCTCTGATAACTGTGTTATTGTTGGCTACGTGAAGCCGCTAGCAGAGAGGACACCTGAACTTGTTGAGTTGTCTTCAGATTCTGAGGGATCGGTTGATGATGCTAAAAGTGAAGATGTGAGCAAAGTGCTGCCTATCCAGTATCACAGTTTCAGCGATACTAATGCCAGTGGGAATGCATCACCCTGCTCTCTTGGGTCCAGGGATGGCAGATCCAGTTATAAGGACAATATGTCCCTGTTAAGTGAGATGCAGTCCGAAAGGCATGAAAGGGATAAAGCTAAAACAAGGGAGTCTACTACCAGGAATTGGCTACAAAGCTCTGCTGCGAAAAGAGGTGGAGATGGGGGCGATGATGATGGCGACAACAGATTGTCCAAAAGAAAGAAGTCTGAATCCAATTCACAACATTCTCACAGCAGAGAACACCATGGCATGAAAAGCAAAAGAAAGCATCGCAGCATGGAAAAACGGAAAAGGAGACGGGATTACAGCAGGCACAAGCACAAGAGAGATAAGAAGAAGTCACGAGACAAGAGTCTATCTCAGTCTCTAAGTAGTGAGAGCCTTATGTCCCGAGATTTAAGCAGATCCAGATCCCGGAGCAATGAGTATCGGAGAAGACGATCAAAAAGCAAAGACAGTGATTATTACCCAAGAGACAATTACCAAAGCAAGTACAGATGGGAATATACTTTTTATAGTACAGATGCAGGCCGGGATGGTTATGAATACAGGAGGCAGCCTCAGGCCAGAGCTCGCTATTCAAGGCAGTCTACTAGCCCAGACTACAAAATGCAGTCTTTCTCTGAGCGTACCGATAGTCGAAATCCTAGTGAAAGCCGATACTACTACTATGAAAGGCGCAGATCAAGAAGTCGATCCAGCAGCAGATCTAGGACTCTTCCTATGGGAGCAGAGAGAATGCGTTCTGAAAAGCCCAGTGGCAAAAGGAAATATAAGACTCGCCACTTGGAGAGTGCCCACAGAGGCAGTGAAGAAACATCTTCTACAAAAGAAGGAAATGCCCTTCAGAGACCTTTGCCGAAATACAGGGGCAGTTACAAAAGAAAAGATAACTTTTTAGATGTTCTGGATCCTGAGAGTCACCCCAAAAAGAGGAGGAGAACATCCAGAAGCCCAAGTGTGGAAATTGTGTATGAAGGGAAAGCCACCGATGCCAGGCATCATAAGAGAAAAAGGAAGAGGGGGAAGAGATCACACAAAATCCACATAAGTTCTGCATTTTCTTCGCCTGTTGTAATTACAATTGACAGTGACAGTGATAAAGAGCCTGAAACCCAGGGGAATGCTGAATATGACAGCAGCTTTTCCTGGAGCCCCACGGTGCCACAGAAAGAGAGAGAGACAGAGTCTCCTTCCTCCCTCTTTGAAAACCAAGACTGTACTTCTGGTAGAGTTGATGAAATGGAAAGTGTGGATAAGGACAGTCATGTTCCTGCCACTGTGGGAGTTTCACAAGAGGAGATTTTAGATGGAGTTCCACAACCACAGGCTGTGCCCAATGGACATGCTCCTGCTGTGTCAGCTGATCAGTCATTTGACACAGGAAATCAGCCTAGCAGTGTAGAAGAGGAGCTGTTGAACCCGTTGCCAGCTGCCAAAACATCTTTGATATTCAGACTGTCAAAGAAACTGATGGAATATTCCCGTCGTCGAGACTCACCAGATCAGAAAGTGTAACTTTTTACGCAATTGTTTTTAAACAAAAAAAAGCATTGGGAAATCTATAGATAAGACTTCCTAAAAGGAAAATGAAAAAAAACCCTTTTTGTTTGTTTGCTAAAGTTTATGAAATTTACTTCTGTGCGAAGTATCTCTCATCCTTGAATTTTTGCACTTAAATCCACAAATGTTGCTAGTATTTGCCATTTCTTTTCAATTTTTAAGCTACTTGTTAAATATTTCCTGTGTTGCAAAACCATACTGTAGTCTTCCTGTGTAATATAAATCCCCTGACATGTCACTGTTTTTAAAATTGTAAAGTTAAAAAATAATTTTGATGGTTGCATTTTTAATTCATAAAAAGGAAAAAAAATCTGGTTTCATTTTGCCATAACCTTGATTTCTGTAGGTAATTTTACTCTAGGCCAATAAGGATCAATTATTCTGTAAAAAAATTGTTTCAAATTGCCAGTTGAAAACACAGATTTCACAAGAGTTTCAATAAATTTTTTTCCTGATGTGTTCTTTAGATCAAAGTCATATGTGTGGTTCCTGTACTGTAGTTTTTCCAGTTTGTGAAATATTATTGCACAGAACGCTATTGCAAAAGAAATTCTGCTGATTAATTTAAGAACAAATATTAGCACTTGATCACTGGATAACTCTAGTTATCATTAATTCTCAGTAGTGGAAAGTTAACAGTGAAATCAGAATCTTTATTAAGTTTTGAACCAATATAGCGTAGCACAAGGTAAATACAAAGCTGAAAAAAGAATAGGCATAACAGAATTGGTATCTCTGAGCAACATAAACATATAAAATTGTCCAGACTTGTGGGTGGATTGATAGACTGCCAGCACTGGGACTTCTGAGAGACAGTATTTGGTAGGACATGTTCACAGTCATGTCGTAAGTTATTCGGGATCGCACACTATTTCCTTGGGGGGCATGCCATGAGGTTCATGCAGATGTCATGTACAGACACTTTGATATGTAATTTAGCCTTTTAAAAACTACTGTCGGACTAATTGTGCATAAAACACTGCATCAGCATGAGCAAAAAAGTGTCTTATGGCACCTGTATTCTGTGAAAGAGTTTAGAAAGAGCCACAACACTCCTTTCTGTTGCAACAGATGAACATGGGGATTTGAGCTGGTGGTCAGAGTATGGCTCGGTTCAGACATTCCACAAAACTATTATTTAATTTAAATTTGGTAGGTATGAATGTCTAAGTACAGACCTATGTAGTAACTATGCTTAGTTAGGGCTATCACATCAGGATCTCATGTTTAATTAACAGCAGTCCTGGCTGTGGTTTATATGTGTATGAAAACAGGTGGTGTTGCTTAATTGACTTTGCGACATGTTACCTTCAGAGAGGAGGCAGTGAAACCAAAATTTTCAGGCAAGCCATGGTTTGAGTGATCATCACTCGGTGTGATGTCTGAACTGTACCTGAGTATTCATATTACTCCAGTTATTTGTTGTTTTGCTTCATGTTGCTTGAAATTTTAGTTCTCCCTGAATAGGAGGCTTTAATTTCTGCAGTACACTGACCTGCAGAATAAGTGTATTAGGCCCCCACTTGTTGAGTTGCTTCGTGCAGTAGACAAAGGATTCATAACTACATTGGAAATCTGGCAATACATTTTGGCCTTTTTTCACAAAACATTTTAAAATTATTGAGGGAAACAGTAGAGACTTGAATCTACAGCATTTCATTGGGGTCAGGTTCAGTTCCTGTTCTACACATACCTTCCTTCAAAGTGTGATTTTGTCCAAATAAACTTGAATAAAATATTTTTCCCCCTGTGGAGATTGCTCTGCCTTCTGAAAAAAGAAACTTTATAGCCGAAAAGGGTGACCATCTTGATCTTTTATGTGTTGAAAACCTGCTCTTGGTGGTAAACATGGGAAATAGCTTGAAGAATGTTGCAGAGTCCTGTCTTCCTGAAAGTTGCTCTTCCTTGACTGTAATGGTATCAGTCTCGTCTTTAGAATAAAATCAACTATATGTGTTTTCCCTTAGAAATGTAAATAAATGTTAGCAGTGATAGCCAAATGGAACCTGCACATTTTGAGGCTGTATGCCTCGAATACAGTAATTTGGATATCTGCAGTGGTTTGTGGCTGGTCGGCCACTCTAAAAACTGGTCTGGTCTGCTGGCATTGGGGTATCTTGTGGGTATATGTCTAACAGTGCTGAAAGTTACAACAAAATTCAAAAATGTGCAATCCAGTCAGCCAGGATGAGGGGTCCGTCGTGACCTATGCAGACTGGCTTGTATGTGTCCCATGGAGCTCAGTAATACTTTTGTGTTGTTATCCTGTTCATGTTTTATTTGGGAGCAGAATTGTTTCATACTTCTAAGTGAATAGTTTAGGATTGGCCTATGCATCCCAGATTAGTGATAGAGTGCTTACGGCAGTTATAATCAAATGTAGTCTCTTGAGTGGGACACAAAAAACTTATCTGTGGATGGATACGGTCAAATCTACTTGGTCTCAGCATCACAAGACAGGCTTTAAAGTGGCATTTCTGTGGGTTGCTGTGTGAGCTTCATTATTTACAGTGTGTGTGTGTGTGTGTGTGTGGCGGTATCACTGCTGCCTTTTTTAATACTGTGGTTTCAACTTGGGTGAGATTTGTAATTATGAACAGAATGCAGATAACTATCCAGAAAAGTTGCAAGGGATGAAACACTTGTGGCAATATGGACTTGGAGCACTTTCATTGTGAGGAAAGGCTTGAGAGTCTGGGACTTCTTAGTGTAGAAAAGTATGACTGGGTGGTGGTATGACGGGGTGTAATAGGAATTGCCGCCCTAAGCCATCACTCATAAAGGCAGCCTGGGTGCAGAGTGAGCAGGCACACACCTAAAGCCCTTCAGGAGATCCTAACGGTTTACTATAACTGCCACTTCTGATGGAATGTTGATAGCTCTGTGCAGTGATTTTACTTTTCCCTCTCGTAAACTGATTGCTCTTAGGCTGTATTGGGCACTCTCAAATGACTCATTGAGGCTTATTAAGCAAATAAAGATGGAATGTTTATTTACTGATTTACAAGAATATAAGTCTCTCAGCTCTGCTTTTCTCTCTGGTCTCTCATTCGTCTTTCCTCACAAACACACCTTTGGCCTTTTATAGACAGCTATAATATAGTATAGGGGCAATGTGATAAACTATAGAATACCAAAATACACTATGTCCATCGGCCATACATACAAAAACCACACACGGGAAAAGTGCACAAAGGTGCAACAGAAACATGTATACAAACTACAAAGACTATACACACAGACAGCTGTTAATGTGCATACTATTATTATAATGCACACTCCTTTCTTAGGAATTTAAGTTCTCTATGCATCACAGTCCATGAGAATTTCTAAGTATATGACAATGTTTCAAATCAGCATCAAAGTCAATGTATAACAATATACCAGCCCCAAAACTTGTTTGCGATAATAGGGGTTTTTCACATCTTCATAAGTGGTTCTGGACGTTCCATTTTTCCAGCTTGTTGAGAGCCACTCAAAGAGACATTTTTTTCCTGATATTACGTCTGCCATTCTCCTTACCAACTTGATTATGCTGTCAATGTTGCATGGAGCTTTCATCAGAGTGTATGGTGCTTATTCGCAAGAGGATATAATTATTGCAGTGTTGCATCAGAATATGTAATTACACCCATCTTGGACAACTAAAAGTGACAGTAAGTTTTAGTTTCCAGTTCTCAGCGAGAAATGCAACGTTTTCCCTGCTGAAAGGAAAATTCAGAAAGCATCCATGTTTCACATATAGGAGATGATGGAAATTCTCAGCTTATGTTTATGTTTTGTATAAATCTCATCTCTGTGATCACTGCTAGTACAGTACACAAGCAGGTAGGTCACACTATAACTGAAATGTTGCTGTTGTACTGTCTAAAAGCAGTGCTTCATTGTCTGTGGTCAAAAGATGCCCTCTGATGCCCACTCTCAATTACTTTGAGTGGGCATCAATTCCAAGCACAAAAGAAGTATTTTTTTTAAAAAAAACCCTCAAGATTATTTCACTAAGTTTGGAAAAATGAAAGTGGACTAAGTTTCTGTTTCCAGTTGTCAGCGGCAAGTTATAATCAGGGTATTTCCAAGGATCAGTGATCAAGACCTGACATTCAGTAGATTACATAAGAAAAGAATTTGCTGAAGTGAGCAATTGGTATGTCAGTGTCCCAGTGGGACATGAGGATCCCCTGCAAAATCTACACAAGCAGCTATGTCAGCTTCTTGCTTCTTCGATGAAGTCATAATTCCAGGTTTCTCGGTTTGCCGGCTTGCCTGCGAGCCTCGCAGCTTTCGGTTTCCACTTCTTCACTTTCGTTTCCTTCCTTCTGCTGCTCCTGCTGCTTCGTCTCCTGATCATCTGACTCTCAGGGACTGGATCTGATCTTCGCCTTCAAAAAGCTGGGCGGGCGGGAGCTGCCAGTCAGCAAGAGTTAGAGAGTCCCTTCGGCTTTAGCCAGGCTATTTTGCAGCGGGAGTTTCTGCAGAGGAGGGGAAGGGATCTGGCCAAGAGCGAGAGCCGCCGAGATGACCCACGAGCAGAAGCAGAATCTCCTTTCCTTCGCCCCTTATATAGAAAAGACGCTGAATCCGAAATACATCTTGAGCTATATGAAGACCTGGCTCACTGATGGTGAGTTGTGGATTGGCGAACATTTAGCAGGGGGATCGAGTCGGCTGGGCAGCGCTGGAAGTGGGGGACCTGTCCCCCAATGCTTTCTGGTTTCCGTTCTTGCACTGACCACTGGGAGCAATGAGGCTCAGACTATGCAGCTCTTGGGCTGTCTACCTTGTAGGAATGTTTTTTGGGGGGCAACTCTTAACTTAGGTACTCTCCTATTAGAAGAAGAAGAGTTTGGATTTGTACCCCATCTTTCTCTCCTGTAAGGAGACTCAAGGTGGCTTACAAACTCCTTTCCCTTCATCTCCCCACAACAGACACCTTGTGAGGTAGGTGGGGCTGAGAGTTCTGAGAGAACTGCAACTAGCCCAAGGTCACCCAGCAGGAATGTAGGAGTGCAGAAACACATCTGGTTCACCAGATAAGCCTCTGCCACTCAGATGGAGGAGAAAGGAATCAAACCCAGTTTTCCAGATTAGAATCCACCTGCTCTTAACCACTACACCACGCTGGCTGGGTGGCAATAGGGGTGCAATAGGGATGCCAGCCTCCAGGAGGTACCTGGGGATCCCCCTGGAATCATAGGTCATCTCTACAATTAGACAGATAAGTTCCCCTGGAGAAAATGGGTGCTTTAGAGGGTGGGCATTGTACCCACTGAGGTTCCTGAGCTTTCCAGGCTCCACCCCCATATCTCCAGGAGTTTTCCAACCTGGATCTGGCAGCCCTATTCATCCCCTCATCCCCCGGGGTGGCCAGGGAGACTTGGTGACCCTAGGTAGCAAGCTAATGTAACTCTGAGGAACATGATTGGGTGGGTTTAACATTAGCTACATTGCAGTGTTTGTGACTGAACCGTGGGAATCCACATTGTTGCTTCATGTGACGTTTGTTAATTATTTTTATTGTTTGATCCATCTATTTAAGCTATCAGCCCACTTTCCTCTCTCTAGTTCTCAGGATACAAGACTCACTCTTCTCAGTTTTATCCTTGTCACTGTTGTGTAAGGCAAAGAGGGACTTTAGGTCAATTCCCACCCTTTGTATATACTTCTGTAAACCTCATATTTTATCTGCTTATCTCATTTGCTCCTGCACTTATCTTTTACATCTTGCCTATCTTGCATCAGTTGCTAGTGACCTACTCAAGCTGAGTGGACCATGCTTTATTTTAAGGGGAAAAAACCTCTCTTTCTGGTATCATTGGTCTTGCTTATTACATCATCCTTCTTTAGCCATGCCTATTTAGCACCTCTTTGTAATACTTAATTTAATACAATTGTATGTTTGTTCTGTTATAACTTCACAAAGGACAATGGTGTCGTGCTTTGACCAAACAGTAAAGGAAAAAAATAATGCCATAGAGTCCACCCTCCAAAGTAGCCATGTACAGCCTCTCTGCATGGAGGGAATCTCTTGACTCCTTCTATTGCCCCCCCTGGAGGACTCAGATGGTGAATTCTGAGAGATCTCCAGTTCCCACCTAGTAGCTGGCAAACCTGCTCTTTAGAGAAAGCGAACCCCATCCAAAACAGACCAATTCCTCAATCCCTAGTGAGCTACACTTTGACCAATGGCATTCTAGTTATTTGCATTGAGCATCAGTTTGTTGGCCATCGTCCAGGTAGTCTAATTTAGAGAGTCATTCCCAGCATGTCTTACCTGTCTGTCTTACTTGACTGTGATGAAATACAACAGTGGAATGCACCTTGCTTCAGTTCGTTAAGCAGTCCTTCCCAGTAGCTTCATGTTATCATTTGAAAACTGGTGGGGTGGGGGAACAACTACAGATGTAAAAGTTCTGGAAATTTTGAGGTCATGGGGGCATGGACTTTTTTTTAAGAAAGAAAAGTTTGAGAAAAATAGAAATATATGCAATAGTTTATTATGTTTAAATAGTTCACAGAACTGGCAACATAAAATGCACCACTACTAGTTAGAATAGAAAAGGCCAAGTTAATTCAGTTTTTTTTCAGTCTTTCTCCATCATGAAATTGATGACTTTCTCAAGGAGGAAAGAAAAGGCCGTACAGAACCCTTGCTCTACAGAAAACGGCACATCTTAATTGGCCTGTGGTTCACAACCCTTCAGAACATAGAGATACTGTTTCCAAACTCTCTGCTGGGAAAGCATGTGTTTACTTCAATAATGATAGAACTTTTGTCTTTCATTCCAGAGGATGTGGAAAAAATTCAGTCGGAAGGACGTACGGGTCCCACCGCTGCTGCTGCACTGTTTCTTCGAATTATTCTGGACCTCAAGGAGGATGGATGGTTCCGTGGGTTTTTGGATGCTTTGCAAGAAGCAGGTTTGGTTTATGCTGTATTAATTAATCATGGGAGATGCATATTTTAAAGTATTTATGTCATCTGGGTATGGAGGAAAAGTAAAAATCCTTTGAGTTAAGATAACAGGACCCAGTCACTTGAGGCCAATCATAAAGGGACAATAGCCACAAAGTTGAATGTGGTAATCTGTTTTCAGAGGTTTAGGTTTTCTACATCAATTACATGCATTAGGAGTATACGCTACCTACAATACTCCTGAGAAGTACAGTGGCCGTTTTGTGTAAATTGGGCAATGCATGTTGTTTTCATTAATGCATAGCTTAAGTATGGAAAAATGTGTACTCTTATAAAAAAAATCTAGTGCTCGGTTTGCATGTACCAAAGATAGAAAATACATACATTGTCCCAGTAGCACAAAATGATAACTGTTCATATTGGGAAATCACAGGCAGCAGTTGTTCCGGCTACATTTGATTGGTCTGCCAAAACTGATTATCTGAAAAGGGCTCTAACAAAGCAGAAAACGTGCCACTTTTCAAGCTAGAAGAGCTTCTGCAAGTGGGCAGATTTCCTTTCCATAAAATGTCCTTACCGCTAGTAGGAATACCAGGCCAATGTGGAAGATTATTGCTGTTTACAGGAAAGCCAACTCTTTTACATGTGCTTCATTCACATGCTTTAGGAACATTGGTCATTTTCACCAATGATGTAGGTATAGATTTTTTATGGGGGGGGTTTCAGGGGATGAGGCCACACCCACACTTGCCTTTGGGGGTGTGGCCACACTTCCCCAAGTCCCATCCCCGGCCTCAGTGCTTATAAAAGCAGCTCTCCGAGGCCAGGGACGGCAGACTCCCCCACCCCGCCCCTTCACTGGCTGGGCTCCCAGCCGGCAGTCCCTTCTGCCCTCCCCTCTGGGCAGCTAGGAAAAATGGAGCCCGGTGCAAAATCTGAGTTTTGCGGGGGGGGGGGCCCTCCCCATGGGCAGCCGCAGTGATGCTGGAATCCACCCCCAAACAGCATCACTTTCAATGGTGTTTAAACTAGGGAGCCCAGATTCTCCTTTAAAATCCACCTTAAAGGGACAATCTGGGGTTCCCAGTTAAAACAGCGTTGAAAGTAATGCTGTTTTGGGGTGGATTATCCCCCACCCAGAAACAGCATCACTTTCAATGTTTTTTTTCTTTTTAAATTTTTTTATTGGTTTTCAAAAATTAAAATGCGTAATGGTAGATTAACAAAAAGAAAAGTACAGATATTATTACATAATCAGAAGCTGGCCATAAGTTCTCCCTTTCTTCAATAAGGGAATTATACAATAAAGAAAAAGAAAGAAAGGCACAAAGGCCTTTACTGTTACATGCTGTTATTTCACAACGTTACCATATTAATGTTAGTAATAAGAATTTTTTAAGAAAGACCAAAAAAAATGTACAGTTAGACAAGTCATTATTGCATATCTTCCCCACTAATACAATAGGGTGGAGATTCTTATGTAGCTACTAGCCAAATTAAAAAGTTGTCTTGCTACAGAGTGTACTGATATTCCCCTCCCCTGCTTCTAATTACGCTCTGTAGTTAACCCCTCCCCAGACCTCCCCAACAGCATTCCCATATAGAATTAAAAGTATAAACTTTCAATGTTTAAAGTCTCCCTTTAAATCCATGCTGAAGGGGGTGGATTTAAAAGGAGAATCTGGCGAAATTTGAGAGGTGCTTGCTGTCAGGGGTGCATTTGTTAAGCTAGCAGTACCAAACTTTCAGGGTATCTTTAGGAGACTCTCCGATGATACCACCCAGGTTTGGTGAAGTTTGGTTCAGGGAGTCCAAAGCTATGGACCCTCAAAGGTGTAGCCCCCATCTTCTATTAGCTCCCATTGGAAACAATGGGGGATGGGGGCATCCCCTTTGGGAGTTTATAACTTTGGACCTCTTGAACCAAACCTCACCAAACCTGGGTGATATCATCAGGAGAGTCTTCCAACAAATCCCTGAAATTTTGGTGCTAGCCCAAAAACTGCACCCCCTGCAGGCCCAAAACAAAAAAACACTAAAAGGAAAAAACCACAAATGGGGGGTGGTGGAGCTTCAGACATGTAATGGGGGGGGTTGAACTCGAGAATCCCCCCTTACCTAAGTCCTTGATTTTCACATATGTACAATTTTGTGAAGAAGACCATAAATATGAACGTTTGTTCAAACAGGATTGCTATTCCTTGTATATGTAAGCTATTTGACTAGGATCTTTAGAAGTCATTAACCAATTGACATGCACTATCTTTATAGAAAGCTACAATTACTGAAGGTTAAGGTAACAGACACTTTTTGTTAATGCCCGTGATAGTTTCCTGTCCTTTAAAAAGACTATTTTGGCAGTGTCCTGCTAACTTGTATTTTTCTAGTCTCTCTGATATTTTCAACACATTACTTGTTTAAATTCAGTAGGAATAATTTGGTTTCTTTTGCAACTAATTTGTGAAAATTAATGTGAAAATCATTTTTTCAGGGTCCCCATGTAATTTACAATTTCCACACAGAAGTGAAATGGCCACATAAGCCAGCCTTGTTTTCAGTGCTTCTACTCTTACAAAAACTCCCTTCAAGTAAGAAACAAAGTATTGCACATCAGGGGGAAAGTTTCTAGCCTTGCCAGCTTCTTACTGTGCTGTCTTCAAACTTGCAAAGAGTTGGTTAAGGGAACCTTTGTCTCACTCTGAATTGTCACTGTCTACTGTTCCACTTTAGAATTTGACCACTTCATTTGCTGCTTATGTCGGCCCTATTATGGCATTTCATTCCCCTCTGCTCCAGTAAGGGATTAATGTGTAAACAAAGGCTAGGAATCTTGCTACCTAAATGTTTAACTAGAAAGGTTAGTGATAGAGCATTAAATCTGTTTACATGTCTAGATTATCCCACTGAGTTGCAGGCTCTTTCTGTCTTAGGCTGATGGTCTTCAACCTTTTGAAACCTAGGACACACTGAGCTACAAACTTGTGACAAGAGAATCACATGACAGGAAGTGAGGGGGCCATGCTATAGCCTCACTGGAGTTAAGAAATTATATATATATCTCCAAAAGTAAATACAAAATATTTCTGTCTATATTAAATATCAGAACAGATAAGAGATGCGTGACAACGAAGTATCTTGGTACACTCAAAACATAAAAACAAATCAGAAATGCATCACCAGATATATTCTGACCAAGTCTTCTTGAGTGGTCATCAAATATAAACAATATACAATAGCAAAGCATTATTAGGATACAAGAAATATGTACTGCTAGGGCTGCTCTGCATAGCAATATGCAACCCTAAAAAATAAAGAAAAATTATTTTAAAAAATTACCAACTAAATGCATTTCTATAACATTAAAAAGAATTTAGTTAATTACTTCATCCTGGAAGCAAAAATGAAAATTGCCTCTACAGGGGAAAACAAACAAAAAACCTCTTGCTATAACACCCTAGAAACAATTAAAATAATAATTAAAGCTATACAGAAATAAAGAAAAAACATACAAACTTGTCCTGACTCTAAAAGACAAACATACAGTTGTTTTCTTTTTCTGCCCAGTAACAAGTATAACCAAAATGCTAACACAGCAAAAGCCTTATCTGTATTGTAGTGAGGGACAGGGAGATGTTTGCTTAGTGAATCCAAATATGTTCTTGACATGCTTTATGTGTTGCTGACTTGCTGTATGTTTCTACTATTTTGCTTTAAAAGGTTACAGTGGCCTTTATAAGGCAATTGACTCTTGGGATTTCCTGTCAATTGAAAACCTAGAGGAGCACAGACAGCTTCTGAGAAAAATTGAGCCTTCTTTGAGAGAAATTGATACTGACCAACTGCTTCCATACTTACATGACTGTCTCTTGGACCAGGAGTCAGAAGAGATTAGACAGGTATTATTGTTTCAAAAATGAAAATAGAAGATATTCAACATGCAGGTTCTGTAATAAGTGTGGAACCTCTTATTTGTACTTTTTCGAGAAGCTGAGGGTGGGGGTGCTGCATGCATCATATTCCATTTCCCCCTTACAGTAAATCACTCTGAGGAAGCTTAAGCTGAGAGAGCATAAATTGTACCCTGCTGACATGTAAACTTCATGACTAAATAGCAGAGGAAATGGCGCCCGGAGACAACTCGCTTTCTGCCCTCCCCCCCGCATGGGCAGCACCTGCGCAACTCCGATAGAGGGAGGAAGGCCGGCCTGGCAGGAGTGTGCCCACCTCCATCAGAGGCCCTGCGGGACCTCCAATAAAGATGGGGAGGGCAAGCTGGATTCTGGTAGGAACTGAGCTGGGCACAGGCTGCAGCCACCCCTCCTCACTTTCATCAGAGGCCCTGCCGGACCTCCGATAAAGGTGGGGAGAGTAAGTCGACTGCAGCCTGCACCCAGCTTGGATCCTGGTAGGAACTGAGCTGGGCACAGGCTGAAGCCACCCCCTCCCCACTTCCATCAGCAGCCCTGCGGGACCTCCGATAAAGGTGGGGAGAGCAAGCTGACTGCAGCCTGCGCCCAGCTGGGATCCTGGCAGTATCAGTGGGCATGCATTGAAATAAAAATAAAAAGTTTGTGCCCAGCCAGACTTAACCATGTTTTCCTCTGTGCAGCTTCAAGGTTGTAGTGGAACAATATAAAAAAACTCTATGATTGATCCAAACCTGTAATAATATGTGTCCCAATATCAGCACAACTGTTTGGTTACTGTGATTAAGTTTCTAAGGCATAGTTTGTTTATTTAAAATATGTATATACCTCTTTTCGGTAGTACACTCAAAAATAGTTCCAAACTTTAAAGTTTTACTTGTTTTTTCTTACAAAAAGTTGTGTTTGTCCCTTGCAGATTAAAAAAAACGGCACCAGAGCAGAAAGCGCATCAAAATTAGTGGCATGTCTATGTCGGTCTGACAAGGAAAATTGGCCCAAAACCTTTCACCTGGCACTGGCCGAAGCAGAATATGAAAATATCATCCAACTCTGGAATTTGACAGATGGTACTATGCTTCTCTATTGCCATCACATCTTTATTTAATTTTCTGTGTCACAGCTTCAGGAGTTTAGAGGATACAAGAGAGGGACCCACATGGAATTTTGGGGGACACCACTTTTCTTTCCCCCCATTATTTCCTCTTTTAGTTCTCTGAAAGCTCACATAGATTCACTCCTTTTCCTGTCTTCTTTCCTCCCACCTGCCAACCAAGCTTTATCTGCTCCCCCTTCTTCAGGTTTCCCTTCTCTCTCCCTCCCCCCATCCCCGCTGCCTCTACTGGGAAAACCATGACCCAGCTGCACGGCACTAGTCACTAGACCAGGCCCAGTTGCATAGTGGAGAATAGGCAAGGACGTGAGGAAGCAGCACATTTCCCCCTGTATATCCTTCCCCGCACTATTTCTTCTTTTTTTTCCTGCTGGAAACCACCACATTTTTTCCTGCTGGAAACCACCACACCTGTGAGGTTGCCTTACAGTGTCCACAGAGGGCATTGGTTTCTTAAAGTCACAGGCTCCTCTTCTGTTGGGGATGGTTTAACACCCTCAATGTACTTTAAAAAAATCATATTTTTCTGCAACATTATTTTTTCTCAGGTTTATAGAAAGATCCCTCTTATGTGTTCCTGGATCTAGTCTACGGATTTAAGTATCCACATATGTTGAGAATTAAATATATTGATGATGACAACAATGATAGTAGACCTTTTACTTTCTCTGAACAGCAACTGTTGGACAGTTTGATGTTTTCCCCCTCTCACTCATTATACTGTCAGAAATGACAATGTGCAACTTCATGATGAAACTCAGAATCTGTCACTTGAGGCAGTTGCTTCGTTGTGCTCCCTACTATATGCCAGCTGCTCTGTGGGCCAACCTGGGAATGGGTGGGGAGGTGGGAGGGCTTCTGTGGGCCTGGCCTGGCTGGTGGGGTTGGGAGGGCTTCTGTGGATCACTGTTCCAGGGAAGGGATGGAATATTGGCTTCCAATGGGGGAACACGACTCACTTTGTGAGTCCTGCCCCCTCATTGGTGGAGGGTTTGTTGGGGACATTCCATCCTGTAGCCCTTTATTATGGTTAAGATTAAAAGACCTCTGAGCAAGTTGTTAGAAAGACCAAATGAAAATACTGTACTGTGTTCAAGCCTGTTTGTGTAGTTATGTTCGTTTTGTTCTGAACACAACAAAGACACCCAAACAGTTAAACAAAGCCATTTCAGACCTTCTATAGGCCTTCATAACCATGACGGCAAGAAACTTCCTAAGGTGATTGGGAAGGCATATTCTCCATGGGATTGCTTGCATTGCTTCACATATTTTTACTCATTTTAACCTGTCTGTATGTGTGTTCGTTTACAAAATGTATACCCTACCTTTCTATCTTCATTAGGGCCAGTGAGGTAGTGTACAGAAACATGTGTTGGGATGAACATAGCTGAGAAACGTTCACTTGGCAGAGTTAGTGAAACAAATATTTTTGCCCTGATATACTAAAAATAGTGAAATGTCTAACTCTTATGATGAAATATGCTTCTTTTCTGTCATGTTTAGATCGCAGTGATACAGCACAGGACGATGACAATGACGATGAGGACAATTATGCTATTGATATAAATGTGCAATATACTGAAGAAGCACAACCTGCCAACTGTAGTGCGAATGCCTGCTCCTCTTTGTGTTCTCCTGCAGGTAATATCTGAAAACCATGTTGGCATTATGAACCCTGTGTTCTTGGTGTGTATAGAGTGATACATGTCCGTGATTTCCATATGATGGATTGAGACCTCAAGAAATTTGCAGCATAGTAGGGATGACTCGCTGTGCTCAGAGGATTCCTGTGCCTGAATTTATACTAGGGGCATGTGAAAATGAGGTGGAAAAACTATCTTTGTGTAGCTGAGAGAGACTGGGAAAAAATCCCAAAGCGGCCTGGCATTCAGAGGCGTTCCTCCCATTGGGCAAAGTGGGCAATGCCCAGGAAACCACATGATGGTGGGCGATTAAAGTGCAGGGTTTTGTTTTGTAGGGGATTTTTGTAGGCCTTTCCAGTCATTTTTTTAGGTTTGTGTGTGGCCTGCAGGGGGCGCAGTTTGTTATGCTAGCTTACCAAAATTTCAGGGATGTTTTTGCAGGAGACTCTCCTGATGATGTATTGGACCCAGGCTTGGTGGGGCAGCTTAGAGAGTCCCAAGTTATGGACTCTAGGGAGTCACCCCCATCACTTATTGTTTCCAATGGGGCCTAATAGGAGATGGGGGCTACACCTTTGAGGGTCCATAACTTTGGACCCCCTGAACCAAACTTCACCAAACTTGGGTGGTATCATCAGTAGGGTCTCCTAAGAGGATACTCTGAAATTTTGGTGCTGCTATCTTAACTGACAACAGGCACCCCCGAAATTTCCCCTGATTCTTTTTTTAAATCCACTCTCTTCCTGCCAATGCTTGTTTTCTTTCTTTCTTTTGTTCTCTCAATGCCTAATAAAGGTTATTATTATTATTATTATTAAATCTACCCCCTTCAGCATGGATTTAAAGGGAGAATCTGAGGTCCCCAGTTTAAATATTGAAAGTGATGTTTCAGGGTGGGGGAGAATCCACCCCAAAATAGCATCACTTTCAATGTTGTTGAAACTGGAGACCCCAGATTCTCCCTTTAAGGTGGATTTAAAAGGAGAATCTGGGCTCCCTAGTTTAAACACCATTGAAAATGGTGCTGTTTGGGGGTGGATTCCAGCATCACTTGTTTAAACTAGGGAGCCCAGATTCTCCTTTTAAATCCACCTTATGAATCAGGATTTTAGTTTAAATAACTCTTTATCCCGAAAGTGATGCTGTTTCCCCCAATTGGGGGGACTGGATACAATACCATAAAATGTTTTCATAGCAGTAATAAAACATTTTGAAAGCATTCTGAAAATGTTTTCCAAAATTTATTTCTGCTGTGTAGCATGGCCCATTGCTGTGTTCAGATTTGTGAATTGGGGGATGTTCTATAATGTGATGATGACTTTGAAACGACCTGGTGGGAAAAAAAAATCATTGTTTGGTCTCGGTGGGGGAGGGTGGCCGCCCATGGGGGGGCATCAAACTCAGGTTTTGCCCAGGGCTCCAGTTTGGCTAGGTACGCCTCTGCTGGCATTTATGTGAAACACCAAGTCCAGCTGGAATTACATGGATTGCTGAGATCACTGGGAAAGGGTATCTGCTTGGATTGTTAGAAAACTAAAGGTTTAATTCAAGGGGGTGGCAGAAGAGGATTTGTGGCCAGGCTGAAGTCAAAGGATGTTCACCCAAGTGGCGGTAGTAGTGATTTGCAAGTCTGAAGGTGAGAATAAGTGTTTCCCACATTGTGAGATTCTGTCACGATGGCTTGTGGCATTTCTCTGCATTAGAGCCCTAAGTTTTTATGTAAGGACCTTCTGAAGTAAGGCGGCCAAAAAATAAGATGCTCCTCCATTAACATAACCACTTTCCATATCATACTTTTCATTAGGACCAGCTACAATGACACAATGAGCAGCAGTGGCATAGGAGGTTAAGAGCTCGTGTATCTAATCTGGAGGAACCGGGTTTGATTCCCTGCTCTGCCGCCTGAGCTGTGGAGGCTTATCTGGGGAATTCAGATTAGCCTGTGCACTCCCACACACGCCAGCTGGGTGACCTTGGGCTAGTCCAGGGGTTGGCAACCTTAACCACCCAAAGAGCCATCTGGACCCATTTTGATGGCCCTGAAGATCTACTGAGCCGGAGAGTTCAGCCCCTCCATTCACCTTTCCTTCCAGCGCTGGAAGGCAGAAGCACCAGGCAGGGGAACCCCCTTTGCCCGATGGAGCAGGCAGCCGCCTGCTCTGTGGAGAAGAAGGGGGGTTGACAGCTGCGGGGATGGCAGAGGGGGGATTACGGCTGTTCTGGAGGGACACGCCCACTCCACCCTCTGACCTCCAGGGGTCAGAAGGCAGCGTGGGCGTGTCCCTCCAGAGCAGCGCTGGAAGGAGAGGTGAGTGGAAGGGACACGAAAAGCGGCATCCTCACACACGGAGATGCCTCCGGTTCGGCCCCTCCACTCACCTTTCCTTCCAGCGCTGCTCTGGAGGGCTGGAGGGACACGCCCTCCGACCTCCACAGTATAAGGCTGAAAGAGCCACAGTATAAGGTTGAAAGAGCCGCATGCGGCTCTGGAGCCGCAGGTTGCAGACCCCTGGGCTAGTCACAGCTTCTCGGAGCTCTCTCAGCCCCACCTACCTCACAGGGTGTTTGTTGTGAGGGGGGAAGGGCAAGGAGATTGTAAGCCCCTTTGAGTCTCCTGCAGGAGAGAAAGGGGGGATATAAATCCAAACTCTTCTTCTTCTACAAAATAATGTGTGAGCTTTTGAGTTCTCCAGAACTCTTTTCAGGCTGGATGTTACAGAATAAAAGAAAAACAGTTGGGGGAGAAAAAGATGTTCCAAGCCATTATTTTAAAGGCCTTTCCCCCCGCTACATGTCTGCTCAGTGTCCCTGCGGCAAATAGATACACATTGGTTCCTTTAGTATTAGGTTGCATCATGATTTTTCTGAGTGAGAAAATAAGCTGTCTCTTCACTGGAATTACATGGATTGCTGAGATCACTGGGAAAGGGGATCTGCTTGGATTGTTAGAAAACTAAAAGTTTAATTCAAGGGGGTGCCAGAGGAGGGTTTGTGGCCAGCAGTCTTCCTTGTGCCTCCTAGTCTTCCATTGTCTTTAAGAGTTGGGTAGAAAAGGGAATTTTAGAAAGTACAACTAGTCACACAACAGGGAAAAACAAATCTCCAGCAAACCTCTCCATTAATGGAGATAGGTCATGCCCCTCCATTTGTAATCAGTAGTAAATCTTTTGTACAGATGTGAGATGCCAAACCCACAAAGATCATTGGATTGGGGCATTTTTTTTTTGCCTCACACAGATTATTTCTTCTAATGAACAAAGGAGCAATTTCCAGGAAAAAATATGGATTTCAATGATAGATGCAATGAATAGGCTTTTGCCTTCTTGTGTTTCTAGAACCCTGTCAGCAGTCGACTTATTTTCCAAAGGAGGCGAGAAGCTATCAAACTGAACTTGCCCGGCCTGCTCTCAATGGCAAAAATACCATCGTTTGTGCCCCTACTGGTAAGGTTGCACTTTTTCTAATTTATGACCATGTTTGGCAGTGTACTTTCTGATTTTGATGTGTGGTTTTAGAATTTGAGAAGGATCCTGTTTAGAATAGAAGATTTCTTGGGAAAGCGACAGGATAATTGTATTTGTTTTAGAACTAATGTTGGAAAAGTTAATCTGAAACGTGTCTGTAGTATAGGCTGATCAGCCGTCCTGCTTTTGGTGGGACCGGCCCGCCTTTGGACAATTTGTCCTGCGTCCCACGGGTTCAACAAATTGTCCCGATTGGGGAGGCTGCTGCACTGCCTTGGGGGCGCAAGGTAGTGCGGCAGCCTCCCGTGTATCCGGCCGCAGGAGCGCACCGGCTTCTGGGGCTCGCCGTTTGCTGCCCTGTGACAGAGCGGCAAATGGCGAGCCCCAGAAGCCGGTGCGCTGCTGCAGCCGCGTGCACCGGCTTCTGGGGCTCGCGTTTTGCTGCCCTGTCACAGGGCGGCAAACTGCAAGCCCCAGAAGCCCGTGTGCTGATGCGGCTGCGAGTGCGCGCAAGGCCACCTCCCCATCCCGGATAACAAAGGTGACCATCTGGTCACCTTACTCTAGTAGAGCCACTTTGTGGTGAAAGGCTGTACCAGAGAGGAAGAGAGCAGGTTTTGTATGCAGAAAGTGACCACCCTCTAGTAGATTTGCCCCCTCTTCTCTGCTGGGACAAATGCCTTGGGGAGGGTAAATCCACCAGAGCAGCCCCATGCCACACCCAAAGGTGAATTCAGTGTGCCCCTTTCCCTTGGATGGTGTTGAAAGATTGTCAAAATTCTGCACAATTGGAACTCTGTTATGGGGCTCTGTTTTCTTTGCCAAAACTTCAGGGTTTTCCCATATTGGTTCAGAAAAATCAATCTGAAGATGTAACAAAGGATCTCAGCTAGCCCTTTTCTTCTGTTTTTCCCCCTCATAGGATCTGGGAAGACTTTTGTGTCTCTTTTGATATGTGACCATCACCTCCGCAACCAGCCCGCTGGAGCGAAAGGGAAGATTGTCTTCCTTGCTACTAAAGTCCCAGTGTATGAACAACAGAAGAAAGTCTTCCAGGATTATTTTAAAAGGACCAAGTATGACCGAAGTCCTCCTTTGTTGAGTTGTTTGTTTGTTCCCCCCAAAAAGCCAGAACATGCTTTTAATATTTATTTTAGGCTGTTCTGGACAGTGTTTGTCTATTACCTAAGTTGCAAATTCTATATATAGGCCCATTATGCATGGAACACTTACCTCGACTTGTTCTCTGTGCAGTGGGCTCGTAGTAGCCTCTCCTCGCATTGCTCTGTTCACACATCAGGAGGCAGCCCACATCCTGCAGTGCAGTTTGTCTGCTGAGCTCTGCTTGGCCTGGTTCTCTTAAATCCGCCCATCAACAGCCTTAAAGGCACAGATCTGATATTCTCTCCCCCATTCCCTTCCCCTCCGCCCGCACATGTGCACATGCACACTCTCTCTCTTTCCTGAAATAAAGTTTTAAAAGCACTCTCAGCCATCAGGGAGGGCAGAAGCAGAGCAGCGGAGGTGGGGTGGAGCCAAAAAGACGCCTGCTTGTACTTTTCCTTGCAAAGCCCTCTTAGTTCTTACTTTATATTGAAAGATCGATCTCTCAATATGTGCACTTTAGAGAAGCAGGAAGGAGCCAGCAGCATGGAGGCGGGGGGTTCCATGGAGGCGGGAAGGTTCCAGGGCACCTGGCAACTGAGGCTGTGGTGTGCTGTGGTGTGCTGAGGCTGTGCTGGTAGAGAAGAGAAGAGACTAAACACTGGTAGAGAAGAGAAGAGACTAAACACAGACGTTAGGCAGAGATGGGGGGGGGGAGTTCCTCTATCCCACTATGCATATGAGAAATCTAGCAGGAGAAATCTAGCAGGAAGGAAACAACAGCATGGAAGGAAACAACAGCATGAAAAGGGGAGTAAGGGGGAAGGCATGCAAGGCGCTGAAGGCTGGCCATGGCTGGAGAGAAGAAATCCGGGGCAAATCTATGCCCTCTGGCAAATCTGTCTTGCTGTGGAGGTGAAGCAAGATTTAAATCATGCTAAGTGGTTTCGCTTCCCAAGAAGAGAGTGGAAAGTGAAAGTGGGGCTCCAGAAAATGCATCTGTACAATGCATCTGTACAAGAGCCCTTCGGGGATGGGGCGGTATAAAAGCCTCAGAAATCAATCAATCAATCAATCAATCAATCAATCAATCAATCAATCAATCAATCAATCAATCAATCTTGCTGCGGTCTCCACTATGCAGCAAAGACTTTGTGTGTAATTGGCCATAGTTGCTGAGCTCTTTGGGTGTTGGTTAGACATACTTCTGAGTAAATGTGAGCCACATGAATGCTTTGCTATCTTTATTAAATGTTGCTATCTTTATTAAATGTTGCTATCTTTATTAAATGTTGAAAATGGACCTGTATTTGTGAGAAGAGGAGCAAAAGGGGATCAGGATCCAAAATTAAGTTTCTCCCTACAGAATAGAATTTCTCTGCCACTCCCCTTCCACTGCAGCTAAGAGAACACTCCAAAATGGTCCCCAGTGCCCTAGTAATAGCATTTCTAAAAGACCATTGGGATGCAGAAGGAGGAAAGAGACAGAATAGTTCCATACTGTTAATGGAAGGGAAGGTTTGCTATGGGAGAGCCAAATCAGAGGGAATTGCCCTGCTTCCTCTAACCAAATACCCCTCCGTCATTGCACTGTGGGACACAAGGCATTGAAACAACAAACTGAAGATGTGTCGACACATGCAAGCCTTTCCATCAGTCTTTCTGTGTGCTTAATAACATGGCGTTTGATAAACTGAATTCATGTTGAATGATGGAGGGAATAGAAATTTGTTCATTTGATCTTGAAGTAGTCTAGTGATAAACATATATGCATTTGAAGCTGATTGCCAATGCAATCCCAAGCAGAATTTGAGTCTGTAGAGTTCGATGTGCTTGGAAGGATTTCTGTGTATCATTAAACTTTAAACCGCTTGTTAGAATTTTTTTGTTTCTATAATGATGGCCCAGTTTGGAGATTGGGCGCAGTCTTAATCCCAAAGGTTTGTAGCATTTGTACCATTAGCTCATTGCGTGTGAATATAGAATACAACCTCTTTACAATTTGTGCTTTGGTTTTAGGGACTTTCTGGTTCATTTTGTCCCATGTGCTAGCTGCTTTTAGCGCATGCCACCCGAAAGATGTGGAAAGGACAGTGGCAATTTCTGCCCTATTTCACACATGCATGTGACCTATTTTTGAGAGAAGAATTTTTGATTGGCTTGGAGAAACCCATCATGAAACTAAATTTCTATAGGTGTTTGCAGCAATTATCAAGGAGTAGCTCTTGAGTCTAAGGCTCATTCCGCACATGCAGAATAATGCACTTTCAAACTGCTTTCAGTGCTCTTTAAAGCTGTGCGGAATAGCAAAATCCACTTGCAAACAGCTGTGAAAGTGGTTTGAAAACGCATTATTTTGCGTGTGCGGAAGGGGCCTAAGAGATCTGGGGCATTTAAAGATGCAAAGCGAATTCAGAGAAGCAGGGACTTGTTCCACTAGTTTCATCTCAATATTCTGTAGGTTCTGTTATTCTTTCCTCACATTATTCAGTATGCTAGTGAAAGGTCAAACTGTTCAAAAAAAGCAGGTAGAACTGTGCATTTTGAAGATGTTCACTTAATTTTTGCCTTGTTGAAGAATTTTGAATTTCTTCTCGCAGAGTATTAGATCTGCTAAATGACCTGTGTGAGTTGCCAGGGTTATGACTAATGTCTGTCTGTCCCCTCCCAGCTATACAATTGCAGGCATATGTGGGGAAACAGCTGTTGACACTCCTGTAGCCACGGTTGTTATGGAAAAGGATATCACAGTCATGACACCTCAGATTCTTCTCAATTGTCTCAATAATGGAACACTGCCTTCTCTTTCGCTGTTCACACTGATGATTTTTGATGAGTGCCACAACACAACTAAGAACCATCCCTATAATGTGTTAATGTCCAAGTACCTGGATCTTAAATTTGAGCAAGCTGAAGCACCACTACCTCAGGTAACGTATTTTCATGGAGACTATAAATTTACTTTTGTCAAAAAAGCTACACTTCTCAAGAGGCTAAATTCTCTGCCCCTACACCATATTTTCAGGTTTTGCTGCAATCTGACAACATCATAGCATACATGCAGTTTCAATTCTGTTTGTCTGAAGCATTTTGAAGATTTTGTTTGTCTGAAGATTTTGAAGTCAAGGGGCTTAGAATGATGTAACTTTATTGCATTCAGTCATAAATACTTTAAAGAAACCTAAAAATGTTAGGAGCATCCTGGTACATTGTGGATAGAACTACAAGCTCCCTATAGTTATGTTTTTAAGGGAATCCTGATGTACTTGCTTTTAGTGAGGGATAGCTTCCTCTTTCTTTCTATCATTCTTTCTGGTGCCATGTTGCTTGTCGTCAGGGTTGTCTATTTGAATTCTGTGTACAGTGCTTAATTTATGACTGTGTGCTCAGATTGTAGGCTTGACAGCCTCCCTTGGAGTGGGCAGCGCCAAAAATCTTCAGGAGACCATAGAATACATCTGCACAGTTTGTGCCTCGCTCAACGTCCAGGTCATATCAACAGTCAAGGAGAACTTGAAAGATTTGGAGGAGATTGTGTACAAGCCTAAAAAATGTAAATATGCTGTTGAGTTGCAGTCTTGGTGGAGGAGGGGATGTGACATTGTTCTGACTGTGTCCTGTTCCACAAGACGCCTATGGCCAGTCAGAGGCATATCTGAGGGAAATGGCACCTGGGGCAAAACATGAGTTTTCCGCTCCATCGCCCCTGAGGCTCCATTTTGTGTCAATAGGCCTCTCCTGCACCCAATGCCAGCCCTGCTCTGGTGCTAAAGGGTTTCTGAGAGGCTATTCTGTTGCCTCCTCCTTTTGGACCCACTGGGTAATATGGGCTGGAGCCAAATTAGAGCTCTTTCCAGTATCTTGTTTTCTACAGCGGCCGACCGGGAAGCAGTCATAGAACTCAACCGTAAGGCCATGACAATAAGTTTGTCCCTTCATATAATAATATGGAATCATAAACCAAGCTGCCATGTGGGAATCATAGCAGTAACCTGCCATCTGAAGACAGGTCACTGTCTCTTCAACACTTCTGCTGCTGTCTAGAGATAGGAAAGTGAAAAGTACTTTCGACAGAGCATGAGCAATTGAGCACGCATGCCGGAATAAGAAAAGTGTGTTCCAATTTTCAGAGGTTACATTGAGAACACACATACATAAAGGCAGAGCTATCAATAATCATAGGTGGGAGGTCCTTGTGATATGATGGCTCTTCCCCCTATTGTCTAGAAGTTGAGATAGTGGTTGGTTACAAGTTTCAAGCAATTATATGGTGCTAATGATTGCCCTTTTTCTGATTGCAGCAATTAAGCTTACTGGAAAGCGTCCTCAAAGTCGCTTTGTAGACATTATTTCACACATGATGTCTGAAACCGAAGCCCTGGCAAGAAAACTTTACTCTATAGGTAAGACCCTGGAACAGATCAGGTTTGGTGACAATATTCCTGTGTGACATAATGACTTCTTTCTTGAGAAAATCACTGCTCTTCCAACTCTGTCCCAGAGTCATAGATTTCTGTCTTCCATTTAAGACCTCTTAGTTCTGGCTCATTCATCCTTTTCCCCCTCTTTCTGCTTCCTTGACATCTTTTTTCTTTTAAAGACCTCCTCGATCCCTGTTTCTGATCTATTGTAGTTGCTCTGCTTGAGTTCTGATTACAACAAAAACCACTGGGCTAGATACAGGTAATGGGAATACTGGGCAAGACATGAGTCTAGAATGGTGTTATGTTTGCCCAGCCAAAATATAGGTAAGGCAAACTATTGAATATTTGCTTGCTATGAAGTGGTACAGGTAGCTAATTGGCTGGCCTTTGCTATGACAGGAAATCTACCCTGGATTCTCATTTGTGCATTGGGTGGCTGCCTGTCTCTACAGACTGGAAAATAAAATATTCTAATGTACAGGAAGCTACTTTGCACATGTACAGGGAATTTTTCTCTCATTTGTTTTGATTCTGCCTTTCTCCACAGATTTCAGAGCAATATTCATGGTTCCTCTCACCTCCGTGTTGTTTTCATGATAATACTGTGAGGGAGGATAAATTGATCCTGTCCTCAGCCTCCATGGCACAGTTACCAGCTCATGAGCACAGAGGATGTATCAACATACTTCCTCCTCTGTTTAGAACTATTTTGGAGCAGCATCCCTTCTCAGGGGTGAGACCATGGACATGGTCACTTCCTTCTCTGTTCTCATAATCTGTGGAGACAGGTGATGGGGTCAACATTCTCCTGCCTGGTTTTCATACATTCAGTCAACGTGCATTGGAGACATGTGTAAAGGGCTATTCTAATCCTTGTGATAGAAAAGTCTTGTCTTTTTCTATCATTCAACGCCCCCACCCCCACTTCTTTGACCAAGGTCTTGAACAATAAAACCATAAAACTTCAATAAGACCCACATGTGAAAACATTTGACTTTTCTCTGCAGCTTCTAAAAATGAGCAACAAAATAGTCGAGAGTATACTAATCACTATTCCACACTGGCTTTCTAGTGGATCCTGCAGTGAACTTTCCAAAGGTACACTTAAGAAAAGTTTTAGCCATTATTGGTCTAGATGCTTGGGCATCGTGAAGGGTTGGTAAAAAGGCTCTTCCTGCTGTCCTCCTAATATATACTTGTATACTCTTTTTCAGGGCTCACAGTCAGTGCAAATGGCATTCTCTTCCAAAAACAGAAAATGCATATAAAAGAATATTTATAGTTTCTGTTTAGAAAGTGAATTTCCTCCCTTGGCTTCATTGTTGTGTGTGCCTCTTGTTTGCCAATTTGCTTGCCTGCTTTTTTTTCCATTAGATGATTTGTCCCCTATTAAGTGCAGAAGTTTTGGAACACAGAAATATGAACAGTGGATTGTTCATGTTCAGAGGGGATGCTCAGTGTTACAACTGCCAGATAAGGAGGAAGAAAGCAGGATTTGCAGGGCTCTTTTTATTTGCACAGAGCACCTTCGGGTGAGTTGGCGTTTTCTCCTCAGAAGCAACCTTATTTCTTACAGCAAGATTCCAGGAATGGTGTAAGAATGATTCATATTGTTTAAGATTGGTATTACTACAGGCATTGTTGGAATTCTACACTTCAAGTAAAAAGGGCACCTTTATAGCTTGTGTAGACTAGCAGGTGACATCGCCATCCACTGGAAACCATTTTAAAGTGTTACCTGTGGTGGCTGTTTCCATTTAGAGTGAATGTGTCTGTGCAGTAGTTTACCATGTGGGTCAGGCATCTTTCTCCAAAGCAGAGAATACCATTTTTTGAATTAATAAAAAATTATCCAATCCACATTTAGAAGTGCTGTGTAAACGTTACTTGCCCCCTGAAAGGAACTGAGTTCTGCTTAACAGCCATTTTGTATGAAGCAGCCTAAAGTCCCACAGGTCCCTGCCAGCAACCATCACCCTCTGACTCTCCCCTTCTGCCCGTGCATTGGTTCTCCACTACCCCAACCGGCAGTGGCTCCCCTAGTCCTACAGGTCCCTGCCAGCAACTATCACCATCTTACTCATGTGGCTCATTCTCTCTGTCACCACCACATGTGCCCCAGAAGATCCGGAAGATTGAAGTAGACCTCAGGCACTCTCGGCGCTTCAAATGGGGTCAAAGGAGATATAGAACTAGGAGATACTAGAAGGACTCTGAGCTCCAGAGGAAAAATCAAGCAAAGGTCTTTCTCAGCATTTACTGCCCTCTCTCTACCAGCCCGATTAGGCTCCAGCTGCCACCATTCTTCCCACAGACCTGCTCGATCCCCTCTTTACAAGAATAGCGTTGGTTGATTTGTGGCACCAGAAAAAGTCTGAAATAGAAACAATTTAGATAGTTTAAGTCAGCAGTGCTAAGCAGCTGTAAGTCGCCATCTTAGGTTACTTTAGTATGTGTATTATACAAACTGTTTTAATGTATTTATTGTGGTCTTATTGTAATATTGTTTTTATAATGTTGCTGCCACCCTGAGTCCTTCGGGGATAGGCGGGGTAAAAATAAGTAAATAAGTAAGTAAAGAAAGTTTCTCTAGTTATTTCTACCAGGCCGTTGGGAAATACTACTGAGAAGCTGTTTTCAGCTGCTCTTGATAGATAGGTGGTAGCTCCTGATTTTCCCCTTCTGTCTTTGCTCCATGAACATCAGTTGCTGCCTTGGGGTCAGGATGAAGTGTATGATTGTTGTTGTTTTTAATTTCCTCATACAAAAAGCTCCCCAAATTCTTTTTATATGCAGAAATACAATGACACCCTCATCATTAATGAAGATGCACGTACTCAGGATGCACTGGATTACCTGAAGGAATTTTTTGAGAATATCAAAAGTGGAGGGTTTGATGAAATAGAAGAAAAGCTGGCTTCCAACTTTGAAGGTACTTCATAGAGGAAGCTCCGTATTCAACGTATTAGCCCCAAAGTGGCTCCATGAGAGAAAGAAATAAAATAGGTTCAATTATTTCAACACTAGAGAAACTCATATTGCCAAGTGAGAATCCTCATTCCAAGAATTACTCCTACTTCCTATTTATTTTTTATGTTATTTCGGTATTCTTAAATTTCTATACCACCCCTCCTCTTTTGGGCTCCAGGCAGTTCACAACAGTTCATAAACGGCGTAGGATAGAATACAACTGTAAATTTGATTTAAAATCTGTACTTCCCAAAGCCCCTTAAATCTGTACTTTCCAAAGCCAAAATGGTGAAAACATCCAATTTCAGATGAGCTAAGAAAAATCTTAAAGAGGGGGAGGATGGAAAAAAATGGAATTTACTACCTGATGAATGGGGTGCCAGTGGGAATGGTGATGGGAGGCCAAAGATGAAAAATGTAGCTGCCTCAACCATCTGCCTGGTGGAACAGCTGCATCTTACGGGCCTTGCAGATCTTTATTAGATCCTCTGAGCACTCCACTAGGCTGGGGCGAGCCAGACTTCCTTCAGGCCAGAGACCACCAGTAAATCATTACTTGATAAATGGAGCATCTGATAAACGGAGCACAATGGGTGACTCTATCCCAGTGGTTCTCAACGTTCCTAATGCCGTGACCCTTTAATACAGTTCCTCATGTTGTGGTGACCCCCAACCCTAACATTTATCCATTTTACAGATGGACAGCACTGATGCAGAGAGGCTTAGGCGACCCCTGTGAAAGGGTCGTTCGACCCCCCAAAGGGGTCCCAACCCCCAGGTTGAGAACCACTGCTCTATCCCATAGATACTCAAGGAGATGAGGACAGGGATAGGATTTTCTTGTTGCTGGGGCTCTATCTCTGATGGCTGTTTCATTCGTTTTTATGCTACTACGGCATTTAGTCTCTTTTGAGCAACAACATTCTAAATAAAAAATATGTGCTGCTAATTTCATCTCTTTCCTCTCCAATAAATTCTTTTTCCCAGATAAACTGCCAGAGATGAATGCACTTTCTCAAGATGAATCCAATGAAAACCCCAAATTAGAAGCGATTACTTTCATCTTGGAAGAAGAGTACCGATTCAAACCCCAAACTCGTTCCATTCTCTTTGTTAAGACAAGAGCTCTGGCAGCAGTAAGATACTTTTTCCTAACTGTCAAGATAGAATGCTTTATTTTTAATAGTTTCCCTCAGGCTTTGGTTTGAGTTGGAAATTAATGTGGTTTCTGGGCCAATAATGTTGTCACACCAGCTTGTAATAAGTAATTTAAAGTCCTAACAGTGGCAAATAAAGCTCTGCTAATTGATTGGATCTTCAGCACCTCCCCTTCTTGATCTCTCACCTGGAAGTTGTCCCTGAAGCTCAAGAGAAGTCATGAAATCAGTGTGGGATATGCTGTAGGGATTGCTGTGGAAAGAGGAATTGACAAGGAACCCTCTACTTCAAATAAAAGCACAGCTGCTGTTCTGCCAGAGGCATATCTAGGGAAAATAGAGCCAGGGGCAAAATCTGAGTTTTCTATCCCCCCGGCTCCATTTTCCTTAGATACACCTCTGTATTTATCAATATGTGCAGCTCCTCAGATCACAATGAGGATGTAACAGCAAACACCATTTGTCACAGTGAAGCGGGGCTGTCCTTGGCGAGCATTGACACCCCGCCAAGGAAAGCTCTCTCCATGCCCCGGTTCCATGCCGGGGAACTCCCCACACCGGAGGCTGCTCCCAGCCTGGGGGAGGCAGCAGGGGCTAGCTCTTTGTCGCCGGCAGCACTGGCAGGTTGGGATGGGGATGCCCTGCCCCCAGCCTTACCCAGCTGGCAAGGGATTGTTCCAGCTATGAGGGAGGTCAGCAAGGCCACCCCAACTGGCCTGCTTCCAGCCAGGCTGCAGGAACCAGGCCAGGCAGCTCTCCACAGCCAGCCACTGCTAACGACTGGCCAGAGACGCCCAGGAGCTTGCCCCACCCTGGCCTTAAAAGGCAGGGGGGATTGGAGCACGACATCAGGAAGGGCATGGCCACACCCCAGGGGGCTGCAACGGGTTGGCCCGGGGCCAAGAGGGGGCGGGACAATCAGGAAACCCCAGGGACGGGGGGGAGGATGAGTGGGGGGGCAATTTTCTACCCCCCACGTGATTAGATTGCCTGTACCCGGGGAAATTTGTACCCATATGTCCCTCTGGCAGGTATGTGTTTGTGTTCTCTATCAAAGAGGGGGTGGGTGTTTCTGTGGATAGGACTTCATCCATTGCAAGAGGGAATACGTGGAAATTGCTAGTTAAGTGTGGATCCAATTCCTGTGTGGAGCTGCAGGGCATGCAATACAGAACTCAGTGGGGAGAAAGACAATCCAGGCTTCATCCTTGACTGAGCTTGCGGTAGGTGCCAAAAGATTAGGCTGATGAAGTTCCACTAATTTTTTTTCATTCGTTTGAGAAATTAAGTAACCATTTTGCCTTTTTTAAAATCATGAAACTGAAAAAAAATTCTGAAACTGAATTACTTTTACAGGCCTTGAAGAACTGGATAGAGGAAAGCCATCAGCTCAGACACCTGAAGCCAGAGGTCCTGATGGGGCGTGGGAAGAGAAATCAGGACACAGGTAAGAAGATTTTGTCCATGCTGTATAGGTTGGAAGGTTAATTATAATCTTTAGGATTATGATTGTAAAGGTGCAAGACAGCATCTCTTGCCTTGAACCCCTTATGGCCTTGCCATAGGTGACTTGACATCACTTTCCACCACCACTATATTCAGTCTGTATGTCCTACACAGGTAAGGTGACCAGATGGTCACCTTCGTGAACTGGGACGGGTGGGCACACACTCGCACAGCCAGATGGTCACCTTCGTGAACCGGGACGGGTGGGCACACACTTGCACAGCCGCAGGAGCGCACTGCCTTCTGGGGCGCTGCCATTTCCCACCCTGTGACAGGGCGGGAAACGGCAGCGTCCCAGAAGGCAGTGTGCCCCTGTGGCCGCGCGGGAGGCAGCCGCACTGCCTTGCGCCCCAGAAGGCAGTGCGGCAGCCTTCCAAAACCTGGGACATTGGGGAAAACCTGCGGGACGCGGGACAATTTCTTTCAAGGCATGAATGTCCCGCCAAAAGCGGGATGGCTGGTCAGCTCTACACAGGTGATCATAACTCTGCTTCCCTTGCTGTACAAGGTACAGATAGTCACAGTCTGCTCTTTGACATTGTCTGTCACAAACCCTATGCTATGAAACGGCCCTCCTGAAGATGGAAAGAAGGGCTCAGCAGCTTTTTATAATTAAGGGGAGCAACTTTGTCAAAGAGGCCAAAAATGAGCCAGTATAAGAGATCCTATTTGCATAACTGCAAATATTCACCTTTGTGTTACTGATCATTGACAGGTCGAGTAATAATCCCTCAAGTTTCTTTAGCCCAAACAGTGGTTGTTGTGAGTTGTTTCTTAGGAAGTTGCACATATGACAGCGATTCTCAACCTGGGGGTCGCGACCCCTTGGGGGTCGAAAGACCCTTTCACAGGGGTTGCCAGACCATCAGAAAACCACTGCTGTAAACTCACTGCAACTCTATGTCGAGGGCTTGGATGACGGCGGTGAAGCTCCAGCTGGTCTGATTCAGGTATTTGAAGCAAGTGCAGAGACCGTTGCTGAGCAAGTTCTGCAGGAAGAGCAGGGGTGGAGAGTGGGGCTGAGCAACCGGGAAGTGAGGTGGGGAGGACGGCGGCGGCTGCAAGAGGCAACTCTCCGCAGAGTGCAACCTCCCTCCACCCAAGGATGAGGTGCACGGAGAACTGGAGGTGCTGCAACACCCGCAGCCGCCTCTTCCTGCAGCCTGAGGTGGGGGAGAGAGCGCCAGGGTGTGCTTGAAGAGGGAGGCGGCAGCCTTGGAGCTGCAGCTGGCCATGGAAAGCCCCTCCATGCAGCCTCTTAACTGCCCAGGAGTAACCTCGGTCCAGGCTGGCCCTCCATGGCCCCGATCCCCCACCAGAGCACAGGAAAGGAGAGAGGACGAGCCCAGGCAGGCACCCCTTCAAGCCACCCAGGCGAGCAAACAAGTGGGCACCCCCTTCCCCTTCCCTGCGCCCCATTAGGCATGCCTCCCAGCTGGGGCGGGGGGGGCACCCAGAGCACAGCTATTTAACCCCATGAGCTTCAACCCTGCAGGGTACGTACAATAGTACACGGCCTCCATTTCTGAGCATGCTTGCTGGAGTGAGCTTCCTTTTGACCCACAATTTAAGACTGTTTTCCAATGATCAGGCAGGTGTTGCAAGCGGAGTGGAAACGTTTCCTGGGTTGCATGTAAGTAAGGCTCCTTCTGCATATGCAGATTAATGCACTTTCAGTGCACTTTCAAATTGTTTGCAAGTGGATTTTGCTATTCTGCACAGTAAAATCCAGCTGCAAAGTGCACTGAAAGTGCATTATCCTGCATGTGCAGAAGGGGCCCAAGTCTTCCCAATTTCAACAAGAGGCCCAGAACACCTGGCTTCATGTTTATTCTCAAGAAAGCCTCACTGGATTCAATGGCCATAAGAAGTTTGAGGCTATGAACTACATAGGGGGGAATGACCCTGAATAGGGGCCATTTAGTTACTTTTATCATTTAGTTACTTTTGCTAACACCCCCCTCCCCTTTACTTCAGATTACTTCAAAACTTCAGATGCTTATTTCCATGTCAAGTTTCTGCTATCGTTAACAGCCTTGCTCAGATCTTGCAAACTGAGGGCTGTGCCAATCCATCGCAACGTTAATAACTTGAGATGTGCAGATAACACCATGGGTGTTTCCCCACTCTTCATGGTCCCCCCTATGCCGCACGCTGTTCTCAGCGCGCGGCATCCCTGGCCAGGGGTCATCTAAAGGCGCCGTTTACAAGAGCGCCAGGGATGCTGCGCGCTGAGGGGGTGCGACAGCGGCAGTGTCGGGGCGGCTGTGCTGTCGCCGCCCCTGTCGTGGGGAGTGCCGGGGGACCCCGCGCTACTTGAGGAGAGTAGCGTGGGGCTTAAGGTAAGTTGGGAAAGTCCCCATGTTACTGGCTTGAAATGACTAGTGCCTCAGGCTACAGCAGAAAGTGCCAAAGCAGGACTACAGGTGATCCGTCCAGAAGAAAAGCAATGACTACTGGGGAATTACCCCCCCTTTTCAATTTCTTCATCCTCCAACAATTTCAGTTTCTTCATCCTCAACCTTGTTGTTCAAGATGTGCTGTTCCTTGACTTCCTCACCAACCAAAAGGGAGATTGCAACCAAGTAATCAGGAGACTGAAACTGGGAAGGGCAGCCGTGAGCGAGCTAGAACAGATTCTGAAGTGTAAGGTTGTATCCCCAACACAATGGATAAGCCACAGAGAAGGGCATTTCACTTTGTAAAGTGCCAAATTTGGTTCCATAGGCTAGCCTGATCTCAGAAGCTAAGCAGGGTTGCCCCTGGCAAGTATTTGGATGGGAGACCTTCAAGGAATACCAGGGTTGTGACACAGAGGCAGACAATGGCAGATCACTTCTGAATGTCTCTTGCCTTGAAAACCTCATCAGGGGGCTCCATCAGTCAGATGTGTCTTGATGGTAAAAAAATAAAAATAAAACTGGTTCAATACCAGGTTTGGCTGTAGAACCATAGATTGCAGATCCTTGGTGTAAGCCTAGATCTTGGTGGCATTTGGGAAGGGCTACAAGATTGACAATGCTATCCTAAGTAGAGTTACACTCTGGTTGGTAGAGGGGTGGTCCACAGTGACGAGCTAGTTGTTTTGACTCTTTCCTGGCTTTGTATTGATGGGGTTTCAGATGTGGTGCTATCGCCATGGCAGACATGCAAGCTTATACATATTTAAAATGAATACATGAAATTAAAAACCCTACGTAAGTCCAGTTCTGGCAAAATTCTAGTATTTGTTGAGATACTACATTCTCTCCTGTTGATCCCATTTAGGTATGACCCTTCCAAATCAAAAAGGTGTCCTGGAGTCTTTCAAAAGTGATGGGGACAGCAAGATGCTCATAGCTACATCGGTAGCTGATGAAGGGATTGATATTGCCCAGTGCAACCTTGTCCTCCTGTATGAATACACAGGCAATGTCATCAAGATGATACAAGTTAGAGGTGGGTTGGTTAGCCAAGAGTTGCTATGGGGCCAGTGGTTAAAATATGATTGTAAGGCTCAGAAGTGATACTGTTCTAAGATGGTGCCTATGCCACCAAATGTGTTTTGTGTGTGGATTTGGAAACCAGGGTCTGAAAAATCTTTCCATTCTGCCAGTAGGTACATGGAGACTGGTCAGAACAATGATGATGATGATGATGATTCTGTTATGTTTTATTATTGATGTTTTAATTATCTTTTTGTGTACATTGGAGTGTCCAACTCTGGCCCTCCAGATGTTCATGGACTACAATTCCCATCAGCATAATGCTTGCAGGGGTGATGGGAATCATAGTCCATGAACATCTGGAGGGCCAGAGTTGGGATACCCCTGGTGTATTTTTCACAAAAACATTACTAAATGCTGCATTGTCAAAGTTATGTTACTTAGGCATGACACACACACAAAAGAGATGGCAGATGTTCTGAGTTAAAGCATAAGTATTTCAGAAATGAACTGATGAAGTGCACGCCAATGGGAGATGGTTTGTTCTCATCAGGTCAATGGAGGGAGCTGTATCTCTCTCTCATCCCTTCCATTCCAGCACCAGGGAGTTCAAGAAGCTGAGGAGTCAGTTCCCGTTAAGAGTTCTTAAAGACAGTGTTCAGCTCTCCCCCATAGTGTTACTTCATCTATGAAAGCATCAGGCGTTTACTATTGGATATAGTGATTTATACAATGTAATGTAAATTCCTAGTATAATTGTTCGTTTGTGTTGGGGTTGGGGAGAGAAACAGACTTCAACAAGGAATGCCACTCTTTGTATCAGTGGGGTGTAGTGTTGGCTAGAATCTGGGAGCCCCCAGTTCAAATTCCTACTCTTCCATGTTAGTTTGCTGGATGCTATTGGGCCAGTCACTTTCGCACAGCCTAACTGACCTCACAGGATTGCTGCCATGAGGATGAAATAGAGGGTGAACTCTATGGTATTATATTTGGCTGAGGTTTCTTTCCTTCCCAAACTCCACCACAAAATCTCCAAGAATTTTCCCACAGGGAGCGGACAACCCTAGCTATGCCTGACCACATAGGATACTCCCTCAAAGGCCAAAATAGACCTTGAAAGGGCTCTGTCCCTTCCCTGCTGCCTTTTTATTTTCACAGAAACCAAAGCCTGAATCCTGTGATTGCCTAGCAACAGCTGCTAAGGGAATTTGTTGCTTAAAGGTACAGGTGCTCCTTTTATCTTTTTGGGTTTTTACACTGCCCAATGCATTTTTTTTATTTTACGTTTTTCTGCAAATCTTGGCCCTTTTCAGGTTTGTAGCAAGATTGCCCATTCACAACTCCATTTATCAGATTTAAGTACCCAAATATTTGACTGACTTCACTCTTAGAATTTCAGATTTATTTTTTGATTGCCTGCCTTTCTCACCAGTGGACACCAAAAACGCTTTACCTTTACAATAGTCCTGTGAATTGAGGTGGATTAGACTGAGTGTGTAACTGGCCCAAGGTCACCCAGCTAGCTTTCTTGGCAGAGCAAGGATATGGCAGAAGCAGGGTCTCTCAGATCCTAGTCCATTACTCTAACCATATGCACACTGTCTGTCTGTCATTTTATGATCCCACTGGGTAAAACAGTTGACTATCAATGTGTCACACTTACATCTATGCATGAAGCAACATTCCTTCCCTTTTGCCATGATTGGAACCCATTTGTGTGCATTACCACCTGTAGGTCGTGGCAGGGCAAAAGACAGCAAGTGCATCCTTGTGACTAGCAAAAGCGAACGGGCTGAAATAGAGGAAATCAACATGTTGAAGGAAAAGATGATGAACCAAGCCATTGCGAACCTTCAGAAGTGGGATGAAGCTACATTAGCTCAGAAGGTGAATCCTCTTTCATCTTTCAAAAAAAAATCTCATGAAGGGAGGTTCTGTAGCTCAGTGGATTAAAAGGTGCAAGCCGCCATTCCAAATGCTGTAGGGATGGGTCCCCTTGCTCCTGGTCTATTTCTGGCAGACCTGCCCGTTCTTGAGTTTGTATGTCAGCCATCGATGTCAGCCATCGATCCCTGCATCGATGTCGTAGTTCTGGACCACAAATAGTATAATCAAAAAGTATTTTGAACAAATTAATTTTTTTAATCTTTTACTTTTTTAAAGATCAGAAACTTGCAAATTAAACAAAAGCGGAAGCAAGATTTCAAGAAAAAAGAATCCCCATCAAGAACGAGGACAGGCAGTCGAAGGCTTTTGTGTAGGAAGTGCAAAAGATTTGCCTGTGACTCGGAAGACATCAGGGTAATTGAGGTAAATTTATAGTGCAGGAATTTGAAAACTGGTCTGTGGATATAGTTTCTGTGGGCGGGGAGGTACATTCTTTTCTGCTGCTTTTTAAAAATGAAGCAGATAGTATCCATGTAGGCTCAAAATAATGTATATTTTAGGTTCAAAATAAACAATTTCTACTGCAAGAAAAGAAAAATTGGGGGCTAGGGAAATGATGCAAAAATGTCCTTAAATTTGCATTGAAGAACTAGCATGATATTTTGGTTTAGAGCGGTGGACTCTCATCTGGAGAACTGGATTTGATTCCCCTATTCTTCCACATGAGTAGCAAACTCTTATCCAGTGAACTGGATCCCCCCCCCCCCCCCCACACACACACGAAGCCTGTTGGAAGACCTTGGACTAGTCACAGTTCTTTTAGAACTCTCAGCCCCACCTACCTCACAAGGTGCCTATTGTGGGGAGAGGAAGGAGTTTATAAGCCATTTTGAGACTCCTTACAGGAGAGTAAGGCAGGGTATAAAGACAAACTCCTTTTCTTCTATCAGAGGCAAGAGCATTTGGATGGAAAAATCATAATAAATTTGGTGCAGTAAATACCATCCTTCAGATGAATCATAGGGATGAATCATAGCATCATCGAGTTGGAAGAGATCCCAAAGGCCACGAAGTCCAACCCCTTGCAATGCAGGAACACACAATCAAAGCACTCCTGACAGTTGGCCATCCACATGAATTAGTTTAAAATGGTTTAAGTGATATTCAACACATTAAGTAGTAAACTAGCTTTTAGCCAGAAGAGAACATGGCACTAGAAGAGAGGAGAGGTTTCTCATATGCCCTGTCATGATTTGATTACCAGTGGTGGAACAGGTGGACTGACTCATGAGAAGCACTACATTTAAGCCAATGAAAAGTCTAATAATGTCTGTGACAGCTCATTCCCCCAGGTAAAAGTTTACTTGACAGCATAGCTGTGAAGTGATGAGTGTGTATGTATCATCCTTGCATAAATATATGAATAGCTTACAGTAAGTACAGTGTAAGATAACAAAAACAAAAAACATCAAAACACCCACTGTAACAGGGAAAAAATGTAACAATTCACTGTGTATTATAAAACAAAATCAAAAACTACATACAAAAATAAAGAAAACCCTGCAGGTAGAACAGACAAGTCATGCATGTAGTGCTGACCAGAATTTTAACATTGTGTCATGCATAAAATGCATAATTCAACATGTCTTGTGTGGAGAGAAGCCTCACATGCAGGCCAAAGACAGGATTTGGATGTGGTCTTTTTTTGTTTTACACTTCTTCAGTGAATATGTAAAACATATAACATGCTGTACAGAGATCTTTAGTTGAAAAGTTTTAAACAATTCAGTAAGTAGTTTCTACAGGAGAACCTAATGCTGTTGAAAAGCTTCATATTGATTGTAGAAGCATAAAGGAATTATGCTCTTCGTGCAAGATGTTCTTTATTTTGCTATGATTTTTCACTTTGTTATATCCTACACAGTGAATTGTTAAAATGTTTTGGCTACGTTGTATTTGTTGGCATTTTTAAGTTTGGGTTAACTACATGAAAACTCTTGAGTCTTTGGAATTTTGGCATTAAATGCTGTTTGTATTGCAGACAGCCCACCACACAGTCATAGATGAGAACTTCAGGGAGCGCTATTTGACGAAGCCTCATGAAGCGGGAAAATGCTTTGACAACATCAAGGAATGCTGCAAGTTATACTGCAGTGAATGCCAACATGACTGGGGCATTACTGCGAAATACATGACCTTAGATGACCTGCCTATCATCAAAGTGGCGAGTTTTATAGTGGAAGACACAGTTTCCGGGAAGCAGTTCCATTTCCGAAAGTGGAAAGAAGTTGATTTTGCAATGAAGCCGTTTGCCATTGAAGAAATAACTAGCTGAATACATAACTGGCTAGGTGGCTGTATCTGTATTTAATCTCATGAAATGAATTAGGATGCATGTATTTTTTTTGTAATGCAGGGAATTTTATAGCTGTAGCACTTCTGAAGTTGGTTTTATACTTGATTCAGTGTAACTATAATGTACAAAGGTTGGGTCCTATGAGTTTTTATATTAATAAAAGACAAATTGTTGGGGAAGAATGAGAGCCACAGGAAGAAAGGGAATTGGGCAAAAAGCAAGCAGAAAAGCTGGTAGAACCTTCTCATACAATTTCTAAACCAGCAAAGCCATTTGAAGTTGCTACCCCATGCTTCAGTGTGGAGAAATTAGCAGGGCAAAATACAGATGATAAGTCATTTCTACCAGAAATTCCACACTTTAGTATCTTAATGCTAACCTGAAGTGTCTTTAACACTCCAAGGCCTTTACATGTTATGTGTGTGTGTACTTAACTTTGATAACCCCAAGAAACCCAAATAAATATTAGTATCAAAAAAGGACAAACCATGATCTTTTAAAAGTAGATTTAATTATAAATGGTCCTGGTGCCCCCCCCTCCAAAAATTTCCCCTAAAGCAAAGGCTAGGAAGAACGTGGAGGGAGCTTGAGAGAGCATCTATACTGTTAATAAAGAATGGTTAAGCAGTTCTTAATAATTTCAACAGTATTGTCAAAAAAAGATGCTAATTAACTGTTTTAAAAGAAAGTGGAGAATAATAGTCAAATTGTTAGTATGAGACTGTTAATCCAGACAAGAAACAACTGGTCTAATCAGTTGAAATCAAGGGGTGAAGTTCTTTCATTGCATCAGCAAGTGTTTCCAAAATTTGTCAGTCTATTTTCCCTGTACAAAACAGACAAAGTACTGTAGGTGGGATGAGTAAAAATAAACCTAGGCTGGTTTGGTGGTCAAGATGCCTAGCTCAGAGTCTTAACAGTGTAAATATCCCTTTCAATAATACAATCCATACGTATGCAATTCACATCAGGCTTTAGATGCTATGTGATCCACAATTACAGTGCAATTTTCTGTTACACGTTTCATAACAATTGGACACTGGCTCAGTTGAAGTTGGGACTAGGATGCCATTTTGCGAATCATGTAGTTCAAGATGCCCCCATTCCGAAAATAAGTGAGTTCCACGTCGGTGTCAAACCTCATAACCGCTTGGAAGGTTTTCCCGGTATCGAGCTGTTGAGAGATGAGATCAACAAAGAAGTTCACACCATTGGCAAACTCGCTTGTTTTTGTCAAATAAAAGCAGGGGGAGGGGAATGACATTTTTAACTCGAGGACCACAGCACTTGGAAGCGATAAGGACAGGAACCCTAAGTGATAATTTAGGTAAACTGAAGGGCTTTGCAAAGTAGACAAGTGTGCCACATAAAGGTATTAAAAATGGCATAGTGGGATTGGCATTCAAGAATAAAAAATTACAGCCTGTTTTGAAATTGTGCAAACACTGATAGTGTGGGGTTTTGATTCTCAGCCTCTCAGGATTGTTTAAGGGCTCTTCAAGTTGTTTTACACCATGAGGGGTAACAATGAAAATAAAATGTAAAATAACAGTAATTCTTAATATATATATGGTGCTTGTCCTAGGTGATCAAAGCACTATGTTATCGCAATAAATCGTACAATCAGTATGTGAAAGAGACAAGTGTGTTACTAGCAATGCAATCAAGGTGTGTACTGTCAGGGGTGCATTTTTAAAGCTAGTAGCACCAAAATTTCAGGGTATCTTCAGGAAACTCTCCTGATGATACCACCCAAATCTGGTGAGGTTTGTTTCAGGGGCTCCAAAGTTAAGAACCCACAAAAGGGTAAACCCCATCTCCTATTAGCTCCCATTGGAAACAATGGGGGATGGGTGCACCACCTTTGGGTGTCCATTACTCTGGACCTCCTGAACCAAACGTCACCAAAAAAACCAAAATACACCAAAAATACAAAAAAAAAATCAGGCAGACCTGAATTATTCGGAATACACAGAATACGAAATTCGGGTACACGGATAATTTTACACCCGAATAAAGCCTAATCCAATTACCGAATATTTTCAGTATTGCTGAAGTCTACTGCAGACAATGGAACTTTATGGGATGAACTCAGATTGATCATCATATGCTTAGGTAGTTCCAACATATTACATAGTATTACATGGTTTGGTCACTACCTGTGCATTAAAATGATATATTTATTATAGAGAAGAATTTCACATACCCTTGGGACAAACTTTTGAGACAAGCTTAAATCTTGAGTGCTTGTCAGGCTTACATTGAGTTTGAAATGCACAGAATATCTGCTTACTTTGATCTGAACGTTCATTCTAGGCACCAGGTCTTCAGGAATGATGATTGTGTAACGCTCCCGACCTGTCAGACCTAGACTCTCAGCATCCTCGCCTGACAAATACTGCAGCGGAATGACTCCCATTCCTACCAGATTACTGCGATGAATACGTTCATAGCTCTCTGCAAGGACGGCTTTGATGCCCTGAAAAACGGAAACTCATTATTCATAGCTCCTCAGCATTACACCAAAAATCCCCAACATTGCTCCAGAAAATGGTGTAAGCAACACATAACGCCTCACAAGAGAAAATAAGCAGTGAAGCGAATAAGTTTTTCTGTAGCCATGATGCTTGTATTAGTAGACTGTCCTGTTTTCATGCAGAGCTCAGTTTAAACCTAGACATTGAAAAATTGAAAATTCAGAGGACCTGTTAACCTAATATTACAACAAAATATCAGTATAATGATATTCTACTGCAGATTTTTTTTAAACTAAAAAGCTCTGGCCTAGTCCAATCTCAGAAGTAGACAGGGCTGGCCTTGGTAAGTACTTGGATAGGAGATCACTAAGGAATTCCAGGGTCACTATTCAGAGGCAGGCAATGGCAAACCACCTCTGTAAGTCTCTTGCCTTGAAAACCCTTCATGGTCACCATAAATCAGATGTGATGATGGCACTTTACACACATACAAAAAGCCCCTGGTGGCAGGAGAAGGAAATGGCTGCCATGGGGATCAGGTAAGGGAAAATGACTGGTAATGTAGGCTGGAAAATCCTAATTTTTCCCACCCACCTAGCAGTCATCCTTGACTACAATCTTTCCCAAAACTTGGGAGTAAAGCAGGTTTTAATCCAGTTCCTTAGTTCTGTTTCCTAGTTAGAATGATTCACAAGACAAGGCATGTTCTTGGGCAGGGCAATCCACTGGGGGGAGGCAGTTTCCTGGTGGCCAGGGATGCTGCCTAAGGGTTTAAGGTGGTGTAGCCTAGGGAACAATGAAACTGGCAAGTTCCCCTGGCTCACCTGAAAATCCCCTGTGCAGCCCAATGGATTGTGCCACACGTTGAGGTGGTGTAAGTCACTGGCCTGGCAGGGCACATGATTTCACTGAAATCCCAGTGAAAGCGACTAAAGCTGGCTCCTTCCCCAGGAATGCACCCACCCACAACACACAGGCTCCTGTGGCAGAGGAGTGCTTCCTTGTTCATACACATTAGAGTCATGCCTGCCTCCTCCTGCTGCCATATTTGCTCCTCCCACTCGTGCATTTGCCCTTTACGCCTACTTTAGAGGCACCTGTGTTGGCGTGCCCTCATGCTGACCCACAATAATTTCAACCCCCACCCCAATGGAGTGCATTCTTAGAAATATATTCACAGGAGATCCATTCATAGCCTCCTAGACTCTTTTCCTTATTCTTAAGCATTTAAAGAATTGGCGGCTTTGCAGTTCATTTTCCCTTCCCCTTATACGGGTCAGAACCTTTTCTTGGGATTTGCTTTTCGGCCTTCGTAATGGCCATTTTAGAACCAGTTTTCAAAAAATGTCCAAAACCTTACAGTACGATTGTTGCTATTATGCAATGTTGCTTCTCTGTAGAAACTATGTGGGAAGAACAGCCAATACAGAAACTACGCAGGAGTGCTTATACACTCCCTGCCCTGAGCCAAGTGCTCTGGTGAACAGAATAACTATGACACTCTCATGAGGTATCGGCATTTCTTATGGAACAGAGGCAACATGGAAACTCCATGCAAATACTACAGCCACCTCACTTAGCTATTCCAGTTTTCCAATGGAATGACGACTGTATGATTAAATGCACTGGTAATGGGGAAAAGATTTAAGATTTCAGCAATTTTCTAGACCCCAAGAACTGATCCCAACATTAACATGAAAGTTAACATCCAATTAATTTCAAAAAGCTGAATGCACAACAGCAAAATTTCGCTTGGCTGAGGGCTTTTAGATTCTGGCTGCAAATTCATTTCCTCTTGGACTGTAATTCCCTGGTCTACTGTCTGCTCTCTGACACCCATTCCAACCCCTGGTTTTCCATAATCAAAGAAAAAATGGCTTCTATTGGACTGTCAGTGGATTCACTTTGCCCTTTGTCCTATTCAGAAGCTTATAGAAAATTAAAAGGTCCAACTATTGGATAGAGAGAGTTCTCTACCCTAATCCACTTGTCGCAGCCAACTTAAAACGTGCTCCCCGTGATTTTTTCTCTCTCCCATTTAGTGAACGGGGCCACTTGGCACACTACCTGTATTGTAATCAAACCACTGCTCAAAAGGAGAGCCATAATGCTCGCCAGGTTTAATGTTATGCCTTCTGCCTTGTTACATGGCAGATTTAATAAGCAAGAAAAGGCTAAAAGATTGTGCCCGTGTAATGATGGCTCAGTTGAATCTCTGGCCCACCAATTACTACACTGTCTCAGATTCAAGGAAATCAGATCCAAGTATGTGAATCATACCCCTTTACATTTACCCGATCTCCCCGATTTAATTAGATTACACTACTTGTTGGACAATCCTGATCCTTCTCTCTGAATAATAGTGGCAGACTTTCTCCTGGAAATTACTAAATGCCAGTAGATTTCCTTCGACTTTTATTTCCTGTATTGTATATGCTTTTTATTCCGTTTTTTTATTATTGTTGTACTGTTGTCTATGCCAATAAAGGCTTGCTGCTGCTGACTTTAAAAAAACAGCAAAATTCCAGTTTGTATTCAGTTTAATATCAGTTGCTAAACTTGAATAGAAAGTTAGGCTTCGTAAGTCTCTGCCTGGATTATTTTGTATAAATATGTATCATTATAAAATGTACAGAATGTAGATTGTGCACAGATGATCTTACTTACTTTCATTTAGAAGTATATGTTTTCAGAAATGCCAGTTCCTCTATTTAGTTATTCAAAAGATTTAATATGGCTGTGCTTAAAAAGTTAAAATTTAAATGTTTAAACTTTGGTTGTCACATACTATTGCCTGTCAACATCAATTGCACTCCCCCTAAAATCTTTACTCACCAGCAGAAAAGGCCCTTTTGCTGCCCAATCCCGGGAGCTTCCAGAACCATATTCCTTACCAGCCAGCACAATGAGAGGGTGGCCTGCTTGTTGGTACCTTTCTGAAGCGTCAAACACATCAAGCTAGAAAACAGAAGGCCGTTGATTCCAGTTAGTGAAAACAATGAAACCATGTGACAGGGGAGAAGCCCTCATACTTCTTGGGGTAGGCCACACTTCACAAGTACGGATGCTTTCAGCACTTGTATGACGTGACATCTCAACATCACAATCAACACAAAAGAGAAGCTTGCCTTGAAGCACCAGAGACACTTCCACAACCCACCAGATCCCAGTAGATTCAACAAACAAACTGTTCTTGATAGTGTAGAGTGGATTCTGGAGTGTGTGTGTGGGGTGGGGGGAGAGAAGTTGCTACCTTATCCAACAACATTGCAAACAACATTTCCTGAGCCAATTATCTACATTTTGGAGTCCTCTCCTCCACTTTTTTGGCCAAGAGTTAGTATTATGTGCTTCCACAGCTGAAAACACAGGTGATACTCTATTCAGACATAATACTGACCATGCACAATGGGAGGATCATAAGTGGTCCTAACTGGGTACTCCCAAATATAATACAATATATAATATAATGCTCTCTTGTACCAAAGTGGGACTTATGAGATTATTAATGATGTATGGAGTTTTGTGATGCTAACAAATTAGAAATTAATTATTATAAATAAAAAATTCTTGTATTTTCTAAACCGTTGAAAAGATATAACTGGAAAATCAACAACAACAATTTAGAGCAAGTTAAACAATTCAAGTATTTAGGTTTCACCTTTAGCTACAATCTGACTTGGAGGGTCTGCTCTTACTCTGCTCTTACTATTGCTGCTAATAGCCCCAATGCAATACTGTGCTTTTCAAATAGTGATGGGAACCAATATATACGAGTTGAATTAAATGTATTCAATGTTATATTGGACCACTATATGGATAGGACAGGGGTCTGCAACCTGCAGCTCTCCAGATGTTCATGGACTACAATTCCCATCAGCCCCTGTCAGAATGGCCGCAGGTTGCAGACCCCTGGGATAGGAGCTGTGAACCATTCAATCAACAGGTTTCAGTCTTAATTTTTTCATAATGGCTTCCGTAATTGTGTTGCATGTGCAGCTTTATGTTTAGAACTAGGGCAGAATTCATTTGAGACAATGACCTGGCCGAGGACTTTTAAATATTGGCTTAGAATTCACTACCAGCAGAATTCTCCCCGCCTTGTTGAATGGATGTTGATGGATAAATAAATTCCCATGTTGGAGTAATCTGATTGAAGAGGAAATCAAAACGATGGGGGTCTCAATGGATTCCTTATATGAACTCTCTTGTGATAAAGCATATAAATATCTAAAAATGAGACTTTTCCAATGGGAGTTCCAGGTTCTGATGAGACAAGCTAGGAAAACCTGTTTACTCCTAAATTTATTAATCCCATTTGAACAAGGATGGATGACCATTTATCTATTGAATGTGTATAATCCCAAATGGAGAAGGGCATTTGCACTAGCAAGATTTAATAAAATGCCCTCAGCTTTACTACGTGGCAGGTATAAAAAAAATAGATAGGGCTGAGAGAATTTGTCGCTGTAATCAGGGACAAGTGGAAACTATAACTCATATTTTCTTTCATTGTCCCAGATTTGTCAAAGTTCAAGAAAAGTATGCCACAATTATTCCGTTGTTTCAGGAGATTCAGCTGATATACTGGCAATCCCATTCTTATTTAATAATTGTGATCTTATGTTTTGTGAAATGATAGCAATTTTTTTTTAAACAGAGCTGACAAGAGCTAATGAAATAGTAGCATATTTATGGGTACTGCACTAATTGTATTTTTTCTCTTGTTTCTATATTATATGTAATTTTATATAGATTTTATTTGTTAGTTTCAGTATTCCAATAAATGAATACATGAAAATGTTTCAAGTCATTCTATTTCTGTTTAGGCAGCTCAAGAGCAGCTTCAAAATTCTGCCTGAGTGGCGACTTGTATGCTTCTGAGGTAAAACCTGAGCCCTTCTTACTAGTGTAAGCCTAAAGCAACAGGGGGAATACTCACAGTTTCTTCTGAAGGGAAATGTATGGTTTGGGGGGCCTGTTTGCTGAGAAATTTGTTCAATAAACGTATGTTTGCAAATGTTCCTCTGGCCATAACGGCATCATTGCCTCGGCGTGAACCATACGAGTTGAACTCTCTAGGGGTTAATCTATAAAGACAAAAAAAAGTTTAAATCATTCTTAAACTGAAATGATGGGAACTGGAGCCAGTGTGGCATAAAATTTTGAGTGTTGGATTAGGAGCCGGGACACACTGGGTCAAGCCCCACTCTGCTGTGAGGCTCTCAGGGTGGACTGTTTACCAGCCACTTGCTTTCAGCCTGATCTACCTCACAGGGGTGTCATGGTGATTAATTGGGGTTTGGGGGCCCCATGAATACCACCCTGAGCTCCTTGAAGGAAAGGATAAAGATGCATAGATAAAATAACCTGTGTATCATTTTCATTTGTTTTACTTGTCTTTTATAACATTAGTTCTCCCTCTCTCCATTTTATTGTCACAACAACCCTGTGGGATAGGACAGGTTGAGTATATGTGAAACCGGCCCAAGGTGACCCAGCAAGTTTCCATGGTAGAGTGGAGATTCAAACCTGGGTCTTAGTGTGACAATCTAACCATTGCATAATACTAATGCCAAACATGACTGTTACTGAGCACAAAGGAAGTAAGCTGAATGAGTGAGGGGAAAAAAGAAGAAACTAAATGGACTGTACCCCTTCCTGAACACATCCAGAGACTTTAACTTACCCTCTGCTGGTTAAGTAACGGGCAGCGGGACTGTTCCTTGCTATATTCCCAGCTGGAGATATATGGTCGGTGGTCACAGAATCGCCAAGATTTAGCAGGACATAGGCATCAACTATGGATTTTGGACGCTGAAGCTCCAAAGTCTGAAATTATAAAAACAACAGCATCACACACATGAAGTACCAGAAACTTGTAAAAGAGTGGATATACGAATGCAGAAAAGGGCAGAGGTCTGGAAAAGAAGCTTGCAAAATCTAATATGGTTTGATAACTTTATATGTTCTGATATCTACCACAGGCAGATTTGCACAGCGACCAGACAGAAACAGGTAGGGGTTTTAACCCCCATCAGAACCATTATGGGGCAGAAAAAACAGCAGTCAGAAACGAAGAGCAAAATGCTTGCAACTGCTCAGTGCACACATAATGCAAATGATGCAATACCCATCTTGAGTAGAGTTACACCATTCCAAGCCTACAAATCTCAGTGGATTTGGAAGGGTTGGATAGGTGATCTGGATTGTGGTGCAGGCCCATGCCCTAGGCTAAGTTCACATGCTTCTTCCTCCTCTATGCCAAGTCCAAGCCCTCCTACCTTCCCTTTTAGCTATGGTACAACAGTGCCTTGGTACTGGAATTCACATTGCTTACTTTCCTCCCCAGCCCACTTTTTTACCTTCATCATTACAGAAGCAGACACCCAGGATTGCAAAAATGTTTCATAAAGTTAAAGTCAAAGCAGTTCGAAGACAAACTGATTTTTTAATTCATGGCTCTTCTATCTCATCTTTATTCTAAAAAAAAGGGACCCAATGCAGCGTACAATGTCATTTAAAAACAAAAAGAATCAGACCAATAAAACAGCTACAAGCAAAAACCATTTGTATTCAGAGTACCTTTGGGTCTGTTTAGGCTTCTACTATAGTTTAAAATATCAGGATGCCCGCAAGACACACAGGCAATTTAACAATGAGGGGTCAAGGGAGAGAAACTAGCAGCAACTAGCGAGGAGAAGAGTAAATTACTTACCAGGTTTTCAAAAAATGGAGGAGATTTAATATATGTAGATTTTGGATTCCATGCATACAGTGTGTCTGATGGGACATCTAAAGCATTCCATGATTTATTTACTGTCTAAAATGGAAATAAATTAGAATTATGACATTTCTATAACATTATGAATCCATTCATGTCAGAGCTATTGATAAAAACAAAACCACAAGTTTAGGACCAACATGCCTAAGGACCATCTAATCCCATATGAACCCACCCAACCATTATGGTCATCTTTGGAGGCTCTGCTTTGGCAGCCCTCACCTTCTGAAACAACTGCTCAAGAGAAAACTGATTCACAAAATAAATTATCTAGTTCACATACAGGAATCTTTTCTGTTTCTCCCAAACAGCCTGAACCATCCCCAGAGACATGAGTGCCTGGAGAATAAGAGCAGCAGCGGACCAACAAGGTGGAAGGCAAGGAAGGTTTGAACTGTTTAAATCTTACGTCATGCTTTTAAAAATGTAACCTAAAAATCCAAGCTCTATTCCAAGGAAAGGTGAATTCCTGGACCTGCATAAGCAAGTAGTCTAAATCAGTGGTGGGATTCAAATAATTTAAAAACCGGTTCTGGTGGTAGGACTGAAATAATTTAACCACTGGTAGTCTGCAAGCGCCATTTTAACAACTGGTTCTGCTGAAGTGGTGCGAACCTGCTGAATCCCACCACTGGTCTAAATCCACATACTTCTGTTTTGCAATATGGACAGCCCAATCCAGAAGCCAAGGCAGCCGGGCATGGCGCCTCTGCCACACATGGCGCCTCTGCCACACATGCCACACGTGGCGCCTTTGACATGGCATGCCACTCTGCCACACATGGCACCTCTGACACAAGCTGTCTACAGAGAGCTTCCAGGTGGCATGGGAAGGCAACAAAAACCAGAGAATCCCCAGCTGCTTGAAAATAATTCATTCCAGACTTTTTCTACTACTTGCATAAACTATTTGCTTATTATTGGGAGGACATAATTCAGCCTCTGCTTTTTCTTGGCGAACTGTGAAGAGCTTTTGGAGAGTCTTGACATTTCCATGAGTCAACAAATGAAGTTCAATATAGGCAAATTTAAGGTGGTTCACAAAAGAGTCCTGTGGTACAGAGTGGTAGGCTGCAGTACTGCAGTCAAAGAATACACACTACTTGCCAATACAACACTAACACTCACCAGCCTAGGCTTCCTTGGACTGGGAACTCCACACTAGTTCAATCTTAATTGATTACTCAATCCATTTTATAAAAATGCTAACGCAGCTGAGACATAAACTGAACATCAGCTGCCCATGTAGTTGGAAGGAATAAAGGGAGAGATATCATTGTACTTTCCACTGAGACATTCTGGTTGAAAAAAGTAAAGCCTGTAATACATTATTTTATGCCTCACCTCTACTTTCTGGTAGACTTCTTTAAACATCCCTGGAATGACATATTGGTGCTCTACAGCTCGGATTTCCTCTCTCAAGGGCCAAATGTCTTTTAGAAAGATCTTCTTCCCTTCTGCATTGACACCTGCAATAAAATCAAAATCTTCATTTATATTGCATACAACAGGGCTACAACTAAAAGAACCGCTAAAGTGCAACGTATATTATTTCAGTTGAATCATTTCCACACAGCTTCTCCAGGAAAGAGTGCTACTCACAGTGGGTTCCCAGCCCATAAAGAGTTATATTGTATAGAGCTAAACAATACCCTCCCCCCAAAATATTATACATAGCAAGCCTAGAAATCACATATTGAAGATTATTCTTGTTGGAAACTTAAGCAGCTAGATTTAAAAAATCAGAGTCTTTTAAATCTCTCACTGTAGGGGAAAATAATATTAAAACTCACAGATAAGTTTCATCCATCATAGCTAATTTTCATTTTCTCTCTTCTCATCAAATTTGAGGGCAAATCATAGGATATTTAAATGATATTGAAATCAGAAGCCACAAGGGAAAAAGGGCCCAGGTAACACACTGAAGGAAACTGAAATGCTTTCCCCCAAAGCTGTCATTTAAAAATTTGCTCATTCCACACAAACATCAGCCAACATCAGGTTTTTTCAGAGAATAAAGGAGAACAGCCAATGTGGGACCTATAAACCAAAAAAGTTCTTAAACAAAGAGTCCTTTGAATTCAAGGCTGTCTGTGATTCTGCATATGGGTTTAATTATTGTATCAAAATTCACCTCCCTTTGAAACTTGGCTTTTCATTTTCTGGCCCTGAGGACTGCAAAGCCCTATTCACTTGTTATAGTGAACACATCTGCCTGTACATGTGTACATTGGCTTCTAAAAAGGAGCCAATGCCTGTTCACTTTATGAGTGAATCCAGGGACCAGTAGTAGATAAATGTGGAGATTCAGTCACGTGTTTACTGTAACATTCAGAATTACTCAGCACACATATACACAGGACAATGAAGTGTTCACTGCACACAAATAGTCAGTGCATTCACTGTAACATGCAAACAGGATCACAGTAATCTCAGAAGCTGCTGGGAAGAGACTGAGGCTCATTCCGCACTTGCAGAATAATGCACTTTCAAACTGCTTTCAGTGCTCTTTGAAGCTGTGCGGAATGGCAAAATCCACTTGCAAACAGTTGTGAAAGTGGTTTGAAAACGCATTATTTTGCGTGTGCGGAAGGGGCCTGAGTAAGATCTCACACAGGGGGTCTTCTGGAGCCTGCAGAGCTTTTGCCCTTCTGTAGTCTAGTAAACTCAGAGTACACTATTTAAAACCACTGAACCTGTTTCTCTTTCATTAAAGAATGAAGAGTAGTTTTATATTGAACTAGCTGATTGCGCGACACAGGATTTCTAAATCTCTTGAATTGTTGGTAAGATGCACGAATTAGTTTGTTTAATTCATGGCACTCTTTGTCAAACCAGGGGGCACCTCTAGTGCTGTATGGAGGTTTCTGCTTAACGGACTTTACAAGATAGTCTGTGATATACTTGATTAATGTTTCAAAATTGCCAATTGCCACACAAAGGCGAACTCTGCCTTATATAAAAGCACTTCTAAGAGGATTACCTCTAGATGCTGAGGAGAATTAATTAGCTCATTGGCGGTAAGGGCCAAATGGGATGTCCAGAAAGCCGCGTAGGTAAATACTCTTTAGATGTATCCATAGGAGACGTCCACCCCCTCTTCCTGATGGAGAACAAGGTTAGAGCTGAGAGGTGATCTCCCTAGTAGAAGGTCTCCTATCTTAAAAAGACTGGACTGAAGTTCTTAATTTTGGTGACATAAAACAATAATCTATAACACTGTTTCCCCAGCTGTGCTAACAAATGTGAAATTATTAGAACGAAGTCATAGCATTTTTAGACCATTGAGCTACATAACATGTTATGTTTGATAGCGAATTCCCGATCAGATTCCTAGCAGTGTAATTGGTCTCAGGTATCCTCAAGAATAATGACTTCTGATGGAAGTAAGAGTGAATAGACATAATCGTTATCATCATAACCTTCTACCGTTCCAAATATGAGGTTAGATTATTACCTCCACTCTCGCATTAGAAATCCCCCCAATATAGTAATTTCAGTTGAAGGATAATATTTTAGTTCTAGCTCCTCAACAAACGAGGGATAGAAATTTTGCCACGGTGTCATCACGAACGCTATTATTCGCACCAGGGCGGATATACAGTATGATAATGAATATCAGTGATGATTTGCCCCAATTAATCAATTAATCAGCAATGCTTTGAATTAAGTGGGAGGGGGTTGATAGAATTTTTTGCTGGCAGAGAGACAGAAATTAAAAATGCAGAGACCACCAGAAGGACAGCCGGCCCCATTGCATCTAATTGCTGGGGGAGCAGAAGGCCCCTGTAGCCCTCAAAATCTATGGGATGATATAGCCAAGAGTTTCCTATATGAGAGAATTCAGACCTGCTTTTCTCTCAGATATTTGAGAAAGTTTGGGTTCCCGCATTTATTCCTCCACCCCGAGATATTCCAAGACAGAACCGAAAAATCAAATTGTTTTTTGAAGCGTCCAGGTGGAAGAATCCAGGGATGAGAATTGCTTTAGTAGAAGAGAATGCTGTATGCAGCCATTGAAGGATGTTCTCTTGAGAGGCTGCATGCACAGCTGGAGGAATGCCACCAGCAGACTCTTGGAGGAGGGACTCAAGTATTCTGGACACTGTCCAAGGAATTGAGGGACTTCCAGCCGTTCGAAATTATGCATGCATGAATCTGAGGTGGGATCGCTAAAACATATCAGAGCTGTAATCTCCAATGACTCTCAAGACAGTTTTGGGCCTTGGACCAAACCAGACTTGACTCCAATAAAGGAAATGAGGGCGTTTTCTTCCATTCTCCTGAGGTTTGGATAAGATCATTTTGCGAAGGCTGTTCCAAAAGGAAGAGACCAGTAACATTTATCATCCATCTCCATCACTAGATGATTCCAAATGGCCTCCTGTTACAACTCAGGAAATCATGGATCTAATAACTGAATTGAAACCCCGTAAAGCCTTCTGGCCCAGATATATAATTTCCCAAGAGATACTGAAGTCGCATATAGAGTGGGTGGGCACCCCTTTGTGGCCAATCTTATTTTCACCCAAATCTAATGAGCTCAGGAGGCCTCATTCCTAAGCCTTGGCTATCTGCAGTCATTGTACCCTATTTATAAAAAAGGTGACCCATCGGATCCTGCCAACTTCCTTCCAATTGAGTTTGACATCAGTCATTGGGAAAATATATGCTAAGACACTTCTTACCCAAACTACAGGCCTGGACGATTCATCAGAAATTATCATTGGCCCAGAGCAAATGGAGGCTTCACGAGGGAAATCCACGTTAGACCATGCTATGCTTCTTACGCATTTGGTTAATAAATACTCCAAAAGTCCAAGAAGGCTAAACTTTATGCCGCCTTCATTGGATTTGAAGGCAGCTTTTGACACAGTCTCTAGAGAACGTCTTTGGAATAAATTGGCTATGTACAAGGAATAGACAATAGAAACTTCTTTTTTCTAATCAGGCAATCCTTTATACCCAACACAAACTGCAGGAGTTAAAGTGCTCACGTGAAGGTTCCTCATGACTGATTCTATTTCTACCTTTAAAGGTGTGAGGCAAGGCTGTGTGTTTGAAGCACTAGCCCTTTTCAATTTATTTTTGAGTGATCTCTTCCATCAGCCTTATTGGAAATTAATAACCATGCCCCTAAATTGGGCCCAAGGCTACATATTCCAATACTTCTATATGCTGATGATACTCATCCTTCTATCTCGCTCAAAAGTTGGACTGGTAGTCGACTGCTGAATAGATGTGGGCAGTACTGTACAGATAACGGACTAGTCATCAATTATCAAAAGACCAAGATTTTTGATCTTTGCCAAACAATACAAAACATAACTGGGAGATTAATAAAAGTGCCAGTGGAGCAGGTATAACCAATACATAAATATCTTGGAATTACATTTTCTTATAACTTACTCTCCTGGTTACCCCACAAAAAAAGCTGCTATATTGCAGGTGCTACTCATCAGTTATTCTGCCATTTACCACGCTTCTTTTATGGAAAGGGCCACTCCCTTGTCCCAGCAGCACTAAAATCTTTTAACTCCTAAGATAGAAGCCGCAGTTACTTCCTATGGAAAAGATTACTCTATCTGGCTCCAAGCAGTTGACGCACTCCTTGAATACTGTCCAATCCAAATTTTTCTCGTGAAAATTCATGGGCCTGCCAAATTGTGTGCATGCTATGCGGCCCTCTGTTTTAGAACTGGGCCAAATGCATTCACATTAGTTTATAGAGGCTTGGTTGAGGAAGCTTTTTAAATCTACAGGCCTTCGTGCATTTCTCGCATGATTGAGCACTCTGGGCTGGATCTTTCACCTACTTTTTTGTCTGATACTCAGGCTGAAATCCATGGTTCTCTCTGATCGAAAGAAAGATTGAATCACTTGGTATATCTCTGCGACTCGCTTTTCACTGGCTATCTAGTTTCAGAATCCTACAACTTGTTAAAACAAAGAATTGTTGGAAAGCCCGAATGGATTAATTTCTATTTAGGGCTGCTATGAAAAGCTTGTCTACCCTTACATCTTTCAATAACCCCTATATCAAAACAAGGATGGCTCCCTCATTTGTATTTTTTGACTAATCCAATGCAGAGAAGAGCTCCCTCACACTTGCTCGCTTCAATGTTTTCCCCTCCGGCTTTTGATTGCATTGGTAAGATTTAACAACTTGGGAAATGAGCCGTAAGGGTATGCTCTTGTGGTGAGACAAACAAATTGAAACATTGGCACATCAACTGCTTTGCTGCCCTAAATCTGCTAATATCAGATCAAAATATTCCAACATTCTTTCTAGGATACCTAGTGAAATGGAAGAATCAAGTAGACTTCCTTTTCTTCTGGACAATTCTGACAATGAAACTTGTGAATTGGTTGCACAATTTTTACTGGAGGTGATGCACAATCAATAATTTATATTTTATCTTAAACCTTTGTATTTGTATACCTTTTATCTTAAACCTTTGTATTTGTATACCTTTTATCTCAGGTTTTTTATTGTGTTATGATTATTGTTATGCCAAATAAAGGCTTATTATTATTATTTAAAACCACAAAGAGAGAGGAATAAATTGTGCAAACTTGCTCTATTTGAATAATGTTCACCACTTGCAGAATTTAGATTGCACAGGTACAGAATTTTTATGTGTGTATGGATGCACATTTATGTACAACCTTGACTTTTCCTTAGAAAACCAAACAGATCAGCACATGCTTCTGTTCCACTTGGCCATTGTCCAGTCATTCCTGCTTTACTGGAAGGTTTGCAATTTTCTGCTTAGGTGCAGAAAGCAACACATTTTACACAAGCAAAAGAGATACTATCTTTGATAGAATCTAAGTGTTGAAACCTGTCTTCACTCTCTCTTTCTCACTCTGTCTCTCTCATTCCCAAGTTCCACAATTCAATAAACATAAGGGGGAACTGTAGCTGTGACACTCCCGCATTGTAGTAATTATGGTTTGATTTATGTCATGGACTTGGAGTGTTCAACTGGCAGCTCTTATTTTCTGCTTGTTTACCATTGACACCACCCCATGGGTCATTCATTGCCCCCTGTTCCAGATCACAGAATAACACAATGTGTGCCATGAGTTCATCTCTATGTCCTTTTTCACAGCTTCCTGATGGTAGTGGCTCGAGGAAGAATCAGACACAAGAAGAGGTGGCAGTTCTAAGTCTTTAAACCCACCTTAACAGCTATTCTTTAAAATCTAGGAAAACAGGTCACACATTGATACATACAATCTTAGTCCTTATTAAGGACTAAACCTATGTCTGGTCTGTACCACTTCTGTCTGCAAATGGTGGCTTACATGAATGAATGTCTATCGCCTTCCCACCAAAAACACGCCAAAACGAGCATGTTAGGAAATAGACTAGACTCCAACACTGACTGTGTTTATAAACACAGATTTTTTTTTGTACTGGTGAGAATTCAGTGATGTGACCCACCTCCCCACTGGAACTGATAAAGCCCCCAGACACAAGTATAGTACCACTCTGGGAACTAGGTCACCCACACCCACATGATTCCGAGTAACTTAAAACAGCCACTTCAGATATAAGAAGTGATGCCTTACCTAGGGGTTCCTTCTCAAAGTCAATTCTTATAGTCCCTGCAATGGCATAAGCTATTACCAAAGGTGGTGAGGCCAGGTAATTTGCGCGAGTATTTGGATGGACCCGGCCTTCAAAGTTCCTGTTTCCAGACAGTACACCCACAGCTACAAGATCTCCCTGTGCAAGAGAGAATGACATTCAAAATTGCTTCTAATTTCACAAGTCTACAAAACCTGGGCAGAGACAGAAAAATCAACACTGCAATTCAAACCTAGTTTACTGTTGTTTAGGAAATGACCTAAAATGAACGTAATCGCTTCTTTTACTATAGACCATAGAGACACAAAACAAGTAAAGCTAAACAGATAAAGATCAAATCTCAATTTCGTATAAGAGACGACTAGAAGATGAGTTTGTTTTTTGGAGGCCTGTGTAACTAATATCCCACTAAGTTGACTGCCACCCCAGACCCATTTGCCAGGAGGCGGACAAAGACTGTTTTGAATGCCACATATGCAAGAGAATTGCATCAGGCTGAAAGATCGCATTACCCCATATGTCCCTACTCGGCCTCTGCATTCAGCAGAGGCCAATTTACTGGTGGTTCCTGGCCCCTCAATGATGCGGCTGGCCTCCACTCGGGCCAGGGCCTTTTCAGCCTTGGCCCCTGCCTGGTGGAACACTCTCCCTCCAGCTGTCCGGGCCCTGCGGGATCTTGGTGAATTCCGCAGGGCCTGTGTAAGACTGAGTTGTTCCATCGGGCTTTTGGAGTGCCCAGCCACTGATTAGGTGCCCCTTCTACTCTATTTCTCCGGTTTTTGGAGTCCCCCTGTCATCTAGGGGACCCACTTTTGTTACTGTCTTGTTCCCCCTTTTTGGGGAGGGTTTAATCTGGGGTATTGCTGACGCCATTTTACTGAATTACTGCTGCGTTTTAAATATTTAAACTTTTAAACTTACATTTTAATTTAATGGGGTTTTGTTTATATACTGTATGTGGAATCCATGTTGTACACCGCCCAGAGCCCTTTGAGGATTGGGCGGTATAGAAATCCCATAAATAAATAAATAAAATAAATAAAGATAACGTTGCCAATAGGCCTGTGCCTTCCCTAGATATTCTGCCACGCTACAAGGATTTCAATATAAAAACAGATGACAACACATACAAATCCCCCCTCAGACAGTGTTTCTTTGGCTCTGATGGTTTTTTTTAATACTGTATTAGCTAATTCAATTTATTAGAAATACTCCGGGTCTCTGGCCTCAAATTCCCCAGGTTCACTTGCATCTGAATTCTGGGATTTGGAGGCCATTTGGAATCTGTTGACCCAATGGCAGATTCCGCATGGGCCAAAAACAGTAGTGTGAAAACTGTGTAAAATGGTTTAAAACGGTGCAAAAGAGTTTACACCGTTTTCACACCATTTTCACACTGCTGTTTTTGGCCCATGCGGAATCCACCAATCTGTCCCCTTAACCAGGTGCTCACTTTCTCATGCTCTGTCCTTTATGTGTAGTTTTTAGTGGTTATCATTACATTCTTTTCGGTTCTTATGCTGTTAATACGTGTTCTAGGGAAATCTAGGGAAATCCTTTTGTCATTTTAAATTTTATTTGTAAACCTCCTTGAATGCAGTTGGGTGGGCAATATTTTCCTAAATAGGCAGCACTTGAATCGTACCTGAGTAATGGCTTCAACAACAGATTCTGGAAGAGGTCCACTGTTGCCAATGCAGGTCATACATCCATAACCCACCACATCAAACCTACAGATATCATTAAATGAGTTACCAAAGGTTTCTACTTAAAAAAAAATCACACAACTGCCAAGAACAGCATCCTCTAAAGAGGATAAAATTAGTCCATGTTTTCTCCCCTGTCCCAGAATATTACTGAGAGTTTTGTATTTAGAAGCCACTGGGGAAAGCACATGGGGCTCTGTGCTGAACACTTCTGTTGACAAAACTGGGGGAATTATCCATGCCTACTTCAGGCCTACGTCACGTCAGATAATACAATAAAACTGTTTCTGGATTAGACATCTTCAGCCTGTAAGTAGGGACCTCATGAACGAATGTGTACAGAGCTGTTACTTTTTATAAAGAAAGGAACATCCAAAATATGTCAGGAAAAGGAGTTCTACTCTAACATTATTTCTGACATGATATATTGGTATTTGGAAAGTTCAGTAATGCAATCCCCCAACTGTAACCTGGAGTGATACAACTGAGAAACCATTCTACCTCCTCAGTGTGAACTGAGATTTTACTTCAGTAATGAAGCAACATTTATGTGTATGCTGCAATGTGCTGGTGGTTTAAAGTGCTATCAAGTAGCAACCAAGGCAAGAGACTCCTTCGACTGCCTTGGTAATCTCCCATCCAAGAACTAACCAGGGTTTACCCTGTTAGCTTCTGAGCTCTGACAAGATCAGTCCAGCCCGGTCTATGCAAAATAGATGGATATACAAGCCTCCATAATGAATAACTAAGTATACCTTCCTTCCTTCATTTTTATTATTAAAGAAATAACAACAAAGGCAAAATCAACAAACCACAAACATTCTACCTTGCTGCTATCTGTATTTGATGGACACTCTGTTTTAGTCCTTGTTTTCAGATGTGGCTTTGCTATTTTCTTGTTACATGGATACATTAATATATTTTTAGACCACCATATTTATAGACTAAAGCAAATCCCCACCCCAGTGGCAGCAAGCCTCTGATCAACATTCCTAGGAGACAACATCAAGGGAAGGCCTTGGCCTCTATGATCTGTTTGCTAACACTCCATGGCAACTGTTAAGCCACTGTGAGAAACAGGTTGCTGGTCTAGATGGACCACTGGTCTGATTCAACAGGAAGCTTTTGATATTCATCTTTCCCCAGCTGGAGGAACTTCTCCCCAGTTGAGGAATTATCTTCTATTTTGAAGCACAATCAAACAAGTCTTCCAGGTAAAAAAATAAGAAACAATCTTATACCCTAGTTGAGAAAGGTAAGGCATCACTCCGCTTTCTCTCAGATAGTAAGTGACCACCCCACTTCCTGGAGAAAGGCTAGTTTTAACATACGGTTTCACAGTCAGGCCAGCTTCCACAGCTTTTTTGGCAAGCAATCCTGAAAAAAAAGTAAAGACCATTATAGCATTGTATGGCAATAAACAGATGAAGCTGTCTTAAGTGAAGGAGGAAGTTATTAAATAGTGTGCTGATTTGAACCCATTCTTTTTCAATGCAGAGACTTTGTGTTTAGGCCCCTCTCTGCTACATTTAGAACACTTGTCTAACACCTTCAGACAAACGCTATTGGGCCCCTTCTGCACATACAGAATAATGCTCTTTCAATCCACTTTCACAATTATTTGCAAGTGGATTTTGCTATTCTGCACATCTGCAAAGTGCATTGAAAGTGGATCGAAAGTGCATTATTCTGCCTGTGTGGAAGGGGCCTTGGTCTGAACTCCAGATACTATCTTCCCTGGCTGGCAGTGGTTCTTCAGTGTATCAGACAGAGATCTTATCCTTGATCCCTTTTTAACTGCCCAATGTTGAATCTTGACCCTTTTGCAAGCAAAGCTGGTACTTCGTACTTGTACTTGTACAACCTTCTTGCAGGCTAAGAACAACATTTCTCACTGGCAGGCAATATATGTGACCCACTAGTCAGCACATTTTTGAATGATGATACAGCACATGAAATAGAACAAATCCTAAGAGTTCTGAGTCCAAGCCACAGTAAAAGAGGACTTTTTAATTTTACCATGTTTCAACCCTAGATAGCAAAGTACCAATACTATGGAGAAAAAAAATTAGGAAGTACTGTAGTCAGCAGGGTTTTGGATGTACAGTTCACTGATCTGGCTACACAAACCCTTGCTTCTATACTCGTGAGATCTAGTTACTGTAATGAGCTTTATCTGGGACTGCCCTTGAAGACTGTCTGGATGTGTCAAGTTGTGCACAGTGCAGCAGTCTGCTTTTAGCTGGTATGGCCTGGTATGCACATCTAATACTGATCTTAAAATAGATTCATTTTTCTTCCAGGTTCAATTCCAGGAGCTGGTTTACATTTTTAAAATATGTCAAAACCCGGGACCCAAAGTACTGCCTCTCCTGATAGAAACCTGTGTGACATCTTAGTCAGTCCAGTAGCCAGTTGTGCTAGAATTCAGTCAGATTTGTATATCGACTGTATCTTTGTTTAGATCAAGGGTGTTGAACTAATTTGTTATGAGGGCTGGATAAGACATAAATGGGACTTGGTTGGGCTGGGCTCGGGGGGGGGGCAGTGGCTGCCTCAGCTGATGAGCCCCCAGAAGGCTTCCCAGCCCAAATTGGCCTGGAGGGAGTACCTCAGCTTGAGGGGCTGAATCAGGCCTGTAAGCCAGCTGAAGCATCCACCCCATGCACCCAGTCTGACCTGGTGCGACGCTGAGAGGGCATATTCACTTTTCAAATTTCAGTTGCTTTTAACAGTCATTCCTTGGGAACCCTGGGTACTATACTTTGGTAAGTGTGTTGGGTGACCTCTAAAACAAAGCTCGTATCATTCCCATCTAACTACATTTTCTACAGAGAAACCAAGAGAGTTGACCAACTATAAAACTAGTGTAAGCTCTTCTAGCACAGATATGCCTCGAGAAGACCCAAGATCAGACATCTGCTCAGCAAATGAGATAATTAAACTATCTCAGCTCAGTAACTCAATAGAACTCCTCCAGAAGGAGATGGGATGCCACTAGAGAATTTTTGTACTGCCAATCTCTGCAAGTGATGTTGCAGCAGAAAAATGTTTAGTGCCAGTAGAAAGAGTTCTTTATGGCTTTATCCAGTGGTCTGCCTTAATCTGAACACACTAGAAGTGTACCATAAAGCAGGTACGGAGCACAGAGAAAACAGTGCAAAGGGCATTGTGCTGATCTCTGAGACATTCAGACTGATGGGAATAGAGTTCAGGAAATTCTGCTGGGCGAAATGGCTAAGACTGTTGGTGCAAGCCTTCTTAATTGGGGAGCAGGAAGTAGCTGCGCACCTCTCTTTGTGCCTGAATGCTCAGCTGAAAATCCTCTTTCTAAACAGTGTTTTACATTTAACATTAGTTGTCATTAGCATTGTTTCCTTGATTCATATGAGTTGCTTTGGGAACCATTTTGGGCAAAAAAAGGTAGCATAAAATAAGTAAATATACTTTTTCTCAAAAATGGTCACTTGTTTTTTTTTTATGGTGGGAGTGGATTGTTTCACTTTTAAAAGATGAAGGCTGAATTTCCTTGCACTGAGTTGTATCCAATGACTCCCTCCAGCTAAGTCCTTCTCTGTCAGCATAAGTCTGTTGGACAAAGTATTAGCAGCAAGATGTCACTGAGTTTATAAAACCATAAGATTTTATTTTATATTCTACTTGTTATTCTGTGATCAAAAAGTGGAATGGTATGCTGTAAGCCCATTCTCAACAGATCTCAGAAGCTAAGGAAGGTACTTGGATGGGAAACCACTAAGGAAGACTCTACCGAGAAAGGCACTGGCAAACCATCTTTGCTTCTCGCTTGCCTTGAAAACCCCTTGCTGGGGGAGTGCCATAAGACAACTGCAACTTGGCAGCACATACATACATAGCTCACAGTCCTTATTTGGGTGTGCAGCACAAACTGTGCAGATGAGTGTGCAGCACAAACTGAGTGTTACACTAGTTGTAAGTGGATCAGGAGGACGCTCCTGCTGCTCCAGAGGAATTATCTTCAGTGCACAATGGACATTGACCTGTTTGGAGAAATGCACTGTAGCTATCACCAGTCTCATGTGTCTTCCTTGCTCCTCTTGAGGTAGAAAAGAAAGAGGGCGGAAGAGGGAGAAAACAGATGCACGGCCACAGTGCTCCATTATGATTCTTGATCAGCCGAGAAACAGCAGAGGGCTGCAGCTACTATATATGCCAAATCTCTTTGCAGGACTCATGGGGTTGTGCTGCTATGCACTTGGAGGCAGTTGTTATTCACCATAGATGACGAAACTACTACCTAGCAGGGGTGGGCAACTATGGCCCTCCAGATGTTCGTGGACTACAATTCCCATCAGCCCCTGCCAGCATGGCCAATTGGCTATTCTGGCAGGGGCTGATGGGAATTGTAGTCCATGAACATCTGGAGGGCCATAGTTGGCCACCCCTGACGCAATGTATGCAGTTCTGTCCCCTGCCCTTAGGATTCCTGCTTTGCAGACTTAAAGAGCAGAACAAGTGTCTTCAGACAATCTGCCATGCAAATGTTTCCATAGGGAATGTTTCATTTTTCTCTCCACATTCAAATCCCAAATGAGAACTGGAATTAAAGCGGTGCCAGATGGTTAGGTGCACTTACCTGCACCGAGCATTACAGATGGATTGCTAGTGTTAGTACAGCTGGTAATGGCAGCAATCACAACGGATCCGTGAGCAAGTTCAAACTCCTTGTCATTATAAACAAATTTCACATGATTGTTGTGATGCTCAGGGGCAATTTGGAAGCCTTTAAAACCTTGCTACAAGGAAGAGAAAACACAAAAACATTGAGAATTGTGGTGACTAATATTAAATAAAGAAGAGAAAGGGAGTGAAATCATGTTGTGTCTACTGCCTGTAACTTTCACTGAGCTGTATGGCTGATTTAACTCACCATGGCATGTGCTGTACATATTATTTCTATCCCAAGTTACCGATATTAACACAAAGGATATGAGATATATACCCACTATACATCCATTTAGGAACATGTATTATACCCGTTTTAAATGAACTCCATGGTAGGCTGCTTTGTCTTTTGAGAAAAATTCTAAGTACAGCCCCTTTCTGCACAAGCCCCTGAAAATGTTTTGTAAATGTTTTCAACCCGCCCTCATTTGTCTGGACTTACCCCCTCAAAAACACTTCCTGGCCACCACAGTGCACAAAACATGGGAGGTGGGGTGGAACAGAGAATTCAGTAAGGAGGTTTCTCCAGTGAAAATATTTGGGAACTATAAGCCAGTGTTAACTAGTTGCTAGTGCCAGACTAGGATCTGGGAGATCAAGATTCAAATCCCCACTCTGGCATGGAAGCTCTCTGGATAATCTTGGGCCAATCATTCTCTCTTAAGCTGTTTCTGCACAGAGAATCCAGCATCCCAGGGATGCTAAAAACAGCGTCCCTGGGGAGGGGTTTGCACGGCCGCTGCTGCTGAGCAAGGTTTTTTGAAAACAGAGGCTTCCAAACGCTGCCGTGCGAACGGCAGCAGCTGGAAGGCACCCTTCCCCCCCCTTTCCCGAACACCTTACCGGCCCGCCAACCTTCTGGCGCATTGCCCAGGCCAGGGGACATGCCCCCCCCCGCCCTGTGACTCCAGAACTGTCGCACAGGGCAGGGGGGCATGTCCCCTGGCCTGGGCAACGTGCCGGAAGGTTGGAGGGACGGTAAGGCGTTCGGGGGACGGTGCAGCCTCTGCGCAAGCGGCGCAGTCTTCCCCACCCCAAACGGTCCCGGGGGGGTGCGTCGGCATCGTTTACGCCGACGCACCCCCGCAGCGTGGCCGTGTGGAAGCCACGGCACAAGCCTGAAACTGGATTCACTGAGTTGCCTTAGCCCGAGGGATAAAGAAGTGAGTAGGGTAAATTATTTTATTTTACTTCATTTTATAGCCCACCTTTCTTGATGAGACACAAGGCAGATTACAAAACGTAAAAACAATGCAATAAAAACAGAAGTTGACATACTGGGGGAAAATGGGGTATAAACATCTAAACGAAATACATACACAAGTATTTACTAGCGAAAGACTGTCTGAAGCAAGAAAATTAAATGCAGCTGCAGGTTCAGAAGAGGGGTTACCTTGGCACCTAAGCAGGTCTCAAAATCTTTCTTCATTTCTAAGACCTCCACTTTGTCCTGGGGCCTCTTTGGGCCACTGCAGCAAGGCATGACAGTCTGCAAATCCAACTCCACAATCTGTTGAAGAAAAAAAAGAAAATCTTCTCAGATGTAACCAAAGATAGAAGGCACTGTCCTCCACACTGATTACAAAATGCCCTAATTTAGCAAAGTTATTTAAAAAAACAGGCCTTAATGTCACAATTGAAGAACTTAAGAACAGCCATTTTAGATCAGACCAATTGTCCATCTGGTCCAGTGGGCTGCGAGTCCACAAGCAAAAGATGGAGCACCAAACTGGTTCCCTGTTGTTGCTCTGCAGAAGGATGTTTCATGGGCAGCCCAATCCAGATGGGAGCAGCCAAGCACTCATAGGGAGTAGCGGAGGGCTGCACCAATGTGTTTCCCCCTCCGCTGATGCAAGAGGCACCCCTGCCGCAGAGGGGGGAAAGGCACTGGTGGGCAGTCATCCCTCAGCTATGTGGCGGTGAAACCCAGAAATCAGACATGCTGAAGATCAGAGCTCGGATGCCTGCATTGGGGAAGCGGGGAAGGATGGCGGGGCATTGCCAGGGGTAAAGCCAACATTGGTTAGCCCCTAGACTTGAAGACTTACACCACACAAAAGTGCTGCGTAAGCTGTGTCTATGGGGCGATTCATGTGGCAGGAGAGTTTTTGTTTGCTGTGCTGCCTCTGGCCGCTGCAGTGCTCGCTTCCCCACAACCGGATTGTGCTGTTAGTCATTATGGCTCATAGTCAATGATAGCCCTATTCTCCTTGAATTTGTCTGATCTCCCTTTAAAGATCCAGACACATGCAGCCAAACTAATGTTATCAATATTGAAGGTACAGACTACCTTCGTTACTGACCCAGGGGGTGACGTCACATCTTGATGTTTACTAGGCAGACTTTTTAAAAACCGGGGTAGCTTTCCATTGCCTTCCCCACTCACCTACACTTTACCCCCAGCAAGCTGGGTACTCATCTTACTGACCTTGAAACGTTGGAAGGTGGAGTAAACCTTGAGCTGGCTACCTGAAACCGACTTCCATCAGGATCAATCTCAGGTCATGAGCAGAGCTTTGACTGCAGTACTGCAGCTTACCACTCTGTGTCACAGGACTTCTATTAATATTGAAAGCTATCAACATTAGTAGCATGTTTATTATGGTTGGGATGTATCTGTGTGACTCTGAGAAATCCTCTGGGAAAGAAAGAGCTTAGATACTGCAACACACGCACCCCTCCAACCCCCCAACCCCCCAAAAGGCATATCCCATCTCCTGGGTGACTCATCAGACACACAATACAAGAGGTGGAGGGTGGATTCCACCCTCATCACAACTATGGGTTGATCTAATGAAAATTTCCAGGTACAGAAGGACTTCCATGCACAGAATTGTGACTTCTCTGCCTCCCCCCTTTTACTCCAGTCTGAAATGTCCTTAGAAATGCTAAGGGGGGAACATCTGGGAGGAGGGAGAGACGGCTGCATTGGAATAAAAAAAAAGTCACCCCTGCTTTCTGGAGCCAGGATAAAGCAAGGCTTCTCATACCGCTCTGGAGTTATGTGAAGCTGAAAACAAAAGGAAAGGTAAACTGTTGGTTTAACAAATTATAGATGCTTAGAAGACTTGAGATTCCAATTCTCTAAGTTGACAAACAGCCACAGTATTGGTAATCGTATATCAGGTAGCTTTAAGCTGCAACAACAGGGGACCAGTTTGGTGCTCCATCTTTTGCTTGAGGACTCACAGCCCACTGGACCAGATGGACGATTGGTCTGATCTAAAATGGTTGTTCTTAAGTTCTTCAATTGTGACATGAAGACCTGTAAGATTTTGATCTCTTAGTACCAGATGTTGGGGGCAGAAAGAGGAAAAGTTGTTGTCTTTATGTCCTAATTATAAACTCTGCAGAATCCTTGCACTGGTCACTGTTGCTAACAGAATATTTGACTCAGATGGATCTTTCGTCTGATCCAATATTCTCAGAAACCCAAACACATGGAGCCGACTGTTCATCACAATTACTGTGCAGCAAACCTCAAAACAAGGATCACTTTTAATACTATGTTCAGTCTTCTTTCTTATATCAAATAAAATGGTACAAAGGCTGTTTGTGAAGAAAGCACTGAAAAGGAACAGAAAGCTACAACTTTAAAAAAAACCCTACCTGGGTAAAATCTGGGTCTTGTGACGAATTACTAAAATCTCTAAACATTCCCACAGCCTGAAGGTATTTCCTAATATGCTTAATCTTTTCTTCATCACGTCCTAAAGGAGACAGAAATAACTACTCAGTTAAATCACACCTAAAAGACCAAGATAAACCATTCAAATTAATAAGCTGGTGAATCAATTCAAACATTTTGACTAACTGAAAAGACTGTCCTGGATTAATTTCTTTTCTATAGATATATAGCCTGTGCAGGGACAAGAGGTACAATCCCTTGGGGACAAACCAAAGGGCAGAAGGCAAAGGGCTCTTGACTGCTCTCAGCCTGGATTGGTTTGTATATTTTCCCTGCAACTTGGAAGCTTTTTCTTTTTGTAAACTGTTTTGGGTCCTTCTATGGAAAAAACAACCTAAAAACACTGAAAAAAAATAAATTGGCAACATTATTTTAAAAATATATATTTTAACAAGTTGTTTTAAAAACTGCAGATGGCAGACACCAACCAAGAAGAGGAATTTTTCCAATTACTCTTACAGGGGAAGAAACTTATTTTCGTAGTAGTTGCCAATGCAATAATTATTGGGAGGGGAAAAAACTATTGGTATTTACTGATATTTGTATACATATCTATGCAATGGTTTACTAATCAATGGATTAAAAATATACACAACTGCAATATTTTAGGTATCTGCCAAAGTGACATGCATACTGTTAAAGACACCAGCTGACCTGAGTGAAAGCTAAATCTAGAAATATAGATTTAGTATATTTACATCTTGCCATTTTTCCAAAGTGGAACTTGACAGCATACCGTATACTGGGTTCTCAGGAAACCATCCACCTCTGCAATGTCTAAACCTCAACCTGAACATGACTGCTCTTTCAGATACAACCGTAACACTTACCAGTCTGAACCAGGTACTGGATGCTAACTTCATCAACAGGGAAATAGGCTGCAGTTGCTCCATACTCTGGGCACATGTTGGCAATGGTGGCTCTGTCAGCAATGGACAAGTGAGTAACCCCAGGCCCAAAGAACTCGACAAATTTACCCACGACCCCAACCTGGCGTAGATTCTGCAACAGATTATTGAAAAAACACACAATCAGTATCATTTGACACCATCTTACCCCACATGACACAGAAGTGTCCAGAATCAAAAGTTCAGAATCAGTGGTTACTGTGATCATCCATCAATGGTCTGGGTGCTCATCCAAACATGAGAAGCTTCATTAACAATGGTTAGTTAGGGCCTGTTAAAGCTGAATCCAAAACCATGGCTCAAAGTTGACTTGTTAAAAGTCCTAATTAGGGTTATGTATTTTAACTATTTATCACTTATTTATTGTGCACATTGTCTTAGTTGTGGTTTTGTTGTACACTGCCCAGAGCCCTTCGGGGGTGGGCGGTTTATCAAATTTATTTAATAATAATAATAATAATAATAATAATAATAATAATAATAATAATAATGATGATGATGATGATGATGATGATGATGATGATAATGATGATGATGATGATGATGATGATGATGATGATGATGATGCACAAACTCAGGTACCCTGACTCAATCCTTCCTTGCTTTACAGTGCCATCTGCATTTACATTCAGGCTACAGAGATGCCCAGCTAGAGTAAAGACAATCAGATGGATCTAGACTCAACTGGTAGTTTCCATCAAATCCCCTTTTCTGTTGCAGATCCCTTTCCTGTCATTTTTCAGGGTCTCCTGTTCCCCAAAAGCAGCATGTCATGGAGATCAGTAGAATGCAGTGGGAGGAGAGAGGCAGCAAATTCTCTGGTGCCACTAGAAAATGCCCAATCCACAGCCCAATGTGGGGATGGCTCTGCCACTGTGCTACCTCCAGAGGGCTTTTAGGCGGGGTGGGGAGGCTGCAGAACAGAAAAAAAATTGCCTGGCACACCCAAATGGGAAGGCCCTATCCTCGGCCAGTGCGCCTTCCCCCACTCCCGGCCCTGGGCATGCTGGCTGAGCCTTCCCCTTGGCTTGGCCTGGCTGGGAGCCCCTGTGTGTGGCGCAGTAGAGGGGGGAGAGGGAGGTAGGGTGTGGGGGTGATTTTCCACTCCCATGATCCAAATGGCCTCTGCCTGGGACATGTGATTTACATTCTGGGGGCGCTACGCCACTGGAATGATGGGAAATTTGAAAGCAGGATTTTCTGGCTCACTGCTCATGCAGTGAGCCACTGCACTACACACCTGATGGTAATGATAACTGGAGCCCTTGTAGACACATCTGCTATCAGCAACCCTCTGGAAGGCAGTGAAGACAGCATCCCTAGAAAATGGGCAACAGTAGTATGACTGGTGGCTGAAGTGTCTGATCCTGTTATTACCTTGGTAACAGTGAGCACAATGTCTGTGGATGTGACAAGTGGTTGAGGATTTCCTGTCAGTTTGTAGCCAATCACTTCAGGAAGCACCATACTGATTGGCTGGCCCAGCATCACTGCTTCTGCTTCTATGCCACCAACGCCTAAACAGCAACAAGAAGGGTGTTAATGCAACCAGACAAGGGCAACATAAACACACAAGAAGGCTGATGAACAACAATACTATAAGCAAGTGGTAAGAGCAAGGCAGATTAACAATGGCACTGCAGATATTCTTGGCAGCTATTATTTCCAGCAAATTCTTGCCTACAGCAGGTGATTTTGTACATTTATGACGTTTAAATTGCAACAAGCATTGCTGTAAACAAACAGGCTGTTTAAGTCAGGGATTCCTCTGTAGTAATGCACTGCTGACCCAGCAGCACCGTGGTAGAACGTTGGAACGCCAACGGACCTACGGCCTTCTGGTCGCACCGCACCCCCCCACTCCTCATCCCCCTATGAGTCACGGGTCATGAACTGTCTGGCTCAGTCACCGGGCGCAGGGACAATGGTCCTGCCCCCAGGTGAGAGGATTAGGCCCAGATCGAGCTTTACACTCCTCTCCGTGACGCTAGCCAGAGACTGCTGTGCATCACATGATGATCTCCACCTCCCCGCCTCCGAACTCCCCCCCGTCCCTCCTCCCACACTGAGAATAACAATAAAAGGTGCCAGGAACCAGCACGCTGGAGATTCGCTTAGGGGAACACGGACCTCCGGGCTCTCGCTGCTGGCGTATCTCTCAATTAGATGTTATCTCCGTCTCGCCTCGTTTCTTACGCTGACCACGCGGGTCGCATCATGCTGGTGCCGAACCCGGGAATCTCTCAACCTCCACCCTGCTCACCGCCGCCTGGGAGGGGCTTCGGAGCACCAAGTCCGCTGATCGGGCGATCCGGGACCACCGGCTTTCGTATCGGCCTGTCCTCTGGATTGGCGTGATCCAGACATCGCCCTAGGACACTCTCTCACCACTGAACACCAGTGGAGTATGGGAGCTTGCAAAGCAGGGCTTATGACAAGCACGCTGGATCAACTGGAAAGCGCGAATAATGTGCGGCAGGGTCCCCGTAGTTATAGCTGGGAGCTGCGCAACGGTTGAGGAGACAGCTTCCAGTGTCCATGGTACCCAGGAGGGGGGACATTGAATCTTAAGACTGGGAAAACATCGGGCGCATTCTTCGCGACAGAGCCTCGCTACCGACAATACCAAGTACTGATCGGAGATAATGTTATGTCGCCATCAGCCTGCAGACCTATGGTTCCCCTTGCTGTAGTCAGCCTCCTTTCGACATCTTTCACCTTCAATTTCAACCTCCGGAATTTCTATCCACTAAATTGGACGCCATCCTCCCCCTTCTGCCCCCTTTGCTCCTCCTCCTCGGCCTATTTTCAGAACTCTCCCACAAGCCAGCCAGCCTCTCCCCTTGTTCGGCCTCTTCATTTTCCTCAAGCCACTGTGAATTACAGCTTATCGTAATGGCGCTGGTTTCAAAACTCTCGTGAGAACGATAGCTAATGATCTGTAGAAGAAAGAAACCTGACGGAAGACTATCGTATATTCTTGCATTGTGCCCTCATCCATTTTACGATACCGGTGGGAGGGTGGCGCTTATTCATGGTTGTCGAAAATCGCCTTTGCCATAAATTATCCTCACTGGAGTCTTCGCAGTTTACGCGAGACGAGGGAATCACTAGTCTCTACTGGAGAGGCATGCTGGAGGTAATCGTAGGAATCACCCCCCAATGGTTCCGGACGACTGAAACCACCTTCGCGATGTCTCTGAGCCCTGCAATAATTTGTGATCTGGGAGCGAGTTCCCAGCAATGCATCAGTAGGAGCTGGGCCTCGGCGCTCTCTACACAGCCGCCAGTTTTAATGGGTTTCATAAGCCACAACCCCAACCATCAGATTGTCCTTGCCTGGAGGGGCCACCCTACGTTTGGAGGCTTCTATAAGGCATTTATCAAAGTCCCCAATGCCTGCCAGCTAACCCAGAGTTTCTCCACCATCCGCAAACCCCAAGAGCCCTATGCCGAATGGTGAACAGGCTCCAGGAAGCTAAGAGGTGCAGGTAGATAGCAGAGGCTCCAAAACGTAGCTCCTCATGCGCCGCAAAGAGAACGCCTAATGGAGGCCGTGAGCACCACGGGCTCCAAGGGGATCCTGGAACTGGCCGACATGCTTGCAGGCTTGCCAGGACATCGGATCCTCCGGCCACCAAGCTGGCCTCCCCGCCGCAGCACTCTCCATCAGCGGGAGGCAGCCTCAGGATGACTGCTTTAACTATGTAGACCCGACACCTCCAAGGGGCGGTGGCAGCCCGTGGGGCCTCTGTCCCCGCTGAGGAGGGTCCCTCCCCCCCAGGAGAAGGCCACCTAAAACCCGTGCCGCCTAATGATGCCAGCAGGTTTCCACTGGAGAAACGACTGCCTGCCGGGAAACTCCCCGCCTCGGCGCCTCCTGCCCAGGACCAAGGGAGAGAATACTAGAGCAGACCCAAAACACCAAGGCCCTGCCAAACCACCCCCCCTGCGGGTGCATCATCTCGGGCCAGATGCACTCCAGCCCATCTCCTTTAAGTTCCCCACGAGGTTCTTTAGCGCCCCAACCCAGGCATGACGAGCCCATCCCTACTGACCATTATTGGGCTGGGTGTTGCTAAAGGCTCCTCTAAGCCGCTGAACAGGGACTGTTCATCGCCCCGGAGTGACTTACCCCACGCACTCAAGGACCCATCCATCTCCCAAGTCTGACAAACATCCCACAGGAGTTGCCTGTCGGAGCCAGCTGGGCGCCAGTTGATTCTCTCTTGCCCCATGCTGCCCGCTGTCACCCACAAAGGCTACAAGCCCCAGCAGCCAACATGGCGCAGCCTACACCACCGTCAAGAGCGGTGGAGACGTTTATCGAGCTCCCATACCTGGAGCTCTGCATAGAAGGGATGTATGTTCATGGGCCTGGTGGACACCGGCATGCTGATGTTACCGGGCTATCAGAGTAGCCGAGGCCCACCAGTGGCTTCACCTGAGGCCTGCCCGCACATCTGGGGGGGGGTGGAGACAAACCAGACGGAGCATCCGGCATGTCAACAGCCCAGGACTCGAAAGGCAGCTCACAGTCCCATTTGCATCAGTTTTGTACATCCAATCTCTGGGAAGGGACCTCATGAGTCAGGTCAAATCCACTTTGGTCTGGGAGCGGTAAAGCCGCTACAGATCATTGATCTCATCGTGTCTTCTTCCTAAAATTACTTTCTAATTTCCGTAAGGGAAACTGTTTTTCCTCCCTCCCTCTCTCTCTCCTTCTGTTTCTATCAGTAGAGGCGGGAGGGCCAATTGGCTGACTACTGGCCCTCCCTGGATTAAAATCTGGGCCCGGCCCCGATACCGCAGCACCGGGGCCAGGACAGGCCCCAGGTTGCAAGTGCTGGCCACCATTATGCCCCCTACTAAACCTGTTTTGCTATACGCCGCCTGGCAACTTTATCAATACCACGCTAGCCATGCTTTTTTAATGTAAAACCGCCTTAAGGAGCGGTCTCGCAGGCGGCAATTCCCAAGATAATTCGACAAAATTCTTAGCACCATCCAGCTCTGCTAACCAATTGTCACGGTAAGTGCAACTCCCTAAAGAAAACCCCCCTTTTTTTTTTGTTTGTGTGCTGTAGGAATCTGCCTCTAATCGCCTGATTGCATCATTCTCCTGGATGCACCTTATCCCCCCCAAAAGGCTCCAAAAGCCCCCCTTTTGTGTTGCTGATTAAGCATGCATACCCACAACTCCCCAGGACCCGCCTCTGTCCCCGAGGTTCGACCCTCAGCCTTTGACGCACTCTGATGATCATTTGAAGCTACTCCCACTCAGGGTCGCTTCTGCAATTCTCCTGCCCTCCCCTGTCAAACAATTAAAGAAAGAGGAGTAGGCGTCCTGTAGGATTACCAGCAACCTTCACAGGCTGCAAACAAGCCTCTTATACAAACTCTAAACCCCAACTCAACAAAACCTCGATCCTGATCTCCCCGCCATCCGGCTTAGAACTGAGCCTGGCGGGACCCGCCCTCCCATAACCTGGGGAAAGGGGTGTGCTCCTAGTCCTTCTTCCTACAGGTCCCTGTGGACCTGGCCTGCCATGACAGGGCCAGCCCATGGAATGGCGCCAGGGAGGAAACCAACTCTATCCCGGAGATGGAACACATCTTCTAAAGGGATCCCGCCCCAGCTGTCTCTAACAGGAACGCTGCCAACGCCCAAAGACCAATGACCTGGGAGACGCTGGCGACCCACCAGCCAAGCCTCTAGAGTTGCTGCGCCCAGCAAGACCACCCCGACACCAGAACCTCTGTACGCCTTCATGTATCATCACTGCTAACTCCAGCGGCCACCTCATCCTTTGCCTGCTCTTGGTTAGTTCTCCTGCCGAGCGATGCATCGGCCACCCCTGACGAAGCTTTCACCAGACCAACATCTGGGAGCAGTTTTTGCTGCCGGCCAACGCCTCATCTTCTACCTGGGCTAGTATCACCTAGGAGTCGGAGCCTGCTAAGCTCCTGCCTGCTCCCTCGTCTGCAAGCTACCGAGACGAAGCGGAGTCTGGCTAAGCCCCTTCTGGGCGAATGCTCATCCATCAGGTACTCTATGAGCTACCACTGGGGACCTGCCGTCCAAACCCCTTCGCTGGCTTTCCCTTGTCACCAAGACTGTCGCTAACCACTTAATCCAACACCTGCGCCTACCACCGGGTGCAGCTAAACGGGAACCAATTCGGGCTCCATTCATCGCTCGGCCAATTGGAACTGCACACCAATACTGGAGGACATTCCCCGCTGCTCGAAACATCCTGCCCCCCTAGGGTTGGTTCTGGACCCGCGGGAGAGAACGCTTTAATTACATTCTACCACTCTCTCTGCCGGAATCCCCTTGTTGCCTCAGTCGCCTCTCACCATCGCCCTACTCCCAGGCTCCACCTCGAGCCCGGACGCCTGGCCAAGCCCGCTTGCTCAATTCCTCCTGTCGAGCGACGCTGTCGCCTCTCTCCAAGCGGAGTTCGCCTCCCTGCAACTTCCTAGTGGGAGTCCCCGACTCGCTTCTTACAATGCTAAGACTATTACCGGCTGGCCTGTGCCCTCACAAGTCCATCAACTCTACCTCCATTGCTCTGGATGTCGGCCTCTCGAAGCAGCAGGAATCCTTTCGCCAAGCTGCCCCATTAACCGTGTGGCCGCCATTGATTACTATTGCTACATCACCAAGGTTGTGAGAATGTACATAATAAGGTGTTGTTTTAATCTTCTGATAATTCCCAATTGATTCATAAGGAAAAGTAATGCGGAGCTGCAAGAAGTTGTATCTAATCTGAAATATGATGTTTGTCTCATTGGTGGTCAGCCCCTCTGAGCTGGCTGCCGGGAGGATGGTTGAGTGCTATTGTGCAGCTCTGCATTGGTTTAATTGTGTGCCTCTGGCATCGGATCTTGCTTCGCTCTCAGTGGTCTACGCCATTGCCTGTAACGTGTAAGAAGCCTCAATTTCCCTTACCCCGCTAAACTAAGTTCTGTACTGTTTACGACGTAAGGGAAGCTCGGCCAGCTTGACCAGACGCATGGAGGAGACAGCCCCTTTAAATCACCCCCTTAGCATTTCGGGTCCCTCTCAAAATGTAAAAGGGAGGGGAGATAGTAATGCACTGCTGACCCAGCAGCACTGCGGTAGAACGTTGGAACGCCAACGGATTCCTACGGGCTTCTGGTCGCTTACCAAGCACTCCCCACTCCTCATCCCCTATGAGTCATGGGTGCGCCATGAACTAAGTCTGGAACTCAGTCACCGGGCGCAGGGACAATGGTCCACTGCCCCAGGTGAGGGTATTAGGCTCAGAGCAGCTTACACTCCTCTCCGCTGCGTATTGCCAGGTGAGATCATGCATCACATGATGATCTCCCCGACCTCCTGCCTCCCTGGGCTTCTCAGGAACTCCCCCCCGGTCCCTCCCTCCCACACGCGCCCGATAGAATAACAATAAAAAGGTGCCAGGAAACCAGCAGCGGGACGGATTAAGCTAGGAACATCCGCCGGACCTCCGGGCTCCCGCTGCTGGCGATCTCCACCAGATGTTATCTCCGCGTCTCGTCTCGTTCTTACGCTGACCACGTGGGTCGACTACATTCCTCACATTTCCCCCTTTGGCTGCCTGAATTTATCTAGAGTACATTTGTTCTTGAGGTCAAATCCACAAAGCCTTCAAAGATGTACCACTTGGCCCCACACACCTGTTTCTGCTAACTAACCAGGCAACTACATTATACCTTTCGGAAAAGAAAACCTCATCAGACACCAGGCAAGACATAAATGCTTGGTTTTAAAGATCTGCTGAGTCTGATTTTTCTCTTCGGGTTCTCTTTAAATGCCAGATTAGGCAAGCATTAGGTGGGATTTTAAACTGAGTTTTAATCTTCAAGAGATTTAATCAGTTGCCATTTTGCACTCATCATACTTTTATGGATGAAGCTTGGTTTGAAATATCCTGCAGCATATCTGCAATTCCTAGGATATGGTAGGATTTTTTTTAAAGGACAATCCTGAAATTTTGACCACAATTTGAATTTAATTACACCCACCTACATCTATGAATGTCCAGGGAGAATGTAACTTTGTTTACAATTGCACTCTAAAGGTATAAATGCTGCCAGTTAATATGCATCTACCCCAAAGCAACCATTTCTCATCAAACTTCAACCTTTGCAAGTTAATTTACTTCATTTATCTTTCGCGTTTCTCCCCAAGAGGTTTATATCATGTCTCTCATTTTATCCACACAACAACCTTGTGAAGCAGGTTAGATTGAGAATGTGTGACTGTCCCAGTGTTGCACAGAAAACTTCCATTTCCCAGATTGTAGTTTCATACTCTATCCACTAGACCACACGAGATCAATGCAGATATAATGTTTCAGTCTCATAAGTCTCCAAAGCAATCTTTTCTACTTTATGTACAGTGAAGGGATATGTTGTTAGTGCTAAACATGAAGAGGCAAATCAGAGAGTCAAAGAGGCAGCCATTTCACCGCTCATCCCCTCACACACTGGATGTTTACCAAATCATCCTTAGGGGGATGGATGGATGGATGGATGGATGGTGTATTTTTAGAAGGGGTGGTTAGGGTAGCGGATAGGGATGACTTTCAAAGGAGATTTTATGATGGTTTTATGATTTTATGGTGTTTTTATGATTGTACCCTACTCAGGAACTTTAGTGATGGACAGGAAATAAGTACATAGGGGAATAAATAAATAATATCTGGCAAAATAGTGCAGTGATGAAGCTGAAGCTACAACAGGTGAAGATGGCTCACTTGGAATAGTTTAGTTTCACATTCAAGCTAAGGTTCCCTGACAAACCAAGATTCTTAACCTGGGTCTGATTCTGCTTAACTGACAGTGAACACCAGGCCAATGCCTGGTGAAAGTAGAAAGAGTGAGATTTGCTCCAAGGAGATGAGGAGCAAAAGGGATGGATGTGCAGTCCTTTTGCCCATTCCTATTTTCATAGCTGTCTTGAAGAGAAGTGTCCACATGACAGCTGTACCAGCTCTGGCTGGAAGATTATCATACCCACTGTGAGCACCACCAAAGAGCTTTTCTCCATAAATATTTCAGTGCACAAGCAGTAGACCTAAAAGCTTCTAATCATATGTTTGTGTTAAATTACTGAACTACTGACATGGGATACTGTACCCATTTTGGGCAACGTCATGCAAAACAAAACTTAGATGCCAAGTCTTATATGTAAACAAAGTCTCATTAAATTGAATCAGATCACTGTCTCATATAATCCTTTACAATCCAACTGGCAGTAGCCTTCGAGATACAGGTACTTACCCCAGCCAAGCACTCCCAAGCCATTAATCATGGTGGTATGAGAGTCAGTGCCCACTACACTGTCTGGGTAGTAGTATCCCTTCTGATCAAAGACCACTCTGGCTAAGTACTCTAAGTTCACTTGATGGACAATCCCAGAGCCTGGGGGAATAATCCTCATGTTCTGGAAGGCTTGGGAGCCCCACTGAAACACAACAGGAAAAAAAGGAAATATGTGAAAATGGAGGACCGCAGCTAACAAGTCAATGCTTTCTTTATTCATTTGTGAAAAAAATGTCCTGTCAGACAGTAATAAGGTACGAAAAATCCCACGAACACATGAAATTGCCATCTACTGAGTTAGACTATTAGTCCATCAAGAACACTATTCACACCACTAACTACCTCATCATTTTTTTTTAAACTGGAGACACTGGGAACTGAACATGGGACCTTCTGCATTCAAAATGTATGCTATTCCTGTGCCTAGAAAACTGGGAAAATAAAATGGGAGAGTACATGACAATGGCAAAATTAATGGCCTTGGTCAATAAAAGGAATCAGGAATTTTAAGACAAATGGAAAATGCACTTTTCATATTATTCATAAAGGCAAGGAAAAAGAATGAAACGTAAAGAAGGGAATCTAGCATCAATTTACAGAAAAGGAAACACTTCTTCACGCAACGTGTGATTGGTGTTTGGAATATGCTGCCACAGGAGGTGGTGATGGCCACTAACCTGGATAGCTTTAAAAGGGGCTTGGACAGATTTATGAAGTCGATTTATGGCTACCAATCTTGATCCTCCTTGATCTGAGATTGCAAATGCCTTAACAGACCAGGTGATCGGGAGCAACAGCCGCAGAAGGCCATTGCGTTCACATCCTACATGTGAGCTCCCAAAGGCACCTGGTGGGCCACTGCGAGTAGCAGAGAGCTGGACTAGATGGGCTTTGGTCTGATCCAGCTGGCTTGTTCTTATGTTCTTAATCACTTGCAAGTGTTACTACTATGATTACCTGTGCTGGAGAATAAAAGAAATGTATAATTTGACCAAATTTAAACATTTGGGGGGAAATATTTAGAATGTAATAATTGTATCTGAATATTAGAATATTCGATGATCAATCTATGTTAGTATAACATATCATTTGTATAATTCTGTTGGCTCTCTTGTCACCTAATTAGAACTGTGATTAAGATATGATTTGTTCTCATTTCCTATTCTTTAGTTGTTTCTATATTACAGTTTGTGAAAATATATATATATTTTAAAAATGTGCTCTTCCACTGAGCTGCAACCTTGAGTCAAGAAGCCAAGGTTCAACCCAGGCTCTGCCCCCAAGGTTATGCTTGGTCAAAACCCTTCACAAAGGTCAGTATGTTTGTAAGCAAATGTTGACAGTCCTTGAGACAACACAGTTGTTCCAGCTGCATATGCAAAAAGCCAAAAGTTCCTTCTTATACCTTTAAGAACTCAAATCTTTCTTTGTTCCTTTCAAACTCCAAATCTTGATTCTTCTGTAAACTGTCTGGCCTGCATAAAAACAAAACAGCAACATATGCATGGATATCAGAGAGACAACACCTTCAACAGGATCTAGCCGAAAGGCCAATGTGTGTGGGCAAAAAGGAAACAAAGCTTGGTTTGTATTTAGCTCAGCTGTTTCATGCACTTTAATTACCTTGCATCAGGGAGTTAGAAACAAGCAACAGAGAAAGCTTAAGTAGCTTTCACAGTAATTCCTACTGTCTGGCTGAAGGGCTAATTCCACACTGAATGCAGGTATATTGGCAGAGTCTAGCCTCAACGTCAAAGGAATGGAAAGTTTTTTTAGACCATCAATTAAAAGCAATAAGTATTCTGTTGGGAGTAGGGTGGGGAGAAGTAATGCTACTGCTGATCCATAAAAATCTGTTAAGTGCTTTGAAAAACAAACCACAGATTCCTTTTATATCAGAAACACTGATGTATCTTTCACCATTTTCATGAAGCAACAAGCGGTAGCTCTCTTATTGTCATTATAACCCAGAATACATTGCAGTGATACAGCAACTGCTTTGCATGTAGAAGGTCCAGGTTCTCCAGTGAAAAGTATTGTACAGAGGGTGATGTAAAAAAAAAACACCTTTTAATTGGGACCTCAGAGGGTGTATAGTAAAATTAGGCAATACTGAAGACCAAACATGGAATTAATTGCCAGAAGATGTTCTGATGGCCACAGGCATAGACAACTTTAAAAGGGAATTAGATAGAATCTTGGAGGATAGGTCTATCAGTGGCTAATATCCATGGTGACTAAAAGGAACCTGTATGTTCAAGGGCTGTCAACCACTTAATCCTGGTGCCAGGAAGCAACATCAGAGGTAGGCCTCAGCATCTATGCCCTATTGTTGGCCGCTCAAGAAGAACTGGTTGGCCACTGTGTTAGGCAGGATGCTGGACCACTGGTACAATCGAGGATGGCTCTTCTTATGTTTTTATGTCTGATTTAGTATAAGACAGCTTCATGATATACATTAAATAAATCGTTGGCAAATTTATCTTCAGACAATCATCTTTGTCAAACAGTTTTCAGGTTTTTGCCCAGTATGGCACTGATTTACAAGAAACATAATAGTACAACTAAAGGACATACACTATGGGAAGGAACTAAAAAGCTGATTAAATTTACAGAGTAGAATTCCTGGCTTGTCTTCCTTTGACTAGCAGACCCCTTAGCTACAAAGGTTTTGAAGCACTCAAATCCACAGAAATAGTGAAGATATGTGTCTTTGATAAAGGAATTTTCAATATCTCTGTGTGTCCAGGGGTCGCTGTGACGGCTCGCCCCGGACTCCTCCAGCCGGGGGGCGGGGCCCGTCGCGAGCCGGCAGCTGAGCCCGGTGATGGCCCGCCCCGGCTGGGAATCCCCGGCAGGGAGTCGGACCGGCCGGACGGGGGCGAAACGGCGCAGCTGCGGCTCGTGAGGGGACGGCGCCGTTTCAGGGGGCTGGAGAGAGGGAAGGGGTCACCTGGGCGGCAGAGGGACAGACGGAGGAGAAGGAGGGAAAAGGAAGGAGTGGAAGGAGGAGGAAGGAGGCGAGACGGGGAAGGAGTGAAAAGGAGAGGAAAGGGAGAACAGAGAGGCTGCCAAGGAGGGAAGGGCGGGGGAACGCCGGCAACTCCGGGTGACGGCCACCCGCCTCTCTGGGGTGCGAGCTTTGGCACCCTGTGCGGGGGGGGGGCAGCCACATCCCTAGGGGAGAGGCAGAGGACCCCAGGGGCGCATAAGGTGAGCGCCTGAAGGCCAGGGAGGAGCTCTTTTCCCTCCTTCCCTTGCGGCACCCTGTGGTTCAGGCAACTGACATTTCTGAGAGCCCCAAAGACCGGGGCTCGAGACAAGGAGACCAGCACCTCGGAAAGGGATGGTGGGACGGCTTGTCAGCCTCAACCACAGGAGGGGGAGGGGGATCGCCACACTGTGTGAGGCTATTTCACTGTTGAGGGTAGGGAGGTAGGCTTCAAACGGAGAATTACAAGAGATATCACAAATGGCCGGCCTTCCCATCTTTGAATCCACTGTTTACATATCCCAGCTTCATTAATCTGCAGCATTTTTATTATAAAGGCCTAGATCATCTGTAAACCAAAATAATTTAATGCAACAGTCCAGAGAATGGGATTCTATCCTGTTTGAGGCAGCAGGTACAACTTACCTCCTGTTAAAGTCAACCTGAATGGAATGGTCAATGACTAAATCAGCAGGACAGATGGGGTTGATTTTTTCTGGATCTCCACCTAGTACCTTCACGGCATCACGCATAGCAGCAAAATCAACCACTGCAGGGACACCTCTGTAATAGAAGAGTTCAACAAAGGGAGGTGAGTTTATAAGCCAGAAGCCCACTTCAGGGACCATAATTATTTGCAATTCAGATCTTATATCTAAACAAAAAACAGAGGCACAACAATGCCGCTCCATTCTAAAAAGCCAAAGGCAAGATAGACTACAAAAACACAGACTGTGAGGATGCAGCTTGATATGTGAACAGCTAGGATGCATACACTGAAAAATGAAAATGAACACACACGGGCTGGGAGGCAAAATCAACAGGTGAAAATCCTGATACTTTCTCCACAAGTATATTATGCCAAGTTTCTAGTGATGTCATGATTTCCAAAATACACTTTTTCAAATTTAACTACAGATCTCTCTTATTATCTTTTGCTCTTTTAAGAGAAGGATTTGTATTTCATTTCCTCATGATGAAAAATGAATGCATCCTTTTGTAATTTCTGCCCTTGCAGCTGTTTTATGTTATATGTCATAGTATGGCACCTCTAGCGGGAGGAAAGAAATTTTTTGCAAAGATATTGCCTGCCTCTGCACATATATAGAGTGAAATTCTGCTAAACCTCCCTTCCTCTTTTCAAAATTTTCTTTGATCAAAACAGAATTGATTAGACACAGACTCTGAATTTATAAAAAGAAAAGGACTCTAAATTTGTAAAAAGAGAAAAATAGATTTCTGAAAGAAAGTAGATAGAGAATAATTAAAATAATTTCTCATAACATTATTAGTTTTACACTGTGTATACTGGATGCATTCTCTATCATTTAGGTTTAATACATGTAATGTTGATAAAACTCTATTTTAGCCAGGGTGGTGTAGTGGTGAAGAGCAGTGGACTCTAACTTGGTGCACCAGATTTGATTGTTCACTCCTGAACACGAATGGTGGACTCTTATTTGGTTAACTGGATTTTTTTCTTCATTCCTCAACATGAAGATCACTGGGTAACTTTGGGCTAGTCACAGTTCTCTCAGAACTTCCTCAGCCCCACCTACCTTACAAGGTGACTGTTGTGGGGAGAGGAAGGGAATGAACTGATAGGCTGCTTTGAGACTCCTTACAGTTGAGAAAAGCAGTTTATAAATCCAAACTCCTCTTTTTCTCTTCTTCATTTCATTTGCGTAAAAGGAACTGAAATGAGGAATGGAAACCAGGTCTGCAATATTTTTAACATTCATTAATAAATAGGGTTACCAAATCCAGCCTGAGAAATTCCTGAAGATTTGGAGGGCAGTGCCTGTGGAGGGGGGGATTTAGAGAGTGAGTGCATCTAGAATCTATGGCAGGGGTCCCCAAACTACGGCCCGGGGGCCAAATGTGCCCCCCTGAAGGCATTTATCCGGCCCGCCAGGCATGGCGGCAATGGCTCCATTCATGTGCAGTGGGGGCTCGAGGGAGAGGAGGAACCGGCCCCAACGGCTGTTGATTGCAATTACATGATGGAACCCCCAAATCTCCATGAATTTTCTGACCCAGAGTTGGAAACTTTACATGTGGCAACGCCTGCTCCGCCCTTCCCTCTCAGCTACTCCATGTGTTGCTCTCAGGCTTTCTGTTCCTGCTCTCAACTCCCATTGGCATCCAGCCAGGCTGGCCTGAATCGCTGCGCTGGCTGCTAGGGAAGGAAAAGAACCCAGGAAAGATACCTGATCCTGGGTTAGATGGAATGCTTCATTGGGAAAGGTCTGCTTTTTTTTTTTTTACAGGGGGAAGGTATTCCACAGCCTCCCCAACAATATTTGGAGCCCACCCTGTACTTGACATACTTTGGTTACTGTTCTAAAAATAGACCATGACAGAAAGGCTGAAAGGTGAAATCAAACATTTTACAATCATTTGTGCATAGGAATTTGTTCATAGTTTTTTTTAGTCCGGCCCTCCAACAGTCTGAGGGACAGTGAACTGGCCCCCTGTTTAAAAAGTTTGGGGACCCCTGATCTATGGTATGGTATACTGTACATTACGTCCACTGAAGTGGCTTGGGAATTGATCTCTATAGTCTACAGGCCCCATCTGTAAGTTGGTAGCTCCACTAATATATTAGTCAAGCAGAAGTGAACTTCAATAATTTGGGTAAAATGATAGAGTTAAATAACCACTTTATATTTAAAGTCCATTTTGGATCTTGTGTATTAATGTAAAAGGGAATGAAAAAATAAAGGTTTTAGGTGGCCTGTCTTTCTAAAAAGGGAATTTAGGTGGCCTGTCTTTCTAAAAAGGGAATTCCCTTTCTAAAAAGGGAACTTCAGTCTGAAGTTCTTTCACACTTTATTCAAACTTCCACTATCGTGGGCCTAATAATATGCAGATAGACTTATTTATGATTTTCTATTCCTCCTCTCTTCTAAAAAAAAGTACACCAAAGGCAGCTTACTGATCTAATTATATATAATCAGTGCCAATTAAAGCAATAAAATGCATCAATTAAGAAGGCAGCTGCCTTCAACACACGCATTATTAGAAGCATGGGTGAACAAGAGGAACAACCTGCTGCCCGAGGGATCATTAAATCAGATCTTAATTGACAATGAGGAAGCTATGGCTCAGCGGAAGAGCATCTTACTTGGCCTGCAGAAACATCTCAGGTTCAATCCACAGCATCTCCAGACTCTGGATAAACATTATTAGTTAGAGCAGATAATACTGATTTTCCTGAACCAAGAGTCTGGTTCTGTATAAGGAGACTTCATGTGATGAGAATCCACAAATGTTTGATTAAAATACACATGATTCATTATCACATGGCCCTAACAGGAACCCATTTTCTGGTTTTGCTACAGACTCTCCATGCATTGATGCCCAAGTTAAGCAATTTCAAGAAAGAATACATAGAATCCAGATAATAACATCTGCATAGGCCAGCCTTGGTGGTGGAATGTGCCATCAAGTCTCAGATGACTTATGGCAAGAGATGAACAAAAGTAGTTTGCCACTGCCTGACTCTGTGTAGCAATCCTGGACTTCCTTGCCAAGTACTAACCAGGGTTGACCCTGCCTAGCTTCTGAGATCTGTGTGAATATTTGAACGCTCTCCCACGAAAAAAGTCTCCCTGTACACTTGAAACCAACACGTCGTAATATCAAGAAGGTAGCTAGGTTGAATTCTCCTCCCTGATCTGGGCACTTTCTGTGTGTAGCAGTATTTATTACATGCGGTATGCAACTCCATCTTAAAGCCTGAAGTGGTACCCTCCAGGGAAAAAAGGATTACTGTTTGATTGTGTTGACTGGATGAATGGACTAAATTCTGGGGTTCCTTATTTCAGGGCAGCCCCCTGTATGAGAACTGTTTTCATGCCCCAGTGAGATACAGGATCAGAAAGACATCTCCCGCATACATGGGTTTTTGTTTCTTTCTTTCTCCCTTTTTTTAAAAAAAAACCCAACAGATTTCACTTCAAGTAAGGTATTCACTGCATATAGGAATTTGCAATTTGGAGGTGCTGATCTCTATAAGGAAATTAGGAATGGTTTTATTATAAAATGCTCCTAGAAGTCTTAATTGTGTTGATTTTTTTAAGAACAATGTAATGCTAGTTACTTGCACGAAAACAAAATTAAGGTACAACATTACTGTAGGTAGAAGTTCTGTACGGGTGGGCATTTTGTTTTTACTGTATGTTTTAATAAATGATGGCCACATCCCTTTCCAAGGCGTGTATGAGTACGATTAGTTTAAATGTAGCATCTTGGTCTTCTGACAGTTTGTTTCTATCTTCTGGTTGGTTTGTTTTTTTCAATTTGGGAAACTCTTATGTATCATTGGCCCCCGCCATTTAAAGAAAGAAACACATAAAACATGGCCAGCTAAAGTGGGGAAAAAAGAAGAGAAGCACTTGGCTCTGTGGTACCATGAAAGTCCACAAAGATATCTGGGACAGGAAAATGAGTGTGGAGAACACTGACTATACTTGAGACTTTTGCATATCCTCGCCACAAATTTGTAATCTAGACTGGGAGCTTGTTCATCTCTCCATAGAGAGAGCGGCAGAGGGGAGAGGGAATGTTCCTTGAGTGTGAAGGATAACAACTGAGAACAGGAAACAAAAATCAACTGAACTTTCTCTACCACTCCCGGATGCAGTTGCTGCATCCAAAATGGCTCAGGGTTTGTTTTTCCATAGGTGCTTCCCTTTTATTGTAATCCGTCTCAAGCCCTTTAGGAGCATGGTTTTAAACAAGCAAACATCAGTCTTTGTTTCATAACTTATTCCCTGACATACAAGACAGGTGTCATACTTCACAGAAGTTCTCGGTTGCCAGACATAATGGGTAGAGATTATAGCACCTTTAGTTTTTCACTTATTACTTTTACATTTTCAGAATGACAAATAGCCTGGTGAGTGAGGTTGAATAGTATGAAATTTGGGGAACCTGTGCCCACAGTGTTAATTTCTCTGCAGTTTTTGAGTGCTCACCTGGCTGAGGAAAAGCACAACCAGGATGAAAATGGGAATCCTTCCCTCTCCCCTCCATGCTATTGACAGGTTGGGATGGACAGACAGATTTGGATACGGAACGCCTAATAAAGTCTTCTTTGTCTCCCTGCCCCATCTTGTTATTGTATTTCCTTGCCTGCTATGTTCTATTATACCAGGGTTTGAAACAGTTATGAGAGATGAACATTAGCAAGAGTCGTTGGGAAAATGAATACATTTAATTGGAATGGAATTGACATCTTTGTGAAAAAATGAAAGGTTTCTGGTTGTGTGGTGAATTTGGGCCCTGAATTAATTTGAGTCTGGCACTCTGAATTGGAGGCAATTTAGGCTGGCTGGTATGAGCTCTTTACCCTTTTCCACTCAGAACAGCAATGAATGGATTAACTAATAGGCTGTGTTTTGGTAATTTTACTTTAGCTAAACAGGACTGGACAATTTTCAGGACACCAGGTTTGCAATTATGGGATTGCTTCTCAGTCTGCCTCAAATACATATTTTGACCAATAGAAATTAATTGGTTTCAGAGATGTAAATGCAGCTATGAATGCTAAGTACAGGGAAATCTCTGATGCTGTTATCTACAAGGAATGAACAGTAGGTCGTGATAATTACAGAGGTCTCAGGTATGACAACAACAATTCAAAATTCTCCTGTGTGGCAGTAACAACGTACAGAATCCCACACAAGACTATCAGTTTCAACATTATGACCTCATCCACTGAGCCATTCCTGGACCATGTGTGCTTTCTTTGAATTGTAACTTCCCTTCAAAATTCAGTCTCAAGAGCCAGGGGCCTCTCCCAGCATATATATTGAAAAGTTAATATTAATAAGGTCCAAGTCCAGCAAATATGCAAGAGTCTCTTGAGGCATTGGTCATTTATTTTAGCCAGTGAATACTTCCAGGTACAGGCTGAGAGGAAGGATCAGTAAGAAGTTTGATAAAATGGCTGCCGGAAGTAATGTATCTGGGCCTAAATTGTATGAAATTTAAAATAAGCATTCTGGTTTGCTTCATAAAAAGATGGGTCAGTTCTTTGGGGAGGCGGCATTTCTAAGTTCTCCTGTAGCACCACTTGTTTATTACAAAAACACGGAATCAGCAGGCTTCAGTCTAGTTATGATAATTGTGGGGATAGAAGAATGATATTATTAAATTTCATTTTAAACAGGCATTCTAAATAACCTGCATTTTAAATACAAGAAATGTTGATTGTCCAAATCCCTGATTTAACAATTACTTGTAGGAAAGTGTTTGCACTAAACGTACTGCCATCAAAAAACATTCTCTCCCATTTTCTAGGTCTAAAGGTCAAAGAACAGCAAAATCTGGATTTGAATGATGTACAATGAGTTACTCTTTTACCTGAAGGTCTGTTTATCTAACCCAACACAGTTTGTCACAAACTGTGATTTTTGCTGGCATCCCTGTGTTTTGTGTAATGCCGTTAAGACGTAAACCCCCTCCCCCCAAAAACAATAACCACTCCACCCCACCTCGGCTTGCTAGGTACAATTTTTAAAAGTTTATTCGTGCGCTCTGTATTTTTACAAATGCTGTTTACTTAATGGGTTAAACTTTAAATTGGCAAATATTAGGACAAGTATGGAAAACATCACAGTTTCCTTTGGCTCAGATTAATATGCATTATTCTGATTTGTGAAGATATGATTTTGTAGGTAAGAATAAACAAAGAAGACTAGCATTTAAAGTGTCCAATTAAAAGAAGATGAAGAAACATGTAACTGGTATGTTAGGAACACAGGGAAAGTTCATGATCAACAGGTCGCCAATTAGGAACAGGATAGGTCAAGTAAAGATGCTGCTGTAAGACAGGACATGCTCAAAGCCTACTTAATCACCTCTGAATTAAATTTATTACTATAAAGATTGAAAGCAGCATTGTTCCATTTTTAGGGATGTTTAAGCCAAGTATAATATAACCCTGACCAGGAAACGCACTTATAAATATGTACTATATACCCACCTCCACCCCAAAAAGCCACTCCTGTTCTCAAACAACAAACACAAGTGAATTAGGCTTATTGCAGGATCCACCTTAGTCTAGTCTGAACCAGTTTTGGACCCTAAGCACAGTAGTTGAAAGCACTGATTTAACACCAAATTGAAAGAAATTGTTTTCTGTAGATGCTTTCCTTGAATGATCCCATTTACTGTTCAGTAACATCGCCCCCTCAGTACACAACTCCTGAGGAAAAATACTCAGCCAATCAACTTCGGCATCCTGTTCCTGGAGCATTAAGTGTGCAGAGGTTCATAGCAGAGCACCACAACAGGCCAATGATATTCAGTTGGGATGTTATACTAAAAACCAATCGGAGTACCATGGCAGTGGGCGCATGATCCCCTTGGTGTGGGCAGTTGGAGCATTAACCCAGGACAGGATATAAATTGTCACAGAATTCTTGAAGACAAGAATCATGCAATTCATCCTCGTCTCTCTAAACATAAAACTACAAGTCATTTTGCGCATTCTTCTCTTCAGAAAACGATTGTGATTTGATAATAAAAATTTCCTAATTTTTTAAATGCTCTATCACTTACGTAAAATCTTGAAGAATAACTCTGGAGGGCTTAAACGGTACTTCAATGGCTTTCTGCTGCATTATGTTCCAATTCAAAATGTTTTCAACATCACCCTTTTTCACAAGGAATTCATCACAGTTGCGGACTGCAGCCTCCAGTAAGACTCTGATAGAAAACGGCAAGCGTTCTAGAAGAAAGGTAATAGTAAGATAATAAAGGTAAGGCAATAATAAAAATATGAAAACAAAGTATTTTCTTCTACACACCAGAGCTGCGGTTCAGACATTTGAGTTACTATCTAGAAAATGTCTGTTTCTATACTGTTTCACTCACATAAACATGTCAGTAGACTATTTTTTTTCCTCCCCCACAGAACAAAGCATGCCAGACCTCCTTTGTTGTAGAATGCTCCGCTTGGGTCTGAGTGCCTACCTAGCCCTGCTCCATCCATTCACAAGGAAAAAATATGCACAAGGAAAAAATATGCACAAGGAAAAAACAGGGCTCAGCACCCTAACAAGAGTTTCATGTCAAAATTTAAAGGTTAGTAGCCATGCTTTCATCTCTAAAAAGTTTAGACCTGTTTCCAGACATAAGGTTGGGTAGTGAATTCCAAGCAGATGATGGAGAAAGTGTGGCCCTTTCCGCATGGGCCAAAAACAGTACCCTAGGAACGGCAAAAATGCCGTTCCCTAGGGAGCTGTTCTCATGGGGGTGCTGCTGCATCGCAGCAGCGCCACCCTCGCTCTTCCCCAGTGGCACGAAGCCGCTGTTTCCCAACCTCGCTCCCTGAGCGAGTTTTTCCGGAAACAGCGGCTGGAGGGCGCCATCCCCCCCTTTCCTGAATGCCTTACCTTCCCTCCGACCTTCAGGCATGTCGTCCAGGCCTGGGGACACCCCCCCTGCCCTGCGACTCCAGAGCTGTCATGCAGGGCAGGGGGCATGTCCCCTGGCCTGGGCGACGCGTTGGAAGGTCAGAGGGAAGGTAAGGCGTTCGGACGATGGTGCAGCGCTGCGCCATCTACCCTGCCCCTACTGGGACCGTTTGCGTGAACGGTCCCGGGTGTGTGTGCGTCGGCGTCGTATATGCCGATGCACCCCCGAGCGTAGCCGTGCGGAAACAGCCTATGATTGGGTTTGTTCCAGTCTTGTGATTGCTTCACATATCCAAATAGGAACGCCATAGAATACTTGGGAAAGCAGCTTGGTTTTGAAGACTCTAATAGCAGCTGAGATGAACTGGCAGCCTTCGGTATGAAAAAACTGGATAACCATTACTCTTCTGTGTTTTGAGGAGTTCGCCTGTTTCAACTGAGATGTCTATTTAAGACTGCACTGAAAACAAACTCAAAGGATCAACATTGCTTCACTTGCTCTACATTGTTTCTGTTAATTCTCCATGGGGGGGGGGGGTTTCCAGGATTTAAAAAACACTAATATCATGGGACGATTCCCCACCCACCATTAGATGCATGCTCCTCACAGCAAATACCCAGGGGATCTGCAGCACTCCCCACTACACCAGCAGTGACAACGCAGCGACAACACAGTCACCCCAATTCTGCTGCTCCTCCCACCCCTCAGCGTGCGTCATTTCGGATCCTGGTTGGAAGTACACCTTTTTGAAACTGCACGCCGAACACGGAGCAGAAGTCCCCTCCACTTTCACTTTTGAAGTGGGGAAAAGTCCTTGGATTTATCAAAGCTGATGGTAAGGATGTTTGGTTCACAATATTTGGTGAATGCCTGAAGGATGAGATTGAGGCCTTTTTTGGTGCGGGAAAGCAACACCGTGTCATCGGCACACAGTATATCACTGGATGTTGTGCTGCAGCAGTTATACATATCTGGATTCTCCTGAGTGGGTAAGAGGCAAACAATTGTAGTAGAGCAATGGTACTTACTCCCTAACTTGCAGAGAGGCACAGTCACAATGATCTCAAGCAAAAGGACCACATTTACTTCCATTCCTAGCATGAGGCCTCAACCTCAGGGAGGCTAACAGCTTACCCATTCCTCCAGCAGGAGCTGTGTGAACCAATTACAAAACACAAGCCTTACACGGCGAGGATCTGGTCCACTTTCCCTAAACATGGTGCAGGTGCCGCCTTGGACAACGGTGCTCAGAAGAGCCAGAAGTGGCATGTCAAAGTGCCACATGCAGCTCCTGAGATACTGAATATTGATACTATGGCACACTGACAACACACTATGCAACAATGCATGGCTGCACAATTTACAGATAAAATAAAGCATAATGGCTTTGCATTATATCTGAACTGAGCCAGGTTTGTGAAACAGATTTACACAATGAGTAGCCAACATACCATATCTGGGATCACCCAAATGGTTCAAATTGAAGAATTTCTTCTCAGGCTGGATGGCATCCAGAGGCTCCACAATCCGGGAAAAAGGGTTCGTCATGGCTGAAAACTCTTGATGTCTCTGTAAATACAAGATAGAGCCATCTCATTGGATTTTTATTTTAAAAGACATTTTTTTTCATTTGCAACGCTTTTAATCTTTTAAATTATATTTACAATACAAAGTTGCTTTGAAGTCAAGATGCACCCCAGCTGTCAAGAGTGCTAGGGAAAGAGACAATCGGAATCCTGAAGTCTAAGAAACATTAAGGACATGTGGGAAGCTCATATTAAAAATGATAACTAGAAATCCAATGGAACTCACATTGCACCTTGCAAAAAAGGAAACTCCAGAAAACAAAGCACATGCGCTGTCCTCCACCACATCTGCCTCCCATTTTCATGAGCCAATTCAATGCAGAAAATAGGAGGAAACATTGCCAGCTTCTCTAACAGCTTAAAAAAAGAGAGTGGTCAATATTCATGGGGCTCATAAAGTCCCATTTCACTGCACTCTGTCAAACACTCATCTAATTTTATAGCTTCTGCTGTATTGCACTCTGTCAGGTTGGCTGTTATCCGAACATGAGTAGCATACAAACATCTGAACACTAAAGCTTTAAGACATACTATTCATCAAGCAGGAGCTGGGAGTTCTTTCTGAACTCTTAAGGTGCATACCTTTAAAACGTTTAGCTTACAAATGGTGACAATGATGCAGCTCCAGATCGCAGGAGGTTTTTGCATGCTGACATTCCTCTAATGTCCTCTACAGATTTTAAACCCCCAAACCCTAATGTTTTATTTCCAGTTTACCCAAAAATGAGACTGAGTGAGCCAGTGGCATAGATACAATGGGGTCATCCGGAGACGTTTTTCCCAGGTGCCACCATTGTAAGTCACATGGGGGCGCAAAATGGCTCCCCCTGCAAGGCTGGGCATGAGTGCTTCAGACACTCAGGCTACACACAGGCCCACTGGCTCTGTGTGTAGCCTGGGTGTCTGAGGCACTCGTGCCTGGCCTGACAGGGGAGTGTGGCCTCGCAGGGAGCATGGCCTCGTGGGGGGAGGGGCGCAGCAGACAGACCCGGGCACCATTTTGCCCCAGGCTCTGTTTCCCCTCTCTACGCCTCTGGTGTGAGCAAGGTGAATCGCTGTTGTGTCAAGAGACTATTGAGGACTGGGGATAGAGCCAGTGACGCAGTTGTTAAGCTGAGAGTGTGCGACTAGCCCAAGGTTACCCAGCAAGCTTCCATGGCGGGATTCAAACATGGGTCTCCCAGATCTGAGGCCAACACTCTGATTATTACACCACACTGGCACAGATACATATACAGGGCAAATTATGTATACTCATAAAAGCCTCTCCCCTATTGAGATCCCTATGTATTCAAACTGGTGTCAAATGATTGAAAATTGAAAAAGTCCCTGGACCACGCTGCTTGTCCACACTTTGAAATAACATTTGAAAAGAGCTTAAAAAATGAACATACATGCAAACAAACCAAAACCCCTCCAAAGAGAACTCCAGCAATTTTGAACCCCTATTTTCCTAGATTCCCAGATACACACATGCACAGACACCAAGCAAAGATTCAACTGAACATTCTGACTGTGTAAACTCTTCCCTGCCATCCCTGAGATGTAATAAAAATGGGGCTACAGAGCCAAAAAGAAAAAAAATCAACATGGGGTGTTGTGTGGTTTCCAGGCGGCATGGCCGTATTCTAGTAGCATTTTCTCCTGACGTTTCACCTGCATCTGTGGCTGGCATCTTCAGAGGATCCTCTGAAGATGCCAGCCACAGATGCAGGCAAAACATCTACTAGAACACAGTCATACAGCCCGGAAACCACACAACACCCCAATGATTCTAGCCATGAAAGCCTTCGGCAATACAAGGAACACATGTTTTTAGCTTTTCTTAGAAATCTTTCTGTTCCTGTCAATCTACAGATCAAAATCAACCACTTCCCCAAGATTCTGTCTAGTACAACTCTGTTCACACTGGCATGATCCATCTCCACAATTTTCCCCCATTATATTTAAACACAGGTCTTCCTTTTGCTCTTCTTCTCTCTAAATTTATCTACAGTTGTATTACATACTAGCCCTCCCTACTTAGAACTTGTACGTGCTGGTGGACCCCATGTTAAAGGTAAGTGTAGAGGGCTGCTATTTACAGAGGGCTGCTATTTACAGTGCTCATAACTCATAAACCATTTGTGCAAACCAATACTTCCATGCAGGGGCTCTATGAGACTACTGAAAACATCATGATCCCTAAGACTTCTTTTCATAGAATCATACAAGGGCTACAAGGGCCATCAAATCCAACCCTACCATGTGGGAATATACAATCAATGCACTCTTGACAGATGACCATCCAGCCTCTGTTTAAAAACCTCCAATGGAGGAGAGTCTACCATGCTCCAAGGCAGTGTATGCCACTGTAGAACAGCTCTTACTGTCAGGAAGTTCTTCCTAATGTTTAGTTGGAATCTCTTTTCCTGTACCTTGAATCTATTACTTCATGTCCTAGTCTCTGAGGCAGCAGAAAACAAGCTTGCTCCATCTTCAACGTAACATCTCTTCAAATATTTAAACACAGCTATCATATCATCCCTTAACCTTCTCTTCTCCAGACTAAACATACCCAGCTCCCTAAGTCTCTCGTCATAGGGCATGGACTCCAGACCTTTAACCTTTTTGGTCGCCCGCCTTTGGACCCGTTCCAGCTTGTCAATATCCTTCCTGAATTGCAGTGCCCAGAACTGGACACAATATTCCAGGTGACGTCTGATCAATGCAGGATAGAGAGGTACTATTATGTCCTCTGATCTACACACTGTACTCCTACTGATGCAGTCCAGAATTGCAGAAGTGCATTCCAAATTAAATGAGCAACATTAGTCCTGTATGGACCATTAGTCTAACAAGCTTTTGTGAGCTACAGCCCACTTCCTCAGGTGCATGAAGTGTTGCAATCAGTTAGCTGGCAGAGAGATTTATCCCCAGGGCAATGAATGGTAGAAGGGTGAAGAGGGATGAGCTACTACAAAAGACGTGCAAGGTGTGTCATACTGTAGAGCAAGTGAAAATGAGATCCAGTCAACAGAATGTAAAGGAGAGTAGACTCAAGGATCAATGACTCAGCAAAATAGGGTGGAAATGAACAGTGTACACACACCTGTATGGTGAAACAATCAGTTTCCGTAGTGAGCTATGCACTCCAAATCCCTACTGAATCTAACTTTTATAGTATCAAATCTGCTTATGAGTTCTACCTCTGCAGTTTTTCACTGAAGCCTCCCATTGAAACACTGCCGATGGAGAGCTGCACCTTTTCAGCATTTTGTTGAACATCCAGGCAGAATGGAACCTGCCGCCGGCTGCCACTGGAGATCTCCATTTTTAAGTACCTATTCAGTGCCCCTTTATTATGTCTCTGCTTACTTGTGAAAAAGGAGAGTTTTATTTCGCAATATGTCAATGATAGGGCAGCAAAGATAAGGCAATCTGGGACAAAGTTCATTGCCTGCAACGTTTCATAACATGTTGCCCTGCATTTTGCAATGGCTGCAATCCATCATTATAAAAATCATTTGGAATTGTGCCCTCCACCTCCAAGGGCTAAGAGCTCTACTGAGCATGCCTTGACACTCCCCATTAGAAATGCACTCCATGGAAATCAGTCTCATACATTTCCATGCAACTCATTTCTAAGTGGAACAGGGTGACAGTACCACTATTGCTAAAAAAGTATATCAAATGAATAATCAAAAGGCACCATGATCTGGATGATACAGACCATTTGAATTGCTCTAAACAACCAGACCATTTACACTGCAGATACCCTGCTGTATAAACTGTTGCTCTGCAGAACATAAATGCCATTCACTGCATCTGGCTTTATAATAAGGATCTATGACAGCTGGAGAAAGAACAGATTGAGGAACGTAAATGATCCAAATAGGAAGGGAAGTCCCGGCCATCTGACCAAATGAATAAATTATTTTTGCTGCTTAACCCCCCCTCCCCCTTCAAATATTAGCCAAGAGTAGATTGAGATGCTAAAACAACTGTAGAGCAAGCTGAGCTAAACAGTACTTGCAGGCAGGATGATGGGGTTGCTGGGCTTGGGCATGGACCCAGGCAATGACAACATCCAGTGTGGGTTGATCCATGGGTGTCTTCACAGTCCCAAGCCAAGCAGTCCCTCCATACTAGAATAAGAGTTGGTTTTTATACCCTGCTTTTCTCCACCTTTAAGGAGTCTCAAAGGGGCTTGCAAACTCTTTCCCATCCCCTTCCCACAGCAGACACCTGGTGAGGTAGATGGGGCTGAGAGAGTTCTGAGTGAATTGTGACTGGCCCAAGGTCACCCAGCAGGCTTCAGGTGGAGGAGTGGGGAAAGAAACCTGGTTCACCAGATAAGAGTCCCCTGCACTTTCACTAACCACCCTGGCTCTCCAAGGCATGGGCCTTGCCAACATTCCTGGAAGGTTCAAAAGTCAGCCATCTCTTTGCATCACCTTCCTTAGATTCTGGAGTTTTGGATCTAGGTCACCAACTCTGTGGATTGGAAGCAGAAGTCAGATGTTTTAGTTGAAGTGGACTAGTGGATTGGTGTGAGCCTCCTGCAGTCCTCAGCAGTCAAGTGCGTGTGAGTGTGTGAGGGCAGGAAGAACTAATGTTCCCCCAACTCCTAATCCAGTACCTAACAGTCTAGTTGCAATAGGGGTCTGAGAGTAAACAGCTGTCACCCTGTTCTTTCTCCTCTTTGTGGCTTACTCAGCTCCCTCCTCACTGGTCAACATCCTGGACCCTTTCTGAAGGCTGGATGGTACTGCTGTGCAGGTCCACAGAGAGAGACTTGAGCTTCCCACCAGATGTCCACCTCTCATGGGAGAGAGAGCTAGTGCCTGCCACATCCCCTTCCCTCCCTTCTACTTTCCAGTGTGAATGGAAGTGGACCTGAAGTTCTCCTTGATTCTTTCCTGCAGCCCACCTGGCTGGAGGGCATATTGGGACTGGTGGATGTGTCTGCATCTTCTGCTGCACTCACCAAGCAGGGGATTAGGTCACCAAGAATGTCCTAGTTCTGGTAGTGGTGCTGAGTTTAGTGGAGCCTCTATGGGTGGCAGCCAGTCTTGACAGGAGCCCCAGTGGCCATGGCTGATACTGCAGGAGCTCAAGTGGACACATAGGGGCCAGACAATGTGGCCTAAACACCAAAACTTTAGGCCTGGTCAACACCACTGTCCATTACATTTGTATACTACTTTTTTCTTCAAGGAGCATAGGGTGGTGAATATGGCTTCCCCCTTTCCATCTTGTCCTCACAACAAGCCCCATTAGATTGAAAGAATTATTGGGCTCTCGCTCAACTCAGGTCCAGATAGCAGCATGACAAAGGGTGGAGATCCAGGCTTGAGCCTACAATGTTGTCAGCACCACACAGACCACTCGAGGCCCTCCAGCGCCCAAAGAACATTCCCAGTCAGTTAAAAGATCAGTCCACCCCCTACTTCTAAAGAAGCTTCCAAGCACAACCAAGCTGCTTTCCCTCTTGTTTGTCAAATAAAGGTCTAGGAACAAGGCCAAGGTCTGACCTTGCTAACCAGGGACTTGCATTACTGAACTTCTAATCAACTTTGATAACGAACTACAACAATTTTGCTGTAACCTCACACACAGTTTTGAGAGAACTCTCCAGATTTCTTCCCCTTTTTCTTTTATGAATGAGAAGCTCACTCAGTCATCCCTTCTAAAATGCAATTGTACTATGCATGAATATTTTAACTCAAGACCAGGCCTAATACGTGATACGGGAAAGGCAATTCTTAATATTTTCATAGGTTGGAATGCTAGTAGCATTTTTTTTTAAAAAAAAGCATTGTGCATGCTTTGAAGGTTTCGAACTGCTGAAGATTTGACTCTGTGCTCCTGTTTGATGATTTTCTTGAGAATCTTTGCTGGAGGCAAAAGATTTCAGTTTCTTTGGAAGCAGTTGTGGTTCTATTTCTTATAAAAGACTTTGCAGACCTACAGTTCTAGAAACTCAACCCCTACAGAAGCTGAAGTAAATACGAGGCTGAAATAATCTACAGGGCACACTGTTAATACTGACAAGCATTCTTACTTACATCAACACAATTAGAAGCTTTACTGCTAATTGGCACATTTATTTGGTGCAGTTTTCTTTAAAATTGAATAGGCTCTGGTGCAAATATTCAAAAATAAGATCTTAAGAAAACAAGATCTACACCACCCCACCAGTTGTTATTCCCCTTTCTCTTGTTCTTCTGCTTCTCCAAAGTGATCAATAAGCCCTTCTTTGGAATTATGTTCCATTGAAATAAAAGAAAACCGCATTTAAGGAAATATGATAAATACTGGGCATTATTATGCTACCTGGCTGAACTTTCAGATTGCCCTGTTTATTTTCTTCCTTCTAGTCACAATAGCAAAAGCAGCTGCTTATTAATCTCTTATATAATTCTGTATGACAACTCCAGATGGGTAGCGGTGCTAGCTTCTAAATGGTGGCTGGACTTCTGTTTCATTTTCCTGCTACAGACCAATCAATTTTATTCCAGCATAAACTTTTGTGAACCAGACCCAATTCTTCATGCCTCTAATGAAGCAAGCTCTGACTCATGAAAGGTTCAACTGGGATAAATTTAGTTAAGACTCTGTAGTACCACTACACTTCTATTTCATATGTCTGAGTGTGACAGCAAGAAGCTGCTAGCAGATATCACCCGTTCTCTCTCCGTCTGCAGGGAAAACATGCATAAAGAGATTAGAAAATTTGGCAGCAATTAATTCATTTAATCCTGATCATGACAAGCCTGAACACTTTCCTAAATCCAGTCCTTTCAAAGGAACCACAACTAAAAAGTACAAAAGTACTAGAAGTTTCTGATTTGAAAATTAGATATATTGTGGAAATCCAGAGTAAGAAACACCTTAATCCATAACTGAGTGAATGTTATAACTTATTGTACAAGTCCAGACATCTGAAAAGTTAACTTATAAAACATTCCATGAGCAAAACATACTGTAGTAGCCAAACAATTTTCAATCATAGACCCTATGCTAAATATTCCAAAAATACACAATCCATCTATATGAAAGGCAAGGGGATTGGTGACAACGCACGTTTTAAAGGAGGTGTAACACAACCTGCTCGAGACCCATGCTGAGAGCTCCACTACTCAATACCCCTCTTTGTACTGGCCATTACTTACTTACAGAAGGATACATCATGCAATCCACTTAAGAGGCTACAAGTTTATGCCCCTCTTCCCTTCCACTCCTTGGCTACAGTCTTTGCTTACCCACACTCAGTTTTTGAGTGCCTGTTGCATTTTTTTTTTTGCACAACAGGGTTTATTGCTAGTTTACAATAATGTAGTACGGTGGCCAAAACAATTTTCACTCATGAACAAAATGTTAGGAAATTTAGTTCACAGAAATACAAAACATGCAATACTCAGAAAAATACAGTTCACAATAATTATAGATGCAAGTTGTGATGTGTGTGGGGTGGGGGGAGAAATCCAGACATCATGGCATTAGGACCATATTTGGGTCTCACCAATTCCAGATAAAGCTGGGGGAGTGAATTAAAAAACAGAATGGATGTATGGGAGAGGAAGCCCGCAGATGACCCAACTGAATCAGCTTTTAAATAAAATTATTATTTTGCAAACTTCCACATAGTAATAAAAATACTCAAATGTATAAACTACCACCAATTTCAAATATCACCACTCATCCCATAATAATCTCCACTCACAGGATCAGAAGGGTATTTGCAACCCTTCCATAAAGCTGCATACCTTGCTTGACGAGAGTTGAGAGCAAGACAAAAGAAACTGGAACATATTCCATGAGAGGTCTATACAAGGCCTGTGTCACTCCTCTGTAAGCACAGAGTGGCCAACCTCCAGGTGGGCCCTGGGAACCCCTAGAATGACAACTCTAGATGACAGAGATCAGTTCCGCTGGTGAAAATGGCTGCCTTGGAGGGGGGACTTTTTGGAATTATACACCACTGAGGCCCCTCCCCAAACCCCACACACCTCAGGGTCCACTTCCAAATCTTCAGGATTTTCCCAAACCAGGGAAACCTATGTAAACACCCAGGAAAATCTACCACCTGTCTGCAGACACAGACAATAAGGTGATAAGGACATCTATTCCCTTTGCCATTTCACCAAGCATAACAGGGCTTAACACTATTTGAGAACGAAAGAATAGGTGTTTGCTAGGGTGCCTTCTGTTCAAGCGTTTCAATCTGAGCATGTCCCTGGTTATCTTTTAAGATCAATCTGTTTCAAGGGTGGTAGAAATTAATAGCATTGCAACAATGAAGCTATTGTGACATCCTGATTCTGTATCATCCAGGATTTTATCTTTAATGTTGCAAAAGCTTCCCCAAGCACTCCACGCTCTACAAACGTGTTTACTACAAGGCAGTCCCTTGATTTTGGGCGTCACTTGCAGCCACCTTTCATAGCAGGCCATGAGTACAGCTGATGATTATTCCCTCTCCTGCTTGCAGTGGCACAACTCTCATTTCTCCCTGAGTTCAGCTTTTCCCTTGCCCAGTTTCCCTGACCAAGATCACGATCTCAAGGTGTTTTTATCCCTAAACTTTCCCAAGTTGAATTAAAGACAGGTCCAGACTGCTGATTGATACATCTGCCTCCCATTAAATCTGCCATCTATTGGATTTTCAAGGTCAATATCCCTTTCTGACTGGCAGGTGCTCTCCAAGGTCTCAGGCAAAGATCTTTCACATTACCTGTTACTCAGTTCTTTTAATGATGGGATCTAAACCTGGAGTCTTTTGTTTACAAAGCAGATACTTCACCACTGTGCTGTGACCCCCCCCCCCACCTCTTGCTTACCGAACGATCAAGACAACTGAACCCTTTAGGCAGGGAAGATCTCTCTTTCATACCCAGCCACCATTAGGCATAGCCTTGAACCAGCCAACAGATCATCTCTTTGAAAGCTACAGTTCATTTTTGCCAGTAGGCAAACCATAATTACAATTCTTCTAAAGCAGGGGTCTGCAACCTGCGGCTCTCCAGATATTTATGGACTACAAATCCCATCAGCCCCTGCCAGCATGGCCAATTGGTTCTAAAGTCACTGCTGCATACAATCAGGCAGATGAAAATTAAACAGTTGTAATATGCCAGTGAGCCCCCCCCCCCAAAAACAAGACAACAACCCATTAGAAAGCTAATGGCTGTCAGAAAAATAAACGGAGTAAACCCCACACTCTGGAGAGGTGTAGGGATAGCTGAAACTTCTGAAGTGTCCCAAGAATGCATCTTTGACTTTGGTACTCATATAGGTAAAACACTGGTCTCAGGAAGCACCATAAAACAATGGGCAGACTATGTCCTCCAAAAGGCCACTAGCCAGATCAGACCACCAGATCATCTGAAGCAAGCCAAGGAGTGTGCTGAACTTCTGTACATACTCATAACACTGTCTTATACTAAATCAGACCCTTGGTTCATTGAGGTTGGTATTGTCTATTTGGATGGCAGAAGCTCTCCAAGGTCTCAGGCTGAGGTTTTCATATCACCTGCTACCTGATCCTTTCAACTGGAGACACCGGGGATTGAACCGGGGGCCTTCTGCATGCAAAGCAGATGCTCTATCATTGAGTTATGGCCGCTCCCCTAAAGCTGTTACATAGTTCATATTGCCTTCCTTCATAGTTCATATTGCCATGGAGTGATTCTATCATAAGAACCTAAGAGCACCTCTGTGGCGTCAGACTAGACAGTCCACGTAGGGATGCATCCACGTATCTGGGAGGCACAAAACTCACACTGCACGTGTGGTACAAAGTCCTCAAAGGCTAGGAAAAGTTGAAGGCAACCTTGTGAGGTAGGTTGGGTTGAGAGTGTGTGACGGGCACAAGGTCACTCAGCAGGCTTCCAAGGAACTTGAATCTGGTTCTCCCAGATCCCAGCCTAATACTCTGTCCTCTACACCACACTGGCTCTATATCCCAAAGAAATCAGCTACATTTTCCCACAGTTTTAAACAAAGCAGCTTAATCTTTTAAGTACTATGACCGAGGAGAAAAAGGTACTTTAATACTCTGGTTAGGTTAAATTTAGATCCAACCCCACCGCCCACCCCTTTCCTATGCAGTGAAAACTGTGCAATTGTGAACATTTCACAAGTGTTTATTTTTGAGATGGCTACATGGGTCTTGGCGCCAATTAACTCTGTGACTGCTAAGCCCATTATCAGTAGAAAACAGATACTCCCATGAGGTGCAGGCAGGGCGGCGGGGGCATTTTGGCCACCCGCCAAAATATCAGACCGCGATGCAGCTTCCACTACTGTGGGACACAGCACTGTTGCACACCCATGCCCCAATCCAAGGGAAAAAGAGAGCTCTCATGGAACACATGTGCTTCTAGGCTGCCACGGACAAACTGTTACAGAAAACCCTCCTGAAGCTTTAAACTGCTGATCTCTCCAAAAGCTCCTTGACAGGACTGGGAACACAGCGCATGTGACAGGCCCTCCTATAAAGAGGCCTACCTTTAGCCACCCCCCTCCCGCTCTGCACAAACTCCACTATTAGAGGGGAAAGGATCTGGATACAAACACACAGCAAGACCAAACTTGGAGCACTTTGTTTTCATACCGCCACAGGCCCACCCAAGAGGACCCCCAGAACTGCTTCTTTTGTAGCTTCTGCTGACAAAGAGACCAAGAAAAGGAGGGGAGAAAAGGGAAGGGGAAAATGTGGAAGCACCGAAAACAACTCCCCTTCCCTCCCTACCACACTGCAAACTTGAGGTTGGAGTCTTTTCAGGGATCGCCAGCAAACTTGCTATGCTAACCAGAGGTCCAAGTGTTACAGAGTTCAACAGACCTTGCTGAGAGTAAGAATGCTACGCTGAACAAAGTTACACTCTTCCAAACATAATTACTGACAGGGACTTAGAAGGGAGTAACTCTGTTTTGGATCACCCTTCCAATACAAATCCAATCCAATACCTCCTGGAGATCCTAATCTTTCCATTTTTAACCCCCCCCCCCCCCCCCGTTAAATGCAGAGAAGGAAGTTCCTGTCCGAAAGGCTCCTTTATTCCATTGAGATCAAATTAGTAACTCTACAGTAAACACTTTGAAGGTATTATCAAAGATAAACCTTCTGGAAAGAGCTTGAGAAAGGGGGAAGGTCGACCACCCCAGCCGACTTTCAGCCTTCCCTTCTGCTATCTGGCTTTCTCTTCCCGACTGCATCTCCACAACAACCCTGCTAGGTAGGTACGGATGAAAGAGAGTGACTGACTCTCCAGCAAGACAGTCATCCAGCAAGGTTCATAGTTGAGCAGGGATCTGAGCGCTGATCTTCCAGGTCCTCTTTCCACTGGGGAGCATAGGAAATTAGGAATACTCTGAAGCGAGGGCCTTGACTAGGAACATGCATGTTAGGAAATAAGGGAAATGCAACTGAATGAACCCTAAGCTCGCCGCCTGAGAAGCAAATCGTACTGGGCCAGAGTGGGGCTTACTCCCGAGGAGACTCGCCTAGGATCAGGCCACCATGATGAGCCTTGTTGCTGGGAAGTGAGCGCCAGGGAAGGTCGGCGGAGACCACCCAGCCTGGGAGGAAGCGCGCAAAGCAATGGAAACGCGCGGCTGCTGGGTTGGCACAGAGGCCGACCCGGCGCCAAGGACGAGGGGCTGCTTCCCCGCCACCCTGCCCTCCTTTCGCACGGCTGCACCCCGCGGACACTCACCTGGCTGGCAGGAGGCTGCGGGGAGCTGCTTGCGAGGCGGCTGCGGGGGGAAGGGGGCCGCCGTGGCCTCCAGCCTTCCTCCGCCCCAGTCTCCTCCTCCTCCTGGGTCGAGGAGGCGACCAAGGGAGGGCGGCGAGCCGGATCAGCTGCTCGCCTCCTTCAGCCAAGAGGCGGAGCGCTCCACTCCTCCAGCTTGGCTTTCCGGCGTGGGCCCGCTTGCCCCTTCCCCGGGGCCTCGGCGCTTTCCCTCGGAAGGAGATTAGTCCCTTTCTGTTTCTCATCTCCTGTCTCGTACCCGCCTCTTCTGTATTCTGTTCACACGCTCTTCTTTCTCCACGCCACCTCACCAGTGCAGTTTTAGCCTGGCTATCCCTCTAACACAGGGATAGGGAACCTTTAACACTCAAAGAGCCATTTGGACCCGTTTTCCATGGGAAAAGAAAACACTTGGAGCCGCAAACAATTTTTGACATTTAAAATAAAGATAACACTATATATATAGGGTTTTTTTTACCTTTTACTCCGCTCATTCTGAGAAGCGCGATGCTGGATGCGCCTCGCCCTGCTGCCTGCAGGTGGCGGCAAGGATGAAGTTGGCAGCTTGAGGTCTTAGCCCGCCGAGCGCCCGCCCTTCCAACAGGGGTGGTAGAGAGTGGGAAGCTCGGCGTGGGCTCCAGCTGACCATGTGGGTAGCAGTTGGTGCGCCCGCCCTGTTGCCTGCAGGGCGGGCAAGGATGGGGCTGGCGGCTCGGCTCGTGGAGCCACAGTGCAAGGGCAGAAGAGCCGCATGCGGCTCTTGAGCCGCAGGTTCCCTACCCCTGCTCTAACAAGTTCGGGCGGGGGGGGGGGGGGGTCCTCTCATCTCCGTTCTAGCTTCACAACAACCCTGGGAGGCAGGTTAGAGGCAGTGGTGGGATCCAAAAAATTTCATAACAGGTTCGATGGTGGTGGGATTCAAACAGTGGTGCCGCCGCACACACGCACCTCCAGTCCCTATTGGGCAGGGAGGTTGCTTTAGTAACCCCTTCTTGGCACTCAGAAAAAAATTAGTAACCATTAATAGAGAAGTGATGAGAACTGGTTGGATCCCACCTCTGGTTAGAGGTGAATGACGAAAGTGTGCATTTGCTTTATTTAGTGTTGGACATGGGCCCGCGTGTATCGAACCAAGCTGCGCTGTTGGCACAAGCTGCAAGGAAAATTAGGTTGAATCTTGCAAAGTGATCTGCATTTACATTATCACACAGTTACATTATCACACAGTACACATTATCTGCAGTTACATTATCACACTGTTATGACAAAGAAAACCCACAACACCCTACTGCTATGATTGTTGGTTTTATCATGTTTTAAAACTTATCTTAGGTATATTTTAGTTTATTTAGTAGCTAACCTGTTTATAGAATGTTAGCTGTTAGGGTATATTCATTCTTTCTTTTCTTTTCTCATCATATCTGTATGACTGTATCGTTTTGCATATGGAATGATTGTGAAGGCCTACTGCCAATACCATAAAACTTTTGCTTCCTATTACAAGATTGTTTAGAGACAAGGAAGGGATCTCTGCCTACCTGCACAGAAAAACCCTTTAATAATTCAGTTTTGCATGGTTTGCAGAAAACCAGGAGAATGGAAGCTTTTCTGACTTTGGGAAGGCCGTTCCATAAAATGGGAGGAGGCACAACAAAGAAAGCATGTGTGGAGACAGTTGTTGACTTTGGCCATTTGCAGGTTGACACCCACAGATGCCCATGAGCAAAATTATTGTGGTGGCGTGTAGGGGGAGAGGTGGTCCCATAAACAAGAGGGGCCAAGGTATGTGATAGCCAATACCTTAAACTGAACCCGTAACAAATGGGCAACCAATGGAGTAGTTGCGGAATGGAAATAATATGCACATGCCATCTACCACCCACTAATAGCCAAGGCATTCTGAACCAGTTGCAGTTTCCAAGTTGATCTTGAGGGGTGTGCAGTGGGCAGTGGGCAGTAATCCAGCCTTGGTGTTACTGTGGCATGGATCCAGGTGGCTAGGTCATCTGTATCAAGATAAGGTACCATCTTCCAGGCTAGGCTGAGTTGGTAGAAAGCACTTTTTTGAACATGCATTAACTTGCCTCTCCAGTAATAAAGCTGGATCCAGAATAACCCCAAGGCTTTTAACGGAGTCAGTAAGGGTCAGTTGGACTCCATTAAAACTGGGGAGAACTGTGTCCTTCAAGACCGTGACCTTCCCAGTCAGCATTACCTTTTCTTTTCAGGGTTTAATTTTAATTTGTTCAGTCTTCCACCATTTAACCTCAGCAGCCAGGTCATGATTCGAGACCTCAACTGTATCACCAGGAGATTTGGATAAGGATATATAGAGCTGAATATCATTGGCATATTGATGACAACCAAATCCAAAACGATGAATGATTTGTCCTAAGGACTTCACTGGGAGATCGAAAAGCATGTGGAATTGAATTGTGTCCCATGAATCCCACAAGATAGGTTCCATACTGATGACAATTGGTTTCCAACAGTAACTTTTTGAGTCTGATCCATGAAGAATTATTTGAAGCTGTTCGATGAATGTCACCTGGCACCTACTTCTGCCTCAACAAAGTGACATCAAAGGCTGCAGATAAATCCAGTAAGAGCAACAAGAGGAGCTTGGCCTTCATTCTACATTCAGACAGAATAAAGCTGGTAGAGCCATGTCTGTCCCACAGCCTGCCCTGAAGCCAGACTGAAAAAGGTCTTGAGTAGATGACTTATCCAAGAAGACTTGCTTGATTTCCTCACTGGCAATTTATCCCAGGATAGTCCCCTGAAATATTGAGGTTTCCTCACGACCTCCCCACTGCCGAACCTTGGAACACAGTTCAATCCCGGCTCTGTTGCTCCCCTCCCTTATCCCGCGTTTCCCCAGAACCTGGTTGCTTGTACAACTTTTTTGCAGAGCACATTACCAATCCAGATTCGTGGGGAGGTTTGGGTGTCTGATTTGCTTTTCAATTTCCCGCCATACAGAGTGACACAAATGCTTCCAGCCAATCAGAGTGTGGTGGCCAATGCGCGATGCATGCACAGGTTTTTTTTAGGGTTTTTTTCATTTCACTTGGCTTCTTATGATCTTCTGATTCGGTTTCATGCTTAACTGCTCTGACGAGGAAACGAGAGAACGGGAACGCTCTGTAATAAGACTCTCTGATCTTTGTTGCTAACATCTGACCGATAATGTCTATGCAAGAGGACATTATGACGTGATGAAAAGTTCCTGCCCCAACACGGCACGCCAATCAGGAGAGTCCTGGCAAGCTGATCACGTGGCAGTGGGGATTGTTGCATTGCTGAAATCCAAGGCAGGCCCAGATGTCTTCAATTGAAACATTGCGCAGTGAGGACGATGAAACCACGATTAAAAGGTGTGGTTTACTTTGAAACTTGGATTAATCTACATTTAATTTTCAGTGGGAAATCGGCCCTGGAGTTGGTCTGCTACAGTTTTCTCCAACACTTTGCCCAGAAAGAGTTGATCAGGAACCTGGTGATAATTGACTATATAATTTTTCTGTAGGCATGGTTTCTTAAGAATGAAGAGTGTCCTTTTTAAATTGTCAAAGGAAGGTACCCTGAGTTAGCAATTGAATTATAATAGATACAATGCAGTCCTTACATGATTTTAATTGCCTGGATGGACAAGGATCCAGGTTACAAGTAGGGGCATCCACAGATCCCAGGATCTTGTCCTCATCTATCATGGGTCAAAATGATCTATGTGTAGTTCAGGTGGCATTTTAAGCCTTCCTCTTGGCATACCAATACTACCACTGATATCCAAATCAGACTGTATGCTCAATATGTTATCCTGCAATGACTTTGGCAAAAATATTACAGCTCATTGTCTGTTCCTGTGACAATAGAGGCTTGGATTTAGACATCACCAAATGCTGACCTATCCTGAACATGTGGGATGAACTAGCTGGTGTTATGATAGAGACTTTTAGTTTTGCTGCTGTCATTGCTACTTACACAGGTCTTACAAGATTTTCCTATCACAGAAAGATTTCTCTGCCATTCTAGATGTCTCATTTTTTGATCAGGGGGCTGGGTTGTGCCCCAAGGGTAGTAGAGCTTGATAAGGAAAAATCCTGTTGAAAACTTCATGGAGCTTTATGGTGCTTGTTTCCACCATGGTCTCCACAGAATACATGCTTGCAAAGCCTAAAATAATTTAGAGCATTCTGGAATCCCGTAGGATTCATAAGCCCCCATGGGTGTACCATTTTAACTGGGCCCCTTCCCTTGCAGGGCTTTGAGCCACATTCACCTTGGCTTTAAGTATACTCTTTTCCACTGAAAGATCTAAGTAGAATAATAACTTAATCTGGACCGTCTTTGTTTTAGAATGCTCCGCTTGGGTCCTAACAGAACTAAGTTCAGGGTGTGACCACTTTTGGGAGAGACCCAAGACAGTCAAAGAAGCTATAAAATCCTAGACCAGTTCCACAAGGTATTGTGGGCATGAAAGTTAAAGTCCCCCAGAATAACCAGTCATAGGCCCCTTCTGCACACGCAAAATAATGCATTTTCAAATCACTTTCACAACTGTTTGCAAGTGGATTTTGCTATTCCGCACAGCTTCAAAGAGCACTGAAAGCAGTTTGAAAGTGCATTATTCTGCATGTGCGGAATGAGCCTAAGTCTCCAGCATCACTTCTTCTGCCCAATGGGGAACTAGATGGCTGGGAGACAAGAAGAATGCCTAATTATTTTTAGTTCTTAATGTAAGGAGTGTACAGTCAATGCTAGTGATAAGTTTGGACTATAACTCCGTGGAAGTTAAAGGTCTAATGGAGATAATAGCCACACCTTCAGTGTTCTTGCTTCTTCCAAGGGAACCAGCTTGGGGACACATTAACCCATGGAGCATCTAATATTTTAGAGAAACAGGACAGGTGTGGCAATGAAATACAAGTTTTTATATCTTAGGAACTGAGAAAATATATTAAACATGACATAGACATTTTGCTCGTCTCATGGCAAAATGGAAGCACTCAAAAACTCCGTGCACCGTGGCATTTGCTTTCCCACATGCCAAATAATGCACTTTGAATCCACATATAAGGCCCTTTCCTTTGTGAAATGGCAAGATCCACTGGTAAACCATTGTTAAAGTGCATTGAAAGTGGATTGAAAGTGCATTATTCAGCATGGGTGAAAGCAAGGGTTTTAATAGCGGTGCTTCCTTTCTGGTTCAAACAAGACCGGAATTCTCTGAACTGTTTTTGAAAGTTTGAATAAACATTTTTTTTCTCCAGGTTTGGTCCCTTTCAAACCACACCTCTCCTTCAGCCTTTGCCGTTATGGTCAGTTTCCAGAAGTGCCATACTCTGGGACTGTAGTTGGATCTCCCCAGACTCCTTTAGGTTTTTTAAAAATGTTATGATGCATCTTATTACTGGGGAGGTCTTTTTTAAAAAAATGATCTTTATTAGTTTCCATAAATCATTTTATATACAAGAAAAGGACAATAAAAGGGAAGGAAGCAACCAAATAACGAACAATAATGTAACAAAAAACAAACAACCAGATTGACAACAAAAAGAAAATTAACCCATATTAACCTATCGTATTGTTACCCTAAATCTTAATATCTGCCCAACAAGTTACAATCACTCTTATTCCGTAATTATCTTACTTTACATTTCAATATCTTTCTACTACCTTACTTATATTGTATATTTTTATAACTTATTTATTATCAGGCTAATATAAATTATAAATCCTTAATTCTTGCCCTATTTCTCCCTTCTACTATTTCTTCCTTCCCTGTATCCCTACCCCTCTTCTAATCTCCATCCTATCACTAACTTAAAAGTATAACTAAAAAAGTATAACTACATTCTCTAGAGTATCTTCTTTCTTCTATCTGCTATTCTGTGGACTTATTACTGGGGAGGTCTTGATACTGCCATTATATTTACTTTTTGCCTACTTTTTATTCCCATTATGTTTTCTCTAATTCATTTAAATGCCATTTCTTAAAAATGGAGCTAATGGTCCAGTCTTAAGCAGAGTTACATCATTCTAAATCCATTGATTTCAATGGATTTAGGTGTAACTCAGCTTCAGTATTGCTCTGTGAAATGCCTAAGTTTACAAGCGGCAGTGATGACAAATATACAAAAGCAGATGCTGCCCTCTCATGGTTAAATAACTGTAGTGCACTTGAGACTGGCTTTCTCCTTCGTGCTCCATTCTGCAGTGAAGTGAGGGTTGTTCAGATGAATTGTGAAGCTGGACTCTAGCTGTGAGACAGCTGGCTCTTGCTTCCAGAGAAAAAAGCCTGAACAGTATTTTAAATAACAATATGTCAAGTAAACAGAAACTGTGCGGTCTCTTGAGCTGCCGGGTGGTGGGAAAAATAATAGAATCTTTCAGTAGATTAAAAAAAAACTCAGCCAGATTATGTCCAGAGATAACAAGTATTACTGCAGAAAGGGGACAGTCTTTATTTACTCACCCCTCCCTGTTTCAAAGGTCTGCATTATGCCAGAATAGCTCTCACAAGCCACACTTTCACAAATGAAACCACAGAAGACCAAAACTCACAAGCAGCACTTATCAAGGGAGCAATTGTTACCCCAAGTAAGCAGTCTCCACTTTAGTATACCAGAATAGCTCTGGGTGAAAACTCTCAAATGAGCAGGCAGCTGTACAATTAAAACTGGTTCAATTAGAGAATAAAATAATAAAAACCAGAAATATATTTTCAGCAGTGAACATATGTACCAGGGCTGGGCATTCAGTTAAGCTCAAACTGAAACCCCCCTCCCTTAAAAAAGCAATTTCTTTTTTTTTTTAAATTATTGCCCGAAATAAAAACCAGGCTATTCACAGGAGCCAAGTAGCCTGGTGCTGAAAAAAATATGAGCATGTTTCAGCTTTTTCAGGTTTGATAGCTACCTACTGGGTTGGAAGTCCCCACAAGCAGTCCTTGTTACATGCGAAGCTGTGCTGCTGGTATTTTTCAGGTTTGGTTATAAAAAAAACTGATTTTTTTCAGGAAAGCCGAAAAAACTAACATGGGGGATTCAGGGTTTTTTTTTTTTGGCTTTTTCAAAAATTTCTGGGTCTTTTACAGTTGAAGCATAAAAATACAATTTTTTTAATTGCCTACCACTAATATGTGCACCAGGCACATAAGAGGTGGTTAAGAGACAAGGGAGGAAACTGGATAGGGTTTCAGGGATGGGTGACATTTACCAGTCTAGAAGGGATGTCCAGGGAAAGCAGCGCTGATGAGGAAAATGACCAGCATTTTCAGGAGCAAAAGGAATAGACCACAAGCAAGTGGGGGTACACGCACAGATCCAGAAGATGCACACACTATGAATGGCCAAAGGACCAATGTTTATATCCTAAAGTGGGCCCTGGGCAAGTATGAGGTAAACTGGCAGGAAAGCCAGAGACAAAGAACTGATAGTTTTTCCAGGGTTCCAGTGAAAGGATAGGAGAGGATTGATGAATCGTCATGACCCAAGAGAATACCTGGACTATGCTCTTGAATACTGATTGATTGCTGGGATAAGTGCAGATAGGGTAAGTAATGGTCTGCTTGGAGAGCTGTTTAAATCATCTTAGGGTGACACAAGGGGATTAGCTAGCCCCATTGTCCATGCAAGCAGACCTTAGGGCCAGGGGGAAAGTTCAGCTGCCAACCTCCTTTCTGTCCAGACTTGACACACAAGATATTTCCCAAACCCCTCTGAGAGGCATCTTTGATCCCCGTGCCTTCGTGGCACCCCTTAGCAGGAGGTGTAGTGGTTAAGAGCAGGTGGATTCTAATCTGGAGAACTGAGCTTGATTCCACACTCCTCCACCTGAATGGCAGAGGCTTATCTGGTGAACTAGATGTGTTTCCGCACTCCTACATTCCTGCTGGGTGACCTTGGGCTAATCGCAGTTCTTTGGAATTCTCTCAGCCCCACTACTACTACTACTACTACTACTACTACTACTACTACTACTACTACTACTACTACTACTACTACTACTACTACTTCTTCTTCTTCTTCTTCTTCTTCTTCTTCTTCTTCTTCTTCTTCTTCTTCTTCTTCTTCTTCAATTGCTCACAAAATCACACACACTAGCTAATAAGTGCCTGTGCAAAAGAGAATCCAGTTTCACTAGGGGCCTCCAATAGGAAATTGAAGGGTTCTCATCTATAGCAACACATTTTAGAAGGAAGATGCTTGTCAGTTAAATAAATGAGCCATTATGACATAAATGTGAAAAGTGTTGGATGAGTATGTGGGAGATTAGGGGTTCAAATCCCCTCTTATGCCATGGAAGCTTGCTGTTAACCTTGGGCCAATCACACTTTCTCAGCCTATCCTAACTCATAGGGTTGTTGTGAGAATAACATTGAGGAAAGGAGAACAATAGAACCCACTCTGTGTCTCCACTGGGGAGAAAGGCAGGGTACAAATGAATGAAATAAATAACATTAAGGATTTGAATGAATATTAGGTAGATGGAATACTGGTGTGCCCATTTTCTCATTCCCTCCACTGTATACTTGGGGTACAGTCCTCCCTCACATTTTGAGAGATGTCAACTGTAAGTTGTAGCTGCTCAGGGACTTTCATTTTATCCTCACAACAACCTTGTGAGTTAGGTCAGGTCCATGGTCACCCAGTGAGTTTCCATATCAGAATGGGGAGCTGAGGTCCCAGTCAGAAACTCTAAGCACTACATTGCAATGGCTTTTGTGAGGTGACTGCTGTCGAATACTAGCGAGCAACTGAGCCTGGGTGAGTCATGCAGGTCAGATGAAATCAAGGTGCCCAGTGGTCGCTGCCAGATCTCTGCCAAGTCCTAAACAACTGAGGAAAAGGTCCCATCCTCTCCCCTGCCCTTCCCACACCTTTTACAAGCAGAAAACAAGCATGCAGGGCAAAACTGCTGAGGTCACCTACCAAAAGTCTGAGGGGCACCTGTTTATTAAACCTATAAGCATTCCTTTTATTGTTTGGAGTTCGTTGTTGCAAGATCTGCCTTTCTTTCACTGCTCCAATCTCTGGATTTAAGTATCCTTAGACAGTGCCACACTTGCTATTAGAAAATACCAGTGGGGACCCATGAGACTTACAGAGGGGGATCCCATCTTCCCTTTCTTGCCCAATGAGCCTAAGCGCAGCTTTCTTCTAAGCCTCCACATAGCTGAACCCAGTATAGCTCCAGGTCTTTGCAGCAACCTTTTGGGCTAGCCATGGTGGCATGTGGGTGGCACTGTGGGCCCAGAGCAGCTCCTGGATTCAGCTGACACCACAGCTGGGCCTGGACTGGCTCTTGGACTCCTCCACTTCCTCTCCAGAACACAGCCAAGTTTGTTGTCTGTTCATACTCTGTATTTTGGGGAATTTTAATGCCCCAATATAATATGATTAGGTTTTTAGAGTTTTCTGCAAACCGTGTGTGTGTGTGTGTGTGTGTGTGTGTGTGTGTGTGTGTGTGTGTGTTATGTTATGTTATGGTTTCACTCAAAATGTCCCTGCTTATTTAAGGCAGCTTCAAATCCAGAAAATACCCAATGCAATGTTTAATATATAGAATTTCAATCAGTAAAGACACATACATGGCAAGCAGGTGGATTCTCTCCCTCAGGAAAGATAGCCACACTGGCTTCTTCAGGCATATCATGTAACACCTTTGATGCTCACTCAATATCACTCACCTTTGATGCTTCACAGTGAAAAACAAGATCTTGTCAAAAACCTGCTAGAAATGGTCAGTAAAGGTATGCTTTGGTGTTCCAGATGCTTTAGAGGTAACCAGGTGCAATTTAATATTTCTTCCATAGGTGGGGCTATTGTTTCATTGAATGGGGCTGTCAAAGCCTGGGGGAGGGGGGGGATGCAAGTTTGTAAGCAGCCTAGGAATGGATTTAGCTAATAAAAATAATGTCGAGAAGGAAACAAAGGTAGTTAGGAGGGTTTTAACAACGAAGTAAATGAACTGAGGACAGGCAATTCCATGGTCTTGTCTCCTGGATCTCTTTCTATGCATTTGTGGATAAGCAGAAAAAGGCTTACCAACTGCGTTTTTTATTTCCTGCCCCTCTGCCTGCATTACACCGGGTGCTACAGGGAAGTGTTAGCAATGGCTAGGACTGAATGCATACTTTCCAAGAACAAAATCATTATTAGCCCAGTAACTTGTTTAGTAGTCCACTTACTGCTGAATCTGTATTTTACGTTTTTGGGTTGAAAGGAAACAAACCAGTGTATAGGGGTCAGAGCCCAGAATCACTCTGCCATGGCAGCTCCCTGGTTGATTTTGGGACAGTCACTGTCTCGTAGCCTGACCTACCTAACCTGATTATTGTGCAGATGAAACAGGGAAGGGAAGAACAGTGCTGTAAACTGGTTGTGGTGGGTTTTCTGGGCTGTGTGGCCGTGGTCTGGTGGATCTTGTTCCTAACGTTTCGCTTGCATCTGTGGCTGGCATCTTCAGAGGTGTATCACAGAGGGAAGTCCGTTACACACTGTGCCTTTCCCCACTCACCATATGCTGTGGGGTAACCACTCGAAAAGACACGGGGGTCCTCCACGTTCCCCACCGCACCAGCAGCCACAGCGCAGCTGCCCCGAATCTGCTGCTCTCCCAACTCCTTAGCGCGCGTCAAATTAGCTCCTCTTCAAACAGCAACTTTTTCAGAAACGCTGCGCTTGCCGCGGGGTGGTGGGGAACTTAGGATGTTTGCGGCAAGTTGATTCGCTGTGACACACAGCCTTCCCACCAATCAGGCAACAGGCCTCTCCATTTTTTAAAGGAAGTGTGTCCCCGTCAGAAATAACACGACAGGCAGCTATGTGATGACGTAGACACGTGGCGACAAATCTTTTACAATGCAAAAAACCGCCACAATTGAGACGTGTGCACAAGGTAACATCCCAACATTCCATTACTCGAGCTCCACAGCTCTACAGCTTTGCAGCATCCATTCACGGCAAAGTGCCGCTGAGCGCGCGGGGTTGCGGGGAACATAGGCAGTGGAAAACGAAACTGATTTTCGCTTTCATTTTTCAGTCCAATCAAGTCGCTGCGGGGAAGTGTCGAAGGTAAAATCCAGAGTGACCAGCGCCTTTTAAATGACGTTTGCACATACAAACGTGCCAGCCAATCAAAATCAAATTTGCGTGCTAGCCAATCAAAATAGAGGCCCACCTTCCGCTGGCCACTACTTCTGCGTGTCCATGACGTGCACACGTGCCAGCCAATCAGAATGCCGATTGCCGCGGGAGACTTGCTCTGGGACCCTGCGTTATTTTGTTAACGGCGAAAAGAGGTGGGGAACAAGTTTTCCGTGCTCAAAAGCTGCGGAGGTTTTTCTACGCGGGGTGGCACACAAAAAAAGCTAAGTGGGGAAAGGCCCACTGTGTCCTGTGAGAAGGGAATGTTTAGTGGGGTATATATTGTCCATGTCCCAGGGGAACCAAGCAGCAAGTGTTTGGGTGGAACTTGTTATGCAAAGATGTGGTTGATAGTATTGTATTGCAAGTGGGGTTTATCAGTCCGGGGAGTGATTCACATTTTCATTTCCTGCAGCAGCAGAAGTATTGCTGAATGCAAATCCTGTGTTTGGGTGGAGTCCATTGTTCATGAATTTAGCATCCCCTTGGGGTTTGCTTTTGGTGTTTTTAAGCACTGGTAGCCAAGCTTTGTTAATTTGTTTGTAAACTATTTTAGATCTTCCTTGGAGAGGAATGCAAGGTCTAAATATCTAAATAAAAAGAAAATAAATGGTAAAACCTAGCAATTTCAGGGGGTAAAAAATGCTGGGCTATGCAGTATGTGAAGGCTGTATTGCTAAGCCTCTGTTCAGCAGTCCTATATAATGGATGTTGCATATACACAGAGCATCATCTAGCAAGGAATCCTGAGCAAAGAGAAGGGTTGCTGGGGGGTTGGGGGAGGAATTGGACATCTTGATTAAAAGGTTATTTTAACCTCTACTTACCATTCACATTTTAGCATCTATTTACTTGCTGTCTGATTTCAACAACATCTGGCCCCTTGATGTATGATGATTGAATGTATATCAAGGAGCCATACTGTGCCATTAGTAGATTTTAAAGAATAAGTGCCTGGTCTGATTGGTGAACAAGGATATTATTCTTTGCAGATCCATATATTCACATTTATGGGATCAGCCACATATGATGCTTCTTATATTTACTGCACACAGAGGGAAAAACACCATCTGACAAAGGCAGAAGTCTCAAGGCAAGTCTCATTTCATAAACAGGACAGGTTCCCAGTTTTATACTCTTCTTTCCTGAGACAGGAAACACTTTTTTTTAAGGACCCAGAGGATTATTAAATAATCTTAACTGAGGAGCCATGTGAATGCTTGAAATAGAAATAGAGGGGCCAAATCATGTGCCCATGTCATTCTTTAACGGTAGCCAAGGGTTCCTGGTACAAGCTTAGGGGGACAAACATTCTTTAGGCTCCTGTATTTTTAACAACTAGAATATCTTATTCTTTGATTGGCTTATATCCCCCGGGCCAAATGGAGTGCACCTGAGAAAGCTCAAATAAGTTTCTAGAGAGCTTGCAGAGCCTTTGTACATGATCTTCATGACCTTTGGGAGGATGTGAGATATACAGAGCAGAGGGGATAATGACCCAACCTCAAAACAAAATTGGGTATCCAAAAGGTTGGCTGAAATAAAAATCCAATTAAACAATGAAATGTATTCATTTCAAAGCACTCATGCATACAGCAAATATCGGATTGATAATCTAAAACCAGATGCCAAACATGTTTTGGCTCCAAGCCTTCTTCAGTGGTCTAGTTATGATGTAATGTACACATGTACATAAATTATCTAGTAGAATGCTTAGAATTTTATATCAGCCCAAGTATGTATTTCAAGATGACTAGAAAAAAATGAGAATAAAGAGCAACAGGCCTCTGATTCAGGGAAGATACTGGAGCATGCAAGCACCTGAAGGACATCTTGGTGATCCAGGGGAAATCAGCATGAATTTGTCCCTAACAAATTTCAGCAAGTTTTTGACAGGTTCTGATGGGTAAACTGGAAGTCAGCAAACTGGAGTTTAGGACTGTTATGTGGATAGGGAACTGTTTGGAGAATTGCTTCCAAAGCGTAGCTGTCAGTTGTATTTTATCTGATTGGAAGTGTCCAGTGGGGTGCCAAAGCGCTTGGCTCTGGGCCCAGTACTTCTCAATATTTTTAATAGATGATCTAGACGATGGGGTGGAGGGACTACTCATTAATTTTTAGATGGCACATAATTGGGAGGAGTAGTGAGCACCCTGGAAGACAGAGATAGAATCCAGTAAGATCTGAACACTCTGGAAAAGTGGGTGGATGTGGGCAAGTTGCAGTTCCACAAGGATAAATGCAGCATTCTATATCTTCATAGAAAAAAATGAGAAGCACGCAGACTGGATGGCGGTAGCAGCATGTACAGATTGACTGTAAGCTAAATATGAGCAGTCAGTGCGATGCAGTGGCAAAAGAGGATAAGGCAGTCTTGCGGTCTATTAATAGGGGCACAACTAAATTGTAATAGTCCCACTGTACACTTCGTTGTTCAGGCCGCACCTAGAGTACTGTGTACAATTCTGGAGACCTCTTCAATTCTGGAGGCTCACTTCAAAAAGGATGTGGACAGAACGGAGTGGATTCAGAAGACAGCAATGAAGATGATCTGATGGCTGGAGACCAAGCCCTACAAGGAGAAGCCGAGGGACTCGGGAGTGTTTTGTTCTGGCTCTTCTAAAATGGGCTGCCTGTAGTGGCACATCTCAGTTTGGAAATTTGGGAACATACACTTCTACTCTTCAGCAAAAATGGTGGGACTGGCAAATTCCTGGGAGTTCTTGAGTTGGGAAATTCCTGGAGATTTGAGGGTTCAGCCAGATGGGAATGGGATTTGGGAGGGGAGGGACTTCAGATGGATTCAATGCCATAGAGTTCACCCTCCAATGCAGCCATTTTCTTCAGAGAAAGTGATCTTTATGGTTGTAATTCTGGGAGAGCTCCAGGTTTGACCTGGAGGTTGGAAACCCTGTCCAAGACATAGAAAACAGTCTTGCTGAAGCTTAAGTAGGTCTGGGCCTCTGTTCAGTGCCTGAACAGGGAACAAATTGAGAACATGACCTAATTGAAATCTTGAAAAACTGGAAGATATGCAGTAACGTAACCAAACAAACAAGTACCTCCCTCATGGACTTTGGAGTGAAGAATACATGTTTTGGCTGCCTGGAGGTTACTTTTTGCTTTGACACGGCACTGAAACTCAAATCCAGTTTATTTCCCTCCTCCTTTATTTATTCCTCTGCTTTCCATAACAAAAACCTTCAGCCTTCAATGGAAATTTTCCCTGGATGCGGTCAATCGACATGTTGTAGTCATCATTCAAATCAGCCTCACACAATAAGCGAGGGTCGGCATGAAACAGTTGCACCACTATCATTTACTCTGACGCCAGAGACGGGTGCTGGGAACAGGAATCAAAGCTATTTTAAGTCAGTTTGTTCAAATGTTAGCCTCTGTGTGATGCCATAGCACTGGGGTGTACAAAAAAGACACCCTGCTGTCCTGTTAGAAGAGGAGCCAGTGTCTGAGGCTCCAGCTGAAAGGAAAACCTGATAAGTTGCCATGTGGTTATTCTCTATTCTTGCCCATTAATCTCCTCTTAACCCTCTCAGTGCTGCTTGAAAATGTCATTTTAGTACATTTCTTTCCTTTCACATATATACTTCCTCCATTGTAGCCTCACAACCATCATATGAGGGCATTAAGGCTGAAGAATGACAGGATTTGAATGTTAGGATTTGAATGTGAGACCACCAAGGAAGGATAACGTTTGGGCAAATTGATTTAACATGACTTTGGTGCCTGGTGCCAGCAATTTTTTCTAGCAAATGATAATGGTGCAACCATTGGAAGGAGAGTCAATGTGGTGTAGTGGTTGAGAGCTTTGGACAAGTATCTGGGAGACCCAGGTTCGAATCTCCAGTCATGCCATGGAGGCTCACTGAATGATTTTGGGTCAGTTGTACTCCCTCGGCCTAACCTACACCACAGAATTGTTGTGAGGATAAAGTGGAAAAGAGGAGAATGGTGTGATCAGCTTTGGCTCCCCATTGGGGAGAAAGGTGGGGTACAAATGAAGTAAGTAAATAAATAAACAAGAACAGGTTGGCTATACAAAGGCAGGCAATGGCAAACAATTTCTGTTCGTCTCTTGCTTTGAAAACCATTTGTGGTCTCCATAAGTCAACTGTGACATCACACGATCACTCTCTGGAATATCTGACATGTTGTCATACTGAGTCTCAAATATGTGCACCATTGCGGATTTTGACAGGGGTGGGCAAGAGTCTCAGCAAGGTTTAAAACTTTAAAGGCTCAGTCTTGAATTCCATTCCCCTTTCCCTAGACTGGGGCAAACCTTATTTCCCTTTAGGTAACAGGTCAAGCCATTTTTTTTTTGCCCAGGTTTTGAAAATCTGTTTTATGGTCTGCTTGTAGCCTGAGCGCACTGTTTTATGAACATCGTTCTAGGCTGCTGAGTGGGGTTTTATGCTCTTTTAATGTCCCGGCTTGCTTTTATTGGCTAATTTTACAATTCATATTTTTTATCATTCATAATCTTTTTATGTAGTTGTTTTATGACAGCCCTGCATTGTTTTTACCTTATGAGCCACCTTCAGCAGGTCTCTGAAGAGGCAAGGTGTATATTTTCTAAACTGATTAACTAACTGATTAATTAAATTGCTGAAGAGCAGCAAAGGTTGCTTAATAGGGAAGCCAGGCTGCTTAGCAAGAAGACCTCCTGCTTTCAGGACCCAGGCTCCCACTGCTCCTCAGTGGAGAATTGAGAACCAAAGGGGAAGGGACTGAAATTGTGCTGTAGAAGAAGAAGAGTTGGATTTGTATCCCCCCTTTCTCTCCTATAGGAGATTCAAAGGGGCTTACAAACTCCTTGCCCTCCCCCCCTCACAACAAACACCCTGTGAGGTAGGTGGGGCTGAGAGAGCTCCGAAAAGCTGTGACTAGCCCAAGGTCACCCAGCTGGTGTGTGTGGGAGTGCACAGGCTAATCTGAATTCCCCAGGTAAGCCTTCACAGCTCAGGCGGCAGAGCTGGGAATCAAACCAGGTTCTTTCAGATTAGAGTACACCTGCTCTTAACCACTATGCTACTCTGCTCACAATACTGTGATACCACGTCTGGTTGTCTACCCAGAAATGATGTCATAGTGTTGTGTGATGCCCTAAGAATTTATGAAATCTCCATGATAAAAAACACAGAATTTTGAGAAATTCCTGGAGTATTGAATGGTGCCAGTTACCAGTATCTCCATCCCCTTGAAGCTCCTAGGGCTTGCCAGTCAGGGCCAAGGATGCCAACTTTATTTGCTATTTTCCTGTGCTTCACAATGATTTTAGCAATTGGCCAAATGCTGCACAGCTCAGACTGGAAGCCCATCAGGTTAGGTATTTGCTATGTGTACCCCTAGGACATTTGATTAACAGTGGGAATTGCTGGTAGTTCAAGAAAGGACACTAAGGTAATGGGATGGGTCATGGCACAGCGGTAGAGCATTTGCTTTGCATGCAGAAGGTCTCTGGTTCAATCCTGAGCCTCCCCAGTTAAAAGGGCCAGGCAATGAGTGATGTAAAAAACCTTGGCTTGAAACCCTGGGGAGCTGCTCCAGTCTGAGCAGACAGTACTGACCATGAGGGACCAATAATATGCTTTAGTATAAGGCAATTCCATCTATTCACTAGCTCAGAATCCTTCTAGGTATAGGAAATAAGTGACATCAAAGATCCCAAACCTTCCCTCTTCCGATTCTCCCTCCCTCAAACTCTCCTCCAAGTATTTCCCAATCTGGAGCTGGCATCTCTAACCCTGTGAGGTAGGTTAGGCTGAAAGTGAATGACTGACACACGGTCACCCAGTGAGTTTCATGGCAGATAGAAATCTGAACCTAGGTCTTCCCTAAGTCAGTAAGTTTCAGAAGGTAGCTGTGTTAATCTGCAGTAGAACCGTTCAATTCAAGTCCAGTAGATTGTCTCTAAGGTGCTCCTGGACTCAAATCTGACTGCTCAGATCAGTCGAGCACTCTAATCACTACACTGGTAAAGTTTAAGAAGACCTAATTAATTGCTTTAAACAACAGTCATTTGATGGATTTGGCTACACATTATGTGGGTGATCCATGACTGAAAATGTGTTTCTTTTAGCTTTTAAAAGTAGCCATGGCAGGAGAGCTAATTTAGATTGGTACTACAGTGTTGGAGAGATGCCATTTCCCTGATAGAAACTGGACAGCTCCACTGGTAGAGAAAAATGACAGGACAATAAAAGAGAACTGTAATTTTCATTGGGAAAATGGCAGAGGGAGAAAGGCTTGATGTGACGAATGCATTCATCCTGCATTCAGATTACAGGGTGGACCCGCCCCTGAAAGAGTTAAGCCCTGGCCAGTCCTGATTGGCCAGAGAAAAAAGGCGCATACTATAAATACTGTCAGCAAGAGTGCTGAGGGGTTCTTCTTTTTGGAGTCTTTGACTTTTTGGCTCGGTGTGAGCTTGTGTGCCCTCGGGTGCTTTTTGGTAGCAGCGTGAGGTGAATCTGCCAGATCTCTCATGGCTGTTGTTTAGTATTAGCTGAAGAAGCTATTCAGTCACCTAAAACCCTGAGTTTGGAGGGGAGTGTCCGCCCTCAGGTGTTTTGTTTTATTTTTGAGGGAAACCTCTGTAACAGTCTAAAAGTCTGTCCTCCACAGTGAACATCAGTCTTGGGAGGCCCAGTCCCTTTGGCAGAGAAGCCAGATTTTGGGAGTGTGGGAGAGGGAGGCTGTTATGCCTGAATCCCACTGGGCGTAGACTGGGTGTTTTATTTTGTGGTGAGGAACAGCGGACTGAAAACTTTATTTTTAAGAGGGAGTGTGAAACCTCCACAGTAACATCTTTAAAGAAACATCTTTTTCATTGTAAAATCTTAAGTGAAGTGCCTGAAACCATTAAGCGTTTAAGAAACAAACTTACTCTGCAACCGCTAAGCTTTAAGAAACTTTCCCTGAAACCAATACGCTTATTTCCTCTCCAGTTTACCTGAGAAGCCTCTGTTAAAGCCAGTAAATAAAAGTTTTGAGTTTTGTTCAACTTTAAACTCGTTCCAGTTATTTTTATTTTCTGTCTGTGTCTGTGTGTGTTCCCCAGCAAAGGGTGGTGACCGTGAAAAATCAGTTTGAGTGGGCTATAGAGGAAAACTTTATATTTTGGTGGCAGCGAAAAGCGGAACATATAAGCGCCTTCTTTTACACTTGATCCTTCCAACACTGAGAAACAGCTGTTTTTTAAAGCTAAAAATGCACTATTTTGTGGATTTTCCATGCAGGTTGTAATGGCAGTGAACAGGCAGGAAATACAAGTAATCATATAGGTTCTGAAACATCAAGGAATGAAAGAATAGACAGACCTCACTTTCCTTCCTAATTGGCTGTCCCCATGGTTGAAGCACTAAGAACAAAGTTTTTAACTTCAATTTTATGCAATGTTATCATTTTACTGTTATGTCTTCTGTATCCCTCCATGCCTGATCCCAAACCAGGTCCATAAAGAGCCACTTTCCAAATCACAGAAACAGAACAATTTTGGGTTGTTGTTTTTTTGTAAACTGGAAGGGACAAAAAAGTTCTGCTTTTTTCTGTTGGGTCATCAATATGACACCAATGGCAAATGTAAGCATGTGTGAGCCAGAAGGCTAATAAAAATGTTACAGGCTAGTAACTTTGTAGGCTTATCTGCAGGTGAACTCTAAACACTATCAGTTCCAAGAGAACCACAAAGGAGGGGGTAGTTTTAAAGCCGTCTAGCAAACAACTCTGTAATTTATGGTTTGCACTAAAATGTGCTTTGACAAAGGTTCTTTTTTAAGTCTTCACAGATTCTAAACCCAAATCCAGTCCATGCAGGCACATTTTCTATGATCTGTGAAGCAAGCATGTGTGTGTGTCTATCTTCCGCAGGCTTTCCTGATAGTTGAGCAGTTGTTGCCCCATGGTGAACAAGATGACTCCTCCTCTTTGTTCCTTCTCATTTGCTGCTGGAGATGGCTACTCTCAGTGATGCAAACACTTACTTGAGCAGCTGACTAAACAAGAAGGCTGTCACGTCACCTCTCTTTCGAGGTCTCTGAGGCAGACTCTTACCTTGTGATGGGAAGAGCACCTGAGGAAGGGTTGCAAACTTCAAAGCCAGGCCTAGGGTTCTTACAGAATCTCACCCAGGGTAACACTCTGGCTCAGAGCAGCTGTCTGTCATTCAGAAGGTCCTAGGTTCAATCCCTGGCACATCCAGTTAAGAGGGCCAAGTAACAGGTGAAGTGGAAGACTTTACTTGAAAGCTCCTGTCAGTCTGAGAAGACAAATACTGGCCTTGAAGGCCCAATGGTTCTGATGAAGTATTTGGCAGTTTCATGTGTTCAGCTACAACTGATCTCGATATTATAGAGGTCAGTTCCGTGAGAGAAAATGGATGCCTTGGATAGCAAAATCTATGGCAGAGATCTTCAACTTGGTGTCTGTGGGCATCATGTGCCTGCCAACACCTTTGTTGCCACTCTCCAAGTGTTTTTGGAGAGTAGACAGGGCCAGGAGGGATTTTTGCCCAGCAATTCTGTGTAGATTTTTGAAAATGTTGCTTTGGCAGCAGCTTCCACCACAGCACAAGAATCTTTACTGTGTGTTTCAAGGTAAGCTTCAGGCACTGTTATCTGTCTGGCTCCACGGCCCACGGCAGCCATTTTGGTTTTTTTTTGTTTTTGAAAATCATTTTTATTAAGAACTTTCCAATCAAATAACATCAGATAAAGAACACTCAACAATCACAATGAAACAACACAATTTCAAACTCATTGCACATCAACATAACCTAAACCTAGCATAATTCTATAATCTATGTAATTACACATAAAGTGTTATCATTCTATAGACAAGACATAGACATTTGTAGCTTCCATGCAACCCAATTCTTTCATAGATTTCAAATGGCAGATACCGTAGTTGATGGCTAATTCTATCAGCCATTTTGTGACTGCTCCAACCTTCTGTATCAGAATTCCTAAGTTGCCCACAGCCTCAAAAAGTATCAGCAGAGTATAAAGCAGAGTCACTCTGGTAAGATGAGAATGTTTAGTCTTCTTGCACTCACTGCAACCTTCTACTACTCTTGGAAAAGAATATTCTCCACGCAAGATGTTCTTTCCATAAGAAGGCTTTTACTTTTGCAGTTGCAAGTATTCATAAGTCTATTCTATACAAGACTATAATACTATACAGAACTCTTCAGCAATTACAAAATTCAACATACACAGAACTTAACTCAGACTCTATCTCTATCTAAGCATATACAAATGCATACATTAGGATACTTCCCCCCGCCCACGCAACAGCCTCTCATTGGTCTAGAATCACAGTTGAATTCACCAATCGTGCTAAAGATTAATGTTTGCTACTTTTGCCCCGAGACTGATTGTCTCCGTCCTCTGGTTTCGCAAACCTTCTGCTAACTTGAAATGATCTTTTATGTGAACTTTTCACTCTTTTCTATATATCATGACAAAAAGCATGCAAAGCCCTGGTCTATGGCATCACATACCCACTGAGCTCATTCCAGTCTTCTAACTCCACTCTCCCAAGACTCTACTCTGAAATCTCCAGGAATTTCCCAAGCCAAACCTGACAACATGTGCGTGAGAGAGGTATACGTTGCTGCTCTTCACAAAATCAGAGGTCATTGCAGGAACGTCTGAGATGCTTGCTTGTTTCCCTGTGGGAGTGGAACTGATGAGCGAGAAGCTTCTATTTTTGCTTGATAGTTCTCTATAGTAGAAAGGGAGGCTGAGACATTTTTTGCATTGCTGCTTTAAAATGTAACTTCACAGTAGCAATAGAATGCCTTCCCAAAAGGAAAAAAAGAGAGGTGAGGATTGTTCTTCTGTGTCACGGATGACATCCAACCACTGTCAGGAATAATGCATTTTCAATAGTAGCAGGTGGAATGAATGCAACTGAAAAGACAAGTAGGCATGAGCATTGATAAAAATTATTGGTAAATTTTGGGTCTGTTTTTTTTTAACTCAATTTTTTTTGGTAAAGGTGAATATCAATCCTCTTTATTAGGCTGTTGCTGTTATTAGGCTGTTACTGAAAATTTTCAGGTTTAAAAAACCTAAACCTGATTTTTTTTCTGTTTCTCCCCCTCCCTGCTCTTTCCCAAGCCCTCTGACATGGATTTCCCAAGTTTCCCAAGTGTGGCATGGAGTTCTGTCTTTCTCTCTCTCTGTCCCCTTCTGCTGGCTCCCAAGACCACCTGGGCTTGGGAATAGTGGTGTAGGGGTGATTTGAAAAGCCAAATGTTATTCAGTTTTTTGGGGCCCAGATATATTTGACTTTTTGAATGCACCTGGTTTTTTTTGTCGGTAAATGAAAATCCCACCCCCAAAAGCCAATATTGCTGTGGAGTGGGGGGCAGAGGTGGAGCTTCCATGAGGACATATGGGGAAAAATGCCCTGGGCGGCCACCGATCATTCAAATGGGAAATCACCCCCACATCCCTCCTCTTTCCCCTGGTGCCCCTCCTTGGCTTGGGGTGCTTGGCACAGCCTGGCCCAGCTTGGCAGTAGGCAGCGAGTGAGGAAAGAGGTAAGGCTTGGCTCACCCTGCCCCCTGCCAGGCCCTGCTCTCTGATCACTGCTCCTGCCACCGCCTGGAGAGCCTTGTGCTGCCCCATGCCAGGCAAGCCCTCCCCACCTTTCCCCATCCCCTGCAAACCCTCCCGGTCTCCCCCAACCCTGAGCAAGCCTGTGGGCCCTTCCCTGCCTCCTGCACCCCACGAGGAACCCCAGCCCCTGCCACCCCACCATAACCTATAGCTTCCCACCCTCCCAACACTTCATTTTCTAACCTTCCTTTACCCCACCTTCATTTTGCCTCTCTCCTCCACCCCAATACTAACTCCCAACCCTCCCCACTCTCATACTTACCTCCCCACCCCCAGCCACTTTCCACCCTCCCCCACCCCAATCCTAACTTTTCCAGCCTTCCCTACCCCAAGTCACACCTTCCAATCCCCCCTACCCCAGGTCTTACCTTCTAACACTCCACCACCCCAAGCCTCACCTTGCCAACCCTCGCATCCCCCAGCCCTCACCTTGCCATTCTCCTCCAGCCCAACACTAACCTGCCAACCCTCCCCACCTTCATACTCACCTACCAACCTTCCCCTCCCCTAGCCACACCTTCCAACCCTCCCACCACCCAAAGCCTTACCTTTCAACCCTCCTCACCACAACCCTCACCTTGCCACCCTGCCCCACCCCAACACTAACCTGCTAGCTCTACCAACTTCATGCTTTCCTACAACTATCCCCACCCATAGCCACACCTTCCACCACCACCACCCTAAGCCTTACCTTTCAACCCTCCCCCATGCATCACCTTGCCACCCTGCCTCACCAGAACCCACAACGTTCTGACCTCCCCACCTGAAGCCTCCAATTTCACCCTCTCCCAATCTGCCACCCCAAGCCTGCCCTTTCAACCCTCCCACCACCCCAAGTCACTCTGTTCCATCTCCACTCCAGCCTTCACTTTGCCACCCACCCCCACCCCATTTCTCCACCCAGCATTTATCCTCACCTTCCTTCCTACCTCAAGCCACACTCTTCAACCTGTCCCTGAAGCCACAGATGCACATCCAGGTAATTGTCACACCTTGAGCAAAGGTAAGGTGGGGGCTGCTATAGCCACATTAAAGCCCGTCCCTAGGGAGGTCCTTCCTCTTCTACCCTTTTCTAGGACTCATCTCCCCAGCAATGGGATTTGCTGCTTGTAGAATGTTTGTGGTGGGGGAGGGTGGCCACCAATACGGGGGGGGGGGGGACTCAGATTTTGCCCCAGGTTCCATTCTCCCTAGCTACGCCTCAGTGTGTGTGTGTGTGTGTGTGTGTGTGTGTGTGTGTGTGTGTGTGTGTGTGTGTGTGCATGCTGTGATTCAGGTTTCTCAAATCACCAAGTCTAGAGACAAGGTGGACCCACCCCAAACAACAGAGGAAAAGAAGGTTCGTGAAATAGTTTCACAGAAAATGTTTCCAAGGCACCAGGTTTGACCATTAGGCAAATCTCTGTGAAGTTTTGCATGTTGAAAAGGCCAGAGCCACATAAAAAACTCCGACTATGGCGCTTCCCATTAAAAACAACTAACGAAAAATTAGAACTGCACAATCTATACAGTTGGCAGAGGCACACTGCTTCTGAAATTATCAGCAAACTCATCCATTTAAGTTCTGATTCTAGACTCATTACGGTTGTCAATGATTTTCAAAGTAGATGGAGCACCATTTAATTTTTCAGATGGAAGGTTGCGGGGGGGGGGGGGCGGGGCTGGAGGGGGAATACATGCAGGCACTCAGAAATATCTCATCCGTTGTCAGTAATCTAAGCAGCTATGACTCCCAATGATACCTTCAGGATATATTGTAATCTTTCTCCACACATTACTCCCGTTTGCATTTACAAGTAGTAATTTGCAATGATGTGTGATGCCTTGTGAGATGTCAGCATGAAAGATTCTGCAAAACAACAGGCAGTCCTAGTGGTGCATTAGAAAGCTAACCAAACATGAGCTAAGAGTCAGTAAGAAGGAGTAAATGCGTGGGACTAATGTGCCACACAGGAGGGAAGGAGGCCTGGCATAGCCTGATCTTGTCAGATCTTGGACACTAAGGGTCACTACTTGAAAGGGAGATCTCTAAGAAAGACACCCCTCACTTGCCTTGAAAGCCCCTTGCTAGCATTACCCTGTTTGCAACTTGATGACACTTTACACATGAACAATGTGTCATCCTACCTCATGTACCCCTCGCCCCAAATCTTCAAAATAACCCAGATTTTTTTAAAAAATCTCTGCAACCACAAAAAGAAAGTTATGAAAGAAAAACTTGCAGTGCAGTCCTATGAAGACGTACACTAGTCTAATCCCATTTGAATGAATGGACTTAAACTGGAGTGACTCTCTTTAGGATTGCAGTGTTGGTGATGCATAACACCTCCTCTAGTGATCCCTGTTTGCTAGGGACAGTCCTTAATTTACCAGTATGCCTATTGCAGACAGCCAGTATGATGTAGTATTTTGAGTCTTGGACTTGGATCTGGGAGATTAAAGTTCGAATTTCCACTACTTATTAATGCCAGTTACTACCTCTCAACCTAATGTAGCTCTAAAGGTAGTTGTAAGGATAAAATGTAGCAGGGAGTACAAAGCATGCTTTTCTGAACTCCTCAGGGTAAGATAAACAGGTAACTAATACTTATCCTTGATAAATTCACTGACTGTTTTGTCTTATGAGGAAGACTTTAGAATTTGGAGGGGGTGGGAGGACTCATATCAAATATATCCATTTCATTATTTATTTAGCACACAATGAAAACAATAGATCAACCAAACAAGCTACTAAAAACAAGCATAAAACATCATAAACACCAAGCAGCCTAAGTAATGAAACAGTCCCAAAGCCAGAAGCAGACCATTAAAAAGCTAAAAGCCAGAGTAAAAAGAAATGCTTTGGCCTAGTCCCCCCACCCTCGGCTAAACCCCCCAAAAATAGGTGCCAGGTGAGCCTCAAGGAGAAGGTATTCCAAAGGTAATGTGCAACCAATGAAAGAGACCTGTGTCTTGTTGCTCTCTGTCTTATTATTGCAGATGGGGGTCCCAGAGAGTAGGACTAGAGAATAGTATGTTCACTGTGAAACTGTGCCCCCCCCTGCCCCCCGCCCCCGCCCCCGCCCTATAATAGATCTATAGATAGATATACGGACATAAAAAGTGAACTATTAAAGAAAAGTCTTGAATACAACATTTGTACACTTTGCCTGAACACTGTCTTTTATGGCAGGAAGTGAGGGGGGCGTAATGGCGGCATGCAAACTGTAAAACCACAAAAGGACAATGTGAACTGCTGCTTGCTAAATTCTCCAGGTTCCTGATAATCCATCTCCCAACATGCTGTAAACCCAAGCATCAAGACTAGTGGACTTTTCCTGGTGTGGTCTGGAATCACTGATTGCTTGTATATAAAACTATGAGGCTGGAGATGTCCCAGTTGGTTGACCAAATGCAGTGGCAAATTGGTGTTTTGAACTGATGAACATTATTATTTTTTACATTTTTTAGTGTTAGTATCAATTTATTGATCTCTCAATATGGTTATTTAATGTTTTTTTAATCTAAAGATCTAAAAATATACAATAGCCGGGAGGCCACGGGCAATAGAAATCATATGGCAGGACAAGAAGTGGAAAGTAGTTGACAACAGGAAGGAGGGTAAGAGGGAGGCATGCACAGCAGTGTGTATGTGTGTGTGTGTGTGTGTGGGGGGTGGTGGTGGTAAGACTAGGAGGATTGACTGTGGTTGGAGGAAGGAGGTCCAGGAAAAAGCTATGCCCACTGGCAAATCAGCCCTGCTCTGGCAGCAAAGCAAAATTAAAATTGTGCAGTAAGTGGATTTGCTTGCCATGGAAAGAGTGGAAAGTGAAAGCAGGGCTAGAGGAAATACATCCACAGAAGAAATCATGCCAAAGTGGACATTTGCCTCCACAATGCAGCAAACACGCTGTGCATAATCAGCCATAAAAAGGCACTGGGAAAACCACCTTTGCTAATCTCTTGCCTTGAAACCTTTCAGAGGGTTGCCAACCTTTCAGAGGTTGCCAAAATTCATTTGTAATTTGATCGCACTTTATTATTATACATGGAATCAGTCAACAGTGAAGAAAAGGCTTTTAAATTACTGGATAACTTTATGCTATTTATCTTGCTGTGACTAGCCAGAAATTTCTGATGAAGGGGATTTCAGAAATCAGATGTAGGAGTGGGATTTCACGAAACTTCAAAAACTAAGGGTGGCGACTGTGAAAGTTTCTTGTTTGTAGGTTGTAGACTTCTAAGCTGCTCAGTAACTTTTGTTCCTGTTACTGACAAAAGTAACCTTTTAACAGCCAAACTGAATGAAGAGTGATAATCAGGAGGAAAATGCCCAGTCTTTTAATAGAAGCTTAATGAGATGTTATTGACCAAGTGATGTTATGTACCTCCATGTCATAAAAATCTTCAGTGGTATTTTCACACGTTAACAGTGCCATCCCACGAATACTTTCCTGGGAATAAGCCTCATTGAATAGACCCAAGTAGGATCCTGAGTAGACTTGCTTAGGATTGCTTGCTAAGCCTCTAGTAAAGAGACGGGGCTTATTTTTTTCACAGGCCTGTTGGCAATCCTAGATTCACTGGACATTGTGAGATGTGGCTAACGTTGCTGTACAAATAAATGTCCTGGATTAATATGCCATTAATTGAGGTCTCAGTTTGATAGCCGCTGTTCGGTAGGGTATCTGAGTCTTTCGAGCACTCACTTCTTTTCTCCCTGTATTTGACTTGAAACATAGCTTTACAAACCAATACACAATGGGATGATCTCAGTCAGAGATGAATGGAGACACTTTCCATTCCTCCTGTTACATTTCAGTACAGTTTCCCAGAGGACAGTTACAGCTGATGAAAAACAAGCCACATATTTTATGCTGATGTGGAAGGCAATAGTTATGTGGGAAATAATTTCCTATGACATGACTTTCAAAAGATGGGACATGGTATCTACGCTTGTTGTGTTCTCCTCAAATCTCAGTGCCTTCAGTCTGGTCAACTGGCACAAATTAATGCAGTCTGAGGCAATAGAATATCTCCAGAAGCCTGCAAGAAATCCACATGAAGATGGATAATGAAGAATTGTTACGGCATCATTACTTCGGCAAACAATTCTCATCTTATCTACACCCATCTCCATTAAATGGGAGTGGTGATGACTTGAGTCTCACATATTCCATTTGAACCGAAACTAATTAAGGGAAGCTTTAATGGCTCATTAACAACTGTTGGCTCCATCTCTCCTCCAGACCAGCAACCAAAGTGGATTTTTGAATGAGATTCCGTGAAAGTTAAAAGGCTTTTGGGGTGAAGAAATGATAGTTGTAGGCAATTAGGACACGGCTGTAGATCTTGTTGTGGATGAGTCTGCTGGGAAATCAGGAAGCAGTGCTAGGGTGGATCAGCTTCTTGCTTTGTTAGGTATGATGGCTTAATAGTATGTAGAGAGCAGTTAATCCATTTTGTAAAGATTGCATGATTTACTTGAACTCACAAAAGGGTTTCTCTTTGATGGATTATATTTCCCTCTTTGCTGATGTTTTGGATGTGTTGTTTTGGATTCTGGTAGTTAGCCAGTCCCTCAATCTGATGATAACTGCATTAAAGCATTGGTTATAAATGATAGTTTTCCCAGAAATATTTGTAACACTTGAATAGATTGTTTTCTTTTGCACTGTTTTCCTTTTTGAAAGACATACATGCAAAACTACAAATATACAGCTATATTAAATGCATAGGTAATGTTTGTTTTATGAAAAACATACTAACATACACTATCTTGGAATTGATTAATGGTTTACTCTTGCTGGAGGAGGGCAATTTTTGATGAGTTTCCCCTCCATTTGAAGACCCCAAGTTGATCCTAGAGTATTTCCGAGGTCCTGCCAGTTCCTATGGTACAGTTTGGAAAAGATGTCAGTGAGAATTCATAAAAATTATCTCCCTTCTACTGGCAGAAGTGCCTTCTGTTGGCAGACAACTTAGGGTTCATACCATTATGAATAAGATCCATCGCATTCCTACAGTCTGTTTATATGGTATGAGTTATGCTCATATTATATCATACAGCTGTCACATATGTTAAATTGACATCAAGGCTAATCAAGATTAGATAGTCAAGGTTAGATAGTAGCCCCCCCCCCCCATTGGAGATTCTAGTCATTCTTATAGCAGTTATTAAATCTGTCATCACCTCAAATATCTATTTTCTCTTCTAAAGGTCCCAATATTATAAACCAGGATCTAAAGGAAGTGGACACTCTTTCGTATGTTTAATCATTTCAAGAATTTCTTGCAGGAGGTTTTGATAAGTAAGCATAACTAAACTGCATAAATAAGCTTTACACAATCACTTTAACATCACCAACAAATTTAAGTTTTATTATAAATATGAATTGCCATTAAATACTATGCATTTTATGCCCTGACCTGCATAGCTTCAGTCTTGTTTGATCTTCAATTCTTAGAAGCTAAGCAGGGATTGCCCTGGGTTTTTGCAGTATTTAGAATGGCAAACTCCAAGGCATAACCAAAAAGAACAACATACTGTTTGAAGTTAATGGTATGACCCCCTCATTAAGGTCAAGACATTCTGTGGTGACCTCAGCTGGGCCTCTGATGGAAATTTACCGGACAGTGAAGGATAGAATTGCCAATTTCCAGGTAGTGGCTGGAGGACTCCTGAGATCACAACTGATCTACAGGCAACAGAAATCAGTTCACCTAGAGAAAATGGCCCACACTCAGGCCCCACCACCAAAATATCCTGGTATTTTCTGACCTGGAGCTGGCAATCTTAGGAGGCATGATTTGAAGGAGAAAATAGATGTGGGAGGATAACTTGACCTTTCTCCAGTATGTTGCTTCTCCCTTCTCCTCAGCAGAAATTCTGGACAAATATTGTTGAAGGCTTTCACGGCTGGATTCAATTGGTTCTAGTGGGTTTTCTGGGCTGCGTGGCTGTGGTCTGGTGGATCACAGTGTGTAACAGACTTCCCTCTGTGATATACCTTTGAAGATGCCAGCCACAGATGCAGGCGAAATGTTATGAACAAGATCCACCAGATCATGGCCACACAGCCCAGAAAACCCACCAGAATCCTGGACAAGTGTTTGCTGTTGCTGAAAGAAAAATGGCCAAGTGATGGGAATGTAGGAGATAAACAACTGATGGGGAAGGGATAACAATGGACTTCTCACCTCCAAATCAAGGCTCTCCCTTTGCTGCTTTTTCAGCATTACTCAGAGACTGGAGATCTCAGATCTAGTTCTCCTCCATGCCTCAATTAATTTCACTATAAGTGGTCTCTTTCTTGGCAGTTTTAGCATAAAAGGAGGTCCAGGCCAGGCCACAGGGTGGGCTGAAGATTGCCTAGGATGGGAAGATGGCAGACAGAGCCAACCCTGGGCCACCACAGAAGGCGCTCCACACACTGATTACTCCTTACCTCAATGTGTGGATGAGCAGATGCCATCCCAGAGGAGAGAGTGACCAGAAACAGTGGTGGGATTCAAATAATTTAACAACTGGTTCCGGTGATGGGAATTCAAATAATTTAACAACTGATTGTTTACAAGCACCATTTTAACAACCAGTTCTGCCGAAGTGGTGCGAACCTACTGAATCCCACCACTGCCCGCGCAAGGAGGCAGCCCTCAACCTGTCCGTGCAAGTTGGTGAATGGCTCACTGAAAGTCTATATGACTAAGGATGGCAGTGTCTGACCTGTCTTAAGCCCACATGACCTGGGAATGAGGCACCCAACCTGCCTGAGGCCTACACAGCCCTGGGAAGACAGCCGCCCGAGGCCTGCATAGAGGAAGCTCCCAGCCCACCTGTCACTGTGCATGGCTTGGAACAAGGTGGCTGGCTCAGCACACACTCTGCCTCTCCCTCACATCCTCCTTTAGGAAGCTGCGGCCAGGACATTTTCTCATCTCAGTCTGCCTCTATATATGTGTATTTTTACTACCAAGGTGAGGGCCTGGAAACTTTGCACACATTTCTCAGGGGACTCTGCCATGGCTATAAATGTTAAAGCCATAATTTCACTGTTCTCTGTCCCACCCTGCACATAGGTCTTGAACTTATGCAGTGGAGGCTCTGTCAGCAGCATCATACCCAGGTTTACTTCACAGCCTGTGAGTCCTTCGTGTTCCCTACCACAAATCTTCATGACCTTGGTAGACATGTTGGTTTAGCAAAGCCTTCCTTCAGCATTCTGATACTGAATGTGTTTTCCTTGCAGCTGACGGATGCTAAATGTAGTCAGAAACGACGTACAGTTCAATGTTCTTAAGTCAAAACTTCCTTCAGTTAAACCAGAAAAGTGAAAAGGCCGACTTGCTAACATGCTTGCTTCAGAAACGAGATGGAGAAAGTGGCAATGATGTGTAATAGTGTGCACAAGTCCAAGAATGGGCACTCAGACCTTGGTGTGATGATAACAGGGGTGTTACATTTTCATCTGCAAAATGTTGGAGGGCATGGTATAAAAGAGATGAAGCGGAAGTTGAAGGAAATTAGGAGTTCTCAGTTTGTCACCAGCTTCCCAACAGTTATTAATTTGTATTGCTCCGCTGAATCCAGCAGTGCTCAGCCAGTCTATATTAGTGGAGGATTGGATTGGCTATCTTTCCCACCAGTTACTGAGGGCAGTGTAAGAATTAATGAACTAATTCATCTGTGTCTCAGCAGCTATCAGCACTGGTGACAGCTTTAACAGGGAAGGCAGAATGACCAGAGTGGGTTTTTTTAACCTTTAATGTCACTCCCCTTTTCCTGCCTCCTGCTTCACATTGCTTCACCAGAAAGTGTGGTTTTATTGTGTTTTGGCAGGATTCCAAATATTTTTTTCTCAAGAGAATCTAGATGTTAAAGTAATTTTTAAAAATTATTGGATAGTTCAGAATCTAGAATAAATAACGTCTCTCTGGACTTTTTGACAAAGGAGGTGCAGACGCTGGGGATGCCCAAACTGCATATGTAGTGAGATTTATGACCTTAGGAATGAGGGATGATTTTAAATTTCTCATCCCTCACTCCGCAAATCCGTTCCTGTTCCATTGTGACTTGCCCCTTCTACAAGTCAAAATGGGGATGCTTTATTTTTTGCATCATTTCCTGTTTTCTCTTGATGATTTTTCCTCATGAACGTCATGCATTTTTCAAGGTAGTATAGTGTGACATGCAGTCTAAGTGACTGAGATAATGGTTACAGTGGCAGGCTAGGATTTGAGGCATCCAAGTTGAATCCCTACTCTGCCCCAGAAGCTTGCTGGATGACCTTGAGCCAGTAATAAACATTCAAACATTATGTCTGAACTCTTTAATGGACAGACTTATTCTGTGGAGACCAGTTTTCTACAAGTGGCTTTTGTATAGCTTTGTATGTATAGCTTTTTGCATAGTTTTGTATGTGGATGAGAACTGAGCCAACAGCCTGACTGCAGAATTCTATAGTCAGTATCATAGATCTGGCTCCTACCCATGTCCTTTGGTTTTGAATCCTGAATATAACTAGTGGGATTAATTAATTTTAACACTATCCTTAGATGCTCCTGCTTCAGATTTAGATAGAGAATCTCACCCAGTCAAAGATCAGCAATGAAATCATAATGCTACATAGCCAGTGATGTTTGGCTGTATGTTAGTGAGGACAATGTCAATGGTTTACCAACCTGTTTTCAAGGCATACTGAGAAGATGTTCTTTGGCGTTGTTGAAAAACATTATTTTTTTAAAAAAAGATTTAGCTCAGCTCTGATACAGAGCTCTTTAATTTACCTGACCCCCCAAATTTAATCCACCTTTCTTCTAAGAAGCTCATAGACCCACTCCTGTTCTATCTTCATAGCAACCATGTGATTTCCCTGATTTAATCTGGCCTTCTAACCAATACACACACTGCCTTCTGATGTCTTTGTGCATGCCTACATTGGCCTACTCTCCTGTAAAAGAGCCAGTTAGTTTTATTTCTTAATTTTCAAGGGTTCGAAGTATATCAAGTTTATCCCAGATTTCGTCTCCTCCAATGTCTCTAGAGTGATATTGATATACAGCTGTCATGTATCTGGATGATCTAAAGTGGCTTTGTGAAGGATTTGAAAGGAAGAGCCTTAAGATAAATGTGAATAAAAGGCAACATCAGAAGCATATGAAAAGAAAGTGACAAGACATTTTTCTCTAGTGTTAAAAAGCAAAGCTATGGGGAAACTCAATGTCACATTATCAAGGTTCATATCTGATGTAAATAACTTGATTTCTTGTCACTTGACTTGACACTTGGTAAGCTGGCCCAACTGAAAAGCTTTCGTTCAAGAAGTTGCCAAAGGTTTTATTGTGCAATTTGATCCAAGAGTGAGACTTTGCTCATTCAAACGTGTATGCTACCAGCAAGTCATCAAATGGATGCTTGTGTGGACCAATACAGAAGATGATGTGAAATTTGATGGGTCAGATCCAATATGAGGACCTTAGGAAGATTATGCAAAGTTTGCTGATCTTTTTTTTAGTGGTTCCCCCATTCAGCTTTATTTCCTGGCATGTGGGACCCATGTGAAACAAAAGCTCACTCAAGAATGAATGGTTCCCCCCTCCCACTTCTGTGCTACATCATCCTGACCTGCTGACTATGACTCCACACAGGTCCCATGCCTGTGGGAATAAACTTTCATTGGTCAGAACAGACTAGAAGCGTAGGTTAAGGGGTGACATGATAACCATGTTTAAATATTTGAAGGGATGTCATGTCGAAGAGGGAGCAAGCTTGTTTTCTGCTGCCTCAGAGACTAGGACACGGAGTAATCGATTCAAGGTGAAGGAAAAGAGATTCCACCTAGACGTTAGGAAGAACTTCCTGACAGTCAGGGCTGTTCGAAAGTGTAATTTACTGCTTCGGAGAGTGGTGGAGTCTCCTTCTTTGGAGGTTTTTAAACAAAGGCTGGATCAGCATATGTCGGGAGTTCTTTGATTGTGTGTTCCTCCATTGCAGGGGGTTGGACTTGATGGCGCTTGTAGTCTCTTCCAACTCTATGATTCTATGATTCTATGGCTACTCAGAAGAGGGAAATGCCGGCAAAATGGGTGATTGTAAGCATGTTCTGGTGGCAGATCATGGGATCCGACGTGGTGAGATGAAGTCCTAAAAAATCCTTTAAATGAAAGTTTGTTCTATTGATTGTTCAGAGAAGAGCTGTCAAATTAGAAGTTAAGTGGACTTCAGAAGCTGGACTGTGTTTCTGGCTTGGCCATGAAATTGGATGCCAGGAATCTGACGCTAGGCAGCTAGTATGGTACAGTCATCAGAGCGCTGGATAAGGACTGGGGAGACCTCAGTAACTCTCACTTTACAATGACACTGGGTGGCTTTGCACCACTCACATTTTCTCAACCTAGTGTACCTCACAGGGTTGTTGTGAGGATGAAATGGAAGAAAGATGAGCCACGCACTCAACCCTGAGCTCCTCTGAGGGATGAGTTAAAATTAAAAATTGACTAAATGAACAATATATTCCCATTGTAGGTCACAGCTGTTTTGAAGCAGTATTTCTGCAGCTGAGCACTAACATCACATAGCCCATTTATGAATGCACTACTTACTCTCGGGTTTTCCGACGGTTTTTTGTTTGCATAGGGTGTCTCCTCCTGCAAAATGTTCCTAGTCAAGCCTTCCTTTTTGTTCCTGTGCAATCTTCATTTGGGGAGGTTGACTGCTGCCTCCCATCCCCCCACTTGCTGTCTGCAGTCTAGCATTACTTCACTAGACCATGCCAATTTCATTTCAATTTCACAGGGTCTATTGCTTCAGTGTTTCAAAAAAAGAAGAAAAAACTCTTTTTGATAGTTCTGAAATGGTGGCCCTGAGAAACAGCTGTGGTGTGGGCAAGGGAAGGTGAGGAGGAGCAAGAAAACCCGCAGAAAATTTAATGCACAGTGATTTCTTTCACTTCGCCTGTGAAGGGAGAATAAAAAGTCACACTTTAACAGCTTTCGGAAACCACAGAGATTCTCTGACCTGAGAGCATGGTGAGTTTCAAAGAGGGGAAAATGTGTGCATAACTGAGGATCAAACTCGAAGGGTATGTATGCTCAATGTGAAGGAGAACACAATGGCAATAGGCGTCATCACCAGAATGAAATTGGGAGCATGTCATGTTTCATGGTCCTCCATGTTAAAAACTCCCTGCTCCCTAGCCCCTTTTGATGAGGGATTTAGGCTTTCATTATATGTTAGTTTTCTATGCATTGGAGTGTACCGATGTGAACCATTCACAGATGTGATCTAACCCCTGTATTCTGCAGAATAGTATTGTCTCTGGGAGTACAGCTTCTCCTGTCTCAATTGATAGATCTGATTTAAAATGGCTTCTGAAAACTGGGAGGCAAATCCTGGAAATATTTGCTGAAAGAGGAGGAAGAGGAGTAGGAGTTTGTGCATGTATGAGAGAGAGAGAGAGAGAGAGAAAGAGAGCGAGAGACACCCAGTGAAGGGAAAATAAAGAGGTTGTTGCAAAACCCAAGGAGTGCCTCAGGAGAGTTCTGGTACACACTTCAACACAGGATGAGCTGAATACATTGCTTGAGAATGTTGTAGCTAGTGGCCTCATCTATCATGCTGACAAGGATACTGATAGCTATCTGTAGTGATTCATCAGAGACACAGCTGACTAGCAATGAAGGCTAGCTCACTGGGAGCTGAGGGGACTACTTGATATACCCCCCTCCCTCAAAAAGTCCAGTGTTTTAATGTGTGCATTGTTTCTGTCATGTTTTATTCATTATGTTTAATGGGACGCAAAACGAGTCTTGTATTTAATGTGGGTTATTGGGGCTGATCTTTGAATCTCCTGAGTCACGGATTGCACAACCCTGCAGGGAGATCTCCCCTAGCTTCCTTTCAAGTGTGTGTTTTTTTTCCCTGAGGTGCTGATGACCTTTGCCTTCAGTAAGGTAGTAAAAAGCGGCTTTGTTGCATTTTCAAGCTTCGTATGATTGCATAATATGTGGACTGGGGAACAATTGCCAGAATACAGCTGGGACTTGGCCTTTGGTACCATTTGCTTTGGGAAATTCACTCACTTGTAGATATTATGCAGCCAGACTTCTTTGAAAAAAGAAGCAAAACATCAGTCAGGTTATTTATAGAGGCAAATAAATGACAGCATGGCTGTAATGACTGGCATAATTTTAAGAACTTGAGAAGATAGAAATCTGTGACAGGTGTCCAAGGGAATAATAGGAAATATGCCTTTAAAACTGGCAAAGGTAGGTTGAAAAGGATTAGGAGCAAAAGAAATGAGTGAAATGTCTTCGACAGCACAACTCTCTTCCATTTTGTCTTCTTTATTGAGATAGTGGCAAAGAGGAGGACAGTATCCTACAGTCAAAAAAATTATATTATCAGCATTTTCACTGAGGAGAGAAGGAAGGAGGGCATGAGAATGAGACCTAGGCCATTTATGCATGCACTACTTACCCGACGACTGAGAAGCAGTGAGTTTTCTAACTTTGCTTCACAGTGGGGTTTTCCTGTTAACACCATTCTTTTTTCCCCTGCAGTTTTTTTTGGCTTCCCTTTCCTAGCCTGTCATTTTGACCACCCCAACCCTCTTTATAGTTGCCATGCAATCTGCATCTGGGAGGTTGCCTGCCGCCTGGGGGGGGGGGGTCTTTTGTCTAGGAATAGATTGCTGAAACAGCCTTGTCAACTTCACCAGCTTCACTGCTTCAGTATACTGCTCCAGTGATAGATTTAAGTGTGAATTTTTAAAAAACAAAGCCAGTGGGGAACCTCCCCAAACCTTTTGATTATCCTGAAATGGTGGCTGGAAGAATAAAAGGAGCTACCATGGGGTGGGCGGGGGAAGGTGGAGAGCAGCAGGGAAATGCAACAAAACAGGAAGAAAACAGTCACTCTTTCAGAAACTTCAGGGATCCTCTGATCTGAGAGCGGGGTGAGTGCCAAAGAGGAGAAAAGGTGTGCATATCCCAGAATCAAACCTGAAGGGAATGTACTCTCAAAGCAAAGGAGACCACACATGCATAAATGGTCCTAGTCTACACATGCACTAGAATCAGGTGGTATATTTCTGAGGTAAGTGAAATTCTGAGGTGGTAGGATAGGATGCCATTTCAGATTGTATGGAAGGGGGTGCTTAGTCTTAATGCTGCCTCATGTGAGAAGAGTTTTTGAAAGCTCCTTAAAGAGAAAACTTCCATTCCAGCCTTTTGCATGTTGTGTGAATGGTTCACTGGCAGGGAATTACTCACCAAGGCGAACTCTGAAACATTTGATTCCTTCACCTGTAGCTATGCCATCTCATTACTCATTTTGCTGCATGTATAGATTGGTCAACTTGAGGGATGAAGAGGCAGTGTGATACAGTGGTTAGAGTGTTGGCTTCTTCCCTGAAATCAGGAGCATTAAAAAGCAGTATTTCTAATCATGGAGAAAGTACTAGAGATGGCTTGGAAAATTTATGGACCTTTGGAGGTGATGTCTGGAAACGGAGGATACTGGGAAGTAGAAGCTCCGTGAGGATGTACTACCATAGAATATACCCTTTGCAGCTGCCATTTTCTTCAGGAAAATCAATCTCTGTAGCCTGAATATCAATTGTAATACTGGGAGATCCCCAGTTGGAGATTGACAACTCCACTAACAGGTTCTTTAAGAGCGACATAACATGAATTTCCTTATATTCTTTTTAAAAAATTATGTAAAACAAAGCAGATTACATAAAGCACATCTATATCACTATTCTTTTCTTCTTACAGACCGAAAATCCCATCCTGTTGCAGCTACAGCCAGACTTTGAAAAAATAAAATTGCCACCAAGATCCCTGCTTATACTTTGTGTGTGTGTGTGTGTGTGTGTGGGTTTGCTGTGCCACTTATCAGAGTTATTAGTTGGAGTGGCTGGAGGAGACCACTTCATTGTTTCACAAGCACAAAAAGAAAAAAAAATCCGCAGAACCTCTGAAGACTGAGAAGTGGCAGCTTAGATTACACAACCATCCAACACAGCCGTCGATAACAAGTTTGCAATCATGCTGGAAATTATAATGCCTGCATATTTACATTATAAACTGTGGGCTTGACTCCAGTTACACAATTGTTTATTCAAAGGGACAATAGGCGACTGGAATGATGATATACAAGCAATCTGTAGCACGGCACAAAGGAAACTTGAAATGATTCTCCCCCTTTTTGCGAAACATTTCTCCCCTTATGGGATGGTGAGAGCTTCATTTTGGCAATAGTTCATGAAGGGTCAGGAACAGGGGTGAAAATTTAGGCCCTTTAAGTGGCAGCTTCCATTTGGAATGCTGGGCAGAGCATGTTCCTCCCCTCTCTTCTTGACACAAGGAAGGCTGCACTGTGCTTCTGCCTCCAGATTGCCTTGTTTAAAATGGCTGCCACAACCATTTTAAAAGAAAGTAATTTCATCCCCCTCGGCATGTGCTTTACCAGGAAAGCCGGTGTGGTGTAGTGGTTTGAGTACTGGAGTAGGACTGGGAGTAAGAATAAAATGAGACAGAGGAGAACTCAGTACAGTGTCCTGAACAGCAGGGTGAACGTGATAGATTGAACCAATTAAATAGATGCCTGTCTGGAGAGCAACCATGTGTTAGAAGCGTTGCTAACCTACAGATGGGGAGCAGGAATTTACCTGGAATGGCATCTGATATCCATACTACAGAGATCACGTCCATTCAAGAAAAGGGAGTGTTGGTGTAACCTCAGCTTGTGCGTTCTGTGGGACAGAACTTGGAATGAATCTTTCAACCAATTCAAAACAGATTTTATTTTTACTTTTCACTTAACAAATCATATATCAACATAGAACTTCATAATACAACAAAACAATGACCTAATTCAAGTTTAGCAATTAACTTTTTCCTTTTTCACAGCTTGCCTACCCTAACTCTATTTCTTCCCTCTTGTATGTGGTCCAGGAAGTCTCTAGATGAACTCTAGGTGTTCTGGCCTCAGAATATGAAGGTCTCAAGAGAACTCCCACCAAATAAATACAGCACTTAAACTAGGTGTTAAGGGCCTTTAATTAAACTTTTAAGAACAAGCTCCCAGCCAGGCAGCCTCTCTTCCTTCTTCTGCCTTCTGTACATTCTGCACCCTTCTGCCTCTAGAGGCTCCATCACATCCTGGCTCATTCAATTCCTAGGTAGGGGTTACATTGACTCTATGAAATCATATTCATGCTGAGTTCCCTCCTTTTCTCAAATTCCACTATTCGAAGGCATTGCCACCAAATCTCCAGAATCTCTTCAAGCTAGAATTAGCAACCTTAACTCTGGAAAGCCCATGGGTAGGCTATAGGACAAGAACTATGTGAAAGCTTATCCCAACCTTATTCCAAGGAACTCAAGATGGTATACATCATTCTCTTCTCCTCTATTTTAACTTTTCAACAACGCTATGAGGTAGGCTGAATGTGTGTGTGTGATGGGCAGAAGGTCAACCACAGGGTTACCATTTGAACCCCCTGCCTGTGTGCCTATCCATTGCTGATGCTCAAGGAAGTGGCACAGTGGTGGTATTCAGTAGGTTCATCCCACTTCAGCAGAACCAGTTGTTAAAATGGTGCTTGTAAGCAACCAGTTGTTAAATTATTTGAATTACACCACTGAAATGACAGGAAAAAAAATGAGAGAGGAAACAGTGTTGGAACCCAGAAGTGATTTGTCTGTCTGGTGCAAGATTACCCAAGGAGTTTTGTGGATGAGTGGGTCTCCCTCTTTTAGTTTTATCCTCTGACACAGCTTTAGTTATCCCAGTTGTTGATGGTACTGCTTTATGGTCCTTTCTGCACAAATCTCCTAGAATGTTTCCAGAACATTTGTAAAATATGTTAAATCCCTCCCTTTGTTCCCATTAACCCTTTGGGGCTTTCCCCATTGACAGAGTTGAACTGGTTTCTACCTAGGTTCACCTGACATGATTCCTGACCGCCATTTTGTGATTTTCTCCCTTTTTGTTCTGTGTTGAATGGATGCTTCAATTCTTCACAGCATTCTCTACTCCTTTTATACTTGATGCTTTGAAGATTGCCCCCCACACACAAATACAAGAACAAACAAAGCAAGAACAAACAAACAGCATTCTCTACTCCTTTTATACTTGATGCTTTGAAGATTGCCCCCCACACACAAATACAAGAACAAACAAAGAAATGCTCTAAATCAGGGGTAGGGAACCTGTGGCTCTCCAGATGTTCAGGAACTACAATTCCCATCAGCCCCTACCAGCATGGCCAATTGGCCATGCTGACAGAGGCTGATGGGAATTGTAGTTCCTGAACATCTGGAGAGCCACAGGTTCCTTACCCCTGCTCTAAATAAACAGGTGAAAGGGAACTGAGTGAACTCAGAAGATGGCACTGAGGAAGAAGTTCAGGGAAACAGAGAAGCATGGGAAACATAGTCAATATATTGCACAGCAACTGAAGACACTTTCAAAACATTTCAGCCAGAGAATTGCTTTAAAAAGTGCTTCATTGAAAATGTTTTGAGGATGGAAATAAATCATTTTGGGGATGGAAATAAATCATTTTTGAGGATGGATATAAATCATAAAAACAATGTGGAACTCCATGGAGGAGTAGTTGTAACTACTATAGACAGGGCATTATCAGTGCCGACCTCCAGAATGTGGCATTCTCTTTCTATCACCCTTTGCCTTTATAACTTTAGAACACCAGGTAAAAACTTTTTATTTCCCCCAAGCTTTTCATAGATTGTACTCCCTTCTTTTCTATGTTGCTTTCATTACACTTTTTGATACTGGGATAACTGTTTTTATTATCTGTTTTTGGTTGTAGCTGCTGAGGGCTGCTCAACAATTATTTAGTCTGCTGTTTACTTGATATATTACTGTTTGGTTTTGATGTGGGCAGCCTACATGCTGAAAATTTGCAGAATATAACCAATTGCAATAAATACAATAAATGCCATAAATCCAGCCATTTTTTTTTCTGAAAGAGAAAAGCTTAACTGAATTTCCATGGCTTTAAATCAGGCAAATCACATCATGCTATCTGAAATTCTATTTCTTTTCACATCCTGTGCCTTAAAAAGAAATGAATTTGTCTCAGGGTGACAAAGACAAGCATTAGGCCTATTTTCTTCATGACTGTGTTAACAGATGCTGGTGGAAGAAAAGCCATCAACCAAGAGCCAGATTTTGTATTTCTTTGTCAAAACCTGCAAATGGAAGAAAATCTCAGCTCGGGCCTCCTGGCAGTCTTTCACAGGAGTGTCACATTTCATGGAACTGCTGTTTGTTGGAATCCAAGTCTGGTTTGGTCGACTGGAGAATTTCATTATGCGTACTGAAGAGATGGAGAATTCATGTGATAGCAGTCCTCTTGTCATTAAGGAAATCCTTGCTTTGCAGAACCACTGGTTATTTCACTGCACTGAGACACCTCTTGGGATTTAAGAAAGCTGTATGGATTTATGCCGAAACAAAAGATAATAATTGATTTCTCAAGAAACATTAACTGAAAATGCATCTTCTGAAACATATAAGAAATTAAATGATGGCAAAACATTTGGTTATTGAAATTGCTATATTATTTTCTTTGAAAATGTATCTCTGCTTGTCCCCCAGATCAGGGGGGCTTTACAATCAGCTGGAAGATGAGTAAATACAAAGCTAATCAACTCGTAAAATCACAGAAGAAAAAGAAATCTCTGGTTAAAATCAACTATCCAGAGAAGTAAAATGTACTTTTGTGTGTGTAGATTCAAACTGAAACTACTGCTTGCCTCTGTGTGATTCCGCTGCCATGAAAACTCCACGACAGCAGAACTGGAACCATTTTTCCTGCCTTGCAGCTCTGGCCTGCCCCATGAATCAACAGGCACTGAGTGTTTGACAGAATCGGTGCCCCCCACCCCCGTCTAAAATCCATGTGTGTTTGAGAGAATCACCCCTCTCCCAATTGGGGCACTTTCAAACACCCCCATCTGTCTAAAATCCATGTGCATTTGAGAGAATCGCTCTCCTCCAATTCAGGGCACTTTCAAACACACACACACACACACACACACACACACACACACACACACACACACACACACACACACACACACACACACACACACACACGTGTGTCTAAAATCCATGTGCACTGATATTGATATTGTTCAGTCAGACTTTTCATTATAGCTCCTGACTGCCTGCGCTATATCTCACCTCACTATTAAAGCAACTCAATGTCTTTTGTTTTTGAGATTCTGTAAGTAAAACACTTTGTAATTGTCCGACTGAAAATCTCCTAATGCAGTCCATTTTAGTTTATTCCCTCCCAGGACTGAAATGTTTAAACATTCAATTTCCCATTTTAAAATTTCCCATTTATCTTGATTTGTGCTTCTTAAGTTCCGTGTTCCAATTTATGTGTTGAACATCCATTCACATCTACAATGGAACATCTGTTGCACTTTAGTGATACATGCATTCACCCAATGGTTGATGATTCGTCATCCTTTAAAACACTGGAACATTGGTAGAAAAAATGGTAGAATTTTTGTTGTGCATGAAGAAGATCCCATGTTGGGTAGTGGGCAATGTGAAAGACCTCTGCTTGAGACTTTGGAGAGCAAATGTCTTGATAGACCAGGGGTTGGCACCCTTTAACATCCAAAGAGCCATTTGGACCCGTTTTCCACGGGAAAGAAAACACTTGGAGCTGCAAATACTTTTTGACATTTAAAATTAAGTTAACACTGTATGTGTGTGTGTGTGTGTGTGTGTGTGTGTGTGTGTATAACCTTTATGCTTTGTATAAACAATTATAGTGTGTTGCTTATGAAATCCATGAAGTGCTACAAATGCGCAAAACAGGCGGTGCAAAAGGGACCCCTTTTATAACAGATGGCTCGGTAACGGCAACTACATACATGCTGTCACTTTCCCCGTTCCTTGCAATTTGCCCTGACCAAGCCGACTCCACCAGTCTTCTTGGCCCGTATCAGACTAACCCTTAGCAGGCATAAAGCCCCATCCCCTTCTGCCTCAATCACCACCTTCGCCTGTTGGGGAAAAATGTGCCACCGGGGCTTTTTGGCACAGGCATGAGCTCCTCCTATGTCTCCTATAAGCTCTACTTGGCTTGTTTTCCCTCCCACCCTCAATCTATTCTCCCACCCCTATTTTCTAATTCTCCTCGCTATCTCTTCTGTGCATTCTGGTACTTGTATTTCCAATTTTAAAAGTCCCTTTCCAGGCAGCAGCAAAAAGGTGAATGGACACCTTTGTTACCCAGAAAGCTCCATGTCGCCATGTCTCTGTTTCCGTAGAACTGGTGTGAGAATTACATCAGTGTTTCTGATAGAGAGGCTAAAAAGAAGGCGGGCCCTTGTGTGTCAGGGACCAATGGAGGGCAAGGAAGGTGGATAGGAGGCGGGGCTTGAGCTGTCAGTCACTGTTCGGATCTTGGGGAGGGGGAGTGAACAGCTCATAGCAGATCAGCCGCCATCGCTGTCGCCAATTGGGTTTGGGCGGGAGGGACTGGCCTCTGCCATTGTATGGCGGGAACCACCACCGCCCGTCTTCTCCGCTTGATACCAAAGCCCCAAGGAAGAACTTCTCTGCTTCCATGGCCGGTGGGCTCCTCAGCAGAGGCCGGAGGAGGGAGGCCAGAGGGAGCCACAGTACAAGGACGAAAGAGCCGCATGCGGCTCAGGAGCCGTGGGTTGCAGACCCCTGTGATAGACCAAGGCTCTGCTTCTATACAAGGCAGTTTCTTGTGTTCAAGGTGGCTTCAGTCATTACAGTGAAGCATAAAAAAAGAGGTCATGTATACAATTTGAATTTGGGTATTTTGTTTTCATGCTTCCTCTTCCACCCTCCTCCTCTCCAGAAGTCCATGCATTCTAAATAAACACATGTAGTTGCCTTGTACTAAAGGAGAGGACTGCTCCATTTCATTTAGCATAAGCTGATTTCCATCTTGTCAGGCAAAAAAAGAGGTCTTTTTCACCACTGGTAGCTGAGATCCTTTTAACCAGCAATGCCAGGTATTAAACTGCCTCGTAAGCATTTGCTCTGCTACAGAGCCATTGCCCCTCCATGCGCATTTAGGTCATTCATTTTCTCACTCAGCTAAAGTTACCACTGTTGATATTCCTTGAAGTATGGAAATGTGGTACAAGAAGAAGAGTTTGGATTTATACCCCACTTTTCTCTCCTGAAAGGAGTCTCAAAGCAGCTTTCAAATTCCTCCCCCTTCTCTCTCTATGACAGACATCTTGTGAGGTAGGTGGGGATGAGAGAGTTACAAGAGAACTGTGACAAGCCCAAGGTTACCCAGCAGGCTTCATGGGTAGGAGCAGGGATAAGATAGTTCACCAGATAAGAGTAGAAGAGTGGGGAATCAAACCTGGTTCTCTAGATTAGAGTCCAGCTCTCTTAACCACTACATCACACTGTGAACATCGTAATTTTGGTGCTCCTACAGGATAAAGTTATCTATAGAAGCTGTCATCAATCTGAGAGAACTGATTTAAAATCTGCTCAGTTAGTTGACCTAAAGATAGATACTTTATATGGTGAACAGTGTAGAGCCTGACATACTTTATAAAGATACAATAAAATCTTCCTTGACATCCAGTGTCATAGTATTAGTTGGGTTGAGCTACTGATTCTGTCATGGGAAATATCCACCTTGTTCAGACAATCAAACTTTGTATCCTAAATGTACATTTAGGATACATTTGTGTATTTGAAAAGCAGCTCAACTGCCACATCTGTCTTCAGAGTTGTAAACAGTAATATGATACAATAGCTCCCTTGAACATTAAGAGATCTGAGGGAACTTAGTGCATACATTTACAACTTAATTCACAGATTGTCATTCAAATGCTGCTCAACTTCTGAATTCTTTTTTTTCAGATACAGAGGTGAGAAATATGAAAAAAATATGTCAAGAAATTATGTTTGAAGGGAGGTGTTTGAACATTGTGTGTGTCTAGCCTGTAGACAACTTTGGAATTTTAAATATGGAGTACAATTGAATCTGATTCTTGGCCTCATTCTCAGGTGGTCATGCTATCCAGATTCTGGTCAAGCTTGACAGTGAGGATGGAATACATGGTATGACCTTGGACAATTTAATGGACTAAAAATTATACGAAGAAGAAGAGGAGTAGTAGTTTGGATTTATACCCCACCTTTCTTTTCTGTAAGGAGACTCAAGGAGGCTTACAAACTTCTTTCCCCTCCTCTCCTCACAACAGACATTGTGTGAAGTAGGTCGGGCTGAGAGAATTCTGAACAACCTGTGACTAGCCCAAGCTCACCCAGCAGGAATGAAGGAGTGGGGAAACAAATCTGGTTTACCAGATAAGAGTCTGTTGTTCATGTGCAGGAGTGGGGACTCAAACCTGGTTCTCCAGATTAGAGTCCACTGCTCTTAACCGCTTCACCACACTGGCTTTAGGGCAATAGCGGTGGGCATATCAGGGCACAAAAGCATTGTGCAGTTACACATGCTGTCCTGTTCTCTGCATTGCATTAGGTCATTTGTTTCTTTAGATATCCGTTCTTGATTAGTAGTCTGTTTTAGGGGTCCTTTTGAAGTCTGGTATCCTCACTAACATCAAACTGTGATTGTTTACAATGTAAACTTCATTTTATACAATCACTGCAATAAAGTGGATACCACCATTTTTGGTTTCTTCTCCTTTGCTCCCCCTATCAGAGGCATCAGACTCAATTTATCTAACTTGCTAGCAAGGCAGCCCTAACAGCGTGTGGGACTGTAAGGGTTGAGGCCGAGGGGGAGCTGTCCAGCCAGGATAAATGCTGAAGCAGAAAAAGGAACCATTAAGCAGTGCTGTTAAGAAGAAGAAGAAAAAATCTTATTTTCTCTTTTACCCATTTTGGCTCTGGAAAGTCAGCAATCCATTTCTTTACCTCTTTTTAGGAATTTGGAGTCAATTTTTAATCAATTCTGTTCCAAAATAAATTTTAAGACAGAAGGAGCAGGAAGGAAGGTTCTGCAAAATTTCAGAATTTTACTATGTAAATGTACAGAAGCAGGCAATGTCTTCCTAAACCTTCCTCCTATTACAACACCATCCTGTTGTGGGAACATGAAACAATAGCATGGGGTGAACTTATGAAAAGGCACATTAATTTTTCTGCAAGGAGAAATGAAAAAGAAATTGTGAGCACCCCTTTTGCCTGCCATACCTGCAGGTTAGGACACCTTGCCCATGTAGGAACTGGACTACCTTCAGGAACTGGACTACCTTCAGGCCATGTAGGAACTGGACTACCTTCAGGAACAATGAAGGCATGACTCTGGCTTCCTTTTATATACTGTTTACTTCAGGTCAGACAGTTAACTCCTGCTATAGCAAACCCAGGCTCTATACATCACATTTTTCTCATCCCTTTCCTGTTTGCCCCAAAACCTCCTAGTTGTCCCCTGTCTCCCTTTGATTCCTCTCAGGATGTTCCATCCCCCCAGGAGCTTCCTGCTCCAGTTTACTGGTGGCTGGTGGGCTGTCTGTTGAGCCCTGCCACCCTGGGATTGGCCCTTTAGCTTTTCTGTCCCTCCGATTGCAGTCTGGCTGGAGCTGTGTCAACTCTGTCCCATTCTCTGAAACTGTTGAAGGCTGCTGATTGCAGCTTGGTTGGGGCTGTGCTGGCCCTGCCTTTCTCTCTGGAACTGTTGAGGCTTGCTCCTGGTTCTTAGGCTCTCCTGCCAGTTCTCTGCAGTGTCTCCCAGCTTCTGGCTTCCTGAAGATCCCTGCTCTTGTTGGTAAGCCCAAGGATGGAGCTGCCTGTTGTGGGGTGTTCCATGGTCCTGGGCAGGCATCTGTGTCTGGGAGGAGGATGTAACAGGTTGTTGGGTGCTAGGAGGCAGAAATCCTTTTCTAAATAGAGAGGATAAGAGAAATGAATGGTTACATCTGAAAAAATGGATTTTGGGAAAAAGAAATTCTCTCCATAACAATGCTACCATTTGGTGAGGTAGCTAGGGCAGGTAAATACCAAGGAGTCACCCTGAAGAATGGGTAGTGGCAAAGTCCAGGCAACTATTGGAGAATGTTCTGTGCAGTCCCACACAGTTACACCTGTCTGTGCAATCCTATGCAGTCACGTCTGTCTAAATCCATTAATGTAGAAGGATTTAACTCTGCTCTAAGGATTGCACATTGCTGCCGCTGCAGCATCACCTCTTGCTTCATCAGTGGAACTGGTCCTAACTTTACTTGTGGCAGGGGGAGAAAAGCCTTTTAGAAACCAAACATTTTCTGAAAAGATGGCAGCACAGCCTAATTTTTTTCTAGATCTTTCCTCCCACACAACACATATACACAAATGGAGTCCAAAATTTTACTTGCCTTTTGCTGGCAGTATATCATTAATCTGGCACAAACAGTTTCTCCATCGGGCATACACCCCTACTTCTTCAATGGAAATCTGATCACTTACAATTGACTAGCGGTCAAATAGTATGCAGTTACTCCAGTGTAAGTTTATTGGTTTGAGTAACTCTCCATAAGATTGCATTTGAAGTTTTCATGACATAAACACTCGTACCTCATGGTTTATCTGCATCCCAAATGGTGGGATGATTTTACCATGTCAGAAGTTGTATGTCATCAGCAGAGGCTTCGACTGGAAGTAAAAATGACCTTCAGAGCATTATATCCTGACTCACACACATTGGAAAACCATAGATATGCTGGCTCTGGGTAACTGACGGCTATGGGGATGCTACAGTTTGTTGAACCGTTCAAATAGTTGTTCTATTCCTGTCTTTTTGCCTCTTGCTGCTCCCTCCCCCAGTCCCATTAGGGGCCTCTGCAATTTCACATTTGAGAGATTCATGAAGCTAGTTGTATTTTCAATCTTTCTTTTGAAGTCAGGCATCTCAGGCTGTGCTAAGATTGTGAATGCTTCCTTAGGTTATAACCTGAATTTACAATCTTGACAGCTCTGCTCAGGCGCCATGCCAGAAAGTGCTGGGTACATTTAAATAACGATAGGACGAATGGATGCTCGTTCCTAAGGGACAACTGGAAACAAGTTGGCCTTTCAAAAATGTTGGGTTGATGTGCTTTCCGAGGAACATCAAGGCCTAAGTGTGGCAATCTTACAGTAAAATATCTCTGGGGATCTCTCGTGAATGAAAGGAGTGATGTGATAAAACTATGGGAAACAGCCAAAATAAGGAAGAAGGATGGATGTGGTAACAGCAGATTCTGATTAGATAAGCTGCAAGTCTTGAGAAATAATGTCTCTATAGAAAGGAAGATGGGTTATTATTTTTTTTGTAGCCTTCACGCTGTAGTGTGAAAGGACACTTTAGTAGTAATTGCTACAGCATTTAAGTATGTGACAAGTATTTACTGCAATCTGAAAGTCTGAGTTGGCAGCAAATGTTATTGAGCCTTAGATCTCTCTCTCCACCTGTCTAAACTACACTAATATCGGAGAACAGGTTCTACTAGACCTTATGCAGGAGTACTAAGTTTCTATAATTAGAAATCTGAAGTAAGAGCACTGAGCTATCATAGATTTTAGACACGATTCTTGCACCTTTCCCCCTCTATTCGTCTCTGCTGTCCTTGAGCACAGAATCTTTACAAAAAGATGTCATTAGAAATGTGGAGACAAGAAACTTGTAAGGTCTTGCTGGGGAGGCAGTTTCCCATTCCTTGTTGATTTTATTTCCATATTGTTACTCATGGCTGGCTTTCCCTGTCCCCTTCTTACTAGCTTTCTCCATGTTCTACCCTCTCAACACCAGTACAGCTTTGCTCTTTCCTCCTTTCTTTCCTGATGGACCAATATGAATTTTCTAGGAGGGCAGAGAAGTGCAAGGTGGCATGCAAGGGAGGGCAGGGAGTGAGAAGTGGCATGCAATGGAGGAGGGGGAAGGGGGCCCGGCATCTGGACATGGCCCACCCACACTAGCGGAGGGAGGGGGGTGGGGTGGCATGCAAGGGAGGGGAGGGAAGAGGAGGAGGCCCGGCATCTGGACCTGGCCCACCCACCCTAGCGGAGGGAGGGGGAGGGAGGGGTTCTCCCTTCTCCATCAGTGCTTGCCCTGTTTTCCCATCCTGTACCTGTTCCTGTTCCTGCTTTTGTTTCTGTTTCTTTCCTCAATTATGTTTGGTTCCATTGTCTTGCATTTTCTGCTCCCCCCACATCTACTCCTGCTGCTGTTGTCCAACATCTCCAATATACTGTTGGGTGCCATTTTGAGTTGATATAGCAACCCAAAATGCCACTCATACTATTTTTTCTTTTTAATTAAAAAAAAACCGAATGTATTTATTTTTGCACATTTTTGTATTTCCCTAGTTCCCTAGTTCCTCCCAGGTTTGCAAAAAATACACACCCTAATTTTATGTGGCCCCATTGGACAGATTTTTTGATCCATGTGGTGGGACTTCCAATCACTGTTAAAAATATGATCATCAAAGAGCATGACTTTATTTTAAGTTGAGATGGTCAGATGGATTGATTTGCAATGGAGCTTAATTCTCCATGGTTGCTTGAAAGAGGTCACACATTAGATTTTTTTTTGCACTGAGCCATTGAAAGAAGGCTTGGTTTGGGGGTTAGAGATTCAACCTGAACCATGATCACCTTCTTTTCAAAGGTGAAAGGTGAAATGATGCAATCACTGAAGCTAGGTAAAGCAGCTGTAAAAAAAGGTCTTTCTTCCAACTCAGCCTAACTTGTAAGATTGTCCCTCAATTGATACAGCTGACTTGGTCACCTGCATCCACACCACAGAAACATCGAGATCAGACTAATGCACTATACATTGGCCTCCCATCAAAATCCACAAGGAAACTCCAGAATGCTGCATATGACTCCCATTCTTCTGTCACTCCACTGGCTGCTCATCAGTAGAAGTTATTGGTTATCACATATGAAGACCTTCAGGCCATGGACCTACATATCTGTGAGACTGCTTCTCCCCCTATGCTCTGCCATGACAGCTTTGCTCATCTGAGCAGGGCCTTGTGAAAATACCAACCTGCAAATGGGCAAAAGCAACCACTGCCCCATACATCTGCCTTCTCTGTTGTGGCCCCTACATTGTAGAATGGGCTGCCAGAGGAGGTCAGGAAGGCCTCCGTTCTCCTGGCTTTCTGCAAACTATGTCTGGTGCCTGTAAACTAAAAAGAGAAGTATATCCACCCAACTCCCTTTTCCTTCAAACATCCCCAAACTTTAGGATCACTTCACACTGCTTGAAGCAATTCCTTCTTAGAAATAGGGATAGGAATTCTTCTCCCACACACAGTATAAAATACCCCTCCTAACTTGAGAATGGGCCCACAAACTCTGGCCCTTTCCACACGGGCCATTTACAGAGGCCCAGGGACAGCAAAAACGCCATCCCTGGGCAGCTGTTCGCACAGGCGGCGCTGCTGCATTGCAGCAGCGCCGTCCTGTGCAGACCTGAGCGGCGTGAAGGCACTGCTTTCCACCTCCCTTCCTGAGGGAGATTTTTGGAAAGCGCCGCCTTCCCATCGACATCCCCCCCACTCACCTCATCCTCCAGTGTCAGTCTGGAGGGCTGCTGAGACCCGCCCTGCTTCCCTCTGACCCCTGGAGGAGCCGCCTCTTCTGTGCTGGCCTCTGCAGGGGCCGCTTGCATGCTCCCATGCGAACAGCCCCCTCCCCTCCACCGGCATAATTTCTGCCGGTGAAGAGGCGCCCTTTCCGCTGTGCAGAAAGGGCCAGTCAGTTCATTCAGTTCTAGTCAATCTGTCCAAAAGATGAACTAATTGTATTATTAGAACCTGGACTAGGAATTCTTCTTTCCCTACAAGATCATTCCCCTCTGTGGCTAGAATACGGTCCTTTCGCACAAGTACCCTCTCCCTGGCAACACCACAGGTCTATACACAGACACTATATATGTCTGATCACCCTGGCTCTCAGAGTTCCCACTCCCCTACATTCATGTCAGAAGCTCTGCCTTCCTAATCCCGCCCACTCCCAGCCTGTCACTCACACACTCAGGCTCTGTGAGGGATTCATATGTTGCAGTCAGGCTTTAGTTTGCCTCTGCATGCTGCTTGGATCCATCACACCAAAGGAAGTCAGTTTCGGGTAGCCCAGTTAAAGTTGACTTGGCCTTCCCTCCTTCTGAGGTCAGTAAAATGAGAACCCAGCTTGTTGGGGGTGGGTGGGGGTAAAGTGTAGACCACTGAGGAAGGCAATGACAAACTACCTCATAAATATAGTTGGCCTAGTAAATATTGGGATGTGATGCCACCCCATGGTAATTACCTTTACCTTTTAAGGCTGTCCTTCATTACACCCTATGGGCAAGGCTGCCTTCAATTTTACCCTATGGGCAAGGCTGTAAGCCATTATTCCCTGTGTGCAAGACTGTCCTCCTTTATTCACTAAGGGCAAGACTGGGCTTCATTTTACCCTATGAGCAAGGCTATCTTCCATTATTCCCTATCAGTAAGACTGTCTTCCATTATACCTTCTGGGCGTGTCTGACCTCCATTATTCCCTATGGGCAAGGCTATCCTTGTGTAATCCATTCCTTGGATATATGTGCATGTCAGTTTGATGGAAAAGGGGTTAAATGTTTTGAGAATAAAGATGGGTTGGCATGAAAGGATTCAGAGAACTTGAGTATACAGATTGCTTGGTATATAATGTTTGAAATATCATGGCAGTGCAAATATTGTGTGCAAGTAAACACTTTCAGCAGTAGATTATGAAATAGCCACTACATTTTTTTTTGCAAGTCATGGAACATTCAGCCTGAATTGAACGTTTTTTTGTGTGAAATCCAATTTTACCCTAATTTTTTTATTTCTTCATTTCTGCAAGTTAGTTCTTCAGGTAAATCTTTGTAAATGACATTCTTGGAAAATACTTCTTTTCTGCATTCGAGGCTTGTCTGTATCCAAGAATCTTTATGATTTCTTCTCAACCTAATGGTACTTAATAGATGCAGCTGCCAGAAAAGAAAATTGACAGGATTTTCTATTAGAATGAGACAAAGGTGATTTGCTAGAATAAGCACTACCCTTCTTTGTCTAATCTCATTTTTCTTTAACTAGGATTTATAATGCTTTTGCTGCTATTTTCTCTGAATGTCGTATGTGCATTAAGCTAAACATTCATAAAGCTTTTCCTCTCTTTTTTTCTTCCTACATTCTCTTCCTCTAATTAATTCTACACTTCCCTTCACTGCTCAGTCTTTTAATTTTGGTTTTATCTTTCATTCTTCTCTGTCTTTCCCTCCATATATTCACTTACAGTGCTAAATCTTGTCACTTTGCAACACAAAGCAATCTTCCATTTTTGGGGGGACGCAATTTAAATTCCATTAATTCTTTCATTATCTCTTGCATTGCCTATTGCAACCTCCTTTGGCACAGCTAGAGTTTTCTCGCTTTGCATTTGTGGCCATGATTGCCATGATTGTCTTCTATTAACTTTTCAGTGTCTTCAGTATCTTGCTCCCAGTTATTTATCTGCTTATCTCTCTATCCTCATGCTTACTGCTTAGAGCTGAATCCAAATGAAATTCTGCAGAAGATGGGGAGCCCACTGCAAAACCCAGGGCATCTAGTGGTGACTTTAAAACTATGCTATGGAACCTGCCAAATCCAGGGGCTAAGTTGCAACCCTTGATCCTCACTCAGGTTTCCCTGATGGTACCAATCTGAAGTTGGCAATCTTATGTTGGGATGTATTATAAGAGGAATATTATAAGAGGAGAAGAGACGTTCATGTTTACCTCATAATGTGCTGTTTTGCTCTTTCCGACAAACACGTCACAAAAAAACTGGGAAATCTGTATCCTGTCTCAAGGGCTCATTCCGCACATGCAGAATAATGCACTTTCAAACTGCTTTCAGTGCTCTTTGAAGCTGTGCGGAATGGCAAAATCCACTTGCAAACAGTTGTGAAAGTGGTTTGAAAATGCATTATTTTGCGTGTGCGGAAGGGGCCAGGGTTTAATGAACTCTAGGACAGCAGTTGTCATGTTATCACTTTGTCCCTCCCCAAAACGTATCCCTCCAAATGAATATTTTTTCCAGCAGGAATCTGTTATGCAGACTTACCTCAGCATGCAAATGGTCTTTTTTGTTCAGAGGAAGTGGTCCATTTCTTCACTGAGCAATGAACTGAGGCCAGCAATGTAAGATGGAAGTTAAACTATAACTTGAGTATAACTTGAGGCTCAAGTGTAACTTGAAGCTTCTGCTTTATCCATTCATTTCCCAGAGGCTGTGCTCTTTCATTTCTGGGAAGTATAATCCGATCAGTCCCCTCCTTGTCTTCTCTCTTTGCCAGGTCTATTTGCTGCTGTTATGAATCCATGAATATCTTACAGTCTCTTTTACAAGTTATAGCCCAGCAGGTTACATGCAGGTTAGCTGTTGGATAGTGTGCTCTTGTCAGGAACAATTTTTCCAGAAGGGTTTGTAACTTATTTGTAACTTATGTACTGAGACATCAAGTGGGCAGCTCTGTTAAAGGAAACAAATGAAGACAAGGCCTGTTGTAGGATCTGAACTGTGCCACTGAAATGTCTTTGGCTGTGATAAGGCTTCAAACTGTCTTAAGGTTCAAACAAGAAACATGGCAGTGCATTACTATGACGGCTAATATGAGTGTGTGTATGTGGGGGGAACTGCAGGCCTTTCAAGAGAAGATGCTTCCAAATTTTACCTTGGATTTCAGAGTTTTGAAGAGCTCTCTCTGGGTCCTGAAGCAGAACGAACACAAGGAACATGTAATTTCCCTGTTTTGCTCAAAGCTCAATGAATGCATAATTTGCTGCAATGTTTGATTTGTATGGGTTGGATCCAGATGAAATAGGCAATTTCCACCCTTTCCCTTTTCCCACAGCAGACCTCTCTCATATTTCTCTGGGTCCTCTTTCTAAGGCCCCTTCCGCACATGCAGAATAATGCACTTTCAGTTCACTTTCACAATGGTTTGCAAGTGGATTTTGCTATTCCGCACATTTGCAAAGTGCATTGAAAGTGGATTGAAAGTGCACTATTCTGCAAGTGCAGAAGGGGCCTAAGTGGCCTATTCATGTATAACCCTTGATGCTTGGAGCATGCCCCTTAGGTATTGAACTTACACATATTTATTCCAGAACCAAAGTAGGCAGAATACAGAGAATCATACGCTCACAGAAACACCCACACTCGCAGAGCAAATGCTAACACCTAGACAACATTTAAACAGTGTAATAATGACAAAAGGGAACAAAAGAAGTGTCAGATTAAAACCTACAAGTCTGCCCTGAATAGGATGGAGGTCCTGGCTGGACTGGCACGAGGACACAAAGCAGGGAGGGTGGCATGGCAGGTGACAAGTGGCAGTCAGAAAGAAAGGAAAGTGGAATGGAGATTAAGACTGCCTTAAAATCTCTGAGGGTCCTGTGTATTCCCAAAAAAATGCTGCAAAGTTCTGAAGGGGTTCAGGGCCATTTTTGTACAATGAAAATGCTGGGAGTTGGGTAGCCACTGCACTCCAAGGTTGGAATTGAAGTGGAGCCCATTGAATTTTATTGGTCAGTTGGGATGCGAACTGATAGCTAGGAAAAATTTGAATGGGAAAAATGCCACGTGAAAAAGAGGGGTGAGTTATAGGAATGCAACAGGCCACCTTGTGGTCTGGAGGGTGGCCAAAAGACTGGAAGGGGCAGATAGTTCTTTTGGGGTGAAATAATGGGCTTATAAGGGGTGATTGTCAGCTGAATCCTTCCCTGTGTTAGGGCTGGCTATCAGACTTAATCATTGATACATTGTTGGAATTTTAAGTGGAGAAATAGCTGACTTCATTACTTTCAAGCAGACCCATTCAGGCTGGTTATGCTAGAAATGTCTGCAAACAGAGTGGAATTTTACTGGGTCCCTGTCTCAGCTTTATTATGTGCTGTATCACAAACCTTGGAGTGGGAGAAGTGAACTAGTAAATAATTTGGGGGTTCCTTTTAGCAGGGTTCCCCCATACCTCATCACCTAGGAGTACCATTTTTGGGAGGTCAGTGGGTTTTATTTGGAGAAGGGAGGCAAAAGCATTTTAGTCTGCAGATGGGAAATTTAATTTGGATCCAGTCCATTGTGTTTTTGCTTCATATTTTTTATGTGCTTGTGTGCATTGATAAATCACAGCAAAATTCAATCATGATGCCATCATATGTATGACATCATTGAGGCGATGAGTTTGTGATTATATGTACTGAATATAACATTGGAAAAACAATTATATGTTATAGTATACATAATGGTATTGAAATTTATTTTGTGTATGGGGTATTTTATATTGTGCACATTGGTACAACACTGCACAAAAGCATCTTCATTCAATTCTATAATGATCCAATCAACATCACTTTTTTGTAGTGTCAGTTGACATGTGCACTATACTAATCAAGCGAGGGTAAAAAATAATCTGTATGGATGGAAAGCTGTGGCAAATTGTACATTCTCCAGTTCAATAATTAATTTGAGACATTTCTCTCAGTAAAATGAAAATTAAGGGACAGGAGAGAGTGCAGTGCAAACTTATGAGACAGTATATTGACAAAATATGGAAAATCTGTTAACTCTTTCATGCAAGTAAATTGAAAGAAACTCATGGCCAGAATCTTCCTAACTACAGATGGGTATTGGAATGGAAAGGGTGGTAGTGGTGATAATGTATTTTCTGAATGTGTTCGTTGTATAAAAAGTAATCTGTCATCATGATCAATGAATAGTTGATCAATAGTCATTACATCTGCCATTTTGAATGATTAATATTATATGTGTATCTCCTTATATTGTCATGCAACACAAAGTCAAAACTATGCCTTGGATCCTTTGGCTAGCAAAATGTAGTCCTCCATGTCAAAGAATGTCATTCCAGCTCTAGCTACTTTCTGCTCTTACAAAGATGTATTTGATGGGAGCGGAGCAGGATTACACTAGAAAGCACTCAGTGGTAGGGGAATGCGTTTTGTAATGATGGACCACACTCCACAAGTAGAAGGAAAGAAGCCATAGTGTGATGTATCCACCAATCATGTTTGACAGAGTTGACTTAGGAGTGGATAGAAGGATGTGTCACAAGCATCATACACAAAACACTTGAAATCAGTTCATTTGCTGCTTCCACACAGGCACCTTTGTGCTGAGTCTCCCATGCCACCACAAATGGCAAAAGATTAAATAATAACAACATGTAACGGCAAATATTATTGATAGCATTGGGAAATTTTTCCAATACTTCAGGTGAGTGGAGATTACTATCATATGGAGACTACTGCCACATTGAGCGATGTAATTAAAGTATCTTCCATGTGGCTGCGGGATCTTTTGTATCAGCCCTTAGATGAACAAGTGAAGAACTTAAACAATAGAAATCCCCAGAAGAAAATAAAGTCAGTGTGTCTTTCCTTTGAAGCAGTAAGATGGGCATCTTGGCAAGTCCACCATGTGTGATAGGAACAGTCATGGAGGATATGAAAAACCCAATATTCATAACCTTGGTCTCATAGTGAGTTGTTTCAGTTTGGCACAGAGCCTAGCAGCAGACTGATGGATGGATATATAATTTCACAGCTAACATTTGGAAATATAATTTCACAGCCAACATTTGGAGGAGTCTTTCTATTCTGAGGTAAGAGTACTTTTTATAGCCCTAAATTTTAATAACAGATTGTGGCTGGCAATTCAAAACAGACAAAAGAAATGCTGTCGTCAGAAAATATGTGTAGCATATGTACTGGAGAGCTTTTTTTTAAAAAAGAGTTTTGTGTGAACATAAAGTCTCTAGCCCTCAAAATTATGAAGATGAACTTGAACACTTGATGAAGTATATTATAAAGGTCATACAACTGGGAGAAAATGGAAAGCTTTTCTTTTCTGAGTCTTTTTTGTTAAATCTACTTCATGAGTTAGAGGAACCCATGCCTATCTACACTTAGTATAGATAATGGGAGTCAAAGAGGATGGGCGAGTGCCATAACCTGAAAAGATATAACAGAGATGCATGAGGGACCTCCATTGTCCCTAGTCCGCTGTCAAGAAGTCTTAAAGGCTTCAGAAAGGATAGAAGACTTAAAGCTCTCTTTGAATATTCAGTTGCAAGAAGGAAAGGAGCCATCCACCATTTTGATTTAAAGATTAACATTCAAACTGAGACCTGACTGTGGCACTGCTACTGTGCCTGGGCAGCTTTCCTTCCCTCTGCCATGGCTGAGAGTCATTGCCTGGCCTTAGAAAGGGGAGGGCCTCCTCAGCTGGAAGACATAGTCCCCCTGGCTAAAGGGTCCAGCCGACCTCCTCAGACCCTTCCAGTTATCTTCTTCCTCAGCCGTCTGGCAGTTCCTGCCTTTGTACCTTTTTCTCTCTTTTCTGCCCCTCTCAGCTGGGTGGAATCCCCGCCTGCTGGCTCACTCTCCCCACCTTCCCTTTGCCTGGGAGGTCTTCCTTTAGTGATGTTCTTCTAGTTGAGAGACCTGCCTTGCTACATCCCCCTGCCATGCCCCCCTGAATTGCACCTCCTGTGGGGGCTGCCACTGCTGCAAGCCAGGTCCTAGGTGGCTGGCCCCAAGGTACCCTTGAGCTGTGGACCAACAGGCTCTTGTTCATACAAGGCCCCCAACATAGCTGAACAACTGGTGGGAGAAGAAATGCCATAATCCATGCCCTGCCCCTGTCTTTATTCGGAAGCACTTTGGCTCTGGCAACTGCACTGGTATTTCTGGCAGTGGAATTTTCCTGGTGAATTTTCCTTGCTCTCAGTCGTCCCCTGAGAAGCATGTTGTACTATCATGGGATGATACCCTTATGCCATGTCAGCACAGAAATCCTCAGTGCATGTGCCATTTAATGCACTGATGAAATCTCTGGCTAGCCGCAGAATGCATGGAGCAAGGTCACCAAAACTGGGTCTATGAATACCCGTGGATTTGGAAGAATCCCATTCCAGAATCCCATTCTAGAATGTGGAAGACAACTTATGTCAAAGTTGTTTTTGAGCAGATCCCAGTGGTTCTCTTTATCTCCAGTTGGACTAAAGCTGATAGCTAAACTGGCAATGTTCTTTTAAATCCCTCCTTCACCTTGACCGAGAATGTATGTTGTTATGGAACAGCAATATAACGGGGATGTACAATAGTATCCATTGGACAGATTTTTCTCCTTTTAAGAAGAGGAGTTTAGATTTATATCCTGTCTTTCTCTCCTGTATGGAGACACAAGGCAGCTTTCAAACTCCTTTCCCATCCTCTCCCCACAACAGACACCTTGTGAGGTAGGTGGGACTGAGAGTTCTGAGAGAACTATGACTAGCCCAAGGTCATCCAGCTGGAATGCAGGAGTGGGGAAACAAATCTGGTCCACCACTCATATGGAAGAGCGGAGAAGCAAACCTGGATCTCCAGATTAAAGTCCTCTTAACCACTACACCACGCAGTTGTAGCTAAAGATGGATTTGTTTTAGAACATTGCCAAGACAGTGAGCAGAATCAAATTTTGTGACCTACCTAGGCCTTGAAAAGAGCTAGAACCAGTAGGAAGGATTATTGATAGCAATTATTCAGCAAATCCAACCAGGCAATGAATGAACATACAGAAATGTCAACTTATCACTGAAAAGAGGCTACATAGCTTGAATAATTGGGTCGTTTCTGAGTTATATGCTTGGCTTTGCTAATGGGTAATGGCTCTATAAAGCTTTCAAGTAGCGTTTGGGATGTACATTACACCTACCTCTGCAATAGCATCACTGTCAGAAGCGAAAGCGTATAAATAAGCCTAATTTTGCAAATGCAGCTAATAGCGGGGCTGGCAAATTTGGGAAACGTTCTGTATAATGTGCAGCAACATTCATAAATTGAAGAGAAAACAAGACACTCCCCTGCCTCATCCCTTCACTATGCAAATGATTTCCTCTATTATTTTATAGTGAAGCACTCCTGGGAGGAAACAAGCATAAACACGGGCGCCCACACACTGCTTGCAAATGAGAACGGGGATATCAGACGAGTGAGGCCTCTGTAGCGATTTTTTAACTGCGGCAGAGAAGTTTCTGTGTTTCGTTGAAACTGTTGACATGGGGCACCTTCGTTTTATTAAAAAAAAGGGCACAGTGAGAAATGACTTTAATAATGTTATAAAAGAGCAAGGAAGCCAGATCAAGCAGATGCCCCATTTGGGCGGCAGACTGATGCTGCTCAAATGGTTGTGGCACTGACGCTTCAGGGTCATTGCTTAAATCTCCCCAGAGGCACCCAGCTGAACTGAGCGGGATGGTTTGAGAATGAAGCAAAGTAAATCCTGCAGTTTGGCTTGTGTCTGGGAACAACCAGGTGGAATGGGGAGCTAAGTGAGCATTTCTTGTAGTTTATGACCTCTATTTTGCTCCAAAGGTACTGGGAAGCCTGCACTTTTTGTACTCCATAAAAGAAAGGCATCTTCAGAGGTAAAGTATCATAAACTTCTAATAATAAATAATGTACGTACATGCAGATGCATAAAGCTTTAGCTACATTTTGAGTTACAGTTCAATTACTCTGCTGCTGGGTTCATCATAGATGCCAGCAAGGAAGAGCTATGAAACAGCTGCTTTTATAGGAGCCTCATTTAGTCACAGTTCACCTTGTGATGGTCTCCATTATACATGTATGTAGGAAGACTCTGGAGCAGCCAGCAAAATGGCTCCCACAGGGTCAGCAGCTACTTGTTGGCCAATTACAGTCTAGGACAGTGATGGCGAACCTATGGCACGGGTGCCAGAGGTGGCACTCGGAGCCCTCTCTGTGGGCACACACACACATCTAGGCTGGCCTGGGCCACTGAGCACAATGTGCATGCACCGCAGTGAGTAGGGAGGACTTGGCTGGCGGGCCTGGTGCCTGTGCTCTGGGTGGCTGCTGCCCAAGCGGGAGGGATGCAGAGGAGGCAGAGATGCTAGAGAGGCAGAGAGCAGTGCATGCAGGACATACTGGAGGCTAGAGCAGGCTGGCCCCTGCTCGAGCGGGTGGGGTGGAGGAAGAGGGAGCCAACCAGTTTTTTCTAAACTAAAACCTCAGCATACAGGTTAAATTGCTGGGTTGGCACTTTGCGATAAATAACTGGGGTTTGGGTTGCAATTTGGGCACTCGGTCTTTAAAAGGTTCGCCATCACTGGTCTAGGACCAGAATATTGCAAGGGTCACCTTCTCCCATATGTGTCCACTGAGGTAATCACTAAAGGCCTTGGTTGGATGGTTCCACCCTTGGAGGCTACTGAAGACTGAGCCTTTTCTGACACTCATTTGCGGAACTCTTTTCCTAGATATGGTGCTGCCTTTGTTATCTTTTAGGCCCCAGGTAAAGCCTGTCCTGTTTGCTCCCATCATTGACGCTAATGGTTTTCATCTGGGCTAACTTAGATCCTTCTTTTTTTTGTGGATTGAGTTGTAGTCTATTATAACTGTAAAAATGTCAAACTAGGTTTGGGACTGCTTTATGTGTTGGTAAATATTTTAATGGGGTTTGTTGTTATTTAACTTGCTGATGGTTTCATTAGCGATGGGTGAATAACCCCAGGTTTGACTTGGAAAGGGCTCAGATCTTTGCAAGGGACACTGGAGAATTCTCAAAAATTCTTCCTCCATCGAGTACCCCATGTGCTCATACCTCAGCCTTTCTGGTAAACATTTAAAAAGTGCAGGCTGTCATTATTCTTCCCACTCATATTCCTCTTCTCCTTCCATAACATCCAGGCTATCCTGCCTTTTGTCCGGAAGTGACTATAATAAGCAATTCCCAATCTCTATTCTATAGCGCTGATTGCTGCTACTTGGTGCAGTGATGCCAGGACTCAAGCAAAGTTGAACAAGTTATAGGGTTACTCCATATGAGGCATGGAGTTCTCCTGGAATTACCATTGATTACCAGATTACAGAGATTAGAGGAAATGGCTGTTTCAGAAGGTGGACTCTAAGGCCGTGGTGGCGAACCTTTGGCACTCCAGATGTTATGGACTACAATTCCCATCCGCCCCTGCCGCAGGGGCGGATGGGAATTGTAGTCAATAACATCTGGAGTGCCAAAGGTTTGCCACCACTTCTCTAAGGCATCACTTCCCTGTGAGCTTGGTCACTTCCCCGCACTCAACTTCCCACAGGCACCACTCTCAAATCTCCTGGATTTTCCCAAGCTAGAGTTGGCAAACCCTAACTAGGCATTAGGGAGGTTTACAGACATGGGGAGAAGGAAGGATGTGCACTCATTTCAAATGAAAAACAAAACACCTCCCCCCCCGTTAGATTCCGTAATTTGGATTTTGTAATTCCATAATTAAAATGAATGGGAAAATCAATGAATGAATGCATTCATTTCTATTTTTCTGGATGCTGACAGTCCAGTGTACAGAGTTCGAAGGGAAGTCAGAAGAGGAAGAAAGAGATACAAAACTATCTCTGATCTTTCCCAATCACCTGAAAAATTGTGTACAGTTCTGCAGACTGCACTTCAAAAAAGGATGGAAACAGAATGGAGTTTGTGCAGAGGAGAGCAACAAGGATTATCAGGGGCCAGGACACCAAGCCCTATGAGGAAAGACTGAGGGACTTGGGAATGTTTAGTCTGGAGAAGAGGAGATTGAGGAAAGGGGGTGGCATGATGGCTTTCTTTAGGCATTTGAAGGGCTGTCACTTAGAGGAGGGCACAGGGCAGGAGTTATTCCTGTTGGCAGCAGAGGATAGGACTCACAATAATGGGTTTAAATTGTACGCTAAAAGGTTCCAATAGGAGATTAGGTATGCTGAAAGGTTCCAACAGGAGATTAGGAAAAATTTTTACAGTAAGAGTTGTGCAACAGTGAAATCAGCTAGCTAGGGATGTGGTGAGCTCTGCTCTTAATACTGGCAGTCTTAAAGTAGTGGCTGGACAAACACTGGTCTGGGAAGCTGTGGGCTGATTCAATGTTGGACTGGCCTGGATGGCCCCTTCTAACTCTATGATTCTATGACTACAGCCAATCAGAACTTGCAGTGGAAAAGAATTGTACTGCTAGGTCTTGGTTCTCTCAGCATTTCCACTAAAAATTAGGCTCCAGGAGGGCTTTCTTGTAAGCACCCTGACACCTCTCACACCATTTTTCTTTGACTGAGTTAGTATTGTTATCGTGGAGGCTGGACGTTTTTAGGTTATTTATGGAGCTTTATTTTTGCTTGTCATAGCTGACTTATGATGACCCTGGAGGTTTTTCAAGGCAAGAGACGTTTAAAAGTGGTTTGTCAGTCATGACCTGAATCTTGGTAGCAGCCATGGACTTCTCAATGGTCTTCCATCCCAGTACTAACCAGGGCTGCCCTTGCTTAGCTTTTGAAATCAGAAGTGATCAGAATAGCCTGGACCATCCAGGTCAGAGCTTTATGATGTCCATTTGTCCTTGCTTCCCCAGCAGTAATATTGGATTCAGGATAACCCATAAACTTTTAATGAAGTCACCAAGGGTCAGCTGATCCGTATCAAAGGAGGGAAGCACAGTGACCTTCAAATGAGTAGAAAGAAAATATATTACTGTAATAATGAATTTTAGAAAGGAATAAAATGAAATTTTAAAAGCCTGCGCAGTCATAATGGGCCTGCTAAATTCATTAGTAGGCACTGTATTTTTTGCATTGCCTAATTATTAATTAAGAGGCTACTGTTAGGACAGAATAGGGAGACAGAAGGGTTTCCAATTGGCAAATGTGTTAGACAAGGATGTATTTTATTTCCCTATCACTTCAATCTGTTTGTAAAACCTATCATACGGAAATTGGGATTGGATTTAGACGGTGCTGGAGTGAAAATTGGGGGAAGGGGAGAACCATTAACAATTTGAGATACGCCAAAGATAACTACATCACTGTCAAAAATAGCAAAGACTTGAAATGACTACTGCTGAAAGTCAAAGTAGAAAGTGCCAAAGCAGGACTTGAGCTGAATATCAAGAAGGCAAAAATAATGACAACTGGAGAATTACTCAACTTCAAGGTGGACAATGAGGAAATTGAAATTGTTCAAGAATCCAGAAAAGATTTTTAAGTGTAAGGATGTGTCACTGGCATCAAGTTAATTCATGCCATAGTATTTCCTATTACTGTGTATGGGTGTGAAATCTGGACTGGGAAGAAAACTAACAGGAAGAAAGTAGATTTCTTGGAAATGTGGTTAAATGTGTTATGGATAACAAGGACTGCCAAAAACAAAAAAACAAAGTGGTGTCTAGATCAAGTTAAGCCTCAACTGTCACCTAGAAGCTAAAATGGCTAAATTAAAGCTATCATACTTTGGTCATATTATGAGAAGACAGATGTCACTGGAAAAGGCAATAATGGTAGGAAGAGTTGAAGGCAGCAGGAAAAGACGTCTCGACATACAATGGATTGACTGTATAAAGGAAGCCACGACCCTCAGTTTGTAAGACCTGAGCAAGGATATTAACAATAGGACATTTTGGAGGACACTGATCCATATGGTCACCATGAGTCAGAAGCTACTTGGCTGCACTTAACACACAGAATTGTACTATTCTAGTCCTCCTATGCATCAAGAATAAATTCAAATTCTATACCAGAGGTGGAGATACCCGGGGGCGGGGGGTGCGTGTTGTACTGGGCGTGTGCCGGGGGGCCCAGAAAATTGCCCCCTTGTCCCCCCTGTGGCCCCCCACTTATCTTAATTAAACAGTCCAAGCTGGAGAAGCAGCCTATTCCCTTCAGGCTGAAAACAGCCTAGTGGGAACTACACTTCCCAGGAGACCTTGTGCACCCCAGGGTCTAATGGGAAGTGTAGTTCCCATCAGGCCATTTTCAGCCTGAAGGGAACAGGCCGCTTTTCCAGGCTGAACTAAGGTGACGGGGTGGGGTGGGGGCAGGGTGCCGCGGGGAGGGCAGAAAATACAGCGTGCACACCAGGCATAGTATGGCTCAGCTACACCTCTGTTCTATACACTACCTGCAAACTGTTAGCTAGATCTGCATGATGATTCCATGTTTTACTTCTTTTATTCTACCTACTCTGCTTCTTAAGAGGATGAGGTAGAAGACTCAAGGAAAACACTGTCACAGATCTATAGAAACATATAGAAAACAATGAGAAATCCAAGAATGTTCCACTCCTTGTCAGCGCCTCATGCTCTGTTGCTCACCTGTATTAAACATCAATAGAGCAATGAGCTGTGGGCTCCAAGATGCATAGCGAGCATTCATCAGAGGGCTTGTAATGGGATAAATGAGCAACAAATGGAGCAATTCCACTAAATAATAGTTTTAATTTCCCAACATCTTTTTGGATGCTATCATTTGGTGTGGCTGTGGAAGGGATATTATATGATTATTAATGGAAGGGAAGGCAGTTTTAGAAAATGGTAACTTGGGAGTAGCTAGTCCAAAAGAACAAAATTCAGTTAAAGCTATATGGATATTATACTCAGCTAATCAGGTCCTTTCCCCCACATTCTAAAGCAGCCACTGAATTTTTCAACTCATTTCTATGGGCCAATCCCTGTTACACAATTTGAATGGTTTTCAATCAGAGTTACCATGGTTTCTGAGGTAAAATGGCATCTCCAACTAGCATAAAATTTATGCATCTGGAAGAAGAATACTTAATTTTCACTCAGTTATTACTCAGGCTAGTTCCCAGATAGGCAAAAAAGCTATAACCAAGATTTTCTAGAGAGGATTCAGTCTAGCTAAATGAGGAATACAGGAAGTCATTTGTATGTAATGGAGATTAATCAACAAGACTGCACGTCTGTCATAAAGGACAAGCAAAGGACACATCATTCATGAATCTAAGGGGGTAGTCATGTTGGTCTGTTGTAGCAGAAATAAACAGTCATTTTAACAATTATCTGAAATATGCAAATTTGAAGAAGTGAGCTCTTAATCCATGGCCATTTTTTCATGGTGAAATTGCACCTTGGTGGACCCAGGATCTCACGTACTTGTTCAATTTTGTCCCGGTCTGTGATTCTGCATGGATCCCTGCATCTGCCTCTATGCTGCTCCAGCTGTTTCTGCATGGGCACAGGCCTTTTTTCATTTGCCCCATGATCTATTCCATCCATGCATGGACAACCTCCATTTCTTGCATTCTGATTGGTTGTTGGTTGTGTCACTCAAATGGCGTCAATCTTCCCCATTCCCCATACGCTTTCATGGAGGGAGAAACCATGGATTTAGAAAGAGAAAGGGGGGAAGGGGGAATGAAGAGCAGTCTATCTTTCCCAGGCAGAATGAGAGGAAAACATGTGAGTGGGGGGCAGCAGCTCTTCTGCAATGGCTGCAGTGAAAGACTCAATTTAGGAGAGGAGGAAGGAGCCCTTTTACGCAGACAGCTGGGAAGCCACAATTCCTTTCACGCTCACCTCTTCTCCTCTCTGCCTCCCCAGTCCGTAAATCTCCCCCTCTACTCGAGCAGATGGATTTTTGCTACTGCAGCTCAGCAGAAAGTGTCCCCTCCCTCCTTTTTGGGCTTCACACAAGCCTATGCTTAATGTGATCAAAGCAATCCCCCCCTCCCATCTTTGCCATTTGCATTTCTGGCTCACACTTACGACGTGGAAAGTGTTGGGCAAGTCAGAACGGCGAGGCAGGAAAAATACAAAAGTTCTGCCCTGGATCTGCTCCCACGTTTTTTTCACGGCACTGGGGTTGCACAGGAGTATTAAAAAAGTATCACCCTGCTAACGATTTCTGATATTTGCAGAGCAAAGGCAATATTGCGGGGTGGCACTGGGGCCAAACCAGGGCAGATACACTGAAGCTCCGGGAGCCGTGAGGAATCCTCGAATGCACAGGTATATTCCCGTGCTCACACCAGTGCAATTTTGCCATGAAAAACCACCCCATAAAGACTTAAAGTGAAATATTTTTTTCAGCATTTAAGGTGCAAACCAATTTATTTTTTTCATATCTTTTCCTCTCTAGTTGTGGGACCATGCTTGCTCACCTATAGCTTTTACCTTGTAAAACTTGCAAATTCCAACTCCAGTTAACTTTCTTCATTTTATGGATGTGGTCTCACTGTGGTTGTGCAACACTATATACTCTAAACTCGGTCAATGCAACCCAAGGAAACATGAATGGGAACAAGACAGGGCTGGAGTTCGTCAGATGAATAATGTGTATTTAAAAATACATAGGCCTATCTTTCTCCCAACTATTTGGGACTCCAGTCAAAATAATCACAATGAATGACTGTGGCCTTTTCTACACAAGTTGGCTACTTTGTATCCTGTTGGCAAATGCTACATTTTTTCCATGGGCTCCCTTTCATCGGTTCATCCATTTAGTTGCCATTGTTTTCATGAACACAGCAGCTATTCAGAAATCTGGGAGTTGTGAGTTTGCTGTTCATTGAGCTTCTGCCAGAGGATATTGTATATTGGTTTTAACTTATAGGATATCTGTGATGATTATGTCCTTGCAATTTTTGCTTTTCAGTGAGCCATTTTTTATTCATGGAGATAAATCTTTAAACTGAACTAAAGTAAATGCAGAGTGAAATCCTTGATCCCACCCCATTTTCCTAATCTCCGTTGTATAGGAATAGTAGGCTTGCTATCTGAGCACTGGCAAATGCTGAGATAATTTTTTGACTGATGCCTAGGGATAGTGAGGTTTTGGGGAAATGCGACGTAACATCTGGATGATGCTCTAGGAATTTCTCCCAAACTCTATGGTCTTTACGAGAGACTTTGGAAAACTTAACAGTAACTTTGGGTTTGCTTCTGTGGGATGTACAGGATGGTGATGAAGTACAATCTGTTGTACAGCATTGTGAAACCTGAAAAATAAATTATAAACTTCTTCCTTATTAACGTACATGACAGTCCTGTGTTCATGTTGGGGGGAAGGGAAGGGAAGCACCATAGAATTGCTATCCAAGTTGCCTCAAGAACCATTATAGGTTTTGAAGCAGGTCTTCAAAAGTTAATCATAGCTGGGAAGTCTCCACTGGGGAAATGTTCTGCAGAGTAAAGGACAATCCATGTTAAAACTGCTTCCTGAACAGCTGCTTTTAAGATACGGGAGATCTTAATAATAAGCAATGATCTCTTGTGTCTTCTCTGGTTTGGTTTGAAGCCTGTGCTCATGCATTTCTGTTCCTGAGCATACTAGGGAAAGTGGGAAAGTGGGAGTGTGCTAAGCTCACCCTACCCTTTACACAATCATTGGCTCATCCATAGTGTTCCTGTGCATGAAGGAAAAGTTTGGGCATGCTCCTTCCCTGTGATTTGGTACACAGAGGCAGGGGGTGGGGCCATTTCATTCATGCCCATCCTCTCTCTCCATGCTTTGACTAAAAGTCTGGAAGGGTTGTGTGCTCACAGCCAGTAGCCTCTTATGTTACTGACTTCACATGTGCTAGATTCACATGGGCCTGTAGCTGGACCATGAGCTACAATTTAGGTCAAAGTTGCTTGGTTTTGTACTTGAGAAAGCTTGATACCCTTGGCTGATGCAAAAGGTGATTAACTCTGGCAGCTTCCCAAAGTTAGAAAGATTTCGATTGTCCTAGTCCAGACTGTTATTTACTCAGATGAAAGCTAGAGGGAATTATAATTATATCGACAAAAGACTCCATTAAAAGAATGAGGTTGGTTGCGATAGGAACAAATCATATCTTCAAAGGTAGGTAAGCAAATGAGAGCTATTACCAGAACACTGTTATTTCAACCAAGCAGGGAAAAAACCTTCACACCATGTCAGTGTAAGTAGCTTAGCAATGTGGATTTGTTGTTCTGGACACGTTCCAATTTATGTTTACATAGACAGGATTCCATTAAAAATGAACATGGTCAGAAAGATATACGGTTATGGATCTTTGATTCAACTTAATAGCAATGTGTGTATTTGAAAGAAAAGTGGGGGATTTTTTAAAAAGTGGAATGAAAACCACAAATTTACCCAGATGTCTTATAGATATTCCCTAATTTTTTCCCCTGTCCCGGTAATGTCTCTACCATTTTATACTCATTACAGTGACAACCAAAATCCCTTATATAATTATTGATCACATTATATATGTCTTAGACCCGTGACAACCTAGGGTCAGAGTTCAGACTGCTGCACCCTCCAGTGACCTTTTGAGGTACATCACAGGAGGTGTTTCAGTTACTGTGGTAGGAAGGGGTTACCACTAAGGCTCCTGTCTTGCTTGCCTATGACTCTTCCCAGCCAGCAAGGCAGAGGTCTGTCCCATCCTCTTTGGGTCCTGCCTTTTAAAGGAACCCTTGGTGCTAGAACAGATTCAGGGTCATCCAGTGCCAGCATGGCATAGTGGTTAAGAGTGTTGGATTTAATCTGGAAAACTGGGTTTGATTCCTCACTCTTCCACATGAAGTCTTATCTGGTGAACTGAATTTGTTTCCCCACTCCTACACACGAGGACTGCTGACTGACTTTAGGATAGTCACAGTTTTTGTTGAACCCTCTCAGGCCCACCTACCTCACAAGGTTTCTGTTGTAGGGAAAGGGAAGGAATTTGTAAACCACTTTGAAACTGGTTGTGGTCGGTTTTCTGGGCTGTGTGGCCGTGGTCTGGTGGATCTTGTTCCTAACGTTTTGCCTGCATCTGTGGCTGGTATCTTCAGAAGTGTATCACAAAGAAAAATCTGTTTCATACTGTGTCTAGTGAGAAGAGAAAGTTTAGTGTGGTATATTGTCCATGTCGCAGGGTGGGGAACCAATCAGTAAGTATTTGGGTGGAACTTCCTATGCAAAGGTGTGGTTGAGTGCATTGTATTGTGTGTGTGGGGGGGGTGTTATCAGTCCATTTTTTAAGTACTGCTAGCCAAGCTTTGCTAATTTTCAGAGTCTCTCCTTTCTTGTTGCAGTTCTCTTGGTGTTTGTGAATTTCAATGGTCTCCCTGTGCAGTCTGACATAGTAACCTTCCGAATTGTCCAGAATTTCAGGGTTCTCAAATAAAATGTTATGTCCAGTTTTGTTTAACACATGTTCTGCAACTGCAGATTTTTCAGGATGGTTAAGCCGACAGTGTTGTTCGTGTTCCTTAATGCAAGTCTGAATGCTGCGTTTTGTGGTTCCTATATAGACCTTTCCACAGCTGCAGAGACTCTGAAAATTGGCAAACCTTGGCTTGCACTCAACCACACCTTTGCATAGCAAATTCCACCCAAATACTTACTGATTAATTCCCCACCCTGCAACATGGACAATATACCCCACTAAACTTTCTCTTCTCACTAGACAAAGTGTGAAACAGACTTTTCTCTGCGATACACCTGTGAAGACTGGGAAGAGTGGAGCTAGGAGGCTGGCCATGGACAGAGGGAAGAGATCCAGAGCAAAGCTATGCTCATTGGCACATCTGCTTGCTCTGGCAATGAAGCAAAATTAAATTCATGCTACAGGTGCTCTCACTTGCCTTGGGGAGGATACAAAGTGAAAGCAGAATAGGTCAACACAAAAAAACTTGCTGGAACAGACATTTCCCCCCATAATGCAGCTGACACATTGTGCATAATCAGCCATTATGTAATTAGGCTGTCGACCTTGAGGCAGACTGGGTGAACTTTAATGATACATTTTTTAAAAACTTACCTTTACCAAGCTGTTGTAAGAACAAAATAGAGGAAGCCATACATGCAGCTCTGAGATCCTTGGAGGAAGGGAGAACAAACTGGCAGACAGATATGAATGTATTCAGCTTTAATGTTCAAAGTTCATTAACTCTGGGCTAGGTGGATATATATTTCACCACATTTTTCAATAAGTAATATTTCATTGATTTTCAGAAACCCACAATACTCTGCGGGGTAGTTTATTTTCTTGTTTCCAATACGCAGCTTGTGTTACTTTAAAAATTTCACTAAACTTTTGAAGTTCTGTGACAGGAACAACAGACATGATTTCACTCTGCAACCATAGCTATAAGGAATTCTTGTGATGCTGTGTTAAAAATAAAATGCCTCATCGGTATTCTTCTTTGCATCATAAGGAAGTGTGAAGAGCATCACAATAAATTCATAAAGGACAGTTTTAGAGGCATCAGTAATAGAGTTTGCAAAATACAGCTGGGGAAAAATATGAGGAGGAAAATGTTAACCCATCCCTCCTGTGAGAGATAAACCCTAGCCTGTCTGAGGTTTGGTTAATTATAGCATAGACTTGCCAGTGTTGTTTGCTGGACCTTGCTTCCTGCAGGAAATAAAAAGGGTTCCACCTTTATTAGAAATGATTCCCTCTCAAAACCAACACTCTGAAGGTCATTAGAAAGAAAGTTCTGGATCAAGTCTCAAGTGTCAGTCTTAAAGACACGAGATCAAATTTTCACTTCCTTGTGGTCTCGCTGGATGATCTTCGTTCAATCATCACCTCAGCTCTGATTCCCAAATCAGTACAACAGGCATGTTAATAAGCTGCCTGATAGGACTGCTTGTGAGGATGAATGAAGTAAAAACAGCAAAGTATTATGCATGGAAAAATGTGAAATATCATTCAATATCTTTCAGAGCGCTGTATTATGAGAAAGGTTACGTTGCATCATATCAAAGAAACACTAGTCTGCAAACATCTATGGCATGGGTATCAAACTGAATTGCCAAAACTCAAAGCACACTTTCGGTCGGAGGCCTGCTCTATTGGGCAGAGAGGGTACTTGCCTGCCTGGTGCTGCTGCTCTTGCGCCACGCGAGCTGGGAACACCGGGCATGCAACCGCCCTTTGCCCAACGGAGAAGACAGCTGCCTGCTCCATTGGGCAGAGAGGGGGCAGTGGCGCCAGGCATGCAAACCCCCTCTGCCCCACAGAGAGGGCAGCTGAGCCATCTGCTCCATTGGGCAGAAAGGGGACAGCGGTGGCGGCCTCGCACAAGTAGAACTGTGGTTTTTTTAAACACTGGAAGTGGACCATCATAGCCAGCTTTCATGGAATAGAAGCTGTAATGTCACAAGGAAAAAGGGGATGTTGTTGTCCTGGGTACTTGATCTATCTTTAGGCAGTTATCTAGTAAAATAAAGGGAAAGGTTGCTTTAAAAGTTGAATATTGTAGGGTTGGAGTTTTTCTCAGGACAGAACTCTCATACTGATGACCTGGCTGGTAAGAGTTAGATGGGGAAGATTCTGTTGCAGTATATAGCAGTAAACATTGCTCAGTTCAAGCAAATCATCTTTGATGAATATATAATAAAGTGCCTCAAAAGGGAGCTGCCGGGCAAATTATATTAAAATGCACACAAATCCTGCTTGCAGATTTCCAATCTTAAAAAAATGTCCATACAGAAAAGGAAGGAATACCAATGGGAGGACAAATGAGAAAGAGAGGCAGAGAGAAAGATTGGACCCAGTGCTCAATTGTAGCTATTGTAACCCAAATTAATGTGTTTTCCCCACATAGATATTCCAGGGAAACAAGCCTCTCAGGGAACAGAGAAAGGTATAGGGTCTATCGCAGAAATGCGTTATTAGGAAGGATAAGGAGCCTTGGAGAGGAGCATTGATAAGGGTTTAATGAAGTTCCCATGAGAATTTAGTCATTCCCTCATGCACATAGCCTGATGTGCTATTGCACATAATTTGATCTTGATTCTCCTGTTTTACATCCAAGGTGGCGTCCTCTTCACCACACAAGGCCAGAGAAGTTGTGTGAGCTTAAAACATGGTTCCTGGAGTGTGTGTGTGGGGTGCTTTTAGAATAACAATGTTTCAGAGAGGTGAGGGTGCTGAGCAGTGCTGAGTACCAGAGAAAGGTAGAATCAAGAAAGCAAAGATGGAGAGATAGGGGATGGTAATGCATACCCTGCCTGCTCCTTACCTGCTTTGACACTGCTTGCTCCACACTGGGCTCTCTTCATGTTCTCCCCGCTACGTGTGAGGATCAGCCCTGACTGAACCAGCCATGTTCACCTGCTTCTTCTTCTGGATCATCGGGGTTGCCATGTTCATCTGCATCTTCAAAAGAAATGTTTTTAAATTTTTAAAATTGTCTTTTTTATCCAATCATTGCTTCTATGCATTGATGGAATTATGTGATTAAAATGAGGGGGCGGGGAGTTGTTCTCTCAATCCCTCAGAAGTTCAGGAGAAGTATGTGGATGGGGAATTGAAGGCAGACACAAAGCAAGTCCTGTGGACATTGAGCTGCTTTGCTCATGCTGTACAGGTGGGGAAAGGATCGGCCTTTCCCCACTCTTCAAAGTCCTGGACCTTTCCCCATCTACTGCAAGGTGAGTTCTGGAGTGAAAAAAAGGTGTCTGTAAAGAAAAGGCTGCCAAAGCAGGAATTTAAATTCACCATGGTGTTACTCAAAATATTAGGCTCTGTCCCTTTTAGAGTGGGGAATTAGCGAGACAGACCTTGCTTTGTGAGAGGGGGCAATCATAAGATATTTACTACTTTTGCTTATGGAAGGTTTCTCTCAGAAATCTCCAGGTGTCAGAAGTAAAAGTTTAACAAGTTTTATTTGGAAAAGTAAAATAATAAATGCACAGGAACACAAACGGTAAATGCAAAAATGTGGAGAATTCACACAGTTCTAGGATACAGATAGAGTTGAGGAGATAGGTCTGGGATCAATTGGGGTTTCATGGGGAAAGGTAATAATTACCTTATCAAGTAGAGGAATGGTCCGAGAAGCCGAGTTCAGTGCCTGTGTTGAGTTCCAAAGAGAAAGGGTAGAAAGCAATGCTGGAAACAGTATAACCAGACCTGAGCATTGTCCAGGAAATACTGGTCACTGACTGCAAAGTGGGCAGTCTAATTATAGTGAAAATATGGTGCTCGAGCTATGCTAAGAGAGCTAATTTTCCTCAGACAGCGGTTTTTGTCCTAAAGAGGAGGACAAAAGGTGGACACTTGACTTGATGGCTCAAGATTAGTCAGAAAACGAAAGATAGAATTAATACATGGAAGAATACATTAGTTAGAATGTCCTTTGTTGAACTGGAGACCAGGTGCACTATAGTCCCAAAGCAGGGACTGGTTCTCAGGCTTAGACTTCATCTTTCATGATTGCTTTAGGAAAGGTGAGGTTGATTGTTATGCATTTTAATGCTTAACAGGAAGATATGCCCAGGCAAATCTTTCCCCTATTGGTACCACTGAAGTAATACAGGAGATGACTTCCATCTTTGGCCTGTACTGCAAGGAGACCTTTTGGGGAAGATTTGACAGGTGGAGACACTGCTTCCAAAAAACAGCCCCACTTCCATCGTACCTCAGGTCTGGCTGGTAACAATGGGGCAGACACAAGGCCAGGGAAAGGGAAGAGAGGACATTTAAATGGGCAATACTACCTGATCTAAGGGTGATAAGAAGTGGAGAATAGTGGGGAGTCTGTGCAGCAGAAGACCAAGGCACCAGAGTATCAAGGAGAGAATAGGAGCCTACAAAGCAGTTGCTGGAGTACCCAGGTAGGAGGACCAGACACATTTCCCACCAACTTAGGATGGTCCTTTTATGAGAAAGGTCCTTTTCTTGATGGTCCTTGGAATGGGATTTTGGGAGAGCCCTTTTATGGATTGGATTAGTGATACTTAAGTGTTGCCTGGATGTTGATAGCTGGAAGTGGCTCATATTGCCTTGATGAAGCAAGAGATATGATTATATTAGGCATGCCTCAGAGCTGAGCAAGGAATATGATTGTATTAGGCATGCCTAATTCATACCAAAATATGATTGTCTTAAGCATGCCTCGGAGCTGAGGGGAATGTAAATTCTTTCTAGGTTCTAGTGACATCCTGCCTCCACGATAGAATTTATGACAGTCATGGCAGACCACATGTGCCTTTGAGACTAATGTTAGGGATACCACTGTGCTTCGGGTTTTAGGGGGGGTGCCCTTCAAAATAACTAAGAGGTGATTGGGATCAGATTGAGGAGTTATAGCAGGATAGAGGGACAGGGGCCTTACAGTATCACAGTTTGGATCTTGCCTTTTCTCCCTGAAAACTGTCTCCACTCCCCACCCCCAACAGACACACATGACATTCCTTCCACAGTGCTTTGTTTTGAAAAAGTTATATACCTCATAATATAGGTTCTAGGATTCCTCTGAGATAGGCTAAATGTTTTGACATGTAAAACTGAATAACCCACATAAACTGTTCTCCATGCTACATCAGCAGGCTGCTCTGCAGCCACACCAGGCTCTTAAGCAGTCCTCTGAGCTGAGCTGAGCTGCCAACATTGGCGGATTCAGTCTGTGAAGCAATGAAATGTCTTGGTAGATTTAGGACCTCAGCTGGTATTCATTCTCTAGCCAGGGATGTTGGCTTCATACAGAACATCACTTGCTAGTGCCACCCAGGTGAGAGATACTTCCTAAGCACCCACTTGCCACAATAAGGACATTAACGTCTTTGCTGAGATAGTGCTAAAGTGGCACATTTGAAGACAAAAACCCTGGGAAGTTCAGACACTGAAATAGTTTTTGGAGTCTTAATTTAGCTTATATTGCACACATACACAATTTTCAAGTAGTTCACATTGCTGCATCCTATGAAAGAGCCTAACAGAATAATCTGTGCTCACTATTTATCTGTCTCTGCCAGCTATTTTGTACTCAATAAACTAATGCAGAAGGATAATGGGTTTAGTGTGAATGCCTGAGGCATGCTTCATTGCCAGGATGAAGCCAAGTACTTTATTTTTATGTGGGTAGCCTACACAAGAGGGAGAAAAAGAGAAGAGGGAGAGGCTGATGTTCAAATCCAAAGCCACACATATCTGTACCTGGAACTAAAGACAGGTGAGCCTTAAAACCCATAATCCCAGCCCCCTTACATCCCACTAATTCACTCTCTCCTGTACCTTCCTCAAAACAGCAGCTTGGGCGAGGAAAGCAAAACTTATTCCTCCCAATTAGGTTTGCATTTATAGAATATTACCTTCCAAAAACTGAAAGGTGAAAGTAACGGTTGATGGGACCCCATCAGAGATTCTGAGAATTTCAAAATGAACCTAATAAACAGTTGACTTTATTGTGATTATTCATGCATTTATTTATGTTATTTCCTGAACTTTATTAAACACAGTCATACACAAGCAGTAGACACTGAAATACACGCACAGTAATAATGTTAATGAGCAGTTTCACATGACACCAATGATCTCCCTATTCTGCTAGCCATATAACAAAACTTCAGCATTGCATATGAAATGTTGGGAGTCCCTGTCTTTGAGTAAAAACCTAATGAGTGACTTACTAGGGTGACTAGAATAAGTAGGATATCCAAAAGGCCTACAAAAGAGCAACATAATACATATAGCAAACAGACATATATGCTGGACCCAGAGATATAGTCCACAGTCTTGCTCCCTATTTTAAAGAACCTTCCTGAACCATTTCAATATAATGTAGTCCTGTTAACTCTCTAAAAATGTGTACTCATGACTTGAGCTTATCCATCAGATTGTTTCAAGTTCAGATCAAATGCACATGTCAATAATTTCTACAAGAATAAGTTGCTTTACAGCAACTTTGCAGCAGCCACTTCTACAGAAATAAGTTGCTTTGAATGCTACAGGGTCATGAGCACATGAAGGAAGTCAATTTTGAGCAGTGTTCATCATGACATAGTACAGGAGTCATGCTGTTGCTTAGGGAACAACGGGTCTTCCCACTGACCCCCAAATAATTATAACTCGCATGAATCAGTGAGAGGCTGCATGCACATTTTATCCCAAATCCAAATAGTTCACTTGCCTTTTTTAATGAACAAAACCTGGTTCATGCCAAAAAATACAGTGAAAAATGCAAGCAACACCTGCATCACCTCTTCTGTTGGATGAACATAACCACAGATCTTATGAGACACTGCAAACAGCTGGATATTAGAAAAAAATACAGTAAGAGTTGCCCTGCAGTGGAATTGACTGCCTAGGGAGGTAGTGATTTCCCTCTCACTGGCAGTCTTTAAGCAGTGGTTGGATGAACATTTGTCAGGGATGCTTTAGGCTGACCCTGCATTGAGCAGGGGCCTTTATGTCTCCTTCCAATTCAATGATTCTAAAAAGGTAAATGTGTAAATTGACCTAGATCCAGTTTCCCTGGATTTGACATTAGCTATCAGTGACTCAGTATAGGGAGACACATCACAGCTGAATCTCACTAAAATGGAAGTATTTATGCTTTCATCACTCAAAGAACGTTCAAACTGCACACAGGAAGGCAATGCTAATGATGGACAGGAAGGGAACTTTGGGATATGTGACTGTACATGTATAACCTGTTGTTTGGAGTTGCACAATTCAACATATACAGTGTTTGAACATAGGCAAATGGTTAGTTGAATATTCAGCTGTGTGTAGAGTTGCCATCTTTTAAACTGGTCTATAATATGACTCAAGCAGTTGCCATATGATGTTATTTACCTCCATGCCATGAAAAGCTTCAACTGTTCACTTCTACCCATTGAGTCTCTGTTGATGGGACAGAGCATTTTTCTCCTGGCCAGCTTGTAAACTTAACTGTCCTGTGTGCAACAAGCAAACTGGTTGTAAGCCAAACGGCTGGATGACAGAGCATTTGTGGTTTACACCTTCTTCAGTGGACAGTAGATATGTAGCTTTTACAACTGCATGACAGGCAGACATTCAGGAGGTATAGCTTGATTTCAATCCCCACCATTTTGTGGATATTAAAGAGCACCTCTCATTAGGAAGGCATCACTGGCAAACCTAGTGACAGATTTTAGGTATGTCTATATTATATAAACTACTTGAACATAATTCTGTTTCTACGGGGAAATATGGAAACTGGAGTTTATGAAGCTCTGTTACAAATTCCTACCCAAACTATCCCCCCCCCCCATGGGGGGCAGTGCCATTAAACCGTTGTACATTTTTAGGGCTAGTATTGAGAACATAAATGCCACACCACAGTCATGCACCTATTCTTGAAGACCACTGCCTTTCCTCAACATGAAGTTCTGTCATAGGTGGGATCCAACCAGTTCTCACCACTTCTCTAGAAGTGCGTACTAATTTTTTTCTGAGTGCCGAGAAGGGGTTACTAAAGCAACCTCCCTGCCCAATAGGGACTGGAGGTGCGTGTGTGCGGCGGCGCCACTGTTTGAATCCCACCACCATCGGAACCTGTTATTAAAATTTTTGGATCTCACCACTGAGTTCTGTGTTAAGGGGGCATGTTTAGAATTGTACCTGTCAAGATGGTATTTATACAATTCAGCAATAAACTTCCAGGTCCCAGCTGAAACTGCCCCATCTGACCTGAGCAGCAGGAAAACTACAAGAAAAAGAAGTCACTCTGCTCCTGTACCCCTGTGGTGCTAATCCTTATTTGCTTAATCCTTTCGTTACTGCAAGCATGGTGAGATTTGTTTGTTTCTGCCTGGTGGTGATAGAAAGAACACTGGAGCCCTGTTGGGATAGGATGCCTGTATTCACATGGCTAAGTAAAAATCTAGAGTGATACTGACCCTGTACTTCCAACACTGAAATGGGTCTGAAAGCTGTTATCATAGTATTATAATTTGGGGGCAACCGATGAAACTGGCAGTAAATCAACCAATAATTCTTGAGATTGTGATGGCCACAAGCACAGATGGCTATAAAAAGAGGGTTAGATCAGTTGCATAGCTACCATGGGGTGGGGGGAGCACTGTGCCACGGGCATGCACCTTTGGGGTTACATGGGGGGCAGAAAATTGCCCCCATACCCCTCCCCTTCCCCCCTTCCCCCACCCTGCCAGTCCTGGCAGAAGTTACTGCCAGGCCGGCCTTGCTGGGTCAGCTCCAGAGGAGACCGCTGCTGGGCGCCCCTGCCCGGCTGTACCCAACCAGCCAGGCTTTGTGTCCTGGAGCAGCCTGATGGGGCCGGGCCGCAGTGTTGGGCAGCCACCCAGCCAGGCTGCTTTTTCAGCTGGCTGCTGTTTGCAGCTAGCAAAACTATGGTAAGTGGGAGTGGTGCAAGGCAACAGGTTGGCCACTGTGTGGAACACAGATGGTCTACTTGTCTGAATCAGGAGGGCTCTTCTTATGTTCTTATTTCTGGATGTCTAAAAACAGAGGTGGCACAATATCTGCATGCTCATTCTAAAAACTTTATTTGCCCAACCTTATTAATCTGAAGTGTGATGCCTCAATGAAATGTTTCTTGACACTTGTGCTAAACGTGGGTAGAGACTGTGGAATCATGCCCACAGGCCCTGCACATCACCTTTGCACATTCAGCAGTGCTCTGAACCGACACGTATGTGTGTACATGATATATCCTCTGTTCTGGATGTGTGTGAGGATTCTTTTTCTGGTTTTCTGATCAAGTGGGAAGAACCTATGCTTGTACACTTGTACATACATAGGTCTCTGCTCAGACTTTCCAGTGACTATGCAATGGCTCTGGCCCACGAGTGTAATTTTGCTCCCTCCTGTGTGCATTCAGTGTAGGCACTGAACCTTTGGAACTTCTTGGCTTTATTGTCTGAAGGAAACAGACAAGTTAGAACAAAGGAGCATCTCTAGTTCACATGAAGTGATAGTGCCTCCTAGTGGCTAAACATAAAGTGATATGTCAGGCTGCACCATTCTCGGCCTGGCATCTCACACGTCCACATCAGGGCCACAGCTGGCTGAGCCATTATCATCGCTCAAGGCTAAGGAGATCTCCCTCGCTTGCAATGTAACTTGTCAATAGAACTTAACTGTTCTGTTTTATCTGCCTTCCTCCGAAGGAGGGAACTGCCTGTCCCAAAACAATACACTGTTCACACCAGTCTTTATTATCCTGATATTATGGGAATGTGAGGGTGGGGGGACTATGGGTGGAGCTATGTTGTAACTTACAGATATATACCAGAGGCCAGAGAGCCAAACTTTAGTTTCAGCTATCTGAACTTCAAGCTGACACAGTTCCAATAAAGCTCTTGAAACATTCTTGAGTCTTTGCTTGCTGACTAGGGAGGCCTAGGTTCCAGACCCTTACATGAAGCTATCCTAATCTCCATTATAGGACTTTCTCCAGAAACACTAGTGACTATGAATGAATGTTCTTTAGCTTTTCCCTATTTAAACTTATTTATATTTGGTTTAATATGGGACCACATCTCTCCTGTGTTGCACTGCTTGCACTGGCTCCTGATGGAATACCAGATTGTTTTCAAGGTGTTGGTACTAACCTTTAAGGCACTCCACAGCCTGGGGCTCTTATACCTTAGGGACCCTCTATCCCCCTATGTCCCCATTTGGTCTCTGTACTCTGCAGAGGTCAATTTACTGGTGGTCCCGGGCCCCTCCATGATACAGCTAGCCTCCACCCGGGCCAGGGCCTTTAGTGCCCTGGCCCCTGCCTGGTGAAGCTCTCTGCCATCATCTGTCTGTGCCCTGCGGGACCTTGAACAGTTCCTCAGGGCTTGCAAAACGGAATTGTTTCATTGGACCGGGGGGGGGGGGTTAGCTGTTGAATTGCCATCCTCTATATTCCAACTCATGTGCAAATTCTGTGTATTTTAATATTGCTATGCCACCATGTCTACCCTCATGACAAATTGAATTACCATCTTGCCATCTATTTATATTTATATTGTATTTTTCTATTGTATTTATTAATTTTAACTGGTGTTATGTTGTAATTGGTTTTTATATTGTTGAATTTTATATGTTGTGCACTGCCCAGAGCCCTTTGGGGGGTGAGCGGTATAAGAAATCAATCAAACAAACAAACAAACAAACAAATTAATTAATTAATACTTCTCTGCTTTTCTCTGTAGGTTCATTTGCATGGTGTATGCATGTTGTAGAGTTTTTAAAAATATGTACATATTTATCTGTGTTGCCATAAATCAGCTGTGATTTCACAGCAAAAAAATGATAACATATATATTCATGAGGCACAAACTGTGCTGTAAAATGTAAGGAAATGGAAAATGGGGCAAAAATAATCATGGTATTTGATCTACCCAAGGAAGGAGGGAAATCAAAATGGGGGGTGGGTGGGTGGGCTGGGTTCAGACCAGCAGGAACAAAACATTCACAATCATGCCAAATCATTTGTCAAATTAAACCAGCCTGACAAATTCAACTGCCGTAAAGGATACTTGAAAATCCATATCAGGTTTTTAAAAAATCATTTTTATAGCTGAGGTATTCTACAGAAACTTTTGGGGCTATACTGGAACAGCAGTGATGATCTTCCTACTGTAAATGGAAATTCAACATCTTTAGATCCACAGTATTGTAAAGATACAATTCTTCATCATATCCCTGTCTTAATTCTGTTATCTTTACAGCCAAATACAGCTTTGTGAGGAGGGCTTCTGGGAGCTGTAATCCAATAAGCCTAAGGTAGTAAAATGCTGTTTTCAATATCAGAGTCCTTCATCTTTTTTCACCGCTTCCCCCCACTGCCACATCTTGATCTTGAAGAATCCTGTAGCTTTAGCACACTCTTCAAAAGATCAGCTCCCCACATCTGAAAAGGAAGTAGAGTTAATAAATGGTTAGGCATTTGAGGATCAAATATCTCAAGCAGTAAAATACCTGTTACCTGGGATTGGTTTTCAAGAGTTCTGCTCCACAATATCAGCAAGACTCATGTTTAACCTCACAGTGAGCATTGTGTCCTTCCCTGAACACTTCAAACTTTCGCTGATGGGTTTGCTATTAAGTTTTAGACTCTCTGCGGTAAGCATCTTAAAAAAATAACACTAGTAATTCTGCAGAAATAGGAGAGGATCAGGGGACTCCATAGAGCCCTCGTTTCTCTGCAGTTTAACAAATTCCTAATAAAATAGTTATTTCTAGGAATGTTGCAACCTTAGCAAGCCAACATACTGTACTATACCCAGGATGACTTGTGAGCTGAACTTTGGTGGTGGAAAGTGCCGTCAAGTCACAGCTGACTTTATTTTTGTTTTATTTGATTCAACAACCTGCCCTCCCCAGCCATAGCTGGGCTCAGGGCAGCTAACATATATGATTATAGTCACATAAAACAATTCAATCCTGGTGACCCTGTAGAGCTTTCAAGATGAGAGACATTAAGAGGTGGCTTGCCATTGTCTGCCTTTGTGAAGTGATCCTGATCTTCCTTGGTAGTCCCCCATCTAATACTAACCAAGGCAAAACCCACTTATCTTGCAAGATCTGAAGAGATTCAGCTAGCTTTGTTCATCATGGCCAGAGCTGACCATTGGGTCTGTTTAATTCACTGCCTTTCTGATAAAATAGCTATCTGGTAACTGTGCACTTGCACAGTAGCTGTGGCAATGGGTTGCCGTTCCTTACTTTGTGGGTGCTTTTGCATCTCTGGAGTAGATGAAACTGATTCCCAGGATCATAGATGATTGGGTTGGGTAATTAGATGACATGGGAGGGAAACTATGCTTTCCACAAGGCTGTGAGAGAATGAGCAAGTAGGAAATAACTACACAGACTTAAGCATCAAATGGTAAGATTTAAACAAAACCATTAGCTGATGGATTCAGTGAGTATTTATTTATATGACTGGCTGTCAAACAGCACGCAGAGACATGGGCAGGGAGAACTAGAATTCTCAACAGACTGTATGCAAATGAACATGCATGAAACAATGTAAATGACACTGTTCTGTCAGGATGTCCAAAAGGCTTGAGCAACTCACAAAAAGCCAAACAATTAACAACAAAAATCAGCTCCCTGTTTGTAACCAGCAAAAATATGAGAACCAATTTGGCAAATGTTTCAGCATATCCAGTTGTTTCTTACGTGATATTGTTCTTATACAGCTGTTGGAAAATTGTGGGTCTACAATTACATTACAGATCAGAGAATTTCATTTCATTTCTTTTCATTATTATCAGTTACTGGAGATGTTTAAAACTGACCCAAGGAATATGGATTTTGATACACAAATGACAGAGTTTAAAAGTAATGCATGCTCAAATGATGAGAAACTGATTACCAAAATGTAGAAGATGTTATTAAAATGGGATACAGAAGATGAGGTTGTAAAGTCTGTAGTGATTAGAGGGGACAGAAATGTTGGCAGGAATATACAAATGGAGCAGTGGGAAAGACTATAGAAGAGTGATTTGAAGTTCACAGCATGCTATAATCTGAAAGAAAATTAATATAAAATTATGTAGAGATGGTATCAGATGCCAAAAAAACTGGCAAAATAAATGTTGGAAATGTCAAAAACATGAGGGATCCTTTTTCCGTACGTGTTGGTTGCGTACAGAGACCAAATGCTTTTGGAACATGATACTAAAAGAAATACAAAGGATTCTAAAAATAATAATTGCAAAAAAATCCCCCTGAAGTTTTTTATTAGGACTATTGAAAGATGATATCCCAAGTCAATACAGACTGCTTTTCACATACCTGCCCACTGCAGCAAAGACACTGTATGCGCAGAAATAGTAGTAATCTACCACAATTTTGAGTTAAGTGTGTGGATTGTTCTTGTGGCAGAATGTGTTCTTCCTATGAAGGAATACTGCCCATTTAACTGAGTAGCAGGTTACAAAAATGTAATTGGTAGGTATGGTTTTAGGACAACAGATTAACTGAGGAAAAGTGGGTGAAAAAGTGCCTCATGGATAGCAGAACATTTGTGGTAGTTTTGTTTATATATGGGGGCGGGGGAGACTTGTTTTTGTCTTTCTGCCACCATAGTCTGGATAGGTGATTTAGAGGAAGCTCTGGGGGAGGAAGAGATTCTCGCAGTTCTTCTGCAATTCTATTTCTTTGTGGCTCAGGTTTTTTTTGCTTCTTTTATAGACAAGACTGAACGGTATCCCCTCAGCTGCCAAACTGGGAGTCTTGGGAAGGGCATCTCTGGGGTGAGCCATCCATGCCACAGCACATGGTAGCAACTATGTCACCTGGACTCACCCCAACCATTGATCAAAGAACTCCAGACTAACTAGTTTGTGCAGGAGCAGCTTTTAACAACAAAAATCATACATGCAGCCTTTAAGTTTCACAATCAGACAACACATCATGCCTTCCTATATTGTGGTAGTGGGTTTTTTTTGAAAGAATGAATAATTCATTGCAACAGAGCCTTTGCTGAGGCTAATTCAAGGATAAGGTGATCATATCTCACTTCCTCATCTGGGCACCTGGGAGCTGGTTTCATTTCATTTAAGCACATGAAACTTAGTTAATTTCGTTCCATCCTCTCCAAATAACATTAGCGTTCAAAAACAGGCCAGTGAGGGGACACCAAGGAGTGAATGGCAACAAGTCTTTGCTAAAGGCAATTTGAAATCTCTTGTGTAAGTGGATTGAATTAAATAAAGCTTCTGTGCTGTCAAGGTTCAAAATCTACTGATGTGCCAACATTATTCCATGGCTCTGTGTTTAGTTTTTAAGGCAGGCAAGGTCAGCTGGGCTTGATTGATCCCACAGCTATCTGGGAGGAAGACAATCTGGTTCTTCAAGAAAAAACAAGAATAAAACACTGGTGGCTTCCATTTCCACATTCATTCAGGCTATGAGCAGCTGGTATGGAGTGACTCCACCAGATGGCATTCTTTCTCCAGTGAAGACAGAAACAGATTTTTTCCTTCCCATCTTCCAAACACCTCAGGGACTCTGGGTTTAAGTTTGTTTTTCTACTGTTAAAAAAGGCAAGGCTTTAAGCTACTACAAGTTTGCCTGCACTCTGTCTCACCTGACAGATAAAGCCAAAGTAAAATAAATATATAAAACAGAAGGCCTCTGTCAAGCATTGATAGGTGTCAAATTATAAATCCAGAGAGCAAACATTTCAAAGTTCCCAGAGCCTGAAGCCTGGCATAGACAAAATGCTCACCATGAGGAAAAAGTGGTTCCTGGATGGTTCTTCTTGAGATTTGAAATTGGGGATTGCTCACTTCAGTGCTTCTCTATGGGGGAAAATAAGGTTGTCAGAGATAATGCTAATGTTATCCAGGATGCAGACACTGTCTCTCAATGATGTGGGGAAAATTAGCTCAGAGCAGACTGCTTATTAATATTGCAAGAGGCTGGGTAGGGAATCTTTAATACCAACGTATATGAAGATCAGCTCTTGAATGAAAATCCACAAAGAGGAATATAATGCAAATTTGACAATCTTTATTGTAGGGATAAGAGGTTCACAAGCACTTGATTCAAAGCAATAAACACACACACACACACAGAGTTCCTAAGATATAAATAGGTTGGGAAATAGGTTTGGAATAGAATGGGGTATGGGTAATATATATATGGGTAATACGACCTGACCACAATGTGAAGAAGATCTGGGGTTCAGAACCAAATGGCCAGAATCTGGTTCCAAGGAGCAAAGTGTTGGGCACAGTGACAAAGACGGAAAGGTGTCAATAGCACTGGGCGATTGGACCTTTGGAGGGTAGGATATTTATAGTGTGAAGAACCACCTCTGGGGTGTGTGTGTCAGGATGACCTTTGGGAGGTGGTAGGGTAGCCTCTGGATGGATTGTTTGAGAAACAATAGAGTGCATTGTAAGGAGGCCAGGAGAAATTAGTTACAGAAGGGAGCATCTGGGTTAAAATAATCAGGGGAGGCAATGTCGGATTCTCTTGTGGCTGGAAATGAGATCTCTTGTGGCTGGAAATGAGTATCTGCTCAGCAGGACTACTGTATTGTGTTGAGGACACGTTCTTCATTGGTTGTGAAGCTGAAAATATGCAGCCATGGCAAGCAAGCTGAGAGCATGAGAACAGAAAGAAAAAAATTCCCGGAAATTCCTTGTAGGTAGACCCGGCTATTGCCAGAGAATGGGCTCCCCATCTCTGCAACGCCAGCATCACCCTTTAGGCTGGCACACGAACAGGAATACCTGTGAATAAGCACTCCTCCTCCCATGCCAGGGTGATATGGTAACAGTAAGGCCATTTCCCGAGGCAACAAACCTCTGCATGCCAGTGGAAGGAGGCAGCATCGGAGGAAGGCTTTGGCCACATACCGTATGTGGCCCTCCAGGGCAACTGGTTTGTAGGGTTGCCAAGCTCTGGACTTGGAAATTCCTAGAGATTTGAGGGTGAAGCCTTGGAAAGGTGCAGCCTAGGGAGGAAGCTCAGGGGGGATGTGATGCTATAGAGTCAGGTCTTCAAAGCTGCTATTTTCTCCAGGGAAACTAATCTCTGCACATAGTGCAGACATCCGTTGAAATTCTGGGAGACCTCCAGGACTCACCTGGAGATTGGCAGGCATAATTAGTAGTCTGTTGCATGAAACCTTATGCTGGACTTGCAGTAAAGCCCATTGTGTTCTAGCAAGTGGGGACCCACAAGAACAATTGTGGAGAGAAGACATTACCCCCACTTTTTCTTTGTGGGAGGTGTAATCCAGTTGGCTCCTCTTTGACTACATCTTCTAGAGTCTTTCACTTTGAGAAGTGCATCGTTGGAAACACGGCTTGCCTTTTTTATAGTAGGAATGAGATGGAATACTGGTTCAATCCAACAAGGCTTCTCTTATGTGCTGAAGCCTACCTGGCACCTAGTTTGTAGGAATAGAGAGATTTAATGATGCTACGGCCATCTGTAGTTTAAAATGGTACAATCTGGAAACAAATTTACCACAAGATGAACTGTCTGGGTACATCAGGCTGGTGTGGGGATTTGTGTGTGTGTGTGTGTGTGTGTGTGTGAGAGAGAGAGAGAGAGAGAGAGAGAGAGAGAGAGAGAGAGAGAATGCATATTCTGTTCAGTTACTAGATGCAAGAAAGATGGGTTACCTGAATTTCTAATATTCGCGTGGAATCAGATACAACTTTCTCAGCTCCGCACAAAATTTTGCACTTGTCAGAATTTCTTCTTCTTCATGCAGTTAAAGTAGAGGAGCCCTCTCCTTTGCATAGCTGCATGGAAAGATAAGAATTGGGTTGAGCTGGCCCCCAATTTTTTGGTGACGTAGATAAATTACAAGTTTTCCCTCTCCATTGTGTCTTATCTTATTCAGAGCAGAACTGAATACATTTTTTACAAATTTATAACGTCTGTCACGTCTTCATTTTTCTCCTCTGTGTCTACAGCCTGGGTAGGGAGCAGCAAATGTTCTCTGTCCTATTTCTTTTTGTCAATGATGGCAGTTCTCCGCTTTTCACTGTTGTTTTTCTGGATTCATTTGTGTGGTGTATGCATTGTACATTAGTAGCTACAATAGCTATAGCATGCATACATATAATATATATCAGGAACAGATAATATAATGTTCATTTGTTGATGCTGAGTCCCATTAAGAGGATGACAGGTTGTGGGAACTTAATTATTTCTGTACAACAGAAAATTTTGTGAAAATAAAGAATCACGGACTTGATTCATACTGAGGAATGCAAAACTGAAAGGATGGTTTTGCAGTCAAAACGGCATGGGTGAGAAATTTAAAAGTGTGCCCAGACCTGATTATTTGATAGGAATCAGAAAGTTCTTGACTGCAGCAGAAGCTGGTTCTGTGTGGCACCACCACCAACATTTCAAGCAGCAACACTCCTCAAAAAACATTTACACATTCCACATGAGCTGGTAATATCAGGGGTTGCCTTTCTGCATCACTGAGCCAGCCACAAAACAAGAACCAGAAGTGTCGCAACATGGAAATTTCCCTCTCAAGTCTTGAAGTTTTGCTCAAAGGAACCGATGGTTCCTTCTTAGAGCCGCTGAAAGAAGAGCTAATGTGAATCCAACAAATATTCAGATTGAAGGATTCCAACTAGTGTGTGCTATTGTATGTACCAATTTTGGACATGGGAGGTGATTTTTAATTGTTTTGATCAGCTTAGAATTCTTTGGTGGTTCATGGAGCTTTTGCTCCAGTTTGGTATCTTAAGTAGAAGCATTAATGTTTTTGTTTTTCTTTTTGAAGCATCCAGATGTCCCAGGCAGGCCCCTGTTCGGTCATGTGGGGGTGGAAAATTGCCACACACCCCCTCCTCCTCCTCCCCGTGGCCTGGTCCGGCCTGGCCTCTTCAGGACACCCCTTGGCCCTGCCTTGCCAGGCCCCACCAGGCTGCCTGGGACTGCTGCTGGCTTAGGTAAGTGGGACATGGAGGGGTGCAGGGAGGGGAGGCAGGCCCACAGAGCAGCTCCACAGGCCCTTCCCTGCCTCCCCCATCCCCATGAGCAAGCCTGGGCCTGTGGAGCAGTTCTGCATGCCCTTCTTTGCCTCCCCCAACCCCTATGAGGAAGTCCGAGCCTGCAGAGCAGCTCCTAATCTTTCCAACCAAACTCTAAGCTGCTAACCCTACCCACCCTCATGCTCTCCTTCAACCATCCCCCATGCCTCACCTCGACACCCTGCCCCACCAGAACTCTCACCTTTCTTACCCCTTCCACCCTCTCCCAATCTATCACCCAAGCCTGCCCTTTCAACCGTCCCATCACCCCAAGTCACTCTGTTCCATCCTCCACTCCAGCCTTCACTTTGCCATCCACCCCCACCCGACCCCACTTCTCTCCACCCAGCACCTATCCTTACCTTCCTTCCTAAAGCCACACTCTTCAACCTGTCCCACCCCTGAGCCACAGATGCACACACAGATAAGTGTCACACCTTGAGCAAGGGTGGGGTGGGGTCTGCTACAGCCCCACTAAAGCCCATTGCTGGGGAGGTCCTTCCTCTTCTACCCTTTTCTAGGGCCCATTGCATTACCCCAGCAATGGGCTTTGCTGCTAGTAGATTGTTAGGTCATGGTGGGGAAGGTAGCCATCCATATGCGAGGGGTGTGTGTGGAAAACTCAGATTTTGCCCTGGGCTCCATTTTCCGTAGCTACCCCTCTGTTCCCAAGCATGGTTTGAGATTACCTTTTTCAGAAAGATCAGCATCCAAATAGGTTTATATCCTGTGTGGGTGGGAAGGTGCTCATTTTTGAAGATCTAACCTGTATTGCCACCATTTTCCTTGGCTCAGTGGTCTGCAGCTCCCATTGCCCCCTCCCCACCATTATAGGCTTTTGGAAGCATTTGGAAAAAGTGTGTAATTGCTCTATCTATCACTATAGTGTTGTTTGAAGGAGGCAAGGAAAATGTGGAAAGCTGCCATGTAAATACCTCATTGCTGCTTTGCATGCTCTGCATTCCCAGCAGCAATGAAAGAATTATTGCCTTGGAGAATAACTCCATGTGGAAACAGCTCTGGTAGTGGAAATAAACCCTGATAATTGGCATTGACTAGTTTTTGCATCTTTGTACCTGCTTTGGTTGGGACTGGTAAGTCAGTGAAGGAAGGATTTTGCAGTCAGCTGGTGAGAATTAGCCTAAGAGATCTTTAAGGGGAAGAAGTTTCCTTTTTGGAGAGCTGGTTCTACTTCAAAAGGTCAGTGTGGTATATAGACAAAAGGTCTAGTCAGTCATGTTCCGTATGTGTATTTGTCAAGAAGAAGATATTACTTCACCTCTGTGCATACAGTATTATCTCTTCACAAAACAGCTGGTCATATAAAAGTTGTGAACGTGAAACAGTTCTGTGGTAATATTTTCTAAGTGATTTTCCCCCGTGAATGGCTTGCTGGCTGTAACCTCATCTTGCCTCAAGAGCTGGATAAAAACGTAAACATAATAAAGAACCTTTCCCTTATGGGTATCAAGGAAGGCTTACTATGCATAAAAAAGACTATTCGTTCTGTTAAAACTGATAGTTTGAATGCTCAAGAGGGATAACCCAGTTCTCAGTGAAAAGTAATTTTCAAAGATAACATTGTACAAAACTCTTTAAATGTTTGGGATATGCAAAGGGGTGAATATCTTGGCCACACTTTTTGTTTTGAAAGAGGCTGTTGCATGTTTACACACATATACCTGACTTAATCTCTCCCAATAAGGAAATGGGAACTAGAAAGTATTTGTAAAATATCTACAGATGGACAGATGAAAGATTCCTCTAACAACATGGGAACTAGGCAATTGTTGCCCTGCGAAGCTACATACCAAACAGGTGAATCTGCATCTGTATCCTTTCCTCTCTCAAGAATGAAACATGTTTTACCCCTCGGTTCAGCCTGAAGTAAGCCACTAATCTCCAGAACACATTTCAATAGAACAGGAAAGAGAGGGAGGGGGAAAGTGTTTGTATTGCAGGCAATGATGTTACTACTAAACAATATGTGACTTATCACTTATGTACCTGGCTCTTTTCCAAAGAACTTCAAACAACATATATAGGGTTTCTCCAGTTTATCATATGAGGAAAAATTAGGCACAGAGCAGATGAACAATGTTAAATGATGCCTGAATGGGACTACCTCAGATTACAAAGGAGGGTGGAATTGCCTGACTTCCCTTTGAATAAATAGTCCCTGCACATAGGATACAATCATATCAAGGGAAGGTTAGGCCATAATATTTCTCCAGGACAATGACCTTCACAGCTAAGCAGGGATTTCAGTGAGGCTCTTCAGGCCAAGTCCATCAAGCTGTCCAAACAACATGCCCGCTTTTTAAAAATAACATTCTGTCTACTGCTGCAAATATCCAAATATCATTTATTTTGGGGCAATATAAACTGGTGACATTTATTTATTTACTTGCTTCATTTATACTCCCGTGAGGGAGGTTTATGACTTCCCCCTCACCCCGTCCCCACATGAACACAACTCAGTTCCACATGAACAAACTCAGTCTCATGATTCATGAAAGAAACATACGTGTTTGTGACAGACTCCCCATAATGGGACTGAGCACTTTTGGCTTGGGGGGAATATATCCCTCCCTCCTCCTGCCATTTTACTACCTTCTTCACAACTGTAGAGAGATTTTGAAAGATGCTGAGCAGCATCCAGTTTGCAATTAAGCAGATGATGATAGGACACAAAATAAGAAAGAGAATTCATCTCACTGGGTGGGCCCAGCAGTGCAATAACAACAAAACCCGTTGTTTGTCTCTTTTTTGAAAGCAACCATGTCACAGAGACACTGGCAACGGGGAGATGACTAGCAGGAGAAAGGCTGCACTATAGCTGATAAGAGAGCACAGCAATGAGAATTATGGCAGTACATTCACAACAAGCTTACATTTATCAGAGAGTTCTGTATTCAAGATAGGGAGGGAGGGTTGTTTGTGCCTGTGGGCTGACTACCAAAGCACCACATTTTTGAAGTGATAAAAATAGCTTCTCCAGTTCCCATTTGAAAACAGAGACATTTCTTTCTGACACAGTTGTTCTAAGGGGGCTCTTTTAGAACTCTAAACATATTGAAATGAGAAACCTTCTTTAATTTGGGCTATACATAGAGTACATCAGAAAGGAAGCTCAAAGGCTGACAATTCTCTGTCTAATGTATTCCTGGCTGTAGCATGACAACAGATAGAATGCTTTGCTGTGTTATTGGCTCTGCCTGACTGGTCTGTTACTGTTACAACCCCTTCTGCTGGTAAATGGAAGGAGGAGTGGGTGCCACTTAAAGCACTTGACTTTGGGGTGGAAGGAACTGTCTTTCTCCCTCAGTCAACTGTCTCCTTGCTACTGATGCTACTACTGTTTTCTCTTTCTGCAGGTCTAGCTGAGAGGGTCAGAGAGCCGAACCAGATATTGCAAGTGACATCAGTCAAAACACAGGTGTCTGGCCTGATTCTCTTTTACACTTAACCACTGTATGAAGTGAGTTTACTCAGCTTAACGTTTCCCCACTTCTCTGTTCTGTTCTGTAGTGCCGCAACGGTGGGAGGAGCAGCTTCCACCTTTCCTACCACACCATTTTTGCCAGTGGAAAAGTCCATGGAATGGGGCTTTTTGCACATTTCCATGAGCAGACAGATTAAAAGGCTCACGCTTCCCCCAATAGCTGCCCCCCTTCCCCTCCTATCCTTCTCAAGCATTTGCTTCCCTTCCTCTGATATCTCCCACACAGAGCAAGCAGGTATATGCTGATGGGCCAGTGGAAGAACATTCTGGGGAAATCATCATAATCATAATCATCATCTTCTTCTTCTTTAAATGTTTTGTATTTTTCTGTAAATTGGGGAGGGATCTCACAGGGTCTGTAGAAATATCTCTTTTCTCTCTTCATGCTGTAAGTCTAATCTGCAGATTTAAATATCTGACTACGGGGCTATGTTGAGCATTAGAAAGGTTAAATGCCATTTTATATTAGGTTTCTAATACTTATGCTAACCAGAGTGCATTCATAGCCCACTGGATTATAATAGTGAGCTTCAGACCTTTGCTGAGTTTTGTGTTCTTTTCTTCCTTGCCATGCCTATCTCTTTCGAGGCAGCATAGCTATGCAAACCCCAACTCCTGCCAAACTACCTCTCCATGGATTGGGCTGTTAGCCTTTTAAATAACTGCAGAAGATGCCTCTTCTGCAATTTGAGGAGATTATGAACCTGGAAAGGATGCTCACACATCCTCCTTTTCTCTCCACTTACCCCCTTTCCCTCACAGAAGAAGTTTAAATCCTTCTCAGGGGGTGCTGTGGTTTTATCTTATTGGATCAATAGCGTATACCATCACTAGAAGGTGTGTGCAAAAATGTTGGAAAAGAATGAGTTGGGTTTCTAGCACCAACCACATGTGTGCTGATGTACATAGCCCAGATGATCAGCCATCTGAGTGCCAGAATCTGTTCAGAAGAGAGAAAAACTGAGCCTGCTGCAGATAAAACAGAGGTGTGGGTGGACTGCAGCAAAGCCAGTCTTCATGGCTTCACCCTGCTCAAAATCAGGGATGAAAACAGCATGCAGAACAGGCCGCTATCAGGCAGGAATTTGGAAATATCCCTAATGTTTTGGGAATCAAACAAACATGACCCATGATTTATGTTCTATAAGAAGCACTGAGTCACTGGGAGTATGACTCTGCCTCAACCCCTTGAATTTCATGCTTCACCTCATTCAGTTTGTGTACTTATTGGTGGGTGGACTTGCCTGCTGGAGTGAACTTGCCTGCTGGAGGTTTAAATTTTTCCTGTAAGGAACTTAGTTCTACTATTGTTGCCAGCTCTGTTGGCACTTACAAAAGTGCATTGGCACTGTTATTTTTGTTGATCTTTCAAAATCAAATCCTGTGAACGGCAGAGTGCTCTCGACTCCCAGGGACTTTATTATCATTTTCAACAGCATTTCCATTATTCCTCAGGACTGCTTTCAACTATTATCTGGTCCCTACCTGGATAGTGTAGTAAGTCTCCATTAACTCTTCCTTTTCATGTGTGGCATTGGGAATTTACCCTACAGTCCAGTTTTCAAATTACTAGGCTTCAATGAGGCATTTATCTTCCTAGCCTTATTCCAGTATACCAACAGAAATAAGAACTCCTCCTCCTCCTCCTCCGCCGCCGCCACCACGTTATAAATATTCTAGTTTAGTCCTTTTGGAATCAAAACTGTCTCTGATTCTTGAATGGCTTTTCAAGTAAACAGTCACAAACATTTTCTGGTCACCCACATGCATTTAACCTGAATATAGGGGCAAGTCTTGGGACTCTATACTATTTTGTCATGCAAATCCATTCAGAGGTTTCATTTATCTTCTGTCTGTTCCTTGGAAAATGGATTGGGAATGGTATAGTGTAGCCCCATCTCATCAGATCTCAGAAGTTAAGCAAGGTTGTTACAACAGGGTAACGGGTTCAAAATATTTAAGCCAAAAAGCTTAAGCCGACAAAGGAATAAAAATCAGATAAATGTTTTATTCACGCCAACAAACGGGCAAAACAGGATCAGGGGAACCACACAAGATGACTGTGTGTTCTTACTTTTATAGGTTACATCAGAATAGCAGTAAAAAGAAAACTCCCCAAAGTTCATCATCATCAATCAATTATAAAGAAAGGTGGAGATTTTCCCTTTCCCTAAAACATTTGGAGTTGTCCGAGACCCTTATTGGAAGATGTCAGCACCTGGTTCTTTGATGCAAGATGAACTAGAGCCCTGTTTCTTTTTGATCTATTTTGCCTTTTGTTGCCCTTCTTCTCAGAAAGGGAGCCTAAACATCTTTATGTTTCTCTCTCCTGTCTCTAGGAGAAGGGCAAATTCAAGTTATCTGATTAGGAACTGTAAGGCCTTAAAACAGTTGAATCTGCACATTCTGTATAACTCTGGACAAAGGGCATTCTGCTGAACTATCAAGCTTGCCTAGTAACAGAAAGAGAATAGACTTTCAGGCCTGCATCTTTTCTTTGCTCAGCTGCATTATGGTTGCCAACTCCCCATTACAGAAAGAAAGTAATGGGGGTCAAGAAGAAAACCTTTGCATATAACAAAGTATATCCTTTATATACCTTCTGCGCCTACAAGGTCACTACTTGGATGGGAGACCACCAAGGAAGAATTGCAGAGGAAGGCAATGGCAAACCACCTCTGCTAACCAACTTGGCTTGAACACTCTGTAGGATCAGCATAGGTCAGCTGCAAGCTGATGGCACTTTACACACACAAATGTGTTTTGAGACATCAGTTCTGTAAAAATAAAAGTATACTTGTACTTAAAGTACTGATTGCAAAAGAAAAAAAAGCTGAGCAAGATGTCTAACACTGTTGAGAAAAGGGTTAAAAAGTAGTGTTTTATGGGGTTAAAAAGGGTTGCTGTGAGGAAATGGGGGAAAGAAACAACCCCTTCGTACTCAGTTCTTCCATTGCTTGTTCAGTGTTATCTCTCCCCCAGTTTTGAAGAAAGACTTGAGTTTCCTCACTATTGGTGCTTATTGCTCAACAGCCCCCCCCCCCACCCCAGATATGAGTTCAGCTTTGTCTTTACAAACTATCTGGACTGCTCTGCTTGTATTTGTTTATCATATTTCACACTTCATCTTCCTTGACTAGATCTGATATTTTCTACTGCCCCTCTTCGATGCTTAAAAGTGATTCTTACCCACACTGAATGGATTGATTTCTTTTCTGATGGTTATCATTTCAAACTGGCCTCTCTTTGTGAGATGTCCCCACTCTTGCCTTTCTGTTGCATGTATAACCACATCTGCTATCGGCGTACACACCATGTATCTGATGAAGTGAGCTCTGACTTATTACAGGCTGTGTTATAATAAAATGTGAGCTTTTAAAATGTTGCTGGTTTTCTTTAATCACTGTACTGCATTCTTCCAAAATGGGCAGCATAATGTTGAAGGCAGCCTGTGGTTCCCATACTGGTGGCTAGAGCACATTAGTGCTGCTGAGTAGATCTGCTAACTCTTTGAAGACACAATCTGGCAAGAACAAGCCCCACACAGACTCCACACACATTGGTGAGTGAAATCAAAAGGCAGAACCCATGTGCCCAGGGCTAGGGCTAAGAAATCAAAAAGTGAATCAAAGAACAATGATGTTACCCAAAATAGTGGGACGCAATAACCTTCTTTGGTTGGGGAAATTAGCAGAGCACAAGGTCGCTTAGCATGGCTTTAAGGAGTGTTGTGTAACTTGATCGATATATAAAATACATATACATAAATAAGACAATAGAATACAATAAAATCTCACTCACAATCACTCAATTACTGGGGTAAAAACTCACACATACAAGGTTTCCTAGGATGTAATTTAGAGATGAAAGACAGGTTTTGGATATATAGAGAGGAGGGATGGGAAATCAAAGATTATATTTACCAGTCTTGCAGTGGATGTCCAGGAGGCAGAGACCTAATGGCCAGCACTAGGCTCTGGATGATCAGCGCTGTTGAAACAATGTTATTGAGCACCATGGTGGTGTGATAATAATATTGAACACCTGACTGGGGTCGGGGGCGGGGGGGGGGCTTTTATAGGGAAAAACATGCCTTGGGGCAAAAGAAATCCTTTAACAAAGGATTTTTCCTGCTGTTCCAGGTGATGTAATGGTCTTGAATATTAGACCATTGATCTGATGGCTGACTCATTATCTTGATGGGTTTTTGCTGGCTGTTGGACAGTACAGGTAACGACCCTTAATGGGTGTTGCAACATAGATGGTCACAGGAAGGATGAGTCAGGGGAAGACTCTTGAGTAGATTAAGAGGTGTAGACAAAAGAACTGGTTTTGCCCAGGCGTGCTGTTGTCCTTATTCAAATGCTGTTTCCTGAGTATGTGCCAGGCATGAGGTGTATGTGAGTTCAGACACAGTCCCAAGATGGAGTTTCTGAATCCAAACAGACTCCTATGTTCAGGGCACTCTTCTGCCAGGTCTGACAGGGCAGCATTCTGGGAGAAAGACTATTCTCTCCTGCTCCGCACTACCCAGGTCAGGTTGGCTACAAAGGGGGGAAAAAAGAAAATACTAATTCATCTAAGGTATACAACTCCCTTTCTCGGCATCTACCCACTTTTCTTTCTCTGACTGAGAAGATATCAAAAGAAAAAGGAAAAACAACAACAGAAAGACAGCCAATTGTTCTAGTCGCCGTACAGAAGCTGCTTTTGAAGCAAAATTCCCCCACCCCTCAATGACAATAAAAATCAGCTGCTTCAAAGGTAGGCTGCACAAATACCTTTGTCTTAAGAAGTTAAACAGTTAAAAACTAGCATTTTTCCTGTTCCTTTGCAAGTGTGGGCAAGTTGCCTAATTAATCTGGGTACTTTTTAATCAACAAAAAGTGTGTTAACAAATTGCTTCATTGAGACCCCAGTCCTATGCATACTTACTACAGCTGGAGATAAGTGCCATGGATTTCAAAGAGACGTATGTAACATGTAAATGTGCACAGGACTACAGTTGTGAGCTACAGCCATAACCATAGCTACAGCTAGGGTTGCTAACTTTTATTTATTTATTTGCATTTATTCCCCATCCTTTATTGCGATCCCACTACCTATCCCTTTTATAACCTTGCTCTGCAATAAATTACCAGGTGATGTTATTTATCTCCATGCCATGAAAAGTTTCAGCATCCTATTTCTACAAGTTATACTTTTGTTGAAGAAGAAGAAGAGTTTGGATTTAAATCCCCCTTTCTTTCCTGTAAGGAGACTCAAAGGGGCTTACAAACTCCTTTCTCTTCCTCTCCTCACAACAGATGCCTTGTGAGGCGGGTGGGGCTGAGAGTTCTGAAGAACTGTGAGTAGCTCAAGGTCACCCAGCAGGATGTAGGAGTGCCGAAACAAATCCAGTTCACTAGATAAGACTCCATCACTCATGTGGAGGAGTTGGGAATCAAACCCAGTTCTCCAGATTAGAGTCCATTTGCTCTTAATCACTGCACCACACTGGCTCTGGTTAAAGGGCCAAGATATTTTCCCCTAGTTTGTTGGCAACAGTAGTCCAATAAGCCAGATTCCCTTGGAGCCTTGATCAGCCTGATGCAGGCAGACAGGAGAGCTAAGGGGGAGGTATATGTCACAGCCTACATGATAACCATTGGGACTTTGAGGTTCTACAGATGGTTGGAAAACTCCCTGAAGTTGTGGATGTCATGACTGAGGTCTGCTGAAAATCTTCAGCCAGGAAGACCTTTGCAAGCCAACACTGGGAAGGTGATCGTAGTATTTTTTTAAGTAGCTTCTCTTTTTAATTGCCAGTTTATTGTGATGCTGTTCTTCTGAATAAATGCTTTGTTTTATTGTTACTGCAGCTGTTCTCAACCTTAGCTGAAATAAATCACAGCGCCTCCACCTCATGCCTGAAGTGACGAGAACATTTAATTTACTGCAATCCCCCTTTCATTCATTTCCATGACTTGGCTAAAATAAAACATGATGGATCGCAGCCTGTGTTTGCATTTATGCTAACATGTTAGCCGAGTCATCCACATTAGTTGTGGCAAAATGCAACCTTCATTTTGATAGCAGACAACAGAAGCCCTTGTAGCCTGCATACCTGAACTGACAAAGATGTCTTAGATCAGCCTGGCTGACTTGGTAACTTTACTTTCACAAATATCCTTCCAGTATCTATACAATGGACATTGTACCCATCCATATGATGTGTGTTCACCTCATTAACATTTCCATGGACTCATAAATATTATACCCAGCATTTTTCACTGAGAAAGGCAGAAATCTTTAGGAACACATTACAAGTGCTGATCAGCCACAAGAAATGTACACATGAAATTTCGTGGAGCCTTCTGGGTACCCATGGTAGTGGCAAAACATAACTTTTCCTGTCGCTTTGCTTTTCCCCAGCTCACCCAACAGCAATTTTTTTCCACTTTGGCCACCATTTGTAAATGATCAGCATGTTTTTTTAAATGTTGCAGGCCTGCTGCTGGAGCAAGGGACAGGTCCATTGAGCTACAGGGTGGGGGTGGGAAAGTAGGGAGGAAAACAACAAGGTATGCAGGAATTAAACTTTTGACCTTGTTAAACTGGCAAGAGTGCCTTAGATAAGAAGGAAAGGATCCTTTTAAAATGCAATCAGAGTAGGCAACAGGGGTTCTGCTAGTGTGAAACTTTTCTTGTATATATATGTATATAATGGAACACTCTGCTTCTCCCCTCTCCTCTGTGTGATATAGTTTGGTCCTACTGGGTGGGATTCTTGGTTTCTGTTGCTAGTTCTTGTTATGTTCACGAATGCAGATGGTTGTAAGATGGTCTTCCTCGAAAATAAAAGTTGTTGTTTTAGACCAGCACGTCTCTGCTGAATGGACCTGAGAATGAGTGGCAGTGAGTATTCCAGTCCAATCTCCCCACTGTGAAGCAAACAGCCTCAAGACAATCAGCAAGTACACAAAAGGCCACAGTTCTCTCTGACCTCTCTCAGCTCACTTGGAGCCAGGTGATGGCAAACCATCTCCACACATTGCTTGCCTTGAAAACCCTACAAGGTCGCCATAAGTTAGCTGCAACTTGACAATGTATACACATGCACACACACAATAAAGCTGCCATTTACCAAGTCAAATCCTTGGTTTACCAAAATCAGGATTGTCTAATCTGACTAGGGTGGCTCTCCAAGCTGAGATCCTGCACATCACCTTCTACTTGACCCTTTTAAGTGGATATGCTGGGGGCTGAACCTTCTGCATGCAAAGCAGATACTCTGTCACTGAGCCACAAACGCTGCCCTATGTAGGAAAAGACCAATTACTCACATCTTGCCAAGAACCCCTCAAAACCTAGAAACCCTCCCTACACTGTGTCTTGTTTACAGAGGCAGGGGGTCACCTGCATGCATTCACTGGCTTCCCTGTAATATTCTGATCAAGGGTTGCCAACCTCCAGCTAAGTTTGGAGATCTCCTAAAGTGATCTCCAGATTAAATGTTGCCTGGTAATGCCAGGTATTATTCCCAGCTGTGGTTACTTCCATCTACCAACTGGGGCCTTCCCAGGCTAAACTCCCACATCTCCAAAAATTTCCCAACCCAGAGTTGGCAACCCTATTTTGAGCTCTCATTCACAGGCGCAAGACAACTCTAAGAATAACAGGAGAAGCAGGAAAAATGAGGGATCTTCCTGTCCTCTTTCTCCTCCTCTAAGATCGGCAATATTTGCTATTGAAGCCTTTGGAATTTTTTTCAGCATCCTGGCAGGATAATTCAGGGTCAAGACAGTGTGCAGTGCGCTTCCACTCTCTGGAGGCTTTCTACTTCCATCCTTTATTTCTGTCTGTCATGTGCAATGTTACTTGCTGATTTATGCCCTCCACTTTCAATTATTTACTGCCTTCAGACCCGCTGGGAGAGTGTTCGCTCGCACACTCGACAGCTTTTGTGCCAGGCGTGGTGTTCTAACGCACGAGAGTTTTCAAAGCAGAGAAGAGAAAGGGAAAGCTAGTCTGAATCTAGCCCTACAGTCTTCTTCTGTCCATCTCCCATTTGAGTTTATTTGTTTATTTTCTTTCATTAAGGTAAATCTGTTGATATTGCCTTTAATCACAGCATCCTTGGGATGTTAATTGCTCTTTAAACACATGCATAAGAATTCTTTGTGTGTTTGCAGCACGAAGGGGAGGGAGGAAGAGTGAAAGCATGAGTGTAATTATGCCTATGGAGAAATGTAATGATTAATTATCTAGAGTGCATCATCTATCTGAAAGTTTAGTAAATGCAAAGCACAACTCTTACTCCTGTGTGCTAATTACTGAACACTTTTGCCAATAGGCCCACGTCCCCATGAAATCTCTACGGGCAATTCCTTTGAGCTGTGCTCTTGCGCAGGCCTCATCAAAATGAGTAGGAGTTTCACAGGAGCAATGTTTGATGAATGGCTACAACTTGCAGACTTGAGCCTAAGACGACAAAAGCACCTGTGAGATCCTTGTCTGTCAGAGATCCTGGTGAGGAGTCCAGAGATGGGACTCAGGAGGAGTTCTGTTTTAGGATCCCAAGCTTTGAAACTAGGTTTGCAAACCTCCAGGAAATCTCCTGCGATTCTAATTGATTTCCAGAAAACCAAGATCAGTTCACTGGAGAAAATAGCTGCTTTGGGGAGTTGATTTTATGGTATTTTTCCTTGCCGAGGTCCCTCCTTTTCCCAAACCCTGCCCTCCTCAAGCTCCACTCCCCCCAAATGTCCAGATATTTCCCAACCCAGACCAGGCATCCCTAAATGGAGCTTCTGACCACATCGAAGATTCAAGTACTTCTCCTGGTTCTATGTCATAGAGCAAAAGCACACCTGTGGGAAATATCTTGACAAAAAAGTGATATGACTACATATGTTGCACAAACTTCCCTTGTACATATTACAAGAGAGCTCCTTATGCCTGTGAGCATTTTTAGAATTTTGAGAATGGGTAGTGAGCCCCACCACAAAATAGCTGCTTTGGGAAAGAGGAAATGGGACCAATCACAAAAAGTACTAATAAGAAGGGATCAATTCAGCCTCTACACAGCAACAAAAGACTGGATATTTTCTGAATAGATTTTAATGGAACCTGGATTCAAAATTTTCCCAAACTGGAACTCTCCACATAGAATCCAAATGCACCACTAGGTCTCCAAACATGAATTCTTGGATGTGTTAACAGGATGGTCTGTTTGAGTTTTTATTTTTCACAAAAGAGAATGAGAACAAAGGCAGAGGTCATTTCCAGTGCCTCCTAAATGCTGTGACTTTACATTCTATATTTATCCTACTGAGTAGTGGTGGACAATGGGAGCTGAGGGAGGAAAGGTAATTGGTAACACTAAAGTATAAGAAAAACCTCCATGCAGAGGTGTAGCTCTGAGGGGATGGAGGGGGGGTCCGTGATGCACCAAGCACGCAACCCTGTGGGGGTGTGATGAGGGCATTCTGGGGACATGGCAGGGGTGTAGTGGGGCGTTCTGGGGCATTCCGAGGTGGGGGTGTTCCAGGTTGGGGCGGTGGATGCACCAGTGCACTGGGCACTTTTCTCCCTTGCTATGCTTCTGCCTCCATGTGCATCTAATGTGCATCTAATGCCTCTGAGGCCATCAGAGCTCAGGAAAATGGCACTGGTGGGAGGCTGGAGTGGTTCTGATCGAACTGGGTCCCTGTGATGCTTAAAAGTGTTCCCAGTGGGAACTCCTAGCTGGTGTCCTGCTGCCAGTCCTTGTTGAAAGCCAGTATTAAATGTAACATATAGTACTGGCTTCAACCATTTGAAATGTGTCTCCAATATTAATGCAGAGAAAAAGTTCACAAGGAAGGCATCACTTACATGTTATACCACCTGAGTCTTCATATTCTGGAGGCAGCAAGTAGCAGACCAGAACCTTGGACACATATCCAGATTCCTTGTTACACAAACATCTTCACAATCCAGACTTCATATCAGATCCCAGCCAGAGAAGATGTAGCCCACACTTACTCCTGTCTGTGGCTGAATATTCTTCCAAGGTCCAAGCACACATGGTCCCAGCTTGCTCTCCAGTTAAGGTCCTAACCTTAGGAGACAGTGTTTCTTCTCCAAATCCTTGAACCAAATACCATGTGTGCAAAAGAATTGAAGTGGGCCATGATCCTATGTCAGCTATCACAGCAACAGAGAATGCTGATTAATTTCACCCCCAAGCAAAAGGGAACCAACAAGGCAAATTTTGCATGTAAAACTGAACTTGTGCACAAGGAGATGATTGGGAGGGTAATTTAAATGATTTTCAGGGAAGGCTTACATTACCAGATAATTGAGGGAAATCCAGAGCTGAAACTTAATGCAGTATTGGTTTTTATTTGAAAAGCAGAAGATAAAAAATAGGTCATTAAAATAAGTTAAAAAATAGGTCATTAAAAGAAAAAAATAATCTAAAGATTTTGAAGTCTGAAGTCCCAGTTACCTAAATTTGTGCTACAAACAATCCTATGATCGTATTTGCAGACTTGGCAATCCCCCACCATCTCAAGGTTGCTGGCAAGATATTATAAAGTGAAAAGTTTTTAATAGCAGTTTATTAGGCTTCTTTCATGCAGATACTCTGATGAGATGTTCACAATTTAATTTTAATCATCCTGTTCCCTGCTAAGCTTGATTATAAAAGTTATGCCTGGTAATAAGAAGTTAGGAAGGAATCATTTGCTATTGTTAAAGGAGATTTGACTGGCTTAATATATGGAATTAAAAAATGGCTAAATATTCCCCACTTTACCTGCAGACCTAGCTCTTAATATTTTGATTTTCAGGCACTTCAGGTTTGATGGTAACTAAGGCTGGGAGAAAATTAGTCACAGTTTTCTGAGAATATTTTCCAGCACTCTTTGTAAAAGTTCTTTATTTCTAACCTAAGAAGAACGAGAATGACTCATTGGACCTACTGTGAAGGTGTCTCCTCAATCAAAAAAGCAGGAAGACCTTTCTGTGCCTCTTCGTTGCTGGATGTCTCTGGAATGGATGAAATGTTGTGCAGTCTGCCCCCTGACAAACCATTCTACTGGATAGCTTGTAAGACAGACCTCCATGATTCTATTCTGACAGTTTTCTTTGCTACACATAGCTTGAATTGTTTAAGATTCAGGATCATCCACCACTCTCCCAACTCTTTGGGCACTATAAAGAATGGGGAGAAGACTCTCTTCCCTTTATCTCTTGCAGACATCTTTGCTATTGCACATATATGTTGCTATATTGCTATTGCACCTATAGGTGCTATTGCACCTATATTTTTGAAGAATTGTCATCTTTGCACAGACTTTGGGATGGAAACTCTCTGAAACATGTATGTGTGTGTGTGAGGGGGCAGGTATGTTCAATTTTGTACCTCACAATACCCAGCACCCAAATTGTGTTCCTTCCAGACCTGGAGGAAAAGTGTCAAGTGTCCTCTAAACTTGCAGTCAGACGGAGGCAGATTTGTTGCCATTGCTGTCTGGCTTCTTTTATAGGCATGTCTTGTCTTGGAACCTGCCTCTGAGCAAGTAGTTTCTAAAGACCTTGTGTTCCCTCTGGTCTCTGACTGGGAAAGAGTGAAAGAAAAATGAAAAGAAGAAGGTTCTTGTTGTGGCCATCCATGTTCTTAGTCACCATGGTGATTGAAGATGGCATCACCTTCTCCTTTTCTCTTGATTCCTTGAGACATTGTCTCAAGCTGTGTCCCTGAAGATAAAGCTTCCCTTTGGACTCTCTGTAGGAGAAGGTGCTGCCACTAAGATAGCTTTAGTGAAGATGTCCATCTTCCAGGGTTTTTTAAAAATTAAATTGTGGTGGACTAGGATGTTCATGGCCTGGTCCCCAACATAATGTTGATTATTGTCCAGGAGTGTGTCAGTCACCAAATGTGCAACTCTCTGCAGTGGTGGGATTCCAATAATTTAACAACTGGTTCTGTTGGTGGGATTCAAATAATTTAACAACTGGTTGTTTACAAGCACCATTTTAACAACCGGTTCGGCTGAAGTGGTGCAAACCTGCTGAATCCCACCACTGGCTCTCTGGATCTGTGTTCTAGACCCAATAAGGTATCTGTGTTCCAGACCCAATAAGATTGATAAGGGGACCTGTATAAATTTACATAGCCCTGTCTGAATAGTTGGAGGCATGACCTGACTAGCTTGGATTATTATCTTTTGGCAGATCTTATGGAAAGTCTTTTGGGTGTAAGGATTTTTGTATGCATACCATTGCAGGCCCTATGAGTATACACACTTGAAGAAAATTTTAATATGATTTTGTATTGATTTTAAAACATCCTTAACCACTAAACAGTAATATACTAATCAACAACAAAAAACTGCACAGCAGTAAACCAGTCACTATATTTAAACTACAAAACAGCTAAAACTCTACAACCTGCTAGGTCAACTTCCCACTTATCCCCCACTGTAGAAATTGTCCGTTTTATACATGTTGTTCTTATTATCCATAGTATAATAACTGTCCATTAAAATCTGAGCTCAGGAAATTTTATGATTACTTTGTTCCATTTCAAAATTTTCCAAACAATTACAGAATTATCTACATAAAAACCTTATCTCCATAACTTATACCCAAAATTGAAGACTTATATATATATAACTAGTGGCCCCGGCCACACGTTGCTGTGGTTCAGTCTGGTGAAGTGGAAAAGAAAGAAAAGGGGAAGCGAACGGTTCAAACATGTGTCATTGCACAATGCTTGCAAAGGAGGGGAGGGGCAAGGGGTCAGGATTATAGGTCCAGAACAGGGTGGATTTAGAGCCGGGAAATCTACAATTGACCACTGTCTCACTCTCTCTTTTCTTGTGGACAAATATACCAACCAAGGACAAAAGAAGCTATACGTAGCATTTTTGGATCTGAGTAATGCCTTCGACAGTGTCTCTAGGACCCTTCTCTGGTCCAAACTAGACCAAATGGACATGGATCCTCGTTTATTCATGCTAATTCGGAAATTGTACAGTGCAACCTCCTGCCAGGTAAAATTGAACCATTCAGGCTCACTCTCCAACAAAATACCTACCTCAAGAGGAGTCAAACAGGGGTGTGTGCTGGCCCCGCACCTATTTAACCTATATATAAATGACCTGCAAGACCATCTCAACACGGTAGAAGGACATCCTCCGAAAGCAGGAGGCCATCCTATTCCATTGCTACTGTATGCCGACGATACTGCTATTCTATCGCAAACCAGAGTTGGCCTTATGAGATATTTAAAAGCATTCTTCAACTACTGTGATATAAACGAACTGAAGGTTAACTACGTAAAATCCAAAATAGTAGTTTTCTCAGCTCGCTGGAAACAGATGACATGGAAAATCAATAACATCCATCTTAATCAGGTCAAATCTTTTAAATATTTAGGCCTAAATTTCCAATATAATTTCCAGTGGTCACTACAAAGATCTTGCTCCATAACTTCCGGGAAAAGGCTGCTATCAGGTATCGCCCAATTCTATTACGGGAAGGGTTTTCAATCCATCATTGCTGCCCTGAAGATTTTCCAAGCAAAGGTGATCCCAAAGACTCTTTACGGGATCCCCATATGGATCAATGCTTTCAACTCAGAAATTGATCTAATCCAAGCATCATTTCTGAGAAGAGTAATGGGAGTCCCCAATAGTATCACCTTCACTACTCTGTGTCTTGAATGTGGACTATCCACAGTCGAAACCCTAGCTTGGATTTTCACAATAAAATTCTGGCTCAAGATCCACTTTAGATCCAAGGATGACGACATTACCGTACACCTACTTAAAGATAATTACGTCTCCAAATGGTCCAAGGCAATTACCAACAAAATTAGGAGCATTGGAATAGATCTAACTGTCCTTCAAAACAGCAATGAGAACTTTATCTTCTGCCAAATCAAAGACAGACTGAAAGACCATGAACTTTCTATTCATCCAAAACCATGAACTTTCTATTCATCCAAAATTCCAGTCTGTTCTCCTCGAGCTTTGGGCATCCTTCCCAAGTATGGAGTTATAGCCAATTACCTAGCAGCTACTTTACCGGTTGCCCACCGTCGGGCATTTATGTTAGCCAGATTCAACAGTCTTCCTTCAGCCTCTACCAACGGAAGGTATCACCAAATTCCATAACAACAAAGACACTGTCGCTGTGGCTCCATTGACTCTCTTACCCATGTCCTCCTAGAATGTCAAATAAATGCAGATGTGCGTCTCAGATTAATTCACCCTTTATTAGTGGCGAGGAAAATTTCTAACCCTACTGTTGCCATGCGTTTTCTTCTTGGAGATTACAATGCTCATACAACAAGTAGGGTAGCTCTATACCTGACAACCATTTTAAAGTGCTAATTTATTCCCATTTTATTACTTTTAACTGTATTTTTTAAATATATATATATATTATACCAAGTACATGCCTAAACCAAATTGGTTTTTTTTTTTTATTATTTGGCACAGAGATCAAATTTTTAAATATAAAAATATGATACACATAAAACAAGCAGCGATAGAACTTCCTATAAAAGATGGGTATCGTCCTCCAATCTGTCTGAAATCTGCATGGTAGGATACCTTATTGCCAACTGTATCATTCATTGCTTTTTAACTTGCCTAGAAGCAGATCTATTTTTATTGCAATTTTTATATTGGATTGTATTTTTTGCATTGATGTGTAGGGTATTTGTTTGTTGTTTGCTCCTGGCTGTTTCTTTTTTAAAAAAGGAATCTGAAGTGATTTAGAGCCCCTTTGGGGTCAACCGTTAGATCGGCTGTGTTATGTGATCTGTTTTCTTGCTGCTGAACTATACTTGAGACTGAAGAATGTGTCTGTGTAAATCTTGATCTATTTATGCCTATTAAAGGTTAATAAAGATAAAGATAAAGGTCACTCACTCCCCTCTCTCTCTCCCGTTCCCTTGCGTGGCACCCCGCCCCGTCCCTCCCTAACGTTCCCCTTCCTCTGCTAGGGTGGGTGGGCCATGTCCAGGTGGCAGGTCCTGTCTCTTTCACTCCCTTCCCTTGCAGGTGACTTACCTAGCTTAAAACACACTGGGAGGCATGAGCTACGTTGTGTTCAAATTTCAGAGCGTTTGATCCAGCAAACCCCCGGACCCTCCCTCACCTTCCCCTTCCTCCGCTAAGGTGGGTGGGCCATGTCCAGATGGTGGGCCCCATCTTTTTCACTCCAAGACCTGGCAGCGGTTTTCAAGGAAGGCATGGTTGTTTCCCTTGTATCAGAGGGTGTTGCTTTGACAGCCAGAAGATGGTGCTGTTGCGGAACAGAACTGTGGTTCTAACTGTCACAGGTGTGGCATGTACACAATAACTGGCACAGTTGTGACATGTACACAACAGGAGGTGTGGAAACAGTATGGAAATCTGGCCGCACGCGAATGCGACGTTGTGTGAAAATTTCAAAGCAATCAGTCCAGTAGTTTGGGAGATTACGTGTCAGCAGAAAAATGCACAGATAGATTTTTATATATATAGATTTCTTCATCTCTCTTTAGGCAATTCTCTACCATTTTATATAATTAAAACATCTAACGTTTCTCTCTTACATTAATATGTAACATTTTAATCTATTTTATACAACTTTCAACAAATATTTCGGTATTTCTACTGCTAGGTACTTTTCAGGAAGATCTTTATTGTTGTTTTTGAAGAATTCCTTAGCTGCTTTTGTAAAAGTGATTCTCTGTTGTTGACCATTGTAGGTAAAAAGGAGGTCCTCCCGTTTAAGCCAGGACAATCTTATCTGTTTCTTCCTTAGAGTTTTCAGCTAGAAAAGCATAGTCTCTTCTTTTTTGTTAGATTCTCAGTGGTATCTCCTTCATTACAATAATATCCTTATCTTCCATTTTAAATAGTGATTTTCAATGGGCCGATAGAATGTGATCAGCTGTTTCTTTTGCAAAGAAGACAACAGTATCTCTACAAATCTGTTACTTTGGATACTTTGAAATGATTCTGTAGACTTTTTTTATTTTCCCTGCCATTTTTTCTGTAGTTTATTTTAAACTCTGTAACTCATGCCATTAAAACTTATCTACTTATATCGTATTTAATTTTTTGCCATCCTTTTTCATCATTATCTTTAAATAGCATACTATTATTGCTTCTTATGTTAATCCCTAAATATTTAATTTTTCAGTCTTAAATGTTGAGAGTCTTTCTAATTCTTGTTTTGCTTTCTGATTTAAGTTTCTTGTTAGCATTTTTGTTTTGTTGTTATTTATCTTAAATTCAGCTAGATTACCAAATTATTTTATTATTTCCAGGAGGTGTATTATGTTTTCTGTTGGGTTATCTAAGTACACAATTATGTCATCTGCATAGGTTTTTACTTTGTATTGATGATTTCTTTTTCTTAAGCCTTTGATTACTTTATTTTATCCTTATTTTTTCTAACAAAGTCTCTAGCATCAGAATAAACAGTAAGGGAGAAAGGGGACACCCTTGTCTAGTTCCCCTCTGAATTTGGAATGGTTTTGTTAGTTCTCCATTTACTTTTAATTTAGCATATTGGGACAAGTATATTGCTTCTATTGTATTTAGGAATGGTCCTTTAATCCCTATTTCTTCCATATTTTTGGTTATAAATTTCCAGTTAACTTGATTGAATGCTTTTTCAGCATCGACCGCAATCAGGGCCATTGGAATATCTGGTCTTTTGTTTAGAACTTCTGGCTTTCTTGTCTTTCAGGTAAAAACCCATTTCTTTAATTCTGTCTTCAACAAATGATGAAGTCTGGAGGCCTCGCACTCAGTGACTCAGGAAAGAAAGTGTCATTGCCTTCAGAATTTGTTTTGATGTCTGTCTTCTTATCTGTTGGAGGATAACAAAATCTGAACACCTCATTACAAAATGACAGATCCAGCTTCGAAAACAAGAAGAATGAAACAATGTGAAAAGCATCCTTATCAAACACATCCGGGCCCAGATGGAGATGAATAGACATTTTTCCAGCTGCAGCAGCTCTTCTAGGGTCAAAGCCCAACACCAAAAGGTAGAGCCAGAGATGCTATTTCTCCCATGCAGGACACAGCTGCTGCAAGGAAGCTCCATGCTTATTTCCTCAATGCAAACCAGCCCAGACACGCAGGGGGCCCGTCCGGCCGTGCAGGGAGGCCGTCCAGTTGTGCAGGGGAGCCGTCCGGACATGCAGGAGAGTGTCCAGACAAGAAAGGGTGTGTGTAATAATCGGTGTCAGTAATCGGTAATAATCTGTAATAATAATTGGTTTCAGTAATTGGTAATAATCGTATTACACGCAGGGGGCATCTGGTCATGCAGGGGGGAAGTCAGGACACTCTGAGGGCATCTGGACATGCAGGGGGACCGTCCAGAGATCAATGGGGGCTGTCTGGACACTCAGGGGGCTGTCCAGAGACGCTGGGGGGCCATACGGAAACACAGGGGACTTGTCCGGACAAGCAGGGGGGCCGTCCGGACGTGCAGGGGCGCCGTCCGGACACTCAGGAAAGTGTCCGGAATCGCAAGGGGGCATGTAATAATCAGTTTCAATAATCAGTAATAATCCTTTTACACACAGGGGGCATCTGGTCATGCCGGGGGAAGTCCGGACACTGTGGGGGCATCCGGACACACAGGGGGGCTGTCCAGACAAGCAGGGGGGCGTTTGGACACACAGGAGGGTGTCCGGACATGCAAGGGGGCGTGTAATAATCGGTTTCAATAATCGGTAATAATCCTATTACACGCAGGGGGCGTTTGGTCATGCAGGGGGGAAGTCAGGACACTCTGGGGGCGTCTGGACACGGAGGGTGGCCGTCCGGAGATGCAGGAGGGCCATCTGGAAATGCAGTGGAGCTGTCTGGACATGCAGGAGGGGTGTCTGGACCTGCATGGGGCCTTCCGGACACACAGGAGGGCTTTCCGGACACACAGGAGGGTGTGTGTAATAATCAGTTTCAGTAATCGGTTATAATCCGATTACACGCAGGGGCCATTTGGTCATGCAGGGGGGAAGTCAGGACATTCAGGTGGCATCCGGACACACAGGGGGGTGTCTGGACACGCAGGGGGGCCATCTGGAAATGCAGGTGGGCCATCTGGAAACGCAGGAGGGTGTCCGGAAACGCAAGGGGGCGTGTAATAATTGGTAATAATCCTATTACACGCAGGGGGCATCTGGTCATGCAGGGGGGGGGGCGTTCAGACACACAGGAGGGTGTCCGGACACGCAAGGGGGCGTGTAATAATTGGTTTCAATAATCGGTAATAATCCTATTAAACGCATGGGGCATCTGGTCATGCAGGGGGGCAGTCCGGAAACTCTGGGAGTGTCCAGAAACGCAGCGGGGCCATCCAGACACGCAGGTGGGCCGTCAAGACATGCAGGAGGGCTGTCCAGACACGCCGGGAGCCGTCTGACAAGCAAGGGGGCGTCTAATAAAGCGTTTCAGTAATCGGTAATAATTGGTTTCAATAATTGGTAATAATCCTATTACACGCAGGGGGCATTTGGTCATGCAGGGGGGAAGTCCGGAAACTCTGGGGGCATCCAGAAATACAGGGGGGGCAGACATGCAGGGGGGCCATCTGGATACGCAAGGGGGCGTCCGGAAACACAGGGGGCGTCCGAACATGCAGGGGGCGTCAGGAATCGCAGGGGGGTGTCTGGACACACAGGGGGGCCATCCAGACATGCAGGGGAGCCGTTTGGACATGCAGGGGGCCGTCCAGACACACAGGAGTGTTTCCGGACATGCAAGGGTGTGTGTAATAATCGTTTTCAATAATCGGTAATAATCCTATTACACACAGGGTGCATCTGGTCATGCAGGGGGGCAGTCCAGACACTCTGGGGTGTCTGGACATGCAGTGGGGCCGTGCAGACATGCAGGGGGGCCGTCCAGACACGCAGGAGGGCTGTCCGGACACGCAGGGGGGCCGTTCGGAGTAGCAAGGGGGCGTGTATTAAAGGGTTTCAGTAATCGGTAATAATCATTTTCAGTAATCGGTAATAATCCTGTTACACACAGGGGGCATCTGGTCATGCAGGGGGGCAGTCCGGATACTCTGGGAGTGTCCGTACATGCAGGGGGGTTGTCCGGAGAAGGAAGGGGGCGTGTAATAAAGGGTTTCAATAATCAGTAATAATCCTGTTACATGCAGGGGGCATTTGGTCATGCAGGGGGGCAGTCCGGACACTCTGGAGGCGTCTGGAAATGCAGGGGGGCCCTCAAGACACGCAGCTGGCTGTCCGGACACGCAGGGGGGCCATCTGGAACCACGCAGAAGGGTGTCCGTACAAGCAAGGGGGCATGTAATAATCGGTTTCAGTAATTGGTAATAATCTGTAATAATAATCGGTTTCAGTAATCGGTAATAATACTATTACACGCTTCTGTATTCTAAAGCTTGAAAAATTCTCATAACATGTTTTATACTTTTGTAATTTGAGGGGAGTAGGGCTTCAGCTGAAGTACCTTTTTATGTGTATATGGCCTATGGCTGATAAACACTGATTGATTGACTATTACACGCAGGGGGCATTTGATCAGGCAGGGGGGATGTCAGGACACTCTGGGGGCGTCCAGATACGCAGGGGGGCCGTCCAGAAACGAATGGGTCTGTCCAGACACACAGGAGGGTGTCCGGAAACACAGGGGGGTGTCCGGACCCACAGGGGGGCGTTTGGACACTCAGGGGAGCCGTCTGGACATGCAGGGGGCCATCCGGACACACAGGAGGGTGTCCGGACATGCAAGGGGGCGTGTAATAATCGGTTTCAATAATCGATAATAATACTATTACACGCAGGGGGCATGTGGTCATGCAGGGGGGCAGTCCGGACACTTTGGGGGTGTCCAGACACATAGGGGGGCAGTACGGACATCCAGGGGGCCGTCCCGAAACACAGGAGGGCCGTCCGGACACGCAGGGAGTCCGGACATGCAGGAGGGTGTCTGGACAAGGAAGGGGGCGTGTAATTTAACGGTTTCAGTAATCGGTTATAATCGATTTCAGTAATCGGTAATAATCAGTAATAATAATTGGTTTCAGTAATCGGTAATGATCCTATTACACGCAGGGGGCATTTGGTCATGCAGGGGGGAAGTCAGGACACTCTGGGGGCATCCGGACATGCAGGGGGGGGCGTCCAGACATGCAGGGGGGCCGCCCGGACACACAAGGGGGCGTCCGGAAATGCAGGGGGCGTCCGGACATGCAGGGGGGCCATCTGGACATGCGAGAGGGTGTCCAGACAAGCAAGGGGGTGTGTAATAATCAGTTTCACTAATCGATAACAATCCTATTATACGCAGGGGGCATTTGGTCATACAGGGGGGAAGTCAGGACACTTTGGGGGCGTCCAGAGATTTTACCTAAAATAGACAAATTTAGCTGTCGCCATTTTTGTAAGTTTTCCTTCATTTCTTTCCATAATGTGTTGTAATTGTTTTGATGTAAATGGTAATTGATAATTGTAAGATATATTCCCATTTTTTAAATCGTAAAATTTTAAATCTTTTGAAGTTCTTCATTTTGTTTCTCAGTTAAATTTTTAGTTAGCATTTTTGTTTTAGTGTCATTTATTTTATATCCTGCCACCTTACCAAATTCAGTTATTTTTTGCCTTAGATATGTTATTGATTTTATAGGATTCTCAAGGAAAAAACCATATCATCTGCGAACGCTTTGTATTTATACTTGATTCCTTTGTAGCTGATGCCTTCTACTTGATTATACATTTTGATATCTCTCAAAAGTATTTTGGTAATCCATATTAATAAGAGTGGTGACAAGGGGCAACCTTCTTGGCATACACTTTCCTTTTTCTTAAGAAGTGTAGAAGGATTTCTTCTAGGATAATCAAGTCACAACCCCTTAAAGTTGATCTTCCACTTGAATTCCGTCTCAGAATGGCATCCCTCATGCTTTTTCTGATACAACTTACAATGATGTCTCTGGGTTTTCTTATCCTTTGCAAATCTCAAATTAATTCTATAAAGCTTATCGATTTCTTTAATTGCCTCATCTTCTGACTGCTCCCAGATTTCATCCAAAAATGACAAGATCCTTTGGACAATGTTTTCTTCTTCTAGTGTTTCTACTTTTCCTCTTGTTTCATCAATTGCATCCTTTATTTGTTTTAGTGTGCCTTCCATTTTTTAAAGTTGAACCCCCTCCTTTTTTGATTTTCAAGTTTTTTGTTTCTAATTTTTTAAAGCTGCTTCATCTTCATTTTGAAAGCTTATCATTAGTTCAATTATTTGTTCTGATTTATCACCCCCTCCTAAGACTCTCTCAGGTGTTCTTATTTCTGCTGCTCCTCCATTCCTAAAAATCTGTCTGTTATTCACCATCTTCAAATTGTGAATTGCTTTTTTTCCTCTACTGTTGCTTTGTATCTTTTTCAGTTGTTTTGTTCTTTTTCCTTTTACCTCTTCCCAAACACTCCTCCATTTCTCCATTGTGCTGCTTCCCTTATTAATGCTTCTATGGCCTTCGACACCATCTTTGTTTCCTCTGTTCTACAAACATTGTTTCCTGTTTACTCTTCTCTCCATCTTTCCCTTCCTCCTCCCAGCCAACTCGATGGTGAGATGTGTCTTTTTCACTTACTTTTTGTCTTCTTTAAGTTCTCAATTTAAGCTCTTTTCCTGTAGTGTTGTGAGAGTCTCTTCTCTGGAGCTGCGGAAGCGCTGCACCACCACATCAGTGGTTGTTTTCTTTAATTTTCTGCTCGTTCTCTCCCTGCTCTGGTAAACTCCTTCTTCCCCTCTTAATTTAGTTGCTTAATTTTCTTCCCTTAATGCACTTAATGTTTCTGGAATGCCAGGTTTTCCCCCCTCACTTTTCTTACTTTAAGCACTTTGCTGGCGATGGGTTGGGAGGTCGGTGTCCTCCCCTTCCTTCTCTCAGTCAGTTGGAAGGTCCCTTTTCTAGTGCAATCACTTCAGCATGATTTGAGGCACGCTGGGGCTCACTCTAGTTTCGGGAACCTCTTATATCTGTGGGTGCCCTTTTGGCACGTGTAAAGGGTTCTAAACCATTTTTCCTGTGGAAAACCTTCAAGAATTCTCACAAGCTTTTCAGGAGGCTGGACATCACCACTGCCAGACCAGAAGCCTCTTTTAAGGAGAACTTCAAGTTCTTTCTGGCAGTATCTGCAGTAAAGGGGACTTCTCTTTTAAATCTCTTTTTTCTTCTTAATAAGAGGTAGCACAGCTTGGATGGTACCCTCCCAAATTTAGTAGGAGGGCTGAGCAGCTCTAGCTAAAGAGGATGGGAACACCACGGGCTCCTACTTCTCCACCCTGGTTGAACTCTGAGTTTTACATTTTTTGCAAGTCCCTTCCAGGGGAGATCATCTCAGGAGCAAGTACAGCGTGCCCCTGCTCTCTCCTTTATCTGGAGATGCCTGCAGCTCTGGGTCTCAGAATAAATCTGAGTCCAACCATTCTGTGCCATTGCTCAGATTGGAATCCCCACACACTTTAATAACTTTGAGACATTCACAGTGCCATTCTAAGTAGAGTTAAACCCTTCTCAGTCCACTAAAGTCAATTGAGCTTTAACAATAGATGTTACTCTACTTAGGATTCCACTGTTGGAATAGCAGACTAATTGATTCTATTTTCCCCACACCTATTTGTATGATTAGCAGCTGGCAGCTCACAAGCAGGTGCTCAGCACTCAGGGTGGCTAATTTTGAAGGTTACTAGGCAACCCACAGGCTCACACCTCTGCCTAAGTGACTCACAGCTGCTGGGACCTACGGCTAGTTCTGCAGCATTCTGCAGCTCCCTTGCTGGCAATGCTCCTATTCAGAACAAAAGAACAGCCAGAAATGGTAAAATACGGTTTATTAGGCAAAGCACAAATTAAACAAACGTGTGTCATACCCATGCTAATTAGGTATTCTGACATTTAAAGGAATAAACACATGGCGTGCCTCAGTGCATGTTTGTGATTTTAATTTAACTCAAAACGCTTTGAAAGTAAGCTATGGAAATTCAGGTGGTCTGTTGCTGTGTTGTAAATGATGATAAGTGGCCCAAAGCTTCTCCATAATCATTGTAGTGCAAAGTTAAAATGTGGAGAGCAAAAATAAAGTTCCCTTAAGAGAAAGAGCGTTAAATTGTGTACCTCCAAAAAAAGGGAAGAGGAGACAGTCTAGATTTGTATTGTTAAGGCTGAATGACCATAGAAGCTTCCACATGGTAGTGTGGGAAGAGGTGACAGGTATAGCTTGTACCTCAGGTTGTCAGAATTTGACCACGGAAGAAAAATATTTTGAAAACCCACCTAATCATCCTCTATGCCATTATGTCACTTCCAGGTACAACCAAAAAGTGCCAATGGGTAACTCTAGAAATCACCAGAAACTCTATGGCTTTACCATTGAACCTCCAGTGATTCCTAGAGCTAACTGTCATCACGGTTGTACCTGGAAGTGACATTGTGACACTGGCAATACTGCCAATATCACATGCCCCTTATGTCCCTGCCTGCAACTGTACTTGTACTTGTCAAGACCTTTCTTCTCACTAGCACCTGAGGTACCTTCTGCACGCACCCCCCCCGCCCCTTGCTGGTGAAGCTTGGGAAAATGATACTTGGAGCAGATCAGTAGCTTGCATTGTGCTTGCCCACTGTTTGCACTTGGCCCCTGTATTTGAGTAGCATAGCACACAGTCATGGGGCCATGCAGATTCTTTCTGAAGTATCTTTGGGGAAGGGCAAGATCAAACCTACTTTGGAAATGGACAGATGAAACTTTTCATGGCATGGAGGTAAGTAACATCACCGGGTAATTGATTATACTTCAAACTGATGTTTAAAAGTAAGCAATCTTAACTTGGCAGCTTGTCTTCCCTTCCTGGAATACTTCTTCTTACTCAGCACTCAGGGTGGCTAATTTTGTGAAAGTGATATGTGAAAAGTTATGGTTACTGCATTGCTTTAACATAAACCAATTCCTTCTCCAATAATACTTTGATTTTCCTCGGGTATTTTTCAAAACAAAGCAATGGTGCTCACTGCTCCCCTCCTCACCTTCTCTGGGATTTAGCCTGCTTCACAGAGCATTCATCGTAATTGACTGCCGAGAGAAAAAAGGGGGCTCCTGTTTTCTCTTTTGTTCACTGATTTATGTAATTTTCTCTATATATGGGGAATTGAATTCATGCAAATTAGGGAAGAGAGGATGATTGTAAGAGCAGGCACTGACATTTGTTTGTCTTATCCGGAATAGTTAAGCATTGCTACCTGATGTATTGCATGCATTGCATACTACACTTATTTTCATTCCCTGTTGATGGCCATGGAATAAAGATTAGCAATTAGCATAGCCTGATCTGGCAGGATAAAGAGATTTCCTTCCAGGCAGGCGGCAGAATCAGGCCCAAGTTACCCAACCAGGCCACTTTATGCAAAGTAGGGAACTGCAGAATTTATTCTGATTGGATAATTATGCTTTCGAGATAATTTGTATGGTTTTCTTTTAGATAGGAGTAGCTAAGCAGAAAGCAATTGTGTTACTAGTTTGATTTTCCTGGCAGCTCTTTGATTGCTGGGACATATTAAGCAGTTGAATATATATATTCCCCCGCTTCTATTTTACCCTCACAACAACTCTGTGTGGTTGGTTAGATTGAGAAGGTGACTGACTCATGAGAACCCTGTGAACTTTCAAGGTAGAGTGGGGATTGGAACATGGTCCCTCTCTGTGGGGCTTTCCACACTACAGAAGGGAGCTAAGGTCGACTCGGTTACCTTCAGTGGGGGGCGATTCCAGGCTGTCCGCACAGCAACTTGTGTGTGTGTGTGTGTGTGTGTGTGTGTGTGTGTGTGTGTGTATTTAGACACAGAGACAAAGTACCAGTTCAGAGATCATAGCCAAACTATGATTTGGCTCTTGGTCCTATACTCTCTTCCCTCACATGAAGCTGCCTTATACAGAATTAGACTATCAGTCCATCAAAGCCAGCATGGTTTACTCAGACTGATAGCGGCTCTCTGGGGTCTTAGGCAAGGGTCTTTCACATCATCTCTTTTCTACCTCAGTGTAGTATCCCTACTAGGAATGGACTGGGAATTCAACATGGGCCAAAAACAAGCCAAGCTGAGTGGTTCCCGTAGCATTACAATGACCACTGAGCTCAGACTTGGCCAGCAATGTAGTTGACAGTCTCACAATTGTGGTGTGGGAAGAGGTAAGCTGAGATGATTGCCTCTGAAGGGTCCGAGCAGCCTACCAGGATCTTTTTTCTAACTTAAATGGCCAGGCTCCAGCCCCACCTCCACTGTCTCTGATGCCTGGGTCTGCAAAATAATTAGTTTTGTTTGCTAACTCTATGCCTGTTGGGCAGCTTGCTGGCAGACTACAAGATCCCATCTACAGGCTATAATGACCTCTTTGGCAGCTTGCTGGCAGACTACAAGATCCCATGGCTGGACGCCTCTAAACATTGGAGAAGGATGTGGTGCTCTTAGTGGTGGCTAACTGCAAAGAAGGTTAAACAAATCATGTGATCAACGGAGCCAGGTCACCTCACTTGAAGGCAATACAGCAAAATAATAACTAATCATTCTTTAAAAAGGAAACACATATAAAAGCATTCATGACATTTTAGTTGCCACAAGTTTATGAAGGGCAGTACGAAAAGTGGCGGAGATGCCAGGGCTGCTACTTCAACACAAAAAGCAGGTGTGTGACTGTTGAGTGGAAGTTAACATCTGGTGTGTGTGATTTTATTTATTTAAACAGTTATATCCTGATTTCCCTCCCAATGGTGGACCCAAAGTGGCATACATCACCCCCCACTTCTATTTTACCCTCACAACAACTCTGTGTGGTTGGTTAGATTGAGAAGGTGACTGACTCATGAGAACCCTGTAAACTTTCAAGGTAGAGTGGGGTTTGGAACATGGTCCCTCTCAGATTCTGGTATGACATTATATCTGCTACTTCATTGATGCTGTATTAGTAGCCCTAGCATTTCCACTAATATCTAGGGCTGCTAGGCCTTTGTCTTCAGTTACTGGGAGTAGAGTATGGGAGGGGAAGCATTGATTGACATCATGACACTCTAGGAGTTCCCCACAACCATAGATTTTCAGGGACTTTCTACAGCATCATGATATCACTTCCAGCTATAACCCAGGTGACACTGTGACATTAATTGATGTCACTCCCCCCCTACCCTGGTGAGTGAGTGTGGGGAATATATGTGCATCAGAGGGAGCACTCCTCCCACAGACAGGTAACCCTACCCAACCCATACTTTCTGGTCAGGGTGCTGCCCCCTTTGCTGAACTATGTTCACAGAAGGAAGCTGACAGTCCACCAAAGAACTAGCACAAAAACTGTTACTGGACATGGGAATCTTGCCAAGAAGACCAAATTTGCAACTCTCTGGGAAATAAGATGGTGGTGGCTTTCATGGCACTGTAGATGCTAGAGGGATTTGGGAGAGAAGGTAAATGTATATGGCACAATATGAGGCACAAAGGCATCTGCAAAGCAAACACTAGGTACTTTTGGATACTGAGGCCTGGGCCTTTTGCAAAGTGCAGCATGTTCCAGCTTTTGTGCTAAATTCTGTGGGTTCAGCAAAATTCATCCTATTGTGAGCGTGACAAAACTTGCTAGGAATCAAAAATAGGTGTGGAGAGCATTGTGGGCTCAAAGGACTTTTCTATAGCACACTGCTGTCTGGTGCCACAAACGAGGGAAGAAGGCGATCTGTGTACCCAGGGATCCCCAATCCCCCTCCCTTGACTTTCAACGTTGTTTTGTGAAGTGACATTTTACTTCAGCCTTATGAGAGACACAGATTCCCCAATGATTTCACTAATTACCTGAACCAACCATATATGACCCTGGGTGGGAACATCTTGTCTACTGTGCAAGCACAAAAGCCATGGAAGACAAGGAAATAAAACTTTACCACTACAAGGAAATGAAATTCCACCATGAACCGTTTGATGCAGACAGCAGACAGGTAAACAGATCGAATAGTTAACTCATGGGTGGCTTTTGGCTCTTGAATGTGGTACATTTATTTATTGAACATATTTGCTGTGAATGTTCCCTGGGCTACCCTACACAATTACTCTTTTCTATGGCATGAATGATTGGGTAGAAAGTGAACCCTAGGAGGGCTGACAGTGCCGCTGGAGTTCATTGTCCTGGCCTGCTAGGCTCATGGGGAGTCAGATTACAGCTGCTAGCAGGCAAAGACATGAGAGAGGGAGACAGCACTCTTACTCTGAGTCCAGAGAAACAAATTCTAAGCAGGTCTGGAAAAGAGGCAGCCAAGGGTTGAAGGTAGGTCAGGTCAGGCAATCCAGTCTGAGTTCCGAGTGATCAGTTTGTGAGCAGATGCAGGAGAAAGCTGTCAGGTTTTCAACATCATTGCTCCTGCAATTTCCACTTCCCAGAGCTGTCTCTTATACATCTGTGTTGTGGCTCAGTCTTGATCCTTGGTCAACTAATCATTCTCTATGATGCTGTAGTGCAGGGCTTCTAAGCATGCACTGCTCCTTTTAGAGTGAAGTTCCTGCCAGGTACGGATTCTAAGCTGCCTCATAGACTCAGGTGAGATAGGTGGACTTCTAGTTCAGGCTTCAGTGATTGGAGGTGCTTCTGCAAGCACTCTGACTTCCAACTCTTGGCTTGGGCCAGCTCTCTCTGCATCCTGTAAGGATCCTAGCTGTAGTTGAGGCCCAGTCAACTGGGGCTCCAGCACAGCGAGGTCATTCTGCCAGTACTCCTTATTGGAGGACTCCTGTATAGCTGACTCTGAGCCTATGACACTCAACTTCCTCACAGGCAGTTAGATGTGAGTTGAGAATGAAGTGGGAAAGGCTATGCCAACCATCTCCTCCCATACTGATTCCCTACTCAAATCATTGTGCCCCAAACATCTCTTATGTCACTTTTATGGTGAATGGCTGTGTGTAAGGTTGTTTCGGTTTGCTAACAGTCTGAAGTCAACCTTGAGTCTACATTCCTTCATCTGGGCGTTGTGCCCAGACAAGTTCGTATCTCCTTCTTAACCTTGCTGCGTGCTTGCCATCTCTGGCTTCTATACTGTGTGAATTTCTGTCTTGGTGGGAATAGTGGGATGGGAATTCAGGGTTGTTTTGGGCTGGGATTTCCGCGGGAAAACATTGCCTGTAAAAGCGGCAGCTGGGGAGAGTCCGATCAGATTCCGCATTGTCTGTAGAAGATCATGAATGCCAGTCAATAAAGAGCTTTTAAAGTTACTGTTGGCCTGGACTTTTCTGGTTCCTTACACTGTGCTGGAAAGATCTAGGACAACACTGGCAGCCCCATCCAAAGCTGGAGGCAGCAGGATGCAGTGCTGCTGCGGTGCCACTCTGCTGACTCCAAGAGGACTTTCTGGAGGCACAGGGAACCACCTAATGTGACTCAACCTAATGCAGCTTCATGTATTCGTAGCCTGGACTCCTCCTGCCTTAACATATTCAAGAATCCATAATTAATTTTTCAGTGATCAGCAGTCTTCCCAAGTCTAAATTCATTTAGCCCCAATTACTCCTGGATACAATTTTTCATCTTTTGAGAATAAGAATTTGATTCTCACCTTCCCTTGTAATAACATGCATTTATTCAAAAGAATTTTTGTTCCTCTCAGATTTTAATCAGATATAAATGGAGTTTCACAAAAAGACCAGGCACATTCACAGCCTATACTTGCAAAATGAATATATCTGAAAAAGTTCCCATCTTGCCTTTATTTTGCGTTCAGTCCTTCAACAAAACACTTTTCTTTAGAGGACAAAGCGAATCCCTTTAAATTTTGCTTTGAGCAGGGCTGGCTTGCTATGAAGGATGCAGTGGTAAATTAAAGTTGTACAGTATTGATTGGATGGGAGGCAACACCCCATTGATTTCAGAGACACTTCTCCCCTGCAGTACTGTGGCTTGCTGAAGGAAGAGGCAGCAGGAGGGAATTGCAGCAATCACTAGCAGCAGACTCTGCATTTAGGTCAGTGGATCTGATCCTGATGAATTCTTGGCTGCTCTAGATAGTCACCAGAGTCAGAAACTGAGGAATCTTTCTTGCATGGATAGTGTATGGGAATGCATTTGTGGCATCATTCATTTGCACTTACTGGTTAGCATATGACATTAGGAAGGCCCATGGCTCATGCAGAAGGGTTCAGGTTTGATTCCCAATGTCTCCTGTTAAAGCCCATTCTGTGCTTCAAACCTTGGAGCGTTACTGCCAGTCAGACAAAACACCACACAGCTACCAGAACTACTGAGCGACAAGGACCTTTTCTGAGGGACAGCATATGACCCATGTGGTTGTTGCATTCACTCACAGTGGTGTAGGATTGCATTATGAATGTGTGTCAGGATGTGGTCCCCTGCCATCAAAGGGGTGGAATTGGGTGCTGGACTCACACCTGGCCATGGGGAAGGGGCAGCCGTCTTCACCCTCTCATTTGTTAATGGACCTTTTTTCCTTTCTTTACATTTTCCTTTGATGCTTGCAACTATAGCTAACTAGGAGTGACCCTGGTGCCTTTCCAGCAGGAGGGGTGACAGGTGGCTGAGAACTATCACTGCCCTGGCCTTGAGATGCTCAACTCCCACACATCTCTCTTTCTGTTGTGCTATTCTCACATTCCATGGGAGATAGGGAGGAGGGATTTATGGTGGGAACCCTGAGGGGATGAAGGCAACTGTATTTTTGTAGTCCGGCAGAACTGGCTTTCTGAAAGCCAGGTACTTGCTGTTATCCATAAAGACTTCTGATCTGACATCCAGAGTCCGCTTACTGAATCCAGTTCCAAGATCTGACAATATGTCTATGTCTCCCCATATTTCCCAACCCAAGATGATGATGATGCCATGCCCTCAGACTTTGCCTCTTCCATTTTTAGTTTGCCAAAATATTGTTTTTATAGATACTGGGGATCTCAGAAATGGCAGTGATTCTTAGTCCAGGCAATACACATCATGTGACGTATCAGTTTGTTTAAGACTTACCAAATACATTTTCTTCCTCAGTAGAGGAACTCCACAGAGTTCTGGTTCTGAATAAGAAAATGGGAATTATCTATCTGCCTGTGTTCTTTCAAAGTACTGACTTCGACAACTTCCTTTAGAAAGCTTACAGTGACTTACAGAATAAGTCCTCAAGATCTCTGAGGAATTTTTTTTTAAAATTTAGGTGGTGCAACACAGATTGGCATTAGCAGTCATCAACACACATGGAAAATATGCCAGAGACCATTTCACTACTGGGAATGTGGTAAAGTATTTCATTTAGATTAAGCCAGAGTATTCAGAGTCAGATTCTTGATAATGAAGTAGATGTAGGAGGGTGAGAAACAGGCAAATGCTACAAAATTTGAGCCATAACTGTGAAACTATATATATGTGTAATGTCCTACAGTTAACACAAATTAAAGCCAACATATAAGGTTGTATTTCAAAAGAAATTGTGTGATGTAGCTGAATGGCAGTGTACAGCAAATAAATTGGTTTTCAAGACAAATACAGTTTGCAAACAACACACTTTTTTCTGTGCCTTGATACTTTGCTTTTTCCATCTGTTTCTATACATACCTTGCTTTCTGTAATGATCAGACTGCATTTCCAAGCAGTTTTTCATTAAAAGCAGGATTTTATGTGGAATAACAAGTCTTGGGTCTGGGGAATATTCCAACTAGATCCTTTAAGAAGAATTCATATCCCTTTAGGAAACCTCTTAGAATATCTAAACTTGTCTTGTTCATACCTAAATCTAGGCAAACGGGTTATATATTTCTACTGGGACATAAGGAGTTGTCAGATTGGATTTTAATAAGGTTTTAATGTATTTTATTATATCTTCTGTTTAATGTTTATTCTTATTTTATTTAAACATTTCTTCATGCAACACATGATTGGTGTTTGGAATATGCTGCCACAGGAGGTGGTGATGGCCACTAACCTGGATAGCTTTAAAAAGGGCTTGGACAGATTTATGGAGGAAAAGTCAATCTACGGCTACCAATCTTGATCCTCCTTGATCTGAGATTCCAAATGCCTTAGCAGACCAGGTGCTCGCGAGCAGCAGCAGCAGCAGATTGCCATTGCTTTCACATCCTGCATGTGAGCTCCCAAAGGCACCTGGTGGGCCACTACAAGTAGCAGAATGCTGGACTAGATGGACTCTGGTCTGATCCAGCAGACTCTTTCTTATGCCCCCCCCCCTTCTCATATTTATGCCATTTGCCTTGGGTCTTGAAATGCTCAGTATAAAGCAGGGTATACAAATACATAAATTTATTTGCAGCACAATCCATGGGCAGGCAAAGACAGTTTCACGGTGTCCAGTTATAGTGCAACTGCAGCGCAGCCACACCACATCCAAAGGGGTTTGGGTGGTGCATCAAGCAGAAAAAAAAACAAGAGAAATCCCTGGTTGCCTGAAAAAAACATGTAGCCAAATGCATTATGACACACTTTTTTGTGTTGCAAGTCAGCTGCCAACATTGGGGGCATTCCTGGGCTGAAATACCTTTGGAAGCTGTCTAAAGTCAGCCCCTCTCATGGAAGTTCCCTGAGCACCATGATGGGCTCCTGTGGAGGAGTGCCAGCTCAGAGGCAACTTCTGTTTTTGGGTGCCATGGAGTTGTATGGTGCTTTGCCACCAATGCTAATCAGCTGGCATATTTGCCCCTTGCACCAGTGTATGGGGAATTCATAGGCCTTTCCCCACTTACTGTTTGCTGCGCGCTACTCTGCCCAAATAGCGCGGGGTCCAGCGGCGCTCCCCACGAGTCCGGGCGGTGACAATGCAGCCGCCCCGACTCTGCCGCTCTCCCGCCCCCTCAGCGCAAGTCATTTCTGGCGCTGATAAAACGGCACCTTTCATGACTCCGCACAGAGCGCGGGGCAGTGGGGAACACGACCCAGCGCCAGAAATGACTCGCGCTGCGGGTAGTGCGTCGCAAATGGAAAGTGGGGAAAGGCCCCATGTCAGCACACTCTTGTGCTCTCTCCATGAAAGTTCCCCCCCACCACAGACTGCACAGTAAAATTAGCAAAAACAAGAGATGAGTAGATTTCACTCATTCTATTGCTTACTGTTGTGAAATTTCTCTTTGTGCATCCTGCTCTTTAATTCCATTTTAACTTAGAGGATTTCTACAAGAACTTAAGAGTGCAAGAAATTGGTGAGGGGTAGGGAAGATCTTCTTGATGTTGCTCCAATATGCAGCATTGCTTATGGAATAAAACTGTAAGTGATTCAGACTAGACCTGCAACGCTAGGAAAGGGAGAATTATCAGTATTTTAATTAAGATCCTCCAGAATCCAGTTGGTAGTCCCCCGCCCCTTATTCACCAGACAATTGTACAATTGCCATTCCCCTGTCAGGGGCAAGGAATTCCCTGCACTGATCTCCCTCCCCTGGTGCCATTCAGTGGACTGGTAGTGGAGGAGGTGATCTTGCTGGCAAAAATGGCTTCTACCAAAGAGTTTTAACCCAAATACTAGAGCATCCCCATGGTCATCTTCTATGTGATGACATCACTTCTGGAAGTTATGTCAATTCTGTCCTCCATGTACAGTTAATAAGTCCCTTTCACCACACATATTCCACCAGTTGCCAGGAGATATATAGCAACCCTATGGTTTGGGTTGCTAGCCTTAAGGTGGGGCTGGAGATCTCTTGGAATTGCAGCTGTTCTCCAGAATACATAGATCAGCTGCCCTGGAGGAAATTGATGCTTTGGAGGATGAACTCTATGACATTATGCCAGAGGCATAGCTGGGGAAAATGGAGCCCGGGGCAAAATCTGAGTTTTTGTGTGTTCCCCCCCCCCCCGGTATGGGCGGCCACACCCCCACAACAAAAGTATGATTTTTTGCACCAGGTCATCTCAAGGTCACCATCACATTATGGAACATGCCTCAACTCACAAATCTGAACACACCCAGAGCTTCCTAGTTTAAACAACATTGAAAGTGATGCTGTTTCAGGATAGATCCCCCCTCCCCAACAGCATCACTTTCAATGTTGGTTGTTGTGGGTTTTCCAGGCTGCGTGACCATGGTCTGGTAGAACTTGTTCCTAACATTTCACTTGCATCTGTGGCTGGCATCTTCAGAGGTGTATCACAGAGAGAAGTCTGTTATACACTGTGTCCAGACTTCTCTTATAAAATGGTTCAATCCTAAACAGAATTAAACTTGTCAAACTGCATGTAAGTAAATGGATTTAGAAGGGTGTATCTCAGTTTAGGATTTAACTGATCATTTCTTTTGGCTGCTGCTCTTATATCAAACTTAGAAACTATTTTAATACTGTCAAACCTTGTGTGTCTATATTTTCCTATATGTTTTTCTAAAAGTTACTTTGGTTCCTGCACCAAGAAATTCAGTAGATTGACTGTGCAATCCTAAACAAACTTGAATCAATCTGAGTTCATTAATATCTCTGGCCTTGTATATAATGGCTAGTCATATGAAGACTCCCTTGCATGCCACCCCTCCTTCACTTCCCTCCTTCCCTCCCCTTCCCTTGCATGCCACCCCCTTCCCTCCCCTTCGTTTCATGCCACCTCTCACTCCCTGCCCTCCTTGCATGCCACCCCTCCCTCCCTCTCCCTCCCTTCCTTCTCCCTCTGCTAGGGTGAGTGGGTCATGTCCAGATGCCTGGCTCCCTCCCTCCCCTTGCATGCCACCCATCACTTCCTCCCCTCCCTCACTCCTCTTCTTTTGCATGCCACCCCTCCCCCTCCCTCCCTTCCCTCTCCCTCCACTAGGGTGGGTGGGTCATGTCCTGATGCCGGGCCATGCTATGGTTAAGAGCAATGGACTCTAATCTGGTGAATTGCATTTGTTAGCTCATGCAGAGGCAGGCAATGGAAAACCATCTGTGAACATCTCTTGCCTTGAAAATCCTGCAGGGCTATAATGAATCCACTGTGGCTTGATGGCACTTTCCACCACTACCAGTCATATGAAACTATTCTTTAATTAATTGAGGGTAATGCAAGTATCTGAATGCAGGCTAATTTATTAAGTATGACTAGTTAGGGTATTTGAAATCATTGCTGGAAGTTTGTTAACCACAATTAGTCTTAACAACAGTTGTGCATCATCTTTGAGAGTGGACCTTCTGGCTTAATCCTGGTCCTTGTCTCAGCTTGGCCAATTCTTAGGCTAGAGACAATTGGCTAGAACAGCTCCAATTCAAAACTTACTTTCACAAACTGCTTCCCTGCGGAAATCTGATTCTGCTTTAATACAGGACGCTTCCTTTCATTAGACAGTGAGCCACCCAGGAAGACAGTCCTTCTCCCTCTTTTCATCAGCGGGGCTGAAATGCTGCCAAAACAAATAAAAGGAAAATTGCCGAGGTTTTGATGTGCGGCACCATTACCCGCCTCACAAAAGAGACTTGTTGCCTTCTCACCAGAGAGCTGGAGGGTCTTTAGTAAATGGCTTTGGTTTGTTTATGACATGGGTAGTTTATTGACCAATCCATTCCCCAGACGTTTGGCAGAGCTTCTTATGGCTCTTATGCTTCCTAATCCACGATGGATAAAGAAAGATCAGAGTTGAATTAAGCCCGCTCGTTCTTAGAAACAAAGCCCTCTTGTGTTCATACATGACAGGGGAGGGATCAAGAGGAGGGGAGAGGAGATTAGCAGCTCTGCAACCCCCCCCCCCAACAATCACTCCCCTCTCAAATCAGTCTATTCCAGAAATTCCATTTTAATAAAGTTCTTGGAAGGGGATGGAGCCAGAGGAGAAGTCACTTGTTAAGGGAGCTTCAAAGACAGTGGGCTAGTTATTATGTTTTTTGGGGGGCCCTCCTCCTCTGCTTCATTTTCCTTTTTGTGCTTTTGCTCCTCCAATCTTGGTTTGTTTGTTCTTCATTTATTATGCTTCCCCCAGGAGAAGCATATAATGCAGCATCCAATTTATTTGGAAGCGTGATATCTTCCAGTGGAGATTTGCAGATGACTCTCTGGTCAGTTTGTACTGCAGTCTGCCCTATGGGGTCAGGCAGACATGCTTTGCGAGCAATCTCCTCCTGTCACTTTATTGTGTGTACTGTACAAGCACAAAGTGGGATTAATCACCCTGCGCCAGAGCAGTTTCTATTTGCTTCTTGTGGCTAATTCCATGTTGTTATCCTCTCAGCATAACATCTCATTTGAGCTTAAGTGCAAAGCAGGCAATAGCTTGCCAGATTGCTTTTGCAGAAGGGATTCATATTGCAACTGATGAGAGGGTTCGATTTGCTTTCTAGAGATGGGGAGAGCTTTGGCAGATGGTAGCAATGGCGTACGAAGCCACCACAATGTCAGATTTGTTTAGCGGACATAGCTTCCAGTCCATAGCTGCCTCAGGATATTATGTAACAGCCTATTTTTTGAATGTCTCCTCACCATTCTGAAGTCCCTCCCCTCTTCAAACCCCACCCTTCCCACGCATTGCCCCCAAATCTCCAGGAATTTCCTAGCACACAATTAGCAACCTACTCACAAACAGTAGAAGCTATGCTGTTTACTTATCCTAAGAATTAAACAGAAATGTGCATTGCTTAGAATTGTTAGAGGGTAACCTAAATTCTGATCTGCCACAGTTTGAAAGATTCATGTTCTGAGCTGAAATGGAAGAACAGGCATATGTTTACTGATTCACACATGCACAGCACCAACTGAACCAATTCTTGAGAGGGTGGATCGATTCTCCCTTGCTGGAAGTTTTCAAGTGGAGGCTAGACAGTCATTTTTTTGGGGGGGGGAATTCTCTGGCTTAAATGTCCAAAATTTAATTGACACGCTTGGTTCTGGAGCATAGTTATGCCCAGGTGCCAAACAACACCAGTTCCCCACCCCCACTACTTCACTGAAAGATGGCAGGAAATTGTGAGCATCACCAGGAGATCCCCAGCCAGAACTGTGTAATAGACAACGCTAATGTGAATGAAGCCTATCTACATTTACCAGATGTTGGCTTTCCATCAAAATCATGGTGGTGTGACCATGCATGCCTACAGAGTGCCATACACTTGTTAACCAAATGTCCATTGTGATGATTCTGGACTTGTCATATTCTGCATCCAGCTTTGTGACAGGAGACACTCCTAGCAAGAGAACCCAGGTTTGGTGAAACTTTGTTCATGGGGTTCAATTTTATGGGCCCCAAAAGGGTAGGGCACAACACCCACCATCTACTGAAGCAAAGTTCACAAATCCTGTGTAGTATCATCAAGAGAGTCTCCTGAATATACCCTGAAAGTTTGGTGCCTCTACCTTGAAAAATGTGTACCCCACAGACACCCCCAGAAATTTCGCATTGCCTGCAATGGAGTCAGCTCAGAGCAGAGAATCTTCTAGGCTCTTCAGCAAGTTCTATGGTGGGAAAAATTGTTTTTCTCCACCATAGACTTCAATGGGGCTTTAAATTCTTGCCTTGCTCCCTTTAAATCCTGCACCCCAATCCATGCCAAAAGAACAACACTATATGTACACCAATTTATACAGAGGTTACGCTCTAAAGAAGTCTACTCAAAAACCTGAATTGCAGAAGAAGGGTTACAATTTTATTAAAGGATTGAAAATAATAAAAATACAAATACAAGTTGCATACACACAGACAGAGGTTTGAGAAGCTTGGAATATATACAGAGATGATTGATAGTGGGAATAACATAGGGGATTGAGGGAAAGGCAATATTTACCAATCCAGAAGAGATCTGAGGAGAATGAGAGGCATTACTCACAGGAAACATCATTGGGCACAAAGAGAGAAGTCCAAGGGTGGTTTGTCTGGGATCTTGGGAGGCTAGTTATGTTAAAAAATTGACCCTCTGGCAATGATAAGGGGGGCAATCTTTCTGGAACAAAGCAAAGTTCTGTCCCCAGGTACAAACAATACTGTGGAAAAAGACTTAATTGGATTAAGACTTGGGAGTGCCCAACTTTTGATGAGTTTTGGGCTGTTAAAACATTATCAACTCTAGTTGGTTGATAATAGTTGGACAGGAGGTTTAAGAGTGAATTAACATTTGGGGCAGGGCTCAAGGGTGCAGCTTTGTGAAGCCAGAGCTAGATGTATGATCTCAAGGTTGGGTTGCTGTGAACCTATTTAGAGTGCATTGTCTTCTGCTATGCATACTTAATTTGGGAGGGAGAAAGACTGATGTCATGTTTCAGGCAAACCCTCTTGACATCAAAGCCAATTTAGATTGGTGTCCATCTTATCTTTGTTCTGCTCCATAAGTCTCAACTGTCTATGATATCAAGATTATGACTGCTGGACACTAAGAAATATGATTATGCCTTGCCTGGCAAGGAGTTCCAACTTGGACCACGTGTAGCAGAGAGGGAGTAGGTGATGAGCATGGCTTGTACCTATTGCTGTTTTCCAGGCTGAGGTCACTGTAGAAAAATGGGCTGCAGAGGCATGACACCATGAACTGACCCTGGGTGTGTGTGGTTGCGGACACTACATGAACAAGCAGTAGCAGTAAAGAAGGAAAGTTTTGGGATATGGTTTTGTGAGATTTGATGCATTTCCCCATTCTGGAGTTTCTAACCTGCAGATGGGACTGGAGTTCTCTTCGAATTACAACTGATCTGCACCTCACAGAGATAATTTCCCCTTGAGAAAAGAGCAGCTTCAGAAAGTGAACTGCATGGCACCATTTTCTATTGAGCTCCCTCCCATCCTTCTTGAGCCCTGCCCCCAAATCTCTAGGAATTTCCCAACCAGAGTTGGCAATCCTACCCAAGGCCCCCATTTCAACTATAAAAAAAATCTAGAATGACTTTTTAGTTCAGCACTAACCCATGTACTAGAGTCACCAACTCTGGAACAACTTCCTATGAACATTCCTTGTGCTGGTAAATAAAGACATGATTTTCTCACTTTGCAAATTCAGAGAGATTTTGACCATCAGGGTGCTTTTGACCAAGCGATCCCTCACATACAGAGATTGGTGTGAGCATATTATGTTGGTTAATTTCATAACCAAAATGGGACACTGTGTAAAACAGGACCTAGGACTACAAGGACAGATGCTGTAGATCTGATTTAGTAGTGCTTTTCTAGTGCTCTTATAAACCAGCATATAGAAGGATCTTGACTTCATTCCATTACAAACTTGCAGTTAGCCATAAAACACTTTATGTTTTATTAGAAAAATACGTAGACAGAATTTTACAGGCCAATGAAGCAATAGAACTTTGCTCCTTTTAACATTTTTAAAATGCACTAAAAGCACAGTGCAGGGTGTCCCTCAGAGAGTTTTTAGCGATTAAAAAAACCACTTGGGTTTGCAAAAGAACAGTGCTCCCTTTTGGAACGTAAAGAAATAAAAGAGACCTAGATATCTGGGTTTATACAGCCCCTTTTGCTGAAATCACAGTCCGTATCACTCTGTTATTTTCTCTTGCCTTTTTGAATTTAATTAACACCCATTGGCACATTGTAGCATCGCTACTGGCTGTGGCTGCTGGATACATTGGCATAATGAATGCTAATTTTTCAAGATGCCTCTGCCCCTTCTTCTTGGGGTTTTTCGTTTCTACCCTTGATGATAAAACAAGCCCTACTCTCTTATTCTCTTTTTATTATGTTAATAGTGTCATCAACAGCATATTACTCTCAAGGTTGTCATTATATTTAGTTTAGTCTCAGGGAACAGGTCACAGCTTACTTGGGCAAGAATAGACCCACTCTTGGCATCTGTGGAAGAGACCATTTCTCTGTGCAGATCTGTTTTTCCCTCATGACTAAATCTATCCTGTGCCATGAATGGAAATGTTAATAATTTCCCTTGGTGCCTTTGATGCTCATAGGCAGGTTTTCACAGGATGTTCTGCAAGCTTCAATTGGCTCAAAATATTTTATTTTGAAAAGGTCTTCCTATAACAGTGATGGCGAACCTATGGCACGGGTGCCAGAGGTGGCACTCGGAGCCCTCTCTGTGGGCATGCGAACACAGAGTTTGTTATGTGGGGGGCAAAAAATCACACACACTCCACACACACCTAGGCTGACCTGGGCCACCGAGCATGATGTGCGCGCACCGCAGTGAGCAGGGAGGAGTCGGCTGGCGGGCTTGGTGCCTGTGCTCCGGATGGCTGCTGCTGGGGGCGGGGGGCAGAGGAGGCAGAGATGCTAGAGAGGCACAGAGCAGTGTGCGTGGGACTTGTGGACGCTAGAGAAGGCTGGCCCCTGCTCGAGTGGGTGGGGTGGAGGAAGAGGGAGCCAACCGGTTTTTCAAAACTAAAACCTCAGCATTCAGGTTGAATTGCCGGGTTGGCACTTTGCAATAAATAAGTGGGGTTTGGGTTGCAATTTGGGCACTCGGTCTCAAAAAGGTTCGCCATCACTGTCCTATAACCTTTATGCCCTGACCTGGATGGCCCAGGCTAGCCCTATCTCATCAAATCTGATAAGCTAAGCAAGATCTTGATTACTACATGAATGGGAGACAACCAAAGTGGATGGTTGCTAGGCAGAAGAAAGCAATGGCAAACCATCTTTGTTCATCACTTGCCTTGAAAAACCCATGAGGGATCACCATAAGTTGGCTGTGACTTGACGGCACTCTCCACCACCATAACCTCTATTAATTTTGCCATACAAAATACAAAAATTTAGTATTTTGGGTAGTAGTTTTCAGACCTATATCTTAATTTATCTTCTTAAATTACGTTCTATGATTTCATGCATTTTGTTCTTACTTTTCTCACCAAAGTACCTGGTAGGGTAATAGAGGCATTCAAATACTGCCAGAGTATGCAGCACAAATTTATTACAATATGGGATTGTTTTTAGCATCTAAGTGCAAACATGATAAGTAAAAATGGACATCATCAAGCTGTGGCATGAAATTGATTTTTCAAGGCTTACCATTTTCATACATAAAACAGCACTCATGTTTCACACTGAAGCGTCTCACCTTGGTAACTACACAGCATGAGATTGATTCACTTTGCGGCTTGAAAGGACAAATCTTAATTTAGAATCATCAAATGAAATTCTTGTCCTTTGACAAATGGAGACCAAGTAACTATAGAGCAATTGTTTCCTTCCCATGAAACTTACATACATACACCTTCCCTTATGATATAGGAAGGGATGTGAGCCACTAGATGTGAATTAAGCTTGCAAATGCAAGAGTTGAGAGCAGTACAATGCTCCAAATGGAGATACTTTTGAAAGATACCTTGTTCACAATTCTACCTGGTTTTTGAAATTCTCTTTCCCTAGCTTGGTTTGGGGAGCGGGGTTCATCTGACCAAATGTTGGTCTCTGTGACAACTTGGCATGGTCAATTCATTATAATAAATAATTGTTTCTACTCACCAACTGACTGACATTCTTTTTTGTCCTACTCACCAATAGATCAGCAGTTGGGAGTAGTGCACACCAGCTCTGAGTTGATTACCTACTCCTTTGATGGGAGTTTGTTTTCATTTGTACTCTGCTTGGTAATGTATCAGCCTTTTCTTGTGTACTCAGGCCTCTCTCTTTGTAATAGTTCTTTCACTTTCCCTCACCCAGCCTTTCTGATTGTAACCAGGAGTTAAAATTTCTCTCTCTGATGAAGTGGAGTTTGTGATCTAATCAATGTGTTAACCTGACAAGGGAGCTTTGACTCTTGAAATTTTATGCTGCTCAAACTTTTTGGTCTTTAAGGTGCTACTGGACTTGAGTCTAGCTCTTCTACTGCAGATCAACTCAGCTACCATCCCAAAACTATTAATCTTTAATATACCAGAAGACATTTCTGTTATTAATAAAATAGTAGGTGGTAGTTGACAATGGGATTTGAAATGGTATAATATAGTTCGATCTCATCAGATCTTGGAAGCTAAGCAGGGTTGTACTTGGAAGGGAGATCTCCAAGGAAGACTTTGCAAAGGAAGGCAATGGCAAACCACTTCTGCTTAATCATTTGCCTTGAAAATCACACCAGTGAGTGCTTTAAGTCAACTGCAACTACATGGCACTTTACATACACACAGTTGGCATGGCCTAGGATGATGGTCACCTGGCCCCTTACAATAGGAGCTCATTTAGGGGAATGTCAACTGTCAATAACAACTGCTCAAAAAGGCACGACTGCAGCTTGACTGCGGCCCACCATTGCGAAACGGGTGGGTCCAGCACAAGTCGCACATGTCCGGATGAGAGGAGGTGCAGCTTCAGAGCCCCGCCTGCGCATGTGTGGGGCCCGGGTTCTGACTGGCTCCACATTCCCGCGGAGCCAGGAGACCACATAATATACAGGCACCAGCCGACGCCTATATAAAAAGGGGATCCCACCTCAGCCCGCAATGATATTTTGAACTAAGGCAATCACAGCAAAGTCCCCCCTCCCCTTTGGTTAGTCTAGAACTCATTTATGCCTGAAGCAATTAATCTTTTGGAGACAGACTTCAAAAGTGATTAGCTGGTACAAAGCACAAGGAAGTTCTGGATCAAACAATTGTGTAGTCTGCTGGCTTTCACACTGAATGGACAAATGTGACATGTTCCATATCACAACTAAATTGAAACTAGTGTAATTCACATTGGCAGGAGATTCAAATGGCTTTATGGCTTCCATCCTATTGCAACAGGGTTGCTTATTTTGAAACATCTCAACCATGAGGGTTAATTTTTCAAAAGTGAGCTGTACATTATACAAATAATTAATCTCAAGAGGGTTCATTTTTGTTGTTTTGGAAGTTGGTCCACCAAGATTTGTCCAATTCCTGCTCTTTTAGAACTCTGAGAGGGCAGCTGTTTATTAAACAGGAAGAGATTTTGATTAAAAAAAGACGACAAATTTTCTTCAAGATGTGGTCTTGTTTGTGCTAAACTCAGAATTAACATGTTTTTGAGTGTCTACATTACTTTAAAAGATGGCTTTATTGTTGGATATTTTTATGCTGCTGATTTATGTGGTGATTTGGATGATTTTTGAAGACTTTTATGCCTCTTTGAAGACTATCTCAAATAAAAAAATGGAGCGGTGGTATAACTATGTTTCATATAAATAAATAACATCCTGTACATTTACAGGAGAGCAGAAAATTCTTGAAAATCAGTTGCAGCATAAAAACCTGGTGAGTTAAGACTTGAATGATCAATCATACTGGAGAAGTAATCTACTTAGGTCAGCATTTTGCAGTGATGAGTCTCTAGTGTTTCAAGAGAAGGTGTTAAAATTCATTTAATTGATCGATCTATCTTGCTTCCATCTAGTCTCAGTATTATTCATTATATTTATATTCCATGGTCAAAGTAGCTGAGAATACAGAATTATTTAAGAAGATACTGTAAGGAGCTCCAGGGATTTGACAGAACTAGATCATTAGGCAATAGGAAGGTAAATTACTTTCATTGAAGACAGCTGCAAGATAATGCAAATGGGATGGAACAAATTAATTTAACTGTATACATTGATGAGTTCTGAATTAGTTGTCATTATTATGAGGGGGGGCAGGGAGGAATGGATATCATTGTTGACAGCTCAATGAAGATGTCTCCCTAATACAAAATGTCAGCCAAAGATTAATTATGATAATTATAGTGATCTGTTATAGTGGCTACTCAAGTTAGATCTATAATCAGGATTTTTCATAAATCCAGTATGTCGAAATTAGGAATTTGCAGTCACCCGTTCTGCTGTGAACAGTCGAAGATTTTATTACTTGCTCACTGAAAATTGCATACCTTCCAAAAGTGACTTAGAATTCTAAGATACTGTGGGAAAATGTGAAAAATGGCTGGAATGATCTATTTACATTCATTGAGAAGGATTTCCTGATTCATCAACAAGTCTCCCTGTACCAACTTCAGACCTAATCTAATGTACCAGCAGAACAATAAGATTTCTTTCTCTGGCAAAAGAGGAGGCCACCTATTATAGGCCTGTTCCGTCCTAATATCCCTATTTGTGGCATTGTACCTGAGTGGCTCCAGGCATACCTGAATTACACCTTTTCCCCTTGAACCAATTAAATTTGGTGTAATGTCAATTTGACTTAGTAATGTGCCTGTCCAGATAGAATTTGAGGCAAATGCTGAAAGAACTTTACGGCTAACTTTGATGGTATGTAATTAATACCAATGACCCTTTGAATGGTGTTAGGCAGACACAAAAACAGGAATTAGTAACAGAGGTCCAAGGACTGAATAGTCATTTACCATTTGGGGTGAGGGTAGAAAAGGAAGGAAAGTGTTTGTGTGGAAGAATAAGAGATCCGAAAGAGAAATGCTGCCAAGAAGAAGCCTGAGAGAATTTTAAAAGGGTGAGCGCAGAGGTTGGAGTAAAAGAACTGTACCACACTGAAGTTCAAATAAGAGATTTTGATTGAAACAGATTGTGATAGACAAGCCCTTCCCACTCCCACTTCCCAGGCTCTGCCCCCAAAGCTGTAGGAATTTCACAATGTGGTGTTGGCATGTGTTGGGGAGAGGGCAGTTTCTGAGATATGCCTACCTATCACTTCTCTATTATTGTGACAGCCAGTTCAGAGTAAGATGGATTGGACATCTTAATTCTGGACTTTGATACTAATGGGGAGGTGGGAAAAAGCTCTGCTCACCAAATTTGTCTTCATCCACTCCTTAATCAAGCATACAAAGCAGCAAACTATGCAATCTAGATAACGAAAGCCACAGTCTTCGAAAAACCATACCTGTCCTCTAGCTCACGAAGCCATACCTGTCCTCTAGCTCGCAAACACTACTCAGCCTCAACACAGTTAGCTTCCCTGAGCAGTACATTTCTTCAGCTTTGTCTAAAACATAATCAAGAACTAGACTCTCCACAGCTCTCATTAATTCGAGCTATTTTCCACAACATTGTTTTCTCCTAGGAACAGAACCTTGCTTTGTCCAGGAATATTTCCTTTCCTATATTTAGTCTTATATTTAGTCCTCCCCTGGTTCTTTGGACCCCAAGCTGCCTTTGGTTCAGTTTCATTGTGTGCAATGTCGTCCCTTTCTCTGCTCCCTCAGATCTTCTTGTAGAACTGGTAAATATCACTCCCACGCCCCAATGACCTCCACTATTCCAAACCTATGTTTTCACCTCTGTCTAAATCCTAGGCTCCTTGAAACTCTCTGTGTGTTTTGCCTGTATACCTTTCTTTATTTTTTAATAAAATTTTCAAATGTCACTTAAATTTTGATTTCCTGAGGATTTCTGAAGGAAAAAGCTCCTCTATAAACTGGTGGAGACCCCAAAGCCCACCCCTTACACTGCTAGGTCTGTTCCTGCTAATTCCAACCCATTCTGCACAGACCAAGAAACATGGGTATAGGACATATAACCCTTTTGGGGGGGCGACTTCACAAAGATCCTACCTTCAAAAACAGGTCTGCCCTGTTTTTATCTCCCCCAACCCAGGTTTTTTGAAAATAGCTAAACAAGCAATCCTTTTGAAAAATCCCGGGTTGGAACTGCTCCAGAGCAAACAGTCAGGCAGGAGGCACTTTGGTTCCCTCCTTTGACCCCATCCTCCACAGTCAGGGAGAAGCCATCCGCCATTGCCGGGAGTTCCTGCCACATGTGCATAGCTATGAATGAATCAGCAAATGAATCCCTACAGCCATACCAATGCCTCATGATATGACTGGCTGCACTTGTGTAGATACACAGATGCAAGTTGCATTTTTTTAAAAAGGAAAAAGGGCCTCCCGGCAATGGAGACACCTTGAAAAGGCTAAACAGCAACCTGGATTGTTTCTGTGGCTTCCAATTGCTGCCTGGATGGAACACATGTGAACGGGAAAGCAGGAAAATGGGTTCCTTGGTCACAACTTCAATCTGTTATACATTTGTTGTGTGGAAGGGGCCTCCCCTATGAAAAGAGAACAGACCCCACTAATTCAAGTAATAATGGGAGTTGACAGCCAATCTGTATACCTGAAGGATCTCCCATTAAGATGCTATATCATTTTCTTAGGATTTGAATTATGCTGCACCTCAAGGCTTTGTTTCGTTCCACTATCTTCTTTTTAAAAATGTGCTGGGTCATTAAATGAGTGCATTTAGAATGTAATGTCTGAAGAAGTACATTGGGAATCTTTTAGGAAAGGCTAGAAGTCTATGCTTTTTGACATAGCTTTTTGCTAACTACCTAAAGCTAGAGCTATGAACAGAGAAAACTATTTTTCTCTCTGGCCAGCTTAGCTTTACAACATGTTGGAACTATATTTGAATTTGGATTGGTATGGGTAAAATGGCATAGATTAACTTTGTTATTATATTGGTTTTTCATGGTTTGTGAAGATTGGAAACCTCTTTGAATTTGCTGAAAAGGTAGGATAAAATATTTTAAGGAAAGAAATGTGCAAAGAATGGGCATGAGGATATTAATTCAAGTGCATAGCTGAATATGGCCCCATTTAAGCAGTCCACTCTGAGGAGACTACATCCTCACCTCCGTGTAGCTTCCTTTATATCTAGTTTAAGCCTGAGGGTCCCATTCCAGCAACTGATTTGTACATTCAAGCTTGTTTATCCTAATTTATTTATTTTATCTACTTCATTTATACACCACCATTCTTGCTTAGAGTGAAGACCAGTATAATACACAAAAAATACATTAAATTAAAACTAGATTTCAAAAAGAAAGAACACCGAAATGATAGGTGGGTGGACGATCTAAATTTTCAAATTTTCAAACTTTAATTTCTTTTATAAAAAGGGCCCTCAGTTTAACTACTGTTTTTACTACCGCCCAATTATATTTGGGAAATATGATCTCTGGAATAACTCTGTTCAAGAGGGTTGCCATGGAGGCCGTTTTTTCTCCCACTCCTCAGTTTCACAAGGGTGTGGGAGTGGGGCTAGGGGCAAGGAGTTCTCCATGGGGCCAGGCAATTGGGAAACCTATAATCAATGGAGTAATTGCACAATAGGTGTAGTAAGGGGGAAATCTCGATAAGATGAAAATCAGGCATGAGAACCCTAGATGAAGAAAACATATATGACATGTCCCAACACATGCATAGATATCTTAGTTCTGAACATAACTGTGTACTGATGTTGCATAGATGACATGTGACCATAATGCTGTCAGAGACAGAGTCCAAAATGAAGTATTATATTATAGCATTAAGATTCTCTAATGGCAATAGTGAACACTACTACCAAAAAATTCACACAATATGAGAGAGCAGAGCCACAAAGCTACCAGTCCATGAAATTAAATTATCCATTTAGAAGGTGCCCACTGTAGCCTTGACAGCTATTAAATGCAAAAATAACTATTCATTTTTAAACACTTTACTTTCTGCTGCAAAGACTGCCTCTCTGCACATCTGTCCAGCTCCTTATACAGATCCAAACCATGGGAAATCTAATTCAGTTCACAATACATTCAATTCAGAAAACTTTAAAGACTAATATTCAAATGGTACCAGAGACTTATCTCTTGGGTCTTATGGACTGACAGTTTGTAAAAAAGATACGGAATTTTGTTCTTGTATATTACATCAGCAGCTAGAATATTGTATGCATAAGAATGGAAAAAAATTCATCCATATCTACAATAGAAGAATGGTTTGTGAAGATATTGGGAATGGCTGAGATGGCTAAACTTATTTCTTTGATTAGAGATAAGAACTTGCCCAGATGGACTTTTTGCTTAAAATGGGAAAAAAATGAATGGATGATCTGTGGATCTGAGGACTAGGAGAATAAGAAAATTGATATAATAGAGAAAAGTGTGATTCCTATTTAATTAACAATAATCATTAAAATTATGTGAATTATGTTTCTGTATAATTGGGGCAGAAGAAATCGAGAGACTGTCTTTTTAATCTTATATTTAGACGTTTGTTTTGGTGTATACTTTTAGTTTTTGCTTGTTTTCAAAAATATTATTAAACATTATTTGAAGAAAATCTAATGCAGATTAATCGAAGGCAAGAAGCTATCAGCTCACTGGAAATAATCCAGCCTACTTTCTGGTCTCATTCATTTCAGCAGTGATGATTTAAACATGTGATTAATGTCATGGTTGCCATCAATAAAAGTTAAACTTTGGCTGGATTGTGCCCTTGGTTTTTATGACTCAGTTAACATGCAACCATGGTTTATTTAAACTGCAATTAGTTTGAAAAACTAGGTTTAAGTTTACCAACAGCCATTCAAATCCTCTGTTGGCCTGAGAAACTGTGGTTTCCTCATCACTTTTGCCCTTCCCCCACCTGTCCTGCAGACACTCGGCTATTATCTTGGTCTATCTTGGCCACCGTGTTGTAGTGATTAAGAGCAGGCAAATTCTAATCTGGAGAACTGGGTTTGATTCCAACATCCTCCACCTGACTGTCAGAGGCTCATCTGGTAAACCAGATGTGTTTCCACACTCCTGCATCCTTACTGTGTGACCTTGGGCTAGTCACAGTTATTTGGAACTCTCTCAGCTCCACCTACATCACAAGGTGTCTGTTGTGGGGAGCAGAAGGGAAAGGAGCTTGTAAGCCACCTTGAGAGAAATGAGGGATATAAATCAAAACTCTTCTTCTTCTTGGTGCAAGGGGATCATCAGGAATACAAGCCAAGATCAACAGCCAGCCCAGATAGGGATGGTGGGGGCGGGGGGGGGAGCTCTGCGGCAGCTGGCAACAGTGCTGTGAAGGAATCACCTCCAAAGAGAGAGAGAGAGAAAAGTTTCACCCTATCTCCACATAATGTATAATTGTATTGACCTCTATCATGTCTCCCTTTGACTGCCTCCTTTCTAACCTAAACAACCCTAAGCATTTTAACCACTCACAGTAGGGATTCTTTGCCCAATGTGCACCACTTTACACTTGATTCTCCTTTCATGAGTTCTTGCCCCACTCACATAAGAGGGGGAAGGACCATTTTTTATCCACGCCATATTCAGCCCATTCTGTATTGCATCTAACACTTTCCCAGAGGATCTTCCAGACCCTGAGTGCATCTTTTGGGAAGGAGAAGGTGACAAATATTATAACTGTGAATTCTGCTCCATTTGTCTTTCACAGGATCCAAGCCAGTATTTACTTCCCTACCTACTTGCTGGTTACTGTGTAAGTGGTATGACATTAAGGTTTTGATTATATGATTATCTAATGATTAATTGTTCTTGATTGCCTTTATGGCAATTTCAGAACAAGGTAGGTGGAATGGAACTGGGGCTCCAACTTGTGTCTTCCCAGATTACTGAAAGTAACGCATGATGGGCCATTGTCATGCTCTGAGTTTTCTTGTTTCTGCTCCATTTTAACATCTCTCTTATATGGGCTGGGAAACTCTGAGTGTAATGTTATCACATGCATGGTCAATCTTGATTAGATGTTATTAGAGAGGCACAGGTTGGAGATGTGGCTCTATGGGTTGACAATAGAGTTGCCAGGTCCTTGGTCACTGGCATGGAAATGAGAAGATAGGGTTGCCAGATCCAGGTTGGGAAACTCCTGGAAATTTGGGGATGGAGCTTGAGGAGGACAGGGACTTGAGTGGGCCATTATACCCTTGAGCCCACCCTCCAAAGCATCCATTTCCTCAAGAGCAATTGATTTCTGTAGTCTAGAGATGAGCTTAATACCAAGGAATCCCCAGGTCCCAATTGCAGACTAGCATCCCTAATTATCAGCTAGGAAATTCCTGGAGATTTGGGGGTAGAACATGGGGAGAACCAGGTTTGGGGAAGGATGGATATCATCAGATTATAATGCCAAGGGATACACCCACTGAAGAAGTCATTTTCTCAGAAGAAGTGATTTCTGTAATCTGGAGATTAGTTGTAATTTCAAGAGAACTCCATGTCCTACCTGGAGGCTGGCAATCATATGCAGGCTGGTGGTGATCTGCTTAATGGACCTTGAACTTGACAATAGCAAGCTAACTTGAGTGGTGTTACATGCTTCTGATTATATTCCATATGAGTGACTGTACAAGTCAGGGGAAAAATGATGAATTTGTAGATACAAAACATATGTGTTCAGCGTAAGGGTTTTTTTTTGGCAGCTTGGTGGATATAAAACTGTAATATAGCACCTCTTGAATGGAAAGAAATGTTCTTGTGATATTTCATTATTTATAAGGGATCCTTGTTCTTTTGTCTTCTAAAGAAACAATCCTGCTCATTTCAAGATTTCCAGCTTATTACAGCCATAACCCACGGACATCCTCATCCCCGCACCCCTTCCGAAGCCCTGGAAACATGTCTTCAGGGAAGGTTTTGCAGAGCAAATGTTGGTAATTTAATAGCTGTAATAACCCCCCCCCCTTGAATTGAACTTAGCAGAAGCTGAAGGGGAATTGCTTTTGTCTTCAGCAGCATTCCGAAGGGCGTGAATGTCAACAACAGTAATTGATCACTGGCTGGGTGTTCTTCCCCTCCCTTTTTTCCGTAAAACCATACCACATAAGAGATCTTGCCTCAGTCAGATTCCAAAAGGTATGTCCCAAAATTTATTTCCCCAGTCCAAGAACTAGGAGGCCAATCCCTCCAGAATTTCCCTAACATGCTCACATATGCATGCATACACACTTGCAATGTATAATGAAATCAATTGTGAATATATCTGTTATTTAATAGCAGGGTCACAGAATGGTATAACATCTCAGGCGTGACAATTTTGGAACCTTTCTCCTGCACTACGTGAACTGGACTCTGGAGTAAATAGAATGCTGGACTAGAAAGACCTGTGGTCTGATCCAGCATGGCTTGTCTTATGTTCTTACCTTCCTAAATAACATGGTATATTACAGTAATAAATGTGTTGTTTAATTTATGTAGCATTTATAACTGTCAATGCTGACTTACTAGAGAAATTCCGGTTTGATTCAGGAAACCATTTCTATGAAGGTCAAACATCAATGAGGTACATTTGTTTGCCATACAAACCAAGACGTTGTACTTCCAGCTCATCCCAATAACTATCCAGTACTCTGTTGGAAGAGCCAACCTAGCAGGTAGAATATCAAGCTAAGACTGAGGGATCTAGGCTTGAATATCTGCTTGGCTTAGTATATGACCTCGATGCAGTCACTGTCCTTCACCCTAACATCCTCACAGGGTTGATGAGATGTAAAATGGAGAAGAGAATGTTGTATGTTACTCTGAGCTTCCTAAAGACATGGGGGTATAAAGATGTGATCCATAATCTTGTAATTGGATGCCTTGGAACTGTTTTATGGCTTGTGGAAGTTGGAACAGTCATTTGGTTTCTACAAATGCAGATGCTGCTGGAACATCCCCCCCTCGCCACCATATCTGGCTTGCCTTACATCTAGTCAACAAAACCAATGATTTTCACAGCATCTTCTTAGTACTCAACTCAGCTGCAAAATGCAGGTTGTCATTTCACCACTGTTGTGCTATTTAGAACTACTGGCAGGCTCTTGCCGTGAAAATGCATGCAGCTGCTCTAGATGTCATTCCTTCTTCTTTTCTTATAGATGCTTACAACCTATGGGAACAGAAAAGAGGAAAAATACAGTCCACCCCTTAAAAACACAGGGTTGTCTGACCTAAAGATTTTAGCCACTCCTCACAGAGGTTAGTGCCATTGCTCTAACCCCCTGAACATTTAGGTTGTGGGGTTTTTTTGCACTATTCAAGCCTAATCTTAGGTGTGGTGACTAGAATTGTACACAGTATTCCAAGTGTGGTCTAACTATAGATTTGTACATTACATTTCTAGTGAAAGCAAGGACTCTTGCAGTTAGAGATACCAACTTCCAGGTGACACCTGAAGATCTCCCAGAATTGCAGCTGGTTTCCAGATGAATGAGATCAGTTAATAGCTGCTTGAAATGATGGACTGTATCCCACTGAGGTCCCTATCTTCCCCAACCCTGCCCACCCCAGATTTCACCCCAAATCTCCAGGAATTTCCCAACACAACTGGGAATTTCCCAACACAACTGGGAATCCTATTGTGACTCTTCCTGCCCCATTCTTATCACAATCCTGTGTTCCATTCTCCAGTGTCACTTGCTTTGTGGCAGACTTGGATACCTACTCAGAAGAACAAATGAGGGAGAAATGGATCTAAGGATTATTGAAGGATTGGGCAGAAGTCATATTGAACTTGTTTCCTGTTTTAGTGACAGATTTTAAAAGCTACTAGGTTGGAGGTTCACAGGTGTGTGTGTGAGATGTACAATTTGGAATCCTGCTCCAGTCTTCTTACTCTGTATGATCTCAGAGGCTATATTCAGGCTACATATATCAACAACACTTTTAAATGTTAGAATAAATTATGTTGACCGCTATGAATTGTTAATGAGTAATTAAACTTTTACATTATTTTATCTATCTATTATCTATGAATAATTACACTTTTGACACTTGTCGAAAGTTGACAGGGCTCATGAAGAAGAAGGTTTGGAACATTGCTTCCCTTCATGAGAACAAGTTTGGAAGTAGGCTTGGTGATTAGGGTACACAGAATCACCGAAAATGGCTAAATCACGGCCTATTCAGGCACATTTGGGCCACATTCAGCCCAAATACAATATGCCTGAATATGAGCCGATCTGAATGCAGAGTATTTGGATCAGCTTGTATGGACATTTGGGATTTGGCAGCATTCGAGGATCGCTCAAACGATCCCCACATGCAGCCACTTCCCAGGGGAAGGGTGGTGGTGGATTCTTTAGTTTCTTTAGTTTGTTGTGTTCTGTCTTTAAGCATTGTTTCAAGGGAGTGAACTACCTTGAAACAATGTTTAAAGATACAACACAACAAACAAAAGAGTCCAACCCCTCCTCCCGAATTTTAAAGAAAGAAAGAAAAAAACTAAAGTATCCACCACCCTGGACAATGCACCCCAATACTTACCTTGGGGTGCCTGTCAGGGGCTCATGTTTAAAGCTAGTACCACCACAATTTCAGGGTATCTTCAGGAGGCTCTCCTGATTAAACTACCCAAATCTGGTGAAGTTTGGTTCAGGGGGTCCAATTTTATGCACCCTCAAAATTTTATGCACCCATTTCCTATTATGTTCCATTTAAACAATGGAGGATGGGGCACCCCTTATGAGGGGGTGTTCATAAAATTGGACCCTCTAAGCCAAGCTTCACCCCACCTGAGTATTATCATCGGGAGAGTCTCCTAAAGATACCCTGCAATCCTGGTGCTGCTAGCTTTAAAATTGCACCCCTACAGGCCAAAACTAAAAAAAATCTAAAATACAAAAAAATTCAAATGGGTCTGAATTATTTGGGTATCCTTAATATATTCAGGTATATCGAATATGGTATTTGACTTATTCAGGTATCCTGATAATTTTACACCCGAATAAAGTCAAATCCAAATTTTAGCAAATATTTTCGGTATTGCTCAATCCAACAATAGTCATGCCATAGTATTCCCTGTTGCTAAGAATAGGTTAGGAAAGTTGGAAAATGAAGAAAGGTGCCAGAAAGAAAGAAGATTCCTTTGAAATGTGGTGTTGGAGGAGAATTTTATGAATACTGTGTGTTACTGAAAAGACAAATCAGTGGGTCATAGATGAAATCAATTCTGAACTCTCCCTAGAACAGTGGTTCTCAACCTTCCTAATGCCGCGACCCTTTAATACAGTTCCTCATGTTGTGGTGACCCCCAACCATAACATTTATCCATTTTACAGATGGAGAACACTGATGCAGAGAGTCTTAGGTGACCCCTGTGAAAGGGTCGTTTGACCCCCAAAGGGGTCGCGACCCACAGGTTGAGAACCGCCGCCCTAGAAGCTAAAACTGAGGCTCTCATATTTTGATCATTTAATGAGAAGACAAGAGTCACTGGTAAAGACAATAATAGTTGGAAAAATTGAAGGCAGCAGAAAAGAGGAAGACCCAACGTGCAATGGAGTGACTGTATAAAGGAAGCCATGGCTTAGTTGGCAAGACCACTGCAGAGATGTAAAGGATAGAACATTTTGGAGGACATTTTTCATAAGTTGGAAGTGACTTAATGGCACTTAACACACACATGCCATAGAAATTGGGAGACCAGTCAGAACAGCAGCAGAATGGATGACTTTTCTAATGAGAATGTGTGACAATATTAACCAACAGGCTAGAGTTGGTAGATGGGATGAAGGTAGTAATGGCTTAAGGAGAAAGTGACCATGTCCTCTTAGAGTTCCTTTTGTTGTCAGCAGCCAAGGGAGTTATAGCCAGACATGTACTGGTAAGTTAGATTTCAGCAAGACAGACTTTAATGAACTCAGAGGCATGATGAGTGTCATTCCATGGCAAGAAAGCTGTAAGGGAAAGGGAAAGGTATAGCTTACTGAAGCAGTACCCGGGGCTCACCCTGGGTGCTGAATTTCCCCCAGCTGCACCCATGGTGTGAAGCTGTGCCATGGGGCTATGTGAAGTTTGAGTGCAGAACCAGCTGCCCCACCCAAATTTCATGTGGAGTTTGGAGTGACCTGTTTGGTGCTGGCCTAAGCTGGCCTCAAGCCTCACTGAAACCAGCAGCAAACTAAGCCTTGAAGGCTAACCGACTCTAGTTTTATACTGTTGGCCCCACCTCCAAGTTCCACCCCCAATCTCCACCTCAGGTCAGGCGGAACTTGGAGGCTGGGGATTCAAAGCTCAATTTGCTGCTGACCTCAGCTTTCAGCCTGCAATTTAAAGCTTGACCTGGCCAGCTGAGGCCAGCACCAAACAGGTCACTCCAAACTCTATGTGGAGATTGGTGCAGGGTGGCCGGTCCTGCACCCAAGCTCCACATAGAGTTTGAGGGTGGGGCTAGCCTGCAAGCTGGGGTGCAGTTGCAAGGGAAGTATGTCAGGAAGTGGCAACTGGGGCTCTAGTCACCTTTTGCCCCCTCCCTATACCAGTGGGGAAGAGAAGCAATTCAGCTACAGCTTGTATTAGATTAAGACTCTGCAGTGGCAAGAAGGGGGGGGGGTATAAATTCAATGCATGAATGAATTAATTATCAGTTTAACCCTTCAGTCCCTACTCCCAACTGAAATTAAACTTAAGGCAGGCATTTGCTCACATCCATTTCTTCACTGCCCAAGTATATGGCTGACAGAAGTCCAGCTTCATTCAGTGAGGCTTATCCCCAAATCAGTGTGCAGAGAGAATAGCAGCTTGACAACCCAGTCTTGCATGCAGTTTAAAATATATTCATAGGGGGTCCAACTGACAGGAGAAAAAAAAAAGTCCTGTCCCTTTAACTGAGACTTAGTGGGATGTTATTTCCCTTTATGGAATGATAATCACCACCCATTTTCAAGCCTCTGTTCAAAAGACAGCATATATGTTTCCAGATTTGTTTGCAACCCTACTCACAAGGGATGTTATTTTACCTGCAGTCTTAAGTATTCTTACTAGGGAGTAACTCCTGCTAAGCTTAACAGTAATATTTACTTCTAAGTAAGCATGCAAGCATGTACGCCCCAGCCTTCATTTTACAAGATGTGAGCAAGGCTGTTAATGACACCACAAGGGTCACCCTAAATTTGAAGCAATTTGACATTAGCAATAAGGTTGCCAAGTCCAGGTTGGGAAATTCCTGGAGATGGGGGGGGGGCGTGTGGAGAGAGCAGGGCTTGAGGAGGGACCTCAGTGGGGTATAATATGATAGTGGTCACCCCCGAAGCAGCCCCTTTTTCCAGGGGAACTGATCTCTGTCATTTAGGCTCATTCCGCAAATGCAGAATAATGCACTTTCAAACTGCTTTCAGTGCTCTTTGAAGCTGTGCGGAATGGCAAAATCCACTTGCAAACAGTTGTGAACGTGGTTTGAAAACGCATTATTCTGCGTGTGCGGAAGGGGCCTTTGTTACAAAGCCACATTTTTTTCCTGTGTAGCTGGCGAGTTCTCAACATAGGCAGGAGCCCCAGTATTATCTGTGGGTGGCCTGGTTTTCTTGATGTTGTGATTGCCAATGGAGGCAGCTGCTCTATTAACAGATATAGTGGTTACTGGGTTTTGGCCGAAAGATGGAAACAAAGGTAGAACTGAAGCACAACTGAGTGGTTTGCCTCTTTTCATCCTCCTTAAAAAGACACACCATTTGGCTATTTCCAGTGCTCAAGTAGGCCTTGTTCGTACCAAGTGAATTGAACAAATGTGTGCTACACTACAAGTTCAAAGTTTATTCTGACCCAGAGCTGTTTCAGATCATCGTTAATTTTGCTCTGCAGCAAGAATCTGAATCTGACGATTCTGAATCTGCTCTGCAGAATCTGCTCTGCAGAAGAATCTGAATCTGACGACAATCTTTCTCACAGTGCTCATAAAGGTTCCCATCTTTTATAATGGATCACTAACTGTAATGCATTTCTTCCTTAATCATATGCTAAAAGTGGAATTGAGAGACCCTAAGGATTTGGTGCTCAAAACAGGGCCACAGATTCTGCCTGCATGTGTGGGAAAAAGCACATTCTGGTTTTCAGGATGAAAGCATTCCTGTCATGAGAATTCATTGCTATTTATTTATGCTGCACATTCCCCCTTTTACTGTTTGTGACAGCCACCACTACAGAACTTATTACCAGTGCAAAGGTTCTTGCAGGCTTACCTAATATTTATTTTTAATTTGGGGCATTATTCTTTCCTGCCTTGTGAAAAACAAAGAAAGCCTTTATTCCAAGGGTAGCCTTTACTTCACTGAAGTTCCGGCCTTGAACCATTTTCAATTTCTGCTGTACTGATTAATAGCTATCACTATATCTAATTTTTAATGTGACCAAGTATGCAGATACTTAAATCCAGTGACAAGGCATATTTCTACATACCTCAAAAAATCCCCAGGCTGCAGAAAAATCTGAAATCTAAAACACAACCAAATTTTGAAAAAGGGTTAACCCCTGACCCAATTAATGGAAGCAGCACCTGTAGCTTTAAGAAACAAATGCCCTCCCGGTTGATGTTGTAGGAATCACTAGGCAACCACAGCAGCATTGCCAGTCATCCCCCCACCCTCCGGTCTCCCATCTGGTCCCAACTGCCAGTTAGAATAATAGAATCATAGAGTTGGAAGAGGCCACGAAGGCCATCCAGTCCAACCCCCTGCCATGCAGTTGTCAATCCTACTCTTAGGATGCAATGCAAAATGTGGTGAGTGAAATACACATGTGTTAAAAAGTCAAAACACCTTAGATTCATTAGATTCATTCTGTTGCAGAGATCTATTTCTGAATGCTAGTCCATTTGGCTTTTGGCAGTCATTATTTTTTTCTATCTGAAACAGTCCTTAATTAATCAGTTTTTATTTTTATTTATTTATTTATTTATTTAATTTGGTATACCGCCCAATCCCCGGAGGGCTCTGGGCGGTGCACAACATAAAAACACATAAAACATAAAACATCATAGGCATCCATAAATTATAATAAAAACAGCAGTTTTTGCTTCCTTCCCTGTAGCTTGGGGAAGAAAGAAGGTCAATGGAGTCTTATGGAGCCACTGAAAGGGAAACCTTCTTCCTTGAGTGTATGCCTTCAAGTAGTCACAGCTCACTTATGGCGATCTTGTAGGGTTTTCAATGCAAGAGATGTTCAGAGAAGTTTTGCCATTTCCTACTTCTGTGTGGGCTGAGAGAGTACTGAGGGAATTGTGACTGGCCCAAGATCACCTAGCAGGTTTCATGTGGAGGAATGGGGAATTGAGCTTGGTTCTTCAGATTAGAGTCTGCTGCTCTTAGCCACTACACTACAGTGGCTGTCACTGTACAAAATCTACCACTATAATACTGTACCTGTGGAACATAGGCCTCAAAGCATTCTCTCTGAGAACATGTTGCTGAGGTCTGGAACTGGTCTGTGTCAGGCAGCCTTGAAGCTCTGCGTGTCAGTTATTCTCTATGTTTGATAGTATGGTTACATAGCCCAGGATTTCAGGTATAAGAAGTCAATCAAACAGATACACAATTCCATGTGTACGTCTGTCTAACAAAATATTTTTTAACATTTTAAGCCATGCACCACTCCATACCCCACTTGAGAACTGTGGTTTAGCTATTTCAGCCAGACTATATCTGTGTAAATTTCAGGGGTTTTTTAAAAAAAGAAGATACCTGGATAGCTATTTTCCCCAAAAAAGTTGTAAGAAAAAAAAAGAAACTGCATGATTACATTGCTACCTGGTGCACACTATAATACAAACAGTAGTTCTATTATTTTTGTGTGGCACCATAAGCGTCATCAGTAAGCTGGTTGTACTGAAAAGATGAAATATCCCAGTGGTGCCCTTTTCATTTTGTGTGTGTGAATGATTATTCCTATGAAATTGCAAGTTTTCCTGCTGAAAAAAATTACCATATAGTCTACTATTGGGGAAAAAAATCTGAATAATGTTAATCCTCCATCTGAAAGGTTGCAAGATAGAGTGACTATAATGTCACCCGCTATTCAAAGTCAGAGCACAACCTCAGAAATTATCTTCTAGCCATAGTTTTTCTCTCTCTGCTCCTTTTGAACTTTCCCCCCCACATGTTGTATCCTCTATCAAAGAAGTTTTTTTTTTCATCTTCAGGATTACATATCTCCGTCACCTATAAGTGTGAAATGGAAGGCTTTTGTGGAGGTACATTTTGTATAGTTGTTGTTTTCCATGTTTGTAGTTTCGAAGGCCTTCATGGTTGAAATGAACTGGCTGTTGTGAGTTTTCTGGGCTGTGAGGCCATGGCCTGGTCCTTTTTTCTCCTAACACTTTGCCTGCATCGATGGCTGGTATCTTCAGAGGCATGTCATGGAAGATGTGTTTCTCTCCTTGGCCCATGGAGGCTGACATACCTCTGAAGTTGCCTCCCCTTCCTGCATACCTTTAGATCTTTTTTAATTTTTAAATTTCATATCAATATATTGATATCTTGATGTAAAAATAATAGCTGTTGTCACTCTCTCAAAACACCTGATTTGCCTGTACACTGTCCTCCATTGTCCCTATTCCTTCTCATTGATCAACAGACTGGGATGTCTCTAGCCCTCCTAGTTTTAAACACAAGTAGTCAGTGATTCAAGACCATGATGGGAAAAGGCTGTCAATCTATATGTTTGGTATATAAAGCACATTGGGAGAGGGATGACTGGAACTTGGAGAGCTTAGCAAAAGGTGGTTCACACTGCTTATTTGCTGTTTGTGCACCGCCATTACTCCCCCATCACTTCCTGCCATAGAAGACAATCAGGGATCGGGCAAAGTGTACAGATGCCACATGCAGGACTTTTGCATAATAGTTTATATATATCAATATTTCAATATATTGATATGAGAATTTTAAAGTTAAATTAAATTTAAAATTAAAGCACGCATGTGCAATAGAGTGCCCACAAAAACAAGTAGAGATTGTGGAGATCGGCCTCCTCTGAACACAAGCAAAAGGCCCAGTGGTGGGATCCAAAAATTTTAGTAACAGGTTCCCATGGTGGTGGGATTCAAACTGTGGCGTAGTGCCAATGGGGCTGAGTGGGGCACGACGGGGGCATGACCGGGCATTCCAGGACGGGGCATTCCTGGGCGGGGCTGTGGCAAGGACGCAGCCACTGCGCTGGTCCTTGGGCGGGAAATGAATGTATGCAAATGCAGGCTGCCATGCAGGCTGGTGCACCTCCTGCTAGACTGCTTCAAGTTCTGCGCGCTACTGCTGAGAGAAGGGGCGTAACTAAGGCAAAAATCACGTGGCAAAATCACCAATTAGTAACCCCCTCTCGGCACACACAAATAATTAGTAACCTACTCTCGGGAACCTGTGAGAACCTGCTGGATCCCACCTCTGTGCCTGCCCCACTACAATCAGGGTAGTGTGTAATAATACTGAACATGCCCTGAAACATGCAGTGAATTCTCTTTGGGGTTACAGGAAGCTCTCCATGCATAATCGGCCAAAGTCTGAGGTAAAAAACAAGTCTGGCTAATGCGACACATTTTTGCTCCTCCACAACAGCAATGTCGGCTAACCTGACACACTTCTGTTCCTCCTGTGACCCTCCAAAGAGAATTGGAGGGATGGTACACCCCTCCCCCTGGTCACATGGCCCTGAGAGGGAAGAGCAGCTAACACAGGTATGTAACTGGGAGCACTTGCTATATGGATAAAGCTCTATTAAAGCTAACTAAAATACTCTGTGGCTGGCCTGCACAAGCGCAGTCCCACATGGGGCTGCACAGAGGCCATGATAATGAACATGCTGGTTCCTTGTACTACTTGATCTTGTTGATAGCTGCAATACCACCCTACAGACATTGTTTGTGGAGGTGCTGTAGCACAAGATAGAGCAGACTAGTAGCTTGTCCAGTGGCATCTTTATTCCAACATAAACTTTTGCAAGCCAGAACTCACTTTGTCAGATGTATGGAGTGTTTATTCCTTTTATAGATGCATTTATACTAAACGCTACAAACAACTCTCTGCTTTACAGCTATTAGATTCCCAGGTTTGAAGGAGACAATCATTTTTCCAAAGCTGAGCCCTTGCCACATGACGGGGTTTTCAGCCTAGTTCTCCTGGTAAAACTCTCATGGATTCAAAAGCCTAAATAGGTGCTTGTGTGATTTGTCTGTGAAATGACAACAGAATATATCTCCTTTTTACCTTATTTGCTTAGATTCTCATTTGGAACAGGTGTTTAGGGGCTTAATAAAAAAATTAAAATCTATTACTTCTTGGATTTCTACTAGCTCACTGGAACCCTGAGCAGAAGATACCTAATTAATTTAATGTGATGGGAAATCTCTTAATGATATCTTGGCCAGTAGCTGCAGGAATGGTAGTTTTGTCAAATTCCCAGGCAGCTGAGAAATGATATGCTTTTATGAGACAGACCCACATGTCTATTCCCTGTGATGCCAAACACTGAGACAAAGCTGTATATATTACCTAGAGCTGGGATTCAGCTGACATTTAAGAGATTTTTTCTTAGAAGAAAACGGCTTTTCTAAAATGCTAATATTTAAAGGTATAATCCAAGCCTCATCTAATTAAGTACATAGATTTCACATACATTCAGCTCTGTTTGACATTATTGTTTTTTTTCCTTGATAAATCAGTCCCTGATATTCAGCATCTCCTGAAGATCTCTGAGGGGGCTCCTCTCACCTATGGAAGAAGACAGTCTTTCAGACAAATAAGGGAGTGAGATGGAATGTTTGTAGATTAATGAAGCGCCTCAACTTTAAAAGCACACAAAGAGCCCTCAACAGGAAAATGGTTACATGACTCCCTACCTCACAGTAGGGGTGTGATGTTGTACTAAGTGCTATGCTCAGCAGAAAACTATTTGTTAATGGTTCCTTGCCTCAAAACCATCTGACTGTCTGACCTCGACTTGGGCCCAGGCCATTTTCACCAGACATATGGCTGAGGGCAGCAATGGTAAAATAGATAACCTGGCCTCTTCCCCCTCTCTGCTCTCTCCCTCCCCCTTATTTGCTCCTTTCCTTTTCCTCTCCTCCTTTTCCTCCCTTGTTCCTTTCTCTCCTTCTGTCTTGACCCTCTGGGGGAGCCTGGAGTTTTGACTTGGAAGCCCAGCATTCAGCTGTTTGCCTCACCCTCCTCCAAACAATGAGAGTTCCTGGAGAAGTCCCAGAGGACTAGAGGAGGGCTAATGTTGGTCAGACTTCACCTGGAATACTGTATTCCAGTTCTGGGCACCACAATTCAAGAAAGATATTGATGAACCGGCATGGATTCAGAGGAGGGCAATCATAATTGTGAAAAGTCTGGATTCCATGCCCTAACTATGAGGAGCAGAGAGCTTGGAATGTTTCTTCTGGAGAAGAGAAGGTTAAGGGGGGACATGATAGCAATATTTAAATATTTGAAGGGATGTCATGTTGAAGAGAGAGCAAGCTTTGTTTTCTACTGCTCCAGAGACTAGAACAAGAATAGGTTCAAGGTACAGGAAAAGAGATTCCATATAAACATTGGAGGAACTTCCTGACAGTTAGGACTGTTCAACAGTGAAATATATTGCCTCAGAGGACAGTGGTGTCTCTTTCTTTGGAGGTTTTTAAACAGAGGCTGAATGGCCATCTGTCAAGAGTGCTATGATTGTGTATTCCTATATGGCAGGGGGTTGGATTCAATGGCCCTTGTGGTCTCTTCTAACTATGCTTGGAGATTCAGGTAAAACAAATACCAAATTCAGTCTGAATCTGGATGAATTTGGGCATATTCTGGCAAAAATCGACCGAATATGTCCTGCCTGAATATGAATGAATCTGAATGCAAGGTATTTGGGCTTTGGGGGGTATTTTTAGTGTTTTTTGCATTTCAGTTTACAGGGGGCACATTTTTAAAGCTAGCAGCACTAAAATGTCAGGGTATCATCTGAAGACTGTCCTGGTGATACTACTCGAGTTTAGAAAAGTTTGGTTCAGGGGAGCCAAAGTTATGAACTCCCAAAGGAGGTGCTCCATCCCCCATTGTTTCCAATGGGAGCTAATAGGAGATGGGGCTACCCCTTTGAGGGTCCATAACTTTGGAACCCCTGAACCAAACTTCAACAAACTCAGGTGGTATCATCAGGAAAGTCACTGAATGAAAACATGAAGTTTTGGTGCCACTAACTTTAAAAACTCACCCCTGACAGGCACCCCCAAATTTGCCCAAATTCACTGCTTTGCAGTGCCTTGGCTCCATTGTAGCCAATGGGGAATTTCTGAGCAAGTAAGCAGACTGCATATTTTTGAAGATAGAGGCACCAGAATTTCAAGGTGGCTCCAGGAGCCCCTCCTGGTAATAGCACCCAGGCTTGGTGAACTTTGCTTCTGGGGGTTCAATTTTATGGGCTCCCAAAAGGCTAATTTTGTTTCCACCCTCCTGCATGTGAAGCCTGCTGGCTGAGTTATCTCTGAATTCTCTCAATGCACCCCCTTCCACCACCCCCCAGAAGCAAAGTTATGGACCCTCAAAGGGGTAGCCCCCATCTCCTGTTAGCTCCCATTGGAAACAATAGGGGATGGGACACCACCTTTGAGGGTCCATAACTTTGCCCCCCCCAAACCAAACTTCACCAAACCCAGAGAGAATCATCTGGACAGTCTCCGAATCATACCCTGAAACTGTGGTGCTGCTAGTGCTAAAAATGCGCTCCCTGCAGGCCAAAAAGAGAAAAAACGCCAAAAATACAAAAAACTTCAAATGGACCCAAATATTCGGGTATATCCAAATATGTTATTTGTCTTATTTGGGTATACAGATAATTTTATGCCCAAATACATCCGAATCAGAATTTTACTTAATTTTTAGGGTATTTACCAAGGCTACTTCCGACTCCGTGATTCTATTATTCAAAGTCCACATGACCTTTGGAGGTGACAGTACCAAGATGAATCCTGGGCCTGACCAGGTTGAGCCTAGCACGCAGCTCTCTGCAGCCCAGTGCCTCTGCCCCCATTTGAATTTTGGAGGCAGCTAGGAGGTAAGTGAGGGGGAGAAGGAGAGAGAGATCTCTGCATTTTTTAAGGGCAGTGGTGCTGAAATGGCTCCAAAAATGCTGGGAAAATTAGGTATGGGGGGGGGATCTGCTTTTCAGCTCCCTTAAATTACTATCAGTTTTTTCAGCTGAAAATAAACCTGGAAAAAACCAAAATGGCTATTTTCAGATTTATTTTTGGTTCAACTTTATCTGGATGCATAGCCCTAATGAGTTTTGAATGGTTTGACCAACCTGTTCAGTCCTTCAGGAGCACCAAACCTAAGGGACTAAAATGTATGAGAAAGACAATAATTCATGCAAATCTGCTGTCTGGTAGAGAAGTTCATTGAGGAGTGGGGTGGTCTACTGATAACATTCTTCTCCAGTGCAGATAACAAACATACAGTCCAGTTAAGGGTACTGCAGAACTGGCATCTAGCTATCTGGTATGCCATGGACTTGATGGTGGTACATACTGGTTTCCTTGGAGAAGAATTTACAATCACTTGAGAAAAACTTCACTCCAATGTAAATTAAAACAAATTATGTAGCACCTAATCTCCATGTAACATCCTGCTGCACTAAGAGAGTCCATAGAGACAAACCACACTTTTGACCTGAATTCATTCACCTGAGGCGGCCAATCCCCTGGTCTGCACCTGTTCCACTCTGGAAGCCTTGCAGTTCCTCCTGGGATTCCAGGAATGAAGAATAAAGAAAGCTGTATTCTTAATTGAAAGCCTGAACCATAAGGAACACATGCCAGTCAGTCTGTTGCCTGGTCCTGTTCAGGAGGAAGGGACTTCTGAACCAAGTCTTGACAAGGTCAGACCTGCTTCCCCCACTACACACACAAGGCAACAGGAAGAATGGGGCAACCAAGCAATAGAATATTCCTTAGTCAAACCCTAACCTAGCTGGCTCTGCATTCTATGACACCTGCTTCCTCTCACACCCTCAGCTTGAACAGGGCTGCTACTGCTGTCATTCCTAGCCTTCCCAGCCTGTTGGTCCTATTGTCTGCTTCTGTATTGCTTCATTATGACCCACCAATCCCTGATCCTGTTGTCTTAGTGATTATTTGCTGCCTGTTGCTGGTTTGGAAATGGGACTTTCCTGTGCTGAAGTTGAGGAGTGCTAAGAATGACAACCATAAGGAGAGGAGCAAAACTAAACCATAGACCAAGAAGGAAGAACCTAAGAATGTCATGAAGTTATTCAGATGGAGAAAAGAGGAACTCAGGCCAAAGCAGAGGCTACTGGCAGAAAGGAAATAGATAGGCAACGAGTTTTGGAGGGCTACAGATGGCAAACTAGAGTGGGGCCATGGATCTGTGGAAAAGCATTTTCTTTGCATGCAAAAAAATCCCAGGTTGAATTCCTGGCATCTCCAGTTAAAAGGACCAGGTAGTAGGTGGTGTGAAATACTTCTATCTGATGGAAAGACTTGATTTGAAAGTTGCTGCCAGTCTGAGTAGACAGCACTGACCCTGATGGTCTGATGGTCTTATTCATTATAAGGCAATTTCATATGTGACTTAGTGCAGTGTGTTTTCATGTGAATGAAGTGTGTGGGGTTGGGGGGGGGGGGAGGAAGTCTGCTTCTGCTGTCATACCACACCGTAGCCTGGCAACCTACAACAGCCAAATGGGCCAAAAGCAGAGTGGTGATGGGTTAGCTTCACTATTGACTTGAACTGCTAGCCAATTCATGGCTGCAATCTCCGGGAATAGTTTCAGTGTTAAACTGAGCAGTCAGTGAAGCAGAATTCCAAGCACAGCTCACCATTTTGCCTGAAAATATCTCAGTAGAAAATCTGCAATCCCCTCTAACTGCGATCAGAGCCCTCTTAAGAAATCTTTATTGTTGAAACACATTTTCTGGTTGGCTTCCTGTATTATCTATTTTTCTGACCTCTGGTTTGAGCACTGCATTTGCTTCTAAGTAGATTCTGCCAGTGATAAGTTGCTTAGCAACTAGTCCCGTATGATCTATTGTCATTTCAATAAATGACCCAGGCAGATAAAAGGATGTTTTGAAACCTAATGGACTGGAAAAGAAGGAGGGAAAGCAAACATACTGCCCCACTAATGCAAGCTGCTCAATAATCCATTTTATCTAAAAACAATTTCTGGACACTTACAGGACTGTTTTGATGGGGCACTTTGCAGAGTTGAAGAGAACAGGATGGATGCAGACCTGGTTTAAATGAGGCTGTCCCTAATGCACTTAACAATCAACTTAATGTACTATTGGTTCCAAGTTGTAGGCCATAGAATTCCTTATCGGGACATTTCTTAAATTGTGGTCAGTGATGCAGTTTTAACAATCCAAAAGGAAGGCCCAGTTCAGATCAGACAAGGGCTGACCATGTCGTCTTTCTCCCCATTTAGAAACTCAGTCAGAAACCAAAGTATCTTTTTCTGATCCTCCTTGTGCTGTGCTGGAGCTTTGCGTTTCATTATTGTGACAATCTATCTTGCAAACTTGACTGCTTCAGTATAAACATTGTACTACTAAATGTTGTTTAATTTTGCCAACTTCTTTGAGCATGGGTCAGTAACATTTAAAAATCTATGCTAGAGATTTATTGACTTGCAAAGTATGAAGTGTGCCTTAGCAAGAAATCAGTTTGCCTTTGATTTTCTATTTTTGGTTTCAATTGCCTTCATTTTTCCTCAAAACATTTTGAATTTGTTCTACTTTCCTCTGACAGTAGTGTGCATACCCTGTTTCTTCAGGGTAGCCCTTTGCAGGATAATAACACAGTTTTATTATAAAAATATTTTCTGCTCACATAAGTGAAGTAGAGCTTGCGGAAAGCAACCTTCTTTTCCCATCCCCTTTGTAATCCCAAACTACTTCTGGAGGCTGAGGGACCATTGAAAATATTTTGGAGTCTGGTATGAGGATCTACAATATTGTCCTGCTCTTGTGCAAGCTCCCACTCCATTTATAGAAGACTTCATGAGAGAATGGGAGAGGGATTTCCTATTAATTTGCCCACCCCCATGTTCCACATACCCCTTGCATTACATCTCATACTGCTTTCGAGGATTCCCAGAACTTCAGTAGTGGTTTCTTTGAGACCATAGACAGGTTGAAGAAAGAAGAATGATGAAAGGATCACTGCATGAGCTCTGCTCCATGTTTGTGTGAATAGATGACATAATACCTGATAAAAATAAATACTCTAGAAAGAATCCTAGCAGGCTATTGACTCATTCTTTTTTATGTTTTAGGAATATACCCTGGCTTCATATGCATAGTCATGTGTATGCAGCCAACATTTTACCTGTCATGCCCCCACAGAGCCTTTGTTTATTTCCCCTTTAGTTTCCCCGCAGTTAGTATGGGTTTAGCTATGTTTTGTATAGTATTCAGTGGGAGGGAACCGAATTTAGTTCTGTCCCTTTAAGAAGCCCTAGGGCTGGTGTTCTACGGCAGTTATTACCCAGCAACCTGTCTGATTTGGCAGTTAGGGGCCAACGGAAGCTGGGTGACAGCGGCAGTTAGGTGCCAACGGAAGCTGGGTGACAGCAACAAGTTAGACAGTCAAAGATGTTATAGATTCACAGTATTTAAGTTAAACAGTTATAGATGTTATAGTCTCACAGTATTTACAATAAATTCCAGACTCCAGAAAGTTTCTGCAACAAAGTAACCTTTATTTAGTTAGACCCGGGAGGAGTCAGGGTCTGTCAACATTGTTACAATTAAAGCTTTAAGTATTGAACTGTTAACTGAGTCAGTGAGTCTTACATTCTGCTTTGGCCGGGTGCAGGCACCTAAATAACCACCTGGGGAGCAGAACAGTCTAACTTGGTAGTCTAACTTGAATGTTTCCAGTTTCCAAAAGGCCGAATTGAAAGTTTTCAGTCGGTGAGAAGCAAGTAAAGGAACAAAGAAAGTCTGCCTAGCAACAGTAAGAGATTGGTTCCTATAAGCCCTAAAGTAGCTGGGCATAGGAATATTGAAGTCTTCTTTGCTAGGAGCACTGGAAGAAGAGAGAGATTGGTTCCTACAAGCCCTAAAGTAGCTGGGCATAGGAAAGTTGAAGTCTTCTTCGCTAGGAGCACTGGCAGAAGAGAGAGATTGGTTCCTATAAGCCCTAAAGTAGCTGGGCCCCCCCCCACGCTTTGGCCGGGTGCAGGCACCTAAATAACCACCTGGGGAGCAGAACATTACCATCCAAATGAGTGTGACAGTCACCTGTCATTTGAACAGGAGACTCTTTCAATGTGTTAAATTTTTACATGACTAGTTTTCTGCTGAATAATGCTGAAGGGAGAAATAGTGCTGGGTTCTATGCTCGATGACATGAAATGTATGCTCGATGACATGATAGTGTATAGTGCTGGGTTCTATGCTCGATGACCTAAAATGTATAGACATAAAATTCTACTATGGTAGCAGGAAGTAGTTATTCTTTATGTTCATGGTGAGGGAATGCCACTAAGGTGGGTAAAAACAGGTCACAATTTTACTGCTATACTCTGTCCCACAGAAAGATGATAACAGGGTTCTATATTCTTCTGCCACAGAACAAAGCATGTTGAACCTTCTTTGTTGTAGAATACTCCGCTTGGGTCCCAATGTATACCCACCTCTGCTCCCCATATCCATTTGAAAGTTGTTCAATGAACTATAAGTGCTCTTGTGTCAATGCACTGTGTTAAAAAATGCACAAAATAATGGTTTTGACAAAGGCAGCATGTAAAAATGAATGATAATTCTCATATTCATTTGGGACTACATTCTAATGCAGAAGCATACCATTTTCTAAACTTTTGCACCTCAGTTGACTGTATTATCATCTTTCTGTGGAACAGAGAATATCACTTCCATGGAATTCAAAATAAGGTATCCAGCGACAACATTCAGCCCAGCGGCTGACTGGATATGATCCAAATGTATGCTGACAATCCAGGAGAGGCAAAGTTGCCAAAGGAAGCTAGTGACCTGATCATCTTGTGTTACTCCATGGCCACTAGGCTGGGGGATGACAATTTGTAAATTTGTTTCTTCAAATCTAGGAAGAGTTGGTCTGTTCTAAGTTCAGCCATGATGAACAAAATGGAGCATTTCAATGGAGAAGGCTGTCTCTGTGTAACCTTGGAAAGGAAAGCAGCCATGAAAAGTGCCGGCAGCCTGGCTGATAACATTTATGACAAAGGTGGCAAGGTTGTGGCATAGGTTATAAACAAAGCTGAGGGCAGAAATTCAATGATATGGTCTCAACAGATAGTGTATCATTCCAGCAATAAGCATAAGCATAAGCATTTTATTGTCATTGTGCACGCACAACGAAATTTACAGCAGCATTCCTCAATGCACACAATTTCAGACTCATACCCCATCCTCACCTTCCCCTTCCTCACTTATGGAATATGGAAGAACACTGGTCAAATTATTCCTTGATAAAGAAGGGGGTGAAAGGGAAAACAAAAGTGTTGGGCACTTGCCTCCAAAGCTCTGTCCCTACCCTCTGAAAACTATAATTGGTACAGGATAGTCTGTTTGAGTGTGCTCTCCCTTTTTTCTTTTCGAGTGCTGCTAAAGAAGATCTTTGGGTAAGGGCTGTTTTGATCTCCTAGTCTGCTCCTGATTTGCCAGAAGGATGGACAAATGTTCCGCCAGTATGGTTCTTTTTATACCACCCCTCCCACCTTGTATCTTTGCCAGTGGTTTGATTTGTTTGAACTGGGTATACATGCTGTATGATTTTTATACAACATGTATATGGTATTCATTCAGTTTTCAGGTATATGTAGAATACTCAGTCTCTGGAACCAGCAGAGAGGAGTAGCAGCAGAAGAGACTTGGCCAGGAAGAGCAGAGTGACCTGCTGGTGTTCATTTTGGAGGGCTTTTCTCAAAGCCACAGCTTTTAAAACAGTGTATTTTAACAGGGGTTATCTCTTTTTCTCCTTGTAAGGCTGCTGAATCTGGAAGGTGGGGCTTAACAGGGGTTAACAGAGTTCATCTCTTGTTCCTCTTTGTCCTGAGAGGTGGGGCTTTTGTCCTTAAAGGTGGGGCTTTAGTTCAGTCTCTGGAACCAGCAGAGAGGAGTAGCAGCAGAAGAGACTTGGCCAGGAAGAGCAGAGTGACCTGCTGGTGTTCATTTTGGAGGGCTTTTCTCAAAGCCACAGCTTTTAAAACAGTGTATTTTAACAGGGGTTATCTCTTTTTCTCCTTGTAAGGCTGCTGAATCTGGAAGGTGGGGCTTAACAGGGGTTAACAGAGTTCATCTCTTGTTCCTCTTTGTCCTGAGAGGTGGGGCTTTTGTCCTTAAAGGTGGGGCTTTAGTTCAGTCTCTGGAACCAGCGGCGCACGCCTAGCGGCGCGCGCAATTTTAATTTAATTTTTTTGTTTTTTAAATTAATAAGGACATATTTGACAGATAGTACGTGCAGATAGCTCCAGGGGGGCAGTGACTAAAAGCTTAATATTTAAATATCTAAACAAATCAGATATGAAGGCAGAAAGCCAGCAGGGGGATGGGGGTTTTCCAGTGTTTTGCACTGAGTGTCACATGTATGACTATCTGCCACTAGGACAGAAGTCATGGGTGTGCCCTCGCTGCAATGAGCTCCTGGCACTCAAGGAACGTGTGCGTTCTCTTGAAGCCAAGGTGGCAGACCTGGAGAAGCTGAAAGAGGCAGAGAGGGTGACAGACGAGGCTTTCAGGGACCTAACAGCCGGGTCCCACTCCCAAGGTGACATCTCTTCAGATGTCATGGAGAATGAAGGCCTTGGGGATGGAGGGTGCCAGTCTGAGGTGGTGGAAGATGCTCCCTTAGATGGGATCCCTTCCTTAACTGGTGATCAGCTATCCTCTCGCACTGAGGATACCCCTCGGGGAGGTGGGGGGCTCCTTGTAGTGGGTGATTCGATCATAAGAAATGTAGAGAGTTGGGTTTGTGAGAGGCGTGATGACCGCATGGTGACTTGCCTGCCTGGTGCGAAGGTTGCGGATGTCACGCTTCGTCTAGATAGGCTTTTAGACAGCGCTGGGGTGGAGTCAGCAGTTGTGGTCCACATTGGCACCAACGACATTGGGAAATGTAGCCGGGAGGTTCTGGAAGCTAAATTTAGGCTGCTAGGAAACAGGTTGAAGTCCAGGACCTCCAAGGTGGCATTCTCAGAAATGCTACCCGTTCCACGCGCAGGGCGAGCTAGGCAAGCGGAGATACAGGGTCTCAATGCGTGGATGAGAAGGTGGTGTAAGGCAGAGGGTTTCAGATTTGTCAGGAACTGGGGAACCTTTTGGGACAAGGTAGGCCCACAAACGGGACGCGGGCTTCATCTTAACCAATGAGGAACCAGAGCCGTGCTGGCGCTCAACATTAAAAAGGTGGCAGAACAGCTTTTAATCCGATCACTGGGGGAAAGCCGACAGGAGCTGAGGTGACTTCGGTTCGGAATACAGTATCTATGGGGGATGCAGACAGAGAGGGAGGTTTTTCTAACCAAACCACATACAAGCGAGGAACATAGCAATGTGTACGTGCCAAGGGATAGTGTCTACAAAAGACTTGAGGGTAAAGCACATAAATCCCAGGTTAAGGACAGAGACAGGGTATACAGGTGTCTCTATGCTACTAGTAGAAGCATCTCGACCTGAAATGGGGGAACTAGAGTACAGAGTCTTTGAAGGAGGACTTTGATATAGTAGGCATTTTCAGAGACATGGTGGAATGAAGAGAACCAGTGGGATGCTGTTATACCAGGTTACAGGCTCTATAGGGAGGATATAGGATAGGGCTTATTGGGGGTGGAGTTGCCCTTTACATCAAAGAGAGCATAGTATCACATAAAAATAGACAATGCAGTGGGGAGCTGGTTCCCCTACAGAATCACTGTGGATATCAATACCAAGTGTGAAGGACAGTTTAATAGTAGGAATATATTATCGTCCCCCTGACCAAAGTGCACAAGAGGATTCTGAGATGGAAAAAGAAATTAGAGAGGCCAACAAAAACAAAAAAATGGTGCGGGTAATGGGTGATTTTAACCATCCCCATATAAACTGGAAAAATGTACGTTCAGGTCATAGTAAGGAGAGAGCATTCCTGGATATGCTAAATGACTGTGGCTTAGGAGCAGATGGTTGTGGAACCAACCAGGGGAGAGGTGATCCTAGATCTAATTCTAAGGTGGGACCCAGGACCTGGTGCAGGAAGTCAGTGTTGTTGAGCCGATAGGGGAACAGCCATCACAATGCCGTCAGATTCAGTATCTCAGCATGCGATCAAGCGGCAACTACTACCGAAGTTACATTCGCCTCCAGAAAGGGAAATTTCTCAAAGATGAGGGGGATAGTGCGCAGGAAGCTGAAAGGGAAAATCAAGAGAGTCAAAACTGTCCAGGATGCTTGGAGGTTATTTAAAAACACAGTAATAAAAGCTCAGCTGGAATGTGTGCCACAGGTTAGAAAAGGCAGCACCCAGTCCAAAAGAAAGCCACCATGGTTAACAAGAGAGGTTGAGGAAATTATCAGAAAAAAGAAAATTGCCTTTAGAAAATGGAAGTCCAGGTTTATTGATGAAGAATATGAGAGGGAACACAAAATGGTGTATAAAAAGAGAAGCAAGTTAGCTGTGGCAAGGGAGGCAAAAAAGGATTATGAGGAACGCATATTGCAAACATCAAGACCAGCAACAAACAGTTCTTCAAGTACATCAAAAAGCAGGAAGCCAGCTAAGGAAGCGGTGAAAACTGCTAGATGACAAAGGAACAAAGGGTGTGCTAAAAGATGGCAGGGAGATTGCAGAGAAGCTGAATGAATTCTCTTTGCATCTGTCTTCACCCAAGAGGAGGTGAGGAAACATTCCTGCACCCGAACCAAGCTTCTTAGGAGTAAGGACCTGGTGAACTAGCTTAAGATAGTGGTGGTAGATTACGAAGAAGTTCTGGCAGCCATTGATAAACTAAATGTTACCAAATCCCCTGGCCCAGATTGCATTCGCCAATTCAAGAGTTCTTAAAGATTCAAGCTACGAAATTGCTGATCTTCTCACTTTAATATGAAACTTATCCCTGAATCAGGCTCCATCCCTGAAGACTGGAAGATGGCCAATGTCACACCAATCTTTAAGAAAGGATCTAGGGGGGACCTCGAAATTACAGGCCAGTCAGTTTGACATCTGTTCGGGGCAGATTAGTAGAATCCATCATGGAAGATAAAATTATAAAAGAAGTAGAAGTGGGTGACTTGGTTGAGAAAGAGTCAGCATGGCTTTTGCAGAGGCAAATCCTGTCTTACAAACTTACTAGAGTTCTTTGAGGGTGTAAACAGGCATGTGGACAGGGGAGAACCGGTGGACATTGTCTACTTGGATTTCCAAAAGGCTTTTGACAAAGTTCCTCACCAGAGACTGTTGAGAAAACTCAGCAATGAAGGAATAAGAGGGGAAGTCCTCCTATGGATTAAAAACTGGTTGAGAAACAGGAAACAAAGAGTGGGTATAAATGGGAAGTTCTCACAATGGAGAGATGTCGGGAGTGATGTCCCCCAAGGATCCGTTTTGGGACCAGTGCTCTTTAACCTATTCATAAATGACCTGGAAGTAGGGGTGGGTAGCATGGCGGCTAAGTTTGCAGATGATACCAAATTATGTAGGGTAAGTGAGAACCACAAGCGATCATGTAAGAGCTCCAAGCCGACCTTGATAAATTAGGTGAGTGGGCTCTGTAAAACAAATGCAGTTCAATGTAGCAAAATGTAAAGCGATAACACAGGGCAAAAAAATCCAAACTTTCACATAATATTCACAGGGGTCTGTTTACCAGCCTACGGAAGACCAGGAAAGGGATTTAGCTGTGCCTTAGTTGATAGTTCCATGGGAATGTCAACTCAATGCATGGCAGCTGTGAAAAAGGCAAACCTCTATGCTGGGGATCATTAGGGGAAGGAATTGATAATAAAACTGCAAAGATTGTCATGCCCTTTATATAAAGCAGTGGTGCGATCGCGACTTGGAGTAATTTGGTGTCCAGTTCTCTGGTCACCGCATCTCAAAAAAGCGATATTGAGGAGATAGAAAAAGTGCAGAGAAGGGCAACAATGATGATTGAGGGACTGGAGCACCTTCCCTATGAGGAGAGGCTGCAATGCGTTGGGGATCCTTTAGTTTGGAGAGGAGGCGGCTAAGGGGGGGATATGATTGAAGTCTATAAAATTATGCATGGGGTAGAGGTAAAATGCTGACAGAGAGAAATTTTTCTCTCTTTCTCACAATACTAGAACCAGGGGGCATTCATTGAAAATGCTAGTGGGAAGAATTAGGACGAAGTAGCGGAAACACTTCTTCAATGAACGCAGGATTGGTGTTTGGAATATGCTGCCACAGGAGGTGGTGATGGTCAGCTAACCCGATAGCTTTAAAAGGGGCTTGGACAGATTTATGGAGGAGAAGTCGATTTATGGCTACCAATCTTGATCCTCTTTGATCTGAGATTGCAAATGCCTTAACAGACCAGGTGATCGGGAGCAACAGCCGCAGAAGGCCATTGCGTTCATATCCTACATGTGAGCTCCCAAAGGCACCTGGTGGGCCACTGCGAGTAGCAGAGAGCTGGACTAGATGGACTTTGGTCTGAACCAGCTGGCTTGTTCTTATGTTCTTATGTTCTTACTGATTTACTAAAGTATAAATAATGCACTGATTTTACAGCAAAAATATGCTGTGAGTATTCAGCAAACCATGGGGAAAATGTGGGTTTGATATACACAAGAGAGAAGCAAAATGAGAATGAGGATTTTTCAGGTTGAAATAGCAGGGATGAGAAATTTAAAATCACTGCTAGTTCGTAGCTTTGTTATCTCATCACTTCAGTTGTGCCTCACTGAGTTTGCTACCACCTTTATTCCTCATCATGAACCTGTATTTTTATTTTAGTTTTAGATGGACTTCACACATATGAGAATCATACTTATTTCTGGACAAAGCTGTTTTGCATACAGTTTATATTCAGATTATAACAGATCTAATTATGGGTGAAATCTGTGCACTACTAGAATCATATGTTACATTTCTCCTGGTACGCAGGTGTAGAATTGACTTCTATAAAGTCACAAAATTGAATTTACCTTGTTCACAATGTCTGTTTCCTTTTAAGTTGATCACCTCAAATATGATCTCATGGATGATTTGCTTGCAATTTAAAACAAGCAGCATTTGAAGTATATTTGCATCTGTATTGTGGTGACAGTTAACATGGCTGCCGGCCAGGGGCTGCTGTTGGTCACAATTTGCAAGGTTACTTGGATTATGTATGCCTCAGAGTCATCACAGGCAAGTCATGCATAACTGAATGCAGTTACTTTTTGAGTATATGTGCTGCTTTTCCATCTGTGTAATCAGTGATATTTATCCCATTGGTGCATTCTCTGAATTACTTGGTTGAACTACAGTTCACTTGGCTTTTGGAGTTTTGCAATCAAACTGGGCATGGATGAAATGAAAAGACAAGACACGCAGCCCCACCTCCATGAATTAAGCCCCTCGTAAATTAATGAGAAAACCTGTTTTGTAAAGGTTTTTTTCTCCTGTTGGGTGGATTGAGTTGATGGGGTTGGGGTTCAAGGACATCTGCAAACCAGCTGCTAGGTCAACAACAGGAGTTAGGAATTTTGCCATTTTAAGGCTTTGGCTAGGGGCAAGGCTGGCTGCAAGGGTCTCTGGCTAGCAGAGGCATACCCAGAGAAAATGGCTCCCAGGGCAACACCTGCCCAAGCCCCCTGCCCCTGCCCCTGCCTCTGCCCCCCATGCCCCACTCACCTCAGCCAGTGGAGGAGGGCGGTGGTGGTTTTGCACCCCCACATGATCTAATGGGTGGTGCTCAGGGTCAATTGACGCCCCCCCCATCCCTCTGGCAGAAACACCAGTGCTGGCTAGTCAAGCTGGGGGAGGCAAGGCAAGGAAGGTGTTAAGAGATGCACAGAACTCAGATATGAAAAGAGCAGTGCTGGGCCTGGCCAGCATGGCTGCAAACTCAGGGATACTAAGGGAGATGTCAATGGAGAAAAAGGCAGAGGCAGAGAGGAATGGAAAGCAAAACGCTTATGAGGCACAGAGAAGGGAAGAAGGGAAACCTTAAAAAGGCAAGCTCTGGTTGGAAAATACCTGGAGATTTTTGGGTTGGAGGCTGAGGAGGCTGCAGTTTGAGGAGGAGAGGGGTGTACTCGTTAAGAGCAGCGAAGTCTAGTCTGGAGAACCAGGTTTGCTTTCCCGCTCAACACATGAAGCCTGCTGGGGGACCTTGGGCACAGTTCTCTTACAGAACTCTCAGTTCTCTCAGAACTCTCTCCACCCCATCTACCTCACAAGTTGTCTGCTGAAACTCATTATGCTTGAGAAGAGTGGGATATTAATCCAAACTCTTCTACCGTAGAATCCACCATTCAAATAAGCTATTTTCTCCAGGAAAACTGATATCTGTAACCAGGAGATCACTTGTCATTCCAGGACGTCTCCAGTTACCCCCTGGAGTTTGGCAAACATAGTAAAGGAGGACCTATGGCCTTGGGCCAGATGAGGCAACAAGTCCTGGTCAGGGCTGGTGGAAATGAGCCATGGTAGATGCACAACTGAGGTCATTTTTAAAGGGGCAGAGCAGGTGGCTGAAGGTAACTAGGTATGTGTGGTAACTTGTTTGCACTCGGTTCATGGCAATAAATGGAATTTAATGTGCACCACTAAGTCTTCATGAGTCTCAATCTACCTTGGAAGAAATGTATGGAGTTTCTTCTCTGTGACATCCCTCCCAGCTTCTGACTGGATATAAGGATTTGGAAATCTCCATCCCAACCTGTATCTCAGAAAAGGAGCTTTGACTTGTGAAAGCTGATGCCTCCAAAATGTTCTAAGTTAATATGATGCTACAGGACTCAAATCTAGCAACATTAAAAGTTTTTTTTTTAAAAAAATCCATGCCTAATTATTGGGAGTGGGATGAACAATGGTGTGGTATAGCCCAATCTCAACAGATCTTGGAAGCTAAGCAGGGTTGATATTTGGATGGAAGAATACCTAGGTAGAGTCTGCCAAGGAAGGCAATTACAAGTCACCTATTTGCCTTGTAAAGTCTTTGCTGGGGTCTCCATAAGTCAATTGCAACTTGATGGCACAAACATAAATAATCACTGGGGACACTAGTTAACCGAAAGGGTTAAGTCAATTAATCCAGTTAAGGAGGTAGTATGTGGAAACCTATGCTGGGTTAGAGTATTTGAGTCTGATTCATTGCCTCCCTCCAATTGTTTGCAGAAAATAGTTGAAGAAAATAGACCTTTAAAGGGAGATAAGATCTTTGTAGAACATGATCTGTGCTCAGTCCAGGAACAGAGCATACTGACTTCAGGTAATTTATTATCTGTCATCCTGTGATGGCCTTTGGAAGCTAGGTTATTTTATTCTTCTGCTGCTTCTTTTTTATTGTTGGAGATCTTAAAAAATGTTTCCAAAATCATAGAAAATGACTCCTAAGAGACAGCCCTTCAGACTTATTGTCCAAATTCCTCCAATCCAATTAGACGATTTGAATTGATGACATATAAATTGTTAATATATTGCTGCATAAGTGAAGGGGAAAAAATACTTATCTCTTCTTTCCAGCCCACTGGCTCAGTTTCTGCACTTTGCAATCATTTGTTACAAAAATTTCATTTTTTTCATTACTTTTTATTGTTAGTTGAGAAATAAAATCCCATTAAGGGTGGATTTATGATGACAAGATAACTGCAGCGTAGGAACAGAGAGGGTGTGAGTTTAATGACACACAAATAAAGTTTAATGAAATATTATGAAATGGAAATAATATCAAGACTGAATAAATCTCTGCAATAACCATGCATTATAATTGTTAGAAGAGGTTTTAAAGGCCGGGGGTGGAGGGCGGGGAGATCACACTATAAATTGGAAATGAGAAGCAAAGGGAGTCATTGCCATCTGTCCATCCACTACAGTGGCCTTCATTGTAGTTGTGTAATTAAGAGTTTGTCAAGACGTTGCTGCTGGCAAGCTTAAAATGCCATTCGTCAACTTCTAATAATAGCAGTTGGGGGGGGGGGGAACCTAAATTCATAAGAGACATTATGAAAAGAAAGCTTGTGACATATAAATAATCTTTAATCTAGTTGGCATTCACTTATCCATGTGGAAGAGAAGAGAAACAACTGCTTCTTCTCAGTCAAATTTCCTACTGGAAGGACACATTCTATATTTTAAGAACTCATTTTATTTTCTGAACTGAGTCTTGTTTTCAAAGTATGGAAGACTAAAGGACCTAATATAAAAATACCAGGTGAGACTAGCACGGTCTAGGTCCTGTGTTTTACAACCTGCGCCCTAGGGCTAGTTACTACAGCCTCCATGTAACAATACAGCCTCCTGAGCTTCAGGTCCTCTTCTGGTATGGGATTACTGGGCTGCATTTCTGTTGCGCATGAACAGCCAGTCATAAAATCTCAGGTATCACCAAGCCTGAGCTTGCAAACTGATTACTCAATTTGGACAATGTGTTGCCTTGTGAGGACCTTTCAAAGACTTGTGTTTGTCTTTTTTAATTTCATTTTTATTTTACAGAATTTATTTTCTGCCTTTCTGCTCTCACAAAGCCTTCCAAGGCAGCTAATAGTTTTTAAAATTATATATTACTCCCCTCCTTTAAATCAGCCTGAGCTTTTGGAGCTTGACCCTGCCTGTTTTAGATTGTCCCTTGCTTCTTGGCACTGCAGCCTAGATGGCATGTTTGAACTCCTGCTCTCACTCCTGATCTTGTCTAGTCTTGAGGTGTACAGAAGCTCCTGACATTTACCCATTGTTTTGGCCTTAACCAAAAGCCCAGTGGCACATCTCTTCTTACAGAACCTGCAGAACTGGTTGAGATCCCGCAGGGACCTGGTGTCAGCCAACAGAGCATTCTACCAGACTGGAGCCAGGGTCAAGAAAGCCTAATGTCCTTGGGGCCGGGGACAACCACCATATTTCTATAAGAGGATTAGAGTGCCCTCCGTGGGCAATATGGAGAGATGTGGTTCCAGAGGTATGAGGGTCCCAAACCAATCAAGGCCTTAAAAGTTAAGACTAGAACCTTGAACATGATCCAGAACTCAAATGGCAACCAATGCAGCCGGCATAGGGTGGGAATTATATGCTCCCTCTCTGTTACTCCAATGAAGAGTCTTGCCACTGCATGTTGCACCTGTTTCAATTTCCGGAGCAGTCTCAAGGGCAGACCTTCATAGAGCAAGTTGTAGTAGTCTAGCTTGGAGGTGACTGTTGCATGGATCACTGTGGCTAGGTTGATGCAGGAGATGTAGGGGGCAACTACCTGGCCTGATAAAGATGGAAAAAGGTCATCCTGATCATGTGTGTGACCTGGGCCTCCAGAGATAAGAATTCTAAGGTCACACCCAGGTTTTTGATAAATGTGGCAGGTTGCAAAGCTACTCCATCAAATTGAGGCAGTTGAAAGCCCTCTGCCAACCCCCTCTGACCCAGCCACAGAACCTCCATGTTTGATGGATTTAATCTCAGCCTACTCTTTCTCAACCATCCAGCCTTGGCTTCCAGACTCTGTATTATCAGAACATCTGGGGCAGCAGGCAGGCAGTCCTCCATCAACAGAACATGTTGGTGACAACCCAGCCCAAAGTTCTGGACCAGCTACTTCAGGGGCTGCATGTAGATATTAAATGACATTGGGGATATGAGGACCCACAGCTGCCCTCCACAAATTAGCAGGTGCCGCCAAGATGTCCCCTCCCCAAGTGACATAATCTGTCCCTGTCCTGGAAAAATGAGGCCAGCCAGTTCAAAGCTGTATCCCAAGTCCCAGTATCTGCAAAGCAGTGGGTCAAGAGCTAGTGATCAACCATGTCAAAAGCTGTGGTGAGATCGAACAACATCAGCAGCACTGACCCACTTCAGTCCAGTTGCAGCCAGAGATAATCCATGATGGCAACCAGCATGGTATCCTTTATGTAGCTTCTGACAGGAAACCCATTGTTCTATAGCTTGCTTTCCATTAAGGATTTGGGGGAAGAATGACAAGATCAATGTTTGAAATATGTTTTGTTTTCTCTTGTTTCTGCATAGAAAGCTTTCTGGTGCGCTACAGTCATCCTATGCCCATGATCTGATCAAGTATGGGCAGTCAGCATCATCAGTAATTGACAATGGCCCAGTGGTGGGATTCAGCCTATTCAGTAGAACCAGTAGCTAATTTTTTGTCTAGTTCAGAGAACTGGTGTAATCCCACCACTGAGTCCTTTCGGAACCGGTTGTTAAATTATTTGAATCCTACCCCTGCAATGGCCTATAGACTATGGAGAGTGAGGGAGAAAGAGAGGAGAAAGGATGAGCTGGAACAGGAAAGACTGAGACAAGCGAGGAAAGAAGAAGAAAATGTTTTGTGCAGAGAAAGCAGAAGGAAGGGTGCTCAGCATATGAATGAATGGCAGCAAAGGTCAATAAAAAAGTTAATAGACATGCCAGTGAGGGAGAGTATTTAGTGGAAGAGGTAATTATAGATTGCAAGTGCAGAAGTTGATACACAATATGTCAGAGAAGTGGAAATAGCTTTTGGAACATTTAATATGATGGTAAAGGAACAAAACCCAAATTAAACAATGAGAATGTGGTTTTGGGTGCTTAATGAAGGAATATAGTTAAAACAAATGAAAGGCCGTGTGGCTGCAACTTGCCATCAGAGAGCTGCCAAAGAGAAAATACTGTAAAAGATAACACTGATGCCTGTACATAAACTAGATGATCCAAAATGCAGCAGAAAAACAAGACAAGTAAGTAAAAGGCTGGAGTAGGGAGCAAAGGTTAGATTGAGTCAGCTTTCATAAGGAAGATGGGGACGAGTTTCCCTTTCCTTGAACGGATGATCTGAACTATGGTATCATCCTCCTGCTATTAGCCTGTAATGTCAAAGCAGTGAATTCCTGAATGAACTTATATTATGATGACAACCATGTTGAGGTTGTGGGTAGACTAGTAGTTTGAATGGTCCAGGAAAAAGATAGTGCTGTAGGTTCCATTCAGTTCATATGTTTCAGCAGTGCTCCTCCTAAGACACTACATCTGCCTTTTTTCCACTTTTGAAGCACTGCAGCAGATGTTTTCCAGCTTAAACATTCATTATACACACATGGTTGCCATAGGTTAGGAAGGCGCATAAGAAATAAAACCTGCAAAGAAGCACTGTGGGAGAAGTTGAAGTCAGATAAAGCCTTCTACTGAGTCTACTTAGACTCTGCATTGTCTTACTCGAACTAGCAGCAGCTCATCAGGGTCTCACGTGAAGGGCTTTCACATCATCTGCCAGTAGATGCTTTCACTGGAGACTGAACCCAGAACTTTATCCATATACAACAGACCCTCTACCATGGAGCCAGTCCCTTCCCATTTTTAGAGAGTAGCATGTGAACATATGCAGAACAGGCCATTGGTTCACCATTACCCTCCTTGGCGACAGCTCTGAAGGATCTCAGTTAGAGGTCTTAACATCACATACTGCCTGATCCTTTAAACTGGGGATGGGTAGAGACTGAACTTAGGATCTTTATGCATACAACGAAGATGTTGGACAACTGTGGCACAACCCCTTACTACTGTCAACTATAGCTCCTTCCTCATTGACTTTTCCTGACTTCCTCTTTGCTATTTTACTAACTTCTATGCCTAATGATCAAACTTGCCCATCACTGAACTACTAACTCCTCAGGGTTATTGCTAAGCCATATTGTATATTCACAGGACAAACCTATGCAGAGTTATTCCACTCTTTGTTCCCCCTGTCAAGTCACATCTGACTTATGGTGACCCCTGGAAGGTTTTCAAGGCAAGAGCCCCTCAAAGGTGGTTTTCCATTGCCTACCTCTGCATCATGACCCTGGTATTCCTTGGTGGTCTCCCATCCAACTACGGACCAAGGTCAACCCTGCTTAGCTTCTGAGATCTGAAGCAACCAGGCTAGCCTGGGCCATTCAGGTCAGGGCAGTCCATTCTTAGACCATTGAAATTAAATGGGCTTCAACTGGAATAATTCAGCAAAGAATTTCACTGTTAGCACTTCAAATTGATTTAATTGAATAGCATAAAATGCAAGTTGCCATTTTTATGTTGGGGGTGTGTGCTTGTTTGCAATCCAATCTTTCCTTTTTGGAAACTATTTTTGAGAAGTAAAAAGGATTTTTAAAGATCAGACTTTTGGTCTTTGTACATCAGAGTTTTATTTCACCATCTACCTGGTTGCCACATTAACACCACCTTCGCAGATTCATGGGCCTCAGAATACCCAGTAATCTCTTTCTTAATTCAAAGATATACCTTGTGGCGCACATTTTCAATTTGTGCTGCAAAGAATGGGTGTCGCCTGCAACCATTTTAAAATAGCCTATACTATTATATTAAAAAGGAAAGGAAAGCATCTGCTCAGAAGGTGCTTTTGTTGAGAAAAATGGTCTAAAACAAACTTTAGAGCTAAGCTTGTAAAGCCAGTTATAGGTATGTGTGGTCCCTCCTTTGCCACTTTATTTTCCCTATTGAAGAAGACATATATACCAAAGGCCCACATTCTGCTGCAATAGTATCCTGAATGGGACAATATTGTACAGACCTTTGCTTCTGCAGAAGACATGGAAGTAGGACCCTGAGCCTTCCAGGTGACAACCTTTGAGACAGTTTAGATAGTTCAACTCAGTTTAGTAATCAAATAAGTACCTACCCTTTCAACTATCCCAGCAAATATACATAGACAAGTAGGGTTTATTTTTAGAACTAACACATATCTCTCCCCTCAGATTCTCCTCTGTACATTGTTACGTTGACTATTCATAAGAATATCACATTAGTAGTTCATGTCCAAAGATCAATCAATCAGTCAGTCAGTCAGTCAATCCATCCATCAATCAATCACTTAGTCTTTTTTGCTTATTTGCCTTTGCATTTTTATTCAATTTTTCCTCCAAGGATCTCAGCATCCACTTTATTCTCCAAAACTTCCTGTGTAATAGATCAGGCTGAGAGTGAGTGACTGGCCCAAGGCACCTGGCAAGCTTCCATAACAGCTTTAATCTAATCTAGATGTAACCAGTGAAATCACTAAAGTGACCATTGAGAACATGTGACATCTTAAATTGCAGGTCTGACCTTCTGCTCACCAATAGCCCTTCTATCTTGCTTGGGCTAATCTTCAGTTCATTAGCCTGCATCCACTCAAACACTGCCTCCAAGCACTGTTTCAGGATTTCTTCAGCCATTCATGGTTTCCAAAGCTCCAACTGGCAACAGTTTTGCAAAGTTTTCTATGAAGGCCTTTCACATCACCTACTAACTGGATCTTGTAACGGAAGATTGAACCAGGAGGCTGTGGACTGAACCTGTGGCTAACAACCAAACGAACACTTAATCCCAGGGAGATTTTTAACATACGCCTGTCTAATTCTGAGGGAACACAATATAAACTTGCCATAGACAAAGTAACATGCCTATCATTACCAACCAGGTTATATAACAGATAAATATCATGTGAACAGCAATACCTGCTAATACAGTGGTTCTCAACCTGGGGGTCGGGACCCCTTTGGGGGTCGAATGACCCTTTCACAGGGGTCACCTAAGACTCTCTGCATCAGTGTTCTCCATCTGTAAAATGGATAAATGTTAGGGTTGGGGGTCACCACAACATGAGGAACTGTATTAAAGGGTCGCGGCATTAGGAAGGTTGAGAACCACTGTGCTAATACCTTTGCAGCAACCTGTCTCTTGGTCTTTTACTTAGAAATCCCTGGGTTGCTGTTTCCAGGATTTCCGCACTCAGTCTTACATGTCTGAATTGTTTCTTTAGATAAGAAACATAAACAGCTGCTTTGGAGGTTACTAAGAAAGTTTTCTGGTATAAATTTTGTTTCTAAGGTGCGAAGTATCTAAAAGCTGCTTTGAAAATGAAACTTCACTCCTATCTATCAGCATCGCTAAATGTAAGTCCTCAACTAATGCTAGCTGGCAGGCAACTCAGGGACAAAAGAATGCTTCTGGGCCACAGCTGACTGCTCACTTCCTAATATAGTGAAATGTTTCCTCTTGAGCCTATGGGCCTGTCATTGGGCAAAGGTTTTTCATCTGTTATAAATGCAGATTGATTTTCACCTCTGAGTTGTAGCTGCAACTCTGCAGCTGATGACAAAGCCCTTTTGTAATGTGTACGCTTCAGTGAATGCCAATACTTTCCCTGGCAGTGGTTGGCCATGATGCCAAGCTGAGCGTTGTGGCACTGTGTTGTGGCACGTGCCTTTTGATTTATATTGCCTAGCAGGCTATTTGTCAAGTGCATATGCATTACGATTTCTAATTTCCGTGGGACTATTTAATGGACACAGTGCTATTCAAATTGTTCTGTGTTATCACTCATGGTAATTGAAGTATATACATGTAAAGGCTTTCGTGGCTGGCACCAACAAGCTGTTGTAGGTTTTCTGGGCTATGAGGCTGTGGTCTGGAGGTTTTAGCTGCTAATGTTTTGCCTTCATCTGTGGCTGGCATATTCGGAAGCATCAACATGTCAGAGTAAAATGTGTTTCTCTCTGTGGCACAGGGTAGAGTGATTTGTGTAGTGGATGTCTTTTTTAAGAACATAAGAACATAAGAACAAGCCAGCTGGATCAGACCAGAGTCCATCTAGTCCAGCTCTCTGCTACTCGCAGTGGCCCATCAGGTGCCTTTGGGAGCTCACATGCAGGATGTGAAAGCAATGGCCTTCTGCGGCTGTTGCTCCCGATCACCTGGTCTGATAAGGCATTTGCAATCTCAGATCAAAGAGGATCAAGATTGGTAGCCATAAATCGATTTCTCCTCCATAAATCTGTCCAAGCCCCTTTTAAAGCTATCCAGGTTAGCGGCCATCACCACCTCCTGTGGCAGCATATTCCAAACACCAATCACATGTTGTGTGAAGAAGTGTTTCCTTTTATTAGTACTAATTCTCCCCCCCCCCCCCAGCATTTTCAATGAATGCCCCCTGGTTCTAGTATTGTGAGAAAGAGAGAAAAATTTCTCTCTGTCAACATTTTCTACCCCATTCATAATTTTGTAGACTTCAATCATATCACCCCTCAGCCTTCTCCTCTCCAAACTAAAGAGTCCCAAACGCTGCAGCCTCCCTCATAGGGAAGGTGCTCCAGTCCCTCAATCATCCTTGTTGCCCTTCTCTGCACTTTTTCTATCTCCTCAATATTTTTGTCCTCCTCTCTGGTGGGAGAGGATGAGGCACATTTGCAAGTGTCTAGGTGGAGTTCACTTGCATCAGCATGTCAGTCTTGTCTGGACTGAGCTTCTGTTCACTGGTCCCCACCCAGCCCATTACTGATTCCACATGTCTATTCAAGGGACCCGCAGACTCAAATAAAGCTGGCCAAAAGAAACAGCATTGAGTGCTATCCTTAAATGGCTGACATCTTGACCCTAACCTCAATACTTTCCTGTGGTGGTTTCAAGTAGATGTCACCAAACATGCAGTTGAGTAGCATGAACACATGATGCTCAGTTGTAGTTGTTTGTAAGGATGTTACCAGATCCTGCAATGCTACAGATTTGATCCAAATATTCCAGAGATGACTTTACTTACTTCTCCCTGGTCTTTTCCACAAAGCAGAAATAAAACGTCTTGCAGGTGTTTTAGAAAGATGTGTTTTGGCTTTTTGTGTTTGCTCTGTGCAGCCAAAAAAAAGCGTTGCCAGCCAAAACAGTTCTTTTTTCCTGCCTGCCGCCTGATGCAGCTCTTGTCAGTTTCATACCGTTGAACACACCATTTTCTCCCATGTGATTCCCCATTCTGCCTGCCATTTGGTGAAGGTTTACGACAGAAGTTTCCTCTGCTTGCAGCTCATCTACATGCAATGTCTCTCTTAAAAGTACATGAATAAAGTTTGTTTTGACTGGTAATTCTGCGCATGTGTCATTTTCCTTTTTTTTTTGAGAGATGCCCCTTCTGCACATGCAAAATAATGCATTTTCAAACCACTTTCACAACTGTTTGCAAGTGGATTTTGCTATTCCATACAGCTTCAAAGAGCACTGAAAGCAGTTTGAAAGTGCATTATTCTGCATGTGCGGAATGAGCCATAGAGAGAGGGATGTCTGTGAAACTATGAAGGCTCAAATATGCACATATTGCAGATTCACGAGTTGTGTCGTGGCTTCACAGACATCTCCCTCAGAACAAAACAAAAAAAGGAAAACCACATGTGCGTGGGATCGCTAGGCTAAACAAACTTATTCATTAACTTTTTACAATGAAATCGCAAGTGGATGAGCTGCAAGCAGAGGAAACTTCTGTTGCAAACATTCACCAAATGGTGAGGCAGGAGACTCCTGAAGAGGGCAGAAAATGGCGGGTGAAACTGCAGTGGAAATGAAAATAAAAGCTGGGAGCTGGGAGAAATAAAGCACCCCCTGCCTGCTGTTGTTTGCCAGGCAACCATGAGATCAGGAAAAAAGATTGCTAGCTTAGTGATTTTTGAAAAACCTGGTTGGCAGAAATAAAACATCCTAAAGATGTTTTGAGAGAGAGAGAGCTGTGTGAACTTCTTCCTCGAAATGCATTTTATAGCATCATCAAGATGTTACATTTTTGCTGTGCAGAAAAGACCCCTTATACAGCTTAAGCCTAGGAGTCTTCATTCTTGTTATTTTTCTGTTGACTAGTATATGAAATGCATGCATTTGTTAACCTTTTTGTGTATCAATGAAACAGCATTATACAAACATATTACATAAATGACATACATTGTATCTATAATTACTGTATAAATGGTATAAAATGAATATAAGAAAAACAAATCATAGGGATAATTGCACAGTCTGTTTAGGATTAAGGTTTCCATTGTGGACTGTTCATTGGAGCCAAGCTCATTCCATGGGATTTCCAGTGAGCAGTCTGACCAAATTTGGAGTTGCAATTCAGAATTAAACTGTAACAGGCAATTCGGGCACTTGCAAATGGGTTGGTAAGTGCCAGAATGTTCTGTTAGAGAGCAATTCAGGGCTTTTACAGGCGATTCTGGCTCTTATGCATGTGCCAAATTTTCTATTAGAGCCAGGCATGAATCAGGGTTCACAAAACAGATGTTCAAAAATGGAACATACCTTGTTCGCAATTCACTTTCAGTATTGAGTTGAGCACCTCATATAATAATCTCAATGATCTGTGTATGATCCAAAATGAACAGCATTTGATTTAGTTTAATGTTTGGGTAGCCATTGCTGATGCATGCTCACTAATTTGGTTGGATTATATACAGGTTAAGCAGCAACCGTATCAAAATGTATGTACAGCTTTTGTATCGGGACAGATGGCAGTATTCAAAAAAAATTGGCATTGATGATGTTGGCACAGGCTCAGAATTTACAGTATTGAACTACAATTCCCCAGGGCTATGCCAGAATTCATACATATTTTGCGACACAGCATGCTTGCTTTGGAGTCAGGCAGGCAAAAAAAGCCACAGAGTTTCCATATCTACCCTTCCTCCACAATCAAACCACTTTTAATCCCCCCCCCACCCCCCACCCCCGTTGGATGATTTCAGAGATGAGACATAGTAGGGACAGCCATGACAAAGCAGTGCAAAAATGTGCATGAGCAGAACTAATGAGACCTGGCCCTAAACACGCCCATGAATGAATATAGAGTCAAAGCCAAAAATTGGACAGAATAGACTAAGCATACAGCAAACCCAAAGTGACCAAATAAACAAAAGCTGTGACAACAATGAAAAAAAAGATTTCTTGTAACATAATTATACAAGAAACATGTACAATTGTTTAGGAAATAATAAATACTTTTGATATTCTAGTGTTTTATTAATATAGAGTCAGACAAGGAAAATAGGGCATGACTAGAATACAGAGACAGGCTATGCAACTCCTCTGCTACAGGATGAATTCTTTCAATGTTGTTTTTTAATGTATACCAAGGATGACAGAAGGGAGACATGGAAAGTATTCTGAGAACAAGTGTTCAGATAGCATTTAAAGTCCAATTCAATTTTTTCCAAGTGTTGAAGGGGCCAAGATTCAGGGCATCACAGAGTGCTACTGAAGCATGAGGTATTGGAGTAGAATCTGGACCACAAAGCCACCATGAAGAGAACTACAGGGTCCCCATTTTGGGGATTTGGTGTGAAAGACATGCAAAAGAATTTTGGAAAATAACTTGATATGCTGAGCCTGATTCCAAATAATTCCAGAAGAGTTTGGTTTATTACTCATGGAAGTGTCTGTGGGGCTTCTCACACCTTCACTCTACAGTCCTTTCTTTTGACCCATGCTAGGTTTTGGCCATGTACCAAAATTTTTGAAATTGAGAATTGAATGCCTTACACGAGGATGAGGTGTTTTTTAAGTTCTGTTATATATGCGATCTCATTTCCTCAATAATTTCATGAAAACCCATTAGAGTTCCTTGCTCATTTAAAGTGATTTATAAAATCTCATGCAATATTTAGTTGAGGGATGTACTTTTTCAATACATACAATTATTAATGGCTTCCTTAATCTGTCTGTTGTTAGTGCAAATATGATGTTTTATTGTGCCTAATATGGATGAGATTTCTAAACAGCAACACAAGGTTCCCTGCTCTTTTACCAAGTTTTTAAGACTGTGATTTTTCACTGGAAAATCTCTCTCTTGAGATTATTGAAACATGATCCAATGCCTGCATCTGTGGACCTAACAGAAAACCCTCCCACACACATTGGATTGAGTGTCTAATAATATTTCATATTTCGTTTGGGATGGTTATGATAGCTTGGGGGGGGGACCCTCTATAGCAATTATCATTACCCCTGCAATGTTTATAAATGAATCACTTCAAATATAAGGTTTCAAATCCCATTTAGTGTACCCACTAAAAATTATATAAGATCATAAAAGTAAGTTTACTCATAATGAGGTAATACATAAAAGCCATTTCTCAAATGGTATTTTTTTTTATTAATTCCATAATTCTTTCTGGGGTCATTATTTTTTTTTCTCAAAAGGTTATAAATTTTCATTTTGGAAGGACACTACAAAATTGTGTTTTATTGGGAAGTTTCTAAATGAAAGGAAAATATATCCTAGGTCTATATATATATATCCTAGGTCCCTCTCATTGCCCTGCCCACTGGCTGTGTATCTGACCATCTGCCAGCCCCCTCCCAGAATTTGACCACTCCCAGGATTTGATCGCTGGGGTGTGGTGCCAGACGCCCTTTATTATCATTAATTATTAACTATTTATTGATAGATACTGCTGCTATAGTTTTAAGGTTTTGTATTTTAATTGGGGTTATTCGATTTGTTTTATTATGTTTGTTGTTGTTTGCTGTACACCGCCCTGAGCCCTTCGGGGGGTAGGGCGGTTTATCAAATTGAATCAATAATAATAATAATAATAATAAAGAGATCATTAGTCTTTTGAGGACAATATTTTTCATTCTGACTGATAGCAACTCTGCAGAAATCTCAAAGAGACATCTTTCACATCACTTGTCACATGATCTGGAGATGCTGGGGATAAAACCTGGGATCTTCTACATGCTAAGCAGAACCACTGCTCAATCCTGTGCTATACATCGAGGAATTAATTCAAGGCACAAACTCACAGTGGGATTTGGTGTACACCTAACAGATTTGTGTTTTAGAAAGGCACATGGGGTGGGGATGAAAGGCCTTGGCTAAAAGGGCAGAAAGATAAAATTATTATGCCTAATATGGAAACTTTCAATTAATGGAACTTTCATATAGAAGATTTCTGCAGTAGGCATTTTATGTGATCTAAAATGGTAAACATTCTAAAAGTTACATATCAGACCTCTCCAGCGTTCTGGCATATGGGGACCACATTAGAGTGCCCAATGCCTCAAGAGAGCCACATCTTAAATCAAAATGTAACAAAATTATTAACCTACCTATTAGATCAAAAGTAAACATTCAGAGGTCAACGAAGAGATGTTAACTTGAACACAATCCATTTTGGAACAACATTTTATTGTGGAATTCTTTTAGCTACGCATGCTTTCTTAGTCAGTGTGATTTTTTGTGGCTGTTTTCTGTTCATCAAGACATTAATGTCCAAGTCAAAATTTATGACAGATACCCTTAAAATGCCATGTAAAAGTTCATCTGTAAGTCTTGACCTACAACTTGGATTTCACTGTTTTCATCTTGGAAAAAGTTTGTTCACAGATGTATGTGGTGCCAAAAATCATGAACATGCTTGCAGCAAATTTCTTAAGGCTGATAAATATATCAGGTAGACCAGAATAGAAAGCTAACAGATTATTTTCTTTGTAAATGCCTCTGAGATGATCACTGGCTTGTAAATCAATTAGTTCCATCTGAAAAAAGTTGCTTGCTTTTTCTGATGCTACTTCAAATGGATTCTGAAATACTCTTATCTCCTTTCCAGGCTTATGGCAATCAGTGAATCTGTTCTGGAATTCCACCTGCAATAAATTCAGTGCTTTGATGTATCTTTCAACACTGAATTGTGAATTCCTCTCCATCTCAAATTTTAGTCCATTGCAGCATCAGAAGTTTGAAACTAGCTTCACTAACTTGCTTCACAAAAATGTTTAGTTTTGCTTCAAAAGCTTTCAGTTTAGAACACATGGCACACACAAGCTTTCCTTTCCCCTGCAATCTTCGATTCAATGTGTTCAGATGCCTCTGTGATATCCGTTAAGAAAGCCAAATTAAAAATTCTTTAAGAGTCAGAAAGTACTTCTTGAGCTTTTCCTTTCTCCTTGAGAAAGACGACAACTTCTTAATGAAGACTGAAAACACATTTGAGGACTGAACTTCTGGTAAACCACCTGACTTCTGCATGGTACAATACATCTCCATATTCTGTGTCTATCTCTGACAGAAAATTTTGAAACTGACAGTGAGTAAGGCCCCAATGCCTGGTGTAATTAATGCTGGATACAACACCCATCACACTTTCCCACTGAAGAATCTACACAAGGCTTTATGATGGACGACACAGTGAAATGGCATGGGAAGTGTACCACTTAATTTCAATATCTCTTAATTGACTCTTGCAACTACACCATTTTTACTTCCCACCATATTTCTTGTACTATCAGTTGTAATGCTGCTCAATTTATTCCAACTCAGACCACAGTTTTCTATTGATCTACACGTCCTCTGGAATATGTTTTCTGCAGGTGTAGAGTCTTTCAAACTCTGCAGTGTACCCAACTTTTTATCATTCTGAAGTTGGAATCTACCCCCCTAATAAATATTAGTACTTGAGCAGTGTCTGTAATGCCATTGTTTTCATCTGTAATGTCATTGCCAATGAACAAAAATCAAAACTTTGTGCCTTGACAATCAGTGATATATGTACCTCTTTTCCTAGTTCTTCAACTCACCTGGTGATTGTAGATGCAGATATACTGAAACAACTAACACATGATAACTTATCAAGGCACATTCCCTCCATTACTTTAACCATGCACTTCTTCACAAATTTGCCATTAGTGAATGATCTACCACTCTCAGCAATCCATTTAGCAACGTGATAGCAGGCCCTCACAGTGGACAGGTTCTCCTTAATGTGCTTTCTAACACTACTTTGCTGCAAATTATTGATTTTTAAAGAGACTGTATCATGTTCACTTGCACTTCTCCTTGATATATTGAGCATGTGGGGCTGAGCTAGCTTGGATATATCCTATGGGGCTGAGCTAGATTAGATAGATCCTATATGCAGTGCCCAGTGGGGCTTGAAAAGTATCAGCAGGGGATAGATCAGATGGATCCTGCATAAAGCACTGAGGTAGCTCAGCACCACATGCAGGATCTACCCCCCCCCAATAGTTTTCAAGCCCTGTTGGCCTCGAAAAGCATAAATGGAAAATAGTTTGGCCAGATCTTGTATGCTAGCCCGGCACTGCATATAGAACTTGTCCCTCGACAATCCTTTCCAAGTCCTCTGGGGTTTGGAAATTGCTGGGGGTGGGTGGGGAGCAGTTCTCTTCCCCACCATTTCCCAACCCCCCCAAATCCTGGGAAACAGTGGGAAGGGGGGAGAACTGAAAAATGTCAGGTTTGTGTTTTTTTAACCTGAATATTTTCAATAATAGCCAAATAAAGCTGATGGATATTGGCTTTATTTGGTTTTACCAATAATTTCCTGGTTAAGAACATAAGAACATAAGAACTAGCCTGCTGGATCAGACCAGAGTCCATCTAGTCCAGCATTCTGCTACTCGCAGTGGCCCACCAGGTGCCTTTGGGAGCTCACATGCAGGATGTGAAAGCAATGGCCTTCTGCTGCTGCTGCTCCTGAGCACCTGGTCTGCTAAGGCATTAGCAATCTGAGATCAAGGAGGATCAAGATTGGTAGCCATAGATTGACTTCTCCTCCATAAATCTGTCCAAGCCCTTTTTAAAGCTATCCAGGTTAGTGGCCATCACCACCTCCTGTGGCAGCATATTCCAAACACCAATCACACGTTGTGTGAAGAAGTGTTTCCTTTTATTAGTCCTAATTCTTCCCCCCAGCATTTTCAATGAATGCCCCCTGGTTCTAGTATTGTGAGAAAGAGAGAAACATTTCTCTCTGTCAACATTTTCTACCCCATGCATAATTTTATAGACTTCAATCATATCCCCCCTCAGACGTCTCCTCTCCAAACTAAAAAAAGAGTCCCCAAAGCGCTGCAGCCTCTCCTCATAAGGAAGGTGCTCCAATCCTTCAATCATCCTCGTTCGCCCTTCTCTGCACCTTTTCTATCTCTTCGATAGCCTTTTTGAGATGTGGCGACCAGAACTGTGACTTTCCACAAAGTACTCCAAAGATGCGGTGCTAATCTTCACGGCTTTATATAAAGAAGGCATGGACAATCTTTGCAGTTTTATTCTCAATTCCTTTCCTAATTATCCCCAGCATGGGGAAGCTTCTGCCCTTTTTTCACCGCTGCCATGCATTGAGTTGACATTCCTTGGAACTATCAACTAAGACGCCCAAATCCCTTTCCTGGTCTGTGACTGATAGCACTGACCCCTGTAGCGTGTATGTGAAGTTTGGATTTTTTTTTTTGCCCCTACGTGCGTATCCACTTTTACATTTTCGCTACATTGAACTGCATTTGCCATTTCTTAGCCCACTCACCTAATTTATCAAGGTCCGCTTGGAGCTCTTCGCAATCCTTTGTGGTTCTTACCACCCTACATAATTTGGTATCATCTGCAAACTTGGCCACCACACTACCCACCCCTACTTCCAGGTCATTTATGAATAAGTTAAAGAGCACTGGTCCCAAAACGGATCCTTGGGGGACACCACTCCCTACATCTCTCCATTGTGAGAACTTCCCATTTATACCCACCCTTTGTTTCCTGTTCCTCAACCAGTTTTTAATCCATAGGAGGACTTCCCCTCTTATTCCTTCATTGCTGAGTTTTCTCAACAGTCTCTGGTGAGGAACTTTGTCAAAAAACCTGAACCCCAAAATTAATGGTATTTTAAATTGGTGGTCAAGCGTAGTGAAGAACAAATCAGGGCTGGTTGTAGATGGATAGGTCTGAATCCAAAGCTGGGCCTACATGTTTATCCCAGTTCCTGCAGGTTGCTGAAGCTGGGGGGTTGGGCAGAACCTGATTCAAATACCCAGTCCACCACGAGGCCAGTCTCTCCAAGGCCTACCTATCTGAAAGGTCGTTATGAGGGCAAAATGAGAGAGAACCACCCTGAGTTCCCTGAAAGGAAGACAGGATAAACACTGATGGAAAAGAACTGAAATTCGCCTGAGGTGACCTTTGAGGGAAATGTGGAGCATTCTTCTCTGCAATACCTGCATAGGAATTGTGAAGAATGGTAAATTAATTCAATAAAGTTTACAAAATGTCTAAACTGCTGTCCCCCTCCACACGCACATACACACACATTGATTTATGATCCCCTAGGTTTTCCTCTAGAAACACCACTCCAGAGGCAGAGTGAGGGGGAACTGCATAGAATAGAATAGAATAGAATCTTTATTGGCCAAGTGTGATTGGACACACAAGGAATTTGTCTCCGGTGCATATGCTCTCAGTGTACATAAAAGAAAATACATTTGTCAAGAATCATAAGGTACAGCACTTAATGATTGTCATATAGGTCTAGTAAGCAATCAGGAAACAATCAATAGTAATAAAAACATAAAATGTAAAATCATAAAATAAAATGAAATGTCAGCACAGGCTATAGTCATACAGTCATAATTGGGAGGAGATGGGTAATAGGAATGATGAAAAAAGTAGTGCAGTAATTATATAATAAATATATAATAAATAGTTTGACATTATCGAGGGAATTATTTGTTTAACAGAGTGATGGCATTCGGGAAAAAACTGTTCTTATGTCTAGTTGTCTTGGTGTGCAGTGCTCTGTAGCGACGTTTAGAGGGTAAGAGTTGAAACAGTTTATGTCCAGGATGCGAGGGGTCAGTAAATATTTGTGCCCTGTGCCCCTGCCGCAGCGCCATCCACCCCTGCCATGCCGCAGCGCCATCCACCCCTGCCACGGAATGCTCCACCCCGCCACACACCCTCCGTGGCCCGGCCATGCCCCCTCCGCTGCTCGGCCCAGGGCATAGCGCCCCACCGAGCCCCATTGGCACCACGCCACTGCACCACTCTCAGCAATACAACCATTCTGTCTTGCCTAGTCTAGCAGGGTTGTTGATACAACTGTATATCATCAGTCATTTTTAGTTTTATTTTGAAATTCTTTCTACTTGATCTCAGAAGTGGCCTTGTACAGAAATATGGCAAGCCTGTATGTCATTTTATAGATCATTTACATTTGATAGGAGATGACACTTAGGACTTGGCTGAGATAGTGAGTCATACAAGCTTTCTTAGCATCATGATTAAAAATACTGATACAAGACAAAAATTGACAAGGGCAAGGGGTTTACTTGGAGTCTGCCTTAAGTCAATATTTCATAACAGGAACTTCATTCCATTCCGGCTGAGCCTGGAATTAGTCAGAAGACTAATTTATTGATGAGAGGATGATAAAATTTAACAGGGGCCACTTGATTTTTACAATCTGATTTTACAACAGATATGTGCAAATTAGCAACTTGGTGCAGCTCATTTCTGGGGAAAGCATTTCTGGGGAAAGCTCAAGAAGGACTGTTTTGGGGCTTTTTGTTTCATTTGGTTACCTGATAAGGTTATATATCAGTGACCAGAGTACACAAACGCAGGCTATTTAAAGGGACAACTTGGGCTACATAAGGAACAGATGGCATGTAAAACTGTCCTCCAATATAGTTCAGAGCACAGATGGGCATGGCATGATTCAATATTCCAGATTTTCAAAGAATCTCTTAAAATGTATACATCACCTTTCTACTATAAAAATGGTACACTCAGTAGCTTATGAAATTGGAAGCATTACACAGTAAAATACATGGATCCTGTGACTCCTTCCAGCTAAGTTAGAGAACATAACTTTCTCCTGCTAAGTCTTCCTTCAAGGAAGTTGGAAGGGTGTGCATGGCAGCAGCAGACCCAGCTGCTACCCAAATCTAAGAGGAAGAAAGGTCATGCACAACTGTCAAGCTGCTCACATACCATCCCGCCTGACGTAACCATGGAGGGAACAGGGATGGGTGCATGTATCACTGCCAAGCCAACCAAATGCCATCACTTACCAAAGCCCCAGAAGTGGTGGAGGTGGGCTCAAATAGTGAGTCAAGCTGGCTAGCCACCATCAGCCTTCCAAAGCCCTGAAAGCTGATCTTCTTTCCTCCTCCAGTGGTGTTGGGGCAAGGCTATTAGCAGTTGGTGCCCCATCTGGGATTTATATATGTGTATGCCTTTAACTGAGCACTCACAAACTATTTTGTTTCCCCCACCAAGACCTGTAAACCTTTACTTAATTCTATTCTATGCGTATAGATGGTATGTGAAGCAATAAAAAAGTCTAGTGTTGAAGGTGCCAGTCTCCTGTGTGAAATCTAGGTGATAAACTTTAGTCCTACAGATACCAGAGAATACTACACTGCAAAACCTGGAGCAGCCTCCCAGAAGCTCAATGGCTAAGATTACCCCTGGCTGAGCTATTTTAGTCAGTCTCTCTTTGTCTGGTTTTCCCCTTTGTCTGCAGTTTGATCCAATTCATCTAATTATGAAACAACATTATTGCCATCTGACTAATTTCTTTCTCCAACCCAAGCTCTGCTTCTGCTAATAGAGAATGTTATTATTGGGAACCCAATTAACCAACAAAGCCCCTCTGCATGCTACAGGAAACAATTGATTCTGCAACATTGTAATATTTCAAAATTAATAAGCTCCCGGTCTTTTTTGCAGTGTAAAAACTGCCAGTTCACAAACGAAACATTCTTCACAAATAGTTTGTCTTAATTCCTATCTCTGAATGCTTTAGAACAAATAAATGTGGCGCAAATGAACATGGCGGCTGCTCATTTTTTCCTCAGATTTTGAGAAAGGCTCCCCTTACCTTGTCAATTCAGATAGCAGTGGTACATTTAAGTTACATTATCTTTACTTTTAGGATGTAACAAGAAGACGATTGTATCTGGAAGTTATTTAATTAGATGTTTATACCAAACTTTTATTTATTTATATTTTATTTATTTAAACGCTTATGTTCCACTTTTTGTATGGTTCAAAGCACCGAACAATAATAGTTAAAATCATTTTAGTTAAAAACCAAAAACTCTTCCTCACAATGAGAGTTCTCTTCTCATAGTTCAGCACTAGCAGTTCTGGTCATCTTCAGCATGGCAGCTTCAGCAGATATGTCATAGAATAAATGATATCTCTTTATTTTCACCAAGCAACCCTCAAAATGGACACAAAGATGGGTGAGATGAAGTAGCAGTGTGGTCAAATGCCTAGTAAGCTCGGCGTCCTGATTGCCTTATGCAAGCAAAACACAATTGCATGGGGTGGGTATTGCCTCAGGTCTGCCCAAGGGTTGCATGATGCAATACTAATTCCAAAAGTCAAGGAAGGACCCTTTCTGCCCTGTTTTCTATAGCTTTGAATTAGGGCTCACATCAAAGAAGATGGGAATGGAAATGTAACAAATGAAACAGTTGTCTTCTCAGAAAGCTATAACAAGCATTCTCTTTGTTTCTAAATTGGTGTGAGTTTTTAAATAATCACTGTTAGCTATGCAGAGTCCACCATCTTGAGTCCTTCCCAGAAGAAAGGACATCTTAAAGATGTTTTGGAGAGCCAGCATGGTATAACTGTTAAGGTGTTGATTGGGATCTAGGTAATCCAGGTTCAAATCCCCACTCTGACATGGAAGCTTGTTGGGTGACCTTGGGCCAGATGCACATTCTCAGCCTAGATCCTGGTAAATACCTGGATGAAAACCCTACGAGGTCACCATAAGTCAGCTGTAATTTTATAGTAAAAAGGAAAAAAGTCTTTAATAAGCAAACTACAAATACCTGGATTCAGAGCCCCACTCTGCCATACAATACACGGAGTGATCTTAGCTTTTCTCTTGGCACATAATTTGCATGGGTTATATTCAGAACGTGTTCTGTAGACCCAGCCTTGGTTTTAATAAGCCCCTGACAACAGCAACATGAATTATGTCTATTAGCAATTTTCAAGAGGTTGGAGATCTCCTCTGAGGAATGCAAGGAGATACTCTTATCTGAGACTGAATATAATGTTTCAAGACAGCAGAGCACCAAATGTGTGGAGGATAACCAGATTTTTTTTATTTTCAGTTTCTGAGCAGAAAGACAACCTCTCCTCCCCTGTAATGGCAAAGACTCTGCTGGGACTGTATTTGATAGCTTGTATATCACTGATAGAAAGAGTGCCAAATAAAAGGGAGACCAAAAAAGGTCAACATTTATTAAGTATTTGAAAGAATTGATTTTTGAGGGAGGAAAGATGAAATCACCAAGCTAAGCATACCTTTTTCAGACAGCTGGAAAGAGATGTAGTAATTGTACAGAATTTTGAAGTACATAATGAATTTAAGGACTACCATGTCTCACACAAGACAACAGACTTTCTTCCAGTTCTGAAAGGTTTCTTATTTAATGGGATTGCTTCTCAATTTACAGGGCTGTAGTTCCATATTTGGGGGTTGCCATTCTCCAGAATTATGTGTGATCTCCACACTCTAGCAATCAATTCCTGGGGAGGACTCTGGGGGATGGACTCTGTGGCATCACATCCTTGTGGAGCTCCCTCCCCTCCCTAAACTCCACTTTCCCCAGAATTCATCCCCAGATCTCCAAGAATTTCCCAACCTGGAGTTGGCAACTATAGCCTTCTAAAACCCACACTGAAGTGTTTTCCATTATTATCCATCGATCAATAATTCAGCTAATGATTGTGACTAGTAGTAGAAACTTGGCAGAGTGATCCAAAGCAGAGTGATGCCCTTCTAAGCTTATTTACTTTAATGGATTTAGAAAGATGTCACCGTGTTTAGATGACATTGTAATCTTCCACTAGTGGGTATATAGAAAGACACAATTCTGAGGACAACTCAGCAACAAGCAGAAGCTTGGTTAGTCAACCTTTTTAGCATGCTGCACTTATTCCATTGATCAGAGCCTTCTGCAGCAGCTGCAGGTAGTAGTAATAAGTTTATTGCCTTGGCCATAGGCCTTCACAATCTCCTCATACTGCAGTTGGCCATGCTGGCAGGGGCTGATGGGAATTGTAGTCCATGAACATCTGGAGTGCCATAGGTTTGCCATCACGATGCTAGCATCTGCCCCGAGGGGGGGATCTGAAGCAAATTCCACCCTCATGGGGCTGGGAGTGTGGACCCTGCTGTGCACCATGCTCACTCTTCCACCTGTGACTCCACCCCACTTAGATGCATGCCATGCCAGAGAAGGCTAAGTATCTCCCCATGGCCCCAGGGAGGTGGCAACATATCAGACCTTGTCATGATTTGCAATTCTATAAATTTTGAGATGTGCCACACTGTCTGTTTGGTTCTCACTGCATGACAGGAACTCCCTGCTCCACTTCCTCCTCACCCCATCTATGAGCTCTTCCTTAGGGTTGCCTGATGATACATCCAAGAGAGATACCCATGGTTACATGGCTATGATTGGTTGTGCTGGTGCTGCTGATTCCCCATCATGGTTATCAATCAAACATATCAGGGATCCAGAAGCAGCTCAAAGGCTAAACTCACACCTGGGTCCTCTTCCACTTACCTCGCTGGCTGCTGTATGAAGGGGGAATGGACCGGTGGTGTTTCAAAATGAATGTATGCCTACTCTAAGATGTAGTTCTCCATCACCTGGGCTGGAAACATCTGGGGAGAACTGCTGAGGAGGCAGGTGATTGTGGAGTCAGTGACTGGAGGGGGAGCTAATGCAGCAGGCAGACTCTATGTTTTTGGAGGGGGAGGGGCAGTGGGAATGGGGAGGATGCTAGGGAGAGGGGTGGCTGGGGCATGGCCTAGAAGTGCTCTCAGCAGCATGGCTGGGCTATCAAGAGGATGAGCAGTGGAGAACAGCGGAGAACAACCCTGGCTGGATGTTCTCTCTCTGTTGTCACCTCTGTCCTAGGCGCAGTCACAAAGAACAAGATCAGACAGCAAACTGGACAACCGTTTCTTGATCAGGAAATTATTTTATTAATGAAAAAGAACAGGCATGTAGCTATGTGGTTGCCAGAGGTTGGGGCCCAGAACAATACACACATTGGCCTTTTATACTGGTTAACTTGCATACGCAGTTAGCTTTTCATCCTATTGTTTTCCACTGCACCTGTTCTCTATCTTATTTGGCAAGCAGTTCCATTGGTACAGAAGCCAATTAGTGTTAGCACACTTAGCATAGCAACTATAGGAGCCAATTAGCTATTGAGAACTTGGGGGTCTTCGTATATGATTTGGCACAGGATAGCAAAGTTGAGCAAAAACAACTTTGTCAAAGTTAAGTCTTTGCAAGAGGAAGCGGTTTTCAAGAGGAAATGTGGCCCCGGCTTGTCTTAGGAATCATTCCAAAATTTGATACTCTATGTGTGCACCAAAATCATTTGTTATCTTAAGCCATACCTGCAATGCTGACCATATAGTCTTTATAATGAGATTGGAACATTTTATTTCTGTTCTTAAAAATATATGATTTAGTTGGAAATAAGGACCATTGATCTCACTAGGATTTATTTCCAAGTATGTATACTTAGGCTGCAGTTTTAGGGCTAAATCCTGAAAGTACTGACTGATGAAAATTCACACTAAAATCAATGGAGCCTTAGTGGAATTGCATCTGAGTAAATTATTCCAGCAATGAGCACTATCTTGTTCATTCTGTTTGTATGCAGAATACATTCTTTAAAACTCTATAAAATTTGTTCTAATCTACTAAGTAAAATCCATATAAAATAGTAACACACAATTACACATGTGGATAAGTATCCCCAGTGTAGAAATGCTTCTCAAATCCTCCACCTTTGTTCCCCAGGTTTTAGATTCCCAAATTGCTGTTTCCAAAGACAGTTTGTTTTCATTTCATTGGTTCTAACTTCATTTTCTTTGATGACCTTGAGTTATTGTTTCACAATAGTTATTTATGTATTGGATGTGCAATGGTATAGCATCAGTAGCGTATAACCAAGGGTTGGGCAGGGCACGATGCACCGGGTGTGTGCCTGTACGGGGGCATGGCAGGGGAATGGCGTGGCGGGGTGGGGGCAGAGGATGCAGGCATGCCCCAGGTCCAGCTCCCCCTCGCTCCGTCCCTGTATAGTATGGCCTGTTCTTGTCAGATCTTGGATGCCAAATAGCATCAGTACTTGGATGGGAGACTTCCAAGGAAGACTTTGCTTAGACAATAGCTATCCACCCCTGCTTAATCACTTGCCTAAAAAACTCTTTGGAATTATCATAAGTTGACTACAACTTGATAGCACTTTACACACACACATACACACAAACATGCACACCCCCACATACACAATATATAGCAAAAGCAAAACATAGTACAGAGCGAAATTCTGGAACAAGGGGACAGAGCAGAAAGAAACAATTTACCCTTATCCCATCTGCTTTAGGATGCTGATCCAACTCCCCTGATCTGACTTGATGTGTCTTTTGCTTAGGAATCTCCAGTTGTTATTGTGCAAGTATAACCAGTTACCTGCAACTGGGAATGGATTATGGTAAGTTTGTTTTTTTGATGATGCTAAAAAGAGGTTTTGTATCAGAAAATTACAGGGCAGGATCCAATAAAATCAGCTGGTCTTTTACCCATTCATTATTTAAACTATTGCTTTGCAAGAAACTAACTCCGTCTCCCCCACTTCATATCTACCACACACATTGTACAACCAGGCTTCCAGCAAATCCCAAAATTATTGTTTTCTTGATAAATCAAGCCACTATGTTAGCAAAGCATAATAAATGTCTAACCAGCACATAAATCTTTGGTCTGAAATTATATCGCTTAAAGAAAAAGACAGCTCTTTTTCCAAAGCTTTGACATTTAGAGGATTTTAATGGCTGTGTTAAGAACAATAGCAGCTAATAATAAAAGTTCCAGCTACTGGCAATACAGAAAAGGAAAAAGGTTTTGGCTTGGGCTAACTCCAGGGAACTAACATAATTCAAGGCAGGCATGATCTAAATACTGTGTTACCTTCAAATTATAATCCTAGATTTCATTAGTTCCCTATTCATCTCATTGGAGCTCTAAATATTTCCCCTTTTCTCTCCCTCACAGATTGGTCTAGTGTGGGCAGAGCCCTACTGAAGAATGGAATGGAGGACTGTGTGCAAAAGAAGCATTATTTTGGATGGGTCTACCATATTTTTTACCTGAAAGGTAGACATAAGGGAAATCAACCCCTCCCCTAAGAAATGTCACACTTTTAAAAATTACTGAACATGTAACTTGTATGTGGATGTAAGATGAACCCTTCTTTTTCTACATGGCATCTGGAAAACAAAAACAAAAAGCCAGTCTTCCTCTTGGGCAGATATTGGGATGTGTACTAAGGCACACATCCAGGAGGACTGTGCAATCATGAATGCCTTTGCTAGAATAAAAAATTGGGTCCAAGAAAAAATGAGAAAAAAATGAGAACCTATACATTAAAAATGTATTCTGCCTCTACCCTATTAGTTCCTCTCAGAGAACTATCCTAGTCAAAGGTCAACAGGCATCCATCACAGGGACAGGAAACCGGAGTCGAAAGATTTGGTCCCACAATATAATTCCTCATCCCTAGAATTCACTGCACACCCAAATAATATTATGGACCACCAGATGATATTAGCATACCTAAGTGAAGCAAACTGAGTGCCCTGGGGCTGTTTTAGATGTGAAGGGCCAAAGGTTAACCCCACCCCTATACCCCAGTCCTGATTCAGGTTTGGCCTCTGCATACCTGATAAATGATAGCACATAATCTGGTTAGGACCTTGGCTTTCCATGTGCTGTTTCTGGATGCACAGCCATGAAAGACTGGGACAGGCTTCACTTAACATATGTGTTTCATTGACTTAAAACCAGATTTTGTCTGGATTTCTTCTGTTCATTTGTGTGGGTCCATGAAACTGTTGTGATCATATTTATCTCTGTAGCTACAGTAAAATGAATCCTATTCTGCTCACGGAATCAGTAAAACCCTCAGAATCAGTAAAAAAAAACTATGCAGAAATTCTTAGGGGCTTATACATGGGAATTGTAGGGATTCAAAAATCAAAGTGTGTCAAAACATTTTCCTTGAAATCCTATTAATCCTTATTGGGGTCCAAGATTTAATTTCTGCCATTTCCCCCCTGTCCAACCCATTAGATTACCAGGCCTAAAATCCTTCATGCAATTGAATGACAATCAATTAAAGTCCGTGGATTTAGAACAGTGTCACCCTGACCTGGATATCCCCAGGGTAGCCTGATATCATCAAATCTCAGAAGCTAAGCAAGGTCATCCCTGGCTAGAATTTGGATGGGGGAGACCTTCAAGGAATACCAAGTCATGACAGCTACTTTTTAAATGTCTCTTGCCTTGGAGACCCTACCAGAGGTCACCATAAGTCGATTGTGACTTGACAGGAAAAACAATACAGAACAAAACAAACCTGCGTTTGGGTCTGCATTGTCAACCTTTTAATCACGAGTTTAGCTTGCATCCATTGCCCATATTGTTTCTTGTGGGTCCACCATAAGGAAATTATTCTCACTTCCTCCCCCTGATCATTATCCAACAACTGCAATAGGAAGATTATTGTCTGAATAGATAAAGCAAATCACAAATAAATAATACATATTTTTCAGCTTACATACAGATAATTTTACGCCTGATTGTTTTGCAAAGTCGAAATTAACATTCGTCCTCTAGTTTGCTATAGAGAAAACATAGGAGAGCATAGGCCCCCAACCTTTGACAAGGTGGTGGACACCTTCACAAAATGACTGTTATGAAAATCAAAGTCAACTACAAAATGGCCACTGTGGAAGGTAGACACCCACACAGGAAGCCCAAATGTAGGCAACAAGTCTTGATGCTTGTGAGATTCTGGAGGCATCTGGCTATACATTGTAAGAAGCAGGATACTGGACTTAACGGACTCTCCAAGTAAGGGTCCCGCATTTTTATGTCCTGTCTAATCTTGTATTTGAATGCTACATTGTATTCAATCTATCTTGTGGAGTCTGTGTTCCTCATCTTGCCTTCCTCTTTCATTGTCCAAACTATTTTATTTCTTGTGTGTGTGTGTGTGCGCGTGCGTGCGTGCGCATTTGTCCCACTTCCTCCCTCCTCTTCCCTTCTCAGCTGCCAAACCCCTTGTGCATTAAAAACTCATCCATCATTGTTTTGACTCCAACTTTTTAATCAGGCCTGTGTGCATATTGGTTTGAGCATGTGGCAGTTTAATTACCCTCTTGAATACACGAAACACATCTTTGTCATATCTGCTTATATCTGAAGAGAATGCCACGCTATAATGCTAATTACAGTGGGACAATGACAATTTCTCTCCCTACTCAAATTATATCCCATCTGTCTAGTCTCGCGTTCGCTCTTTGGATTAATTGTGGGTGGGGAAAGGTTGTTTCCTTGGAGTTTTACCTAATGCAGGCACAAAGAGTCAGTTTTTAATGAAGATGCATGCAAAAAAAGAAGAAAGTCTTTCTCCCATCACACACACATGTACAAACACACCCAAGACCCAAGACAAAGTCAAATTAAAGGAGCTTTCCTGCTAATGTCTTTCTAATATATCTATCTATCAAGGTCTGCACCAGTTTCATGGGTCATGGTTTCTGAAAGCTCCGCATGACAGCATGCAATTCTTTTACCACAGCTAGCAACTTCTCTAATGGAACAGTGAGTACTACAAGATAGGCAAAGAATGAGGCATTATAAACAAACGACAGCCAGTCACCAAGGTTTGCTTGCTTTTTGATCACACCAATTGCAAGCTAATAGTCCTATCAAAGGACAAGCTGACACCCAAACCAAGGGAACATAATAGCAAACTTGGGGAGGGGGGGTTCTTTCTTAATGGCTCTGACAAAAAAGTCTGACCTGAAGTTATCTGAGACTCTTGATGAGAGTAAAAACCTTCAGAGACTTGGCTATTTATGTTGTTTTCCTCCTCCAAAACAGTTTCTTTTTAACACTGGGATTTGTTTCATTGATGTAACAGCCACAACTGAACATGCTGGCATAGTCCTCTCCTGGGAACTACATTCCATGTGCATTCTGGAGCAAATTAGTTTGTTTCAGATGACATTTCAGTGGTGGTAAGGGTTATTAATTTTGGAGAGGACTGTTAGTTGAGTTGAACTGAGAGCCAGCATGGTGTAGTGGTTGAGAGTGGGTGGATTCTAGAGAACCAGGTTTGATCTCCATTTCTCCACAGGAGTGACTAATATGGTGAACTGAATTTATTTTCCCGCTTCTACACATGAAGCCTACCGGGTGACCTTAGGCTAGTCCCTGTTCTCTCTGAACTCTCTCAGTCCCACCTATCTCACAGTGTGTCTGTTGTGGGGAGAGGAAGGGAAGGCGTTTGTAAGCCTCTTTGCCCCCTTCCGCACATGCAGAACAATGCACTTTCAATGCACTTTGCAGCTGTGTGGAATAGCAAAATCCACTTGCAAACAGTTGTGGAAGTGAATTGAAAGTGTATTATTTTGCATGTGCAGAAGGGATCTTAGAGATTCCTTACAGAACAGAAAAGTAGACTATAAATCCAAACTCTTCTTCTTGTTGTATGGTGAGGCTAATTAGTTAGATTTTTAAAAATGATTGCTGTTTAATTCAGGGCCAATGATTTTAAATGTTGTCAATGCCTAAAAGTGTACCTTTTATAAGCTGAACATAAACACTCTGAAAAACTTGTGTACATTTATATTTATATGTATGGCACAGGAGCAAGTTGGGAAGAGTTTGCAAGCTTGCTAGTAGCAACTGAACATCATCTGTGCTGAGTTTGTTTTTTCCTCTGGTGTAGCCAGAGGCATTTCTGGCAGGGGAGAAAGTAGAGAAGATCCTGCTAGCAACAGCTGAACCTCATCCAGGCTGAGTTGGTTTTGTCTTCTGCTTGCAGGTACTTAGCCAGAGGCACAAGCTAAAGGCCTCCTGTCTTTTAATTTATAGCTCACAGCCTGGACCCTCCATTAATCAGTCCAGTGAACCTGGACCTACACAGGACATATTTGTTTTCTTTGTTTTGTTTATTTAAATTGTATTGCTTGCTACACTCAAAGGTGTAGCCCCCATCTCCTATTAGCTCCCATTGGAAACAGTGGGGGATGGGGGCGCCCCCTTTGAGAGTCCATAACTTTGAACCCCCTGAACCCAACCTCACCCACCTGGATGGTATCATCAGGAGAGTCTTCCAAAAAGTCCCTGAAATTTTGGTGCTGATAGCCTAAAACCTACGCCCCCTGCAGGCCAAAAACTGAAAATAACACTAAAATACAAAAAAGGAACCTGAATTTTTTGCGCCCCATCCCCCAGGCGTGCACCCCAGTCCCCTGGTAGTTATGCCTCTGGGCAAGCAGCTGCAGCAAGGTGCCCTCCTGTTTGTCTCAGCCATCACTACCAGACACCCAGCCCCCAGAGTCACTTGCTATACTCTCCCATTTATGGTGATCCACCTAACCCGTGAGTCAATAATGAATGGGAACCTTCTTATCGTACTACACGATCTTACGTGGAGAGGCACAGCCATGTTGAGCTCATTCAAACACTAGTCCCAGTAAGTACCTTGTGGGGGGTGGGGTAGGGGTGCAAAAAGCAGAGTAGCAGATGGAGAAGTCCTGGAGACAGTGGCAAGAGGTGATCACGGTGGCACTGAAATGGGAATTCAGGCAACTTCCCAACAGCAGGCTCTCCAGCAAGCCAACTTTAGCTTCTAGTTGATGCCCAGTAATGCTCCGCTCTCAGACAGGAAGCACTGTGTAGCTGGGAGGAGGCATGGTACCCAGGGTGAGCCCTGGGCTGGTGTGTGTGTGTGTGTGTGTGTGTGTGTGTGCGCGCGCGCGCAGCACCTAGGGTGAGCTCCAGGCTAAGGGGGGCATTTTAGCTAGATACACTCCCCGGTATTTAAAACAAGCTCTTCAAATTCAGTCTCCACCCTAATTGCAAATAAACTGGATATGTATTTAAACTTCACACTATATACCCTTAAAGTTAATACTTTTTTGAAGGACATATATTTTTCTCTTCAGGTTTGGTGGTGAATGAATCATGCTAACAGCTGTATGTGCACTTGCAAGTATTTATTTGATCAACCACTTCCCATAAGTTAAAAAAAATAAGAAAAGTTTAAGAAAACCTTCAGATCTTGTTAAATCAAGCAAAATACAGTAATATAAGATTGCATACATAAGCTGCAAAAAACAGTGATGAGGATGTATTGAGCCCTTATTATTCAGAAATTTACTTCATTTTTATTGCAGTTCTAGGGGACCAGAATTTGAAGCTCTACACCAGAGGTGTCCAACTCTGGCACTTGAGATGCTCATGGACTACAATTCCCATCAGTTGATGGGAATTGTAATCCATGAACATCTCAAGTGCCAGTGTTGGACACCCCTGCTATACACCAAATCATACTTATGATTCTTTCCATTGGCTGGATCTAGTATGAAGGAGTCCAGTGGGCCTTATTCTCTGTTCTCTGTTTTATTTCATTATTAATACTTTGTCCACCTGAAAAGACTCTGTACATGTTCCTGAGTGTCTACTCAAAGACTTGATCCAGAAAGACTGGGATGAAGATGTTATGTTACTGAAAAGCTGCTCAAGTGCTGAATCTGGCAAAGTCCCAGAGGTGATTTATAACTTGGTGAAAGCTATGCGAATGACTTTGCTGTCAGAACCTGACTTCACAGATTTAGAAAATTATGGGGAAAAGGGCACAGAAGGGAAGCTAATTTTTTTTACATCTACCTCAGGCCTAGTGTAACCACAGCTTGTGGGTTCTGTGGGGCAGAACTTGGAAGGAGTTTGCACCAACTAAATTTTAAACAAAATGGTTTACTTTCTTTAACATATGACACTTATCAAACATTAATATTTAACTTAAGAAGAAGAGTTTGGATTTATATCCCCCCTTTCTCTCCTGCAGGAGACTCGAAGGGGCTTACAATCTCCTTGCCCTTCCCCCTCACAACAAACACCCTGTGAGGTGGGTGGGGCTGAGAGAGCTCCGAAAAGCTGTGACTAGCCCAAGGTCACCCAGCTGGCGTGTGTGGGAGTATACAGGCTAATCTGAATTCTCCAGATAAGCCTCCACAGCTCAGGCGGCAGAGCTGGGAATCAAACCCAGTTCCTCCAGATTAGATACACGAGCTCTTAACCACTCCTACGCCAAGACCTTCCAATTACAGTCTGATAATGCCAAGTCCATCTTCCTGCTGGTGGTTGGCTCATGAAGACTGCAGAGGCTTGGTGAACTGGATTCAAGATGATGAAGGTCCCCAAAAGAACTCTCACCAATTACATACACAAAAACCCTGAAACAATAAATTCTAACATTGACAATATAGCAAAAATAAACATCTCCCTTCCCACTAGTTCCCAACAACATTGCAATTACCTTAAACAAGGTGTTAAGGGCTTATAAAAAATCAATCAAGGTCCCAGCCTGGTAACCTTGCTTCCTCCAACCTCATGAGTTCTGCAGCCTTCTGCTTCTTTTCAGACTCCACTCCTTTGTGGGTCATCCCATTCTTAACATAGGGGTTACATTAGCAGTGACAGTTATAGAAAAAGGATAGATCCCATAAAACGGGAAACTGGAACTGATAGGTCTAGTTTATTAATGTGCTTTTATAATACCCACTTTTAATTAACAGATGTTAGCATGGGTGGCTGCTGGTCACTTGAATGTCTACAGAACAGGGCTGCTTGAAGTGGAGACAGAGACCAGGGAGAGGGCTGCCCCTGGGAACACTGTAATGTCACTTACAGGGAAAACCCAGAAGTGATGGTAGTTCTCTCTAGGAACCATAAATAACTCTATCTTTCTCAGGAAGTGAAGTCATGCCATCAGACTGATGGTCTTTTTTCTGTTTCCTCCCATTGCCACTCAGAAGCTGGGGACAGAGGATCCCCACAGCCTCCCCGAGGTTCTCAAGCCCTACTAGAAAGAATGGCTTGTATCTAGGAGATTTCTCATCTACTGTATGATCTTTTCAACTTGCCAGCATGTGTCTCCCCTGGTAACACTCCTCTAGATGTAGAAGCAACCATGTCTTATTCTTCTTATGTTCTGAAAGTCTGCTAATTTCTTATCAAGGCTTATGTGTCAGCTTCAAGGAAGATTAGTTAGAATTCTGTTTTCTTTACTGCTGAATTTATGAATTTTATGTAGCTACATTAATTAATGGGAATTGATGCTTCACTGGCTGATGGGGAGAAAATACTGTAATCATTCCCTCAAAAAAGAAATCTCATAAAAGTGAGAAGTCAGGCAGCTAGCTGAACAATATATTAATCCTACCCTCCAGGGTAATAATTGAACCCCATTGTTCCCCTGTCCTCTTAAAAATGTTAAGTAGATGTAAACATGGAACAGAAACTTGAGCTTTTAGTGGAAGTGTTTTTTATTTGGTTTATCTCATTCTGTAGAGGAAGCAAGAATTGATTTTACACTACTTAATGGTCCCTGCTGCTTGTTATATATACCAGATTCAAGAAACAGAGCAGAGGCAAAAATACCAGCCATAAAGTATCTGTATTCACGCTAGAGTTATCAGCCTCCTATTGTGGCATGAGAGCTGCTGGCAATCCTCTCTTCCTGCCACCACTTGGAGCAGTTGTTTTCCAGGATGTCCCTATGGGCTGCCACATTCAATTTTTTTGCCTGTATGTGACATCCTACATCATGTGACATGATTTGCACCCTGGGCATTTCTCCCACTAGTCCACAGACCAAGGGCAAGAAGGTGGGCCTCACTAGCAGGACTGAGTGTCATCCCCAGGATCCACAGATAAAACCTTTCACACCTTGAAACTAAACTTTATCACCTGCTTATGCCTACATCACCAGCTTCAAAAGAAGGAGAGTTTGTATACCCCTCTTTTCTCTCTAGTAAAGAATCTCAAAGCAGCTTACAAACTCCTTCACCTCCTCTTCCCACAACCGACACCTTGTGAGATAGGTGGGGCTAAGAGGTGGATTCCTCACAGCATAGATATAATGTCTTCAGGACATTTTTAAAAAGTTCTGATTTGGCATTTTGTGTTTCCACAGTGGGAGAACACAAGCGTTGCCGACCAAAATGGATCTTTTCCCCCACCTGCTGCATGGAGCTTTTGGCAGTTTCCCAGTTGTGCCTGCCATTTTGCGTGTTGCAGCAGTTGTGACAGTTATCTACAGAAGTTTCCTCTGCTTTCAGCTCATCCAAGTGCAATTTTGCTGTAAAAAATAGATGAATAAAGCGTGTTTGGCCTAGCAATCTTGTGCATGCGTCATTTTAAACTTTTTTGATGGGTATGTCTGTGAAGCTACGACAACACAAATATGCACATATTTCAGTTTCTCTAATCATTTTGCCATAGCTTCGCAGACATCCCACTCAAAACAAAACAAAACAAAAGGGAAAACGACATGTATGTGGGATCGCTAAGCAAAACACACTTTATTAATCTACTTTTTACAGTAAAATTGCATGCACGTGAACTGCAAGCAGAAGAAACCTCCATGGGGAATCTTCACAGAGAATCTCTGCTGCATCGCACAAAATGGCGTGTGCAAGCAGCAAAAATGGAAGTAAGAATTTGGTGCAGGAGAAATGAAGCATTGTTCAATCAGTAGGCAGGAAATGTCTTCAACCTGGCTTGGAGGGAAAAGATTGCTACTTTTGTGTTTTTTGAAAAACCCGGGTTGAGAAAAATAAAATGGTCTGAACTTATTTTGGGAAAGAGAAAAGTATGAAGTTCTCACCCACAATGCTTTTTATAACATCCTAAAGACATTATATTTATGCTGTGCGGAATCCACCAGAGTTGAAGAGAATTGTGACTAGCCCAAGGTTACCCAGTCAACTTTATGTGTAGGAATGGGGAAACAAATTTAGTTCACCAGATAAGAGTCCACTGCTCATCTGGAGGATTGAAGAATCAAACCTGGTTCTCCAGATTAAAATCCACCACTCAACCTTTACACCACACTGGCTCTAAATTAATATACAAATCCCTTTGCTAAATGGGAGGCATTTTTTTCATCCTAGGTTGCCAACTGACAAGAAAAAAATTAATTGTTTTCCTACTGTTAGTAGGATTACTTGGAGAAAAAAAACAAAAACCTTGTCCTTTTAAGAAAGGCTTGATGGGATGCTTAATTTATCAGGCGATGCTATTTATGTTTATGTCACGAATGCTTCAGCTGCCAGTTTTCACACATTAAGCCTGCAGGAAAAGGACAGGATTTCTTTTTCCTCCAGGCAGTTGGCAACCCTAGATGTTAAAAACACAGGAATGGACACCCTTTTTATGGTTAGTTAGCAACTCTGACAACCTGGGTTGGAAAAGGCACAATTCAGTAAATTATGAGTTGAAGAGATCCGTGGATTTGAATAACCACACTTCTATTTTTATCAGTTTATTAAAAACGTTGTATCCCTACCCAAAGGATACACAGTAATCCCTACCCAGGCAGATACACAACAACAACAACAACAACAACAACAACAACAACAACAACAACAACAACAACAACAACAACAACAACAACAACAACAACAACAACAAAATTTTAAAAATCACAGAAACATAAAAACCACAAAAATGGATAAATTATCAAGGCAACCCACAATTTCAACTTGGAGTTAGCAAAAGGCCCTCTTAAATTAAGCTGGCTTGCTTGTCCTGAGATGAAGGGTAATAAGCAGATGTTGTGAACCTCATCATTGACACACAGGGTCCTACAGGTATGAAGGTGCCTTAAAAGACATTAAAAAATAAATGTACTAACTTAATTTTTGAAACAGATGGCAACCAATGCAGATGTTTCAAAATGGGAATAGGTATGCTGTTGCAGTTTGTACCAAATTTGCATTCAAGGGCCAATCCACATTGTGTTACAGTGGTAAAGGCATATGTCATGAATTTGCATAGAACACGATACATCAAGCTGAATACAGTATGTAAATAAGAATTAATAGTGTTCAGCTGTAGTATGACCATTACTAACATGACATTGTTGAGCCCAACATCCTGTTCCAAGCATGGAAATGCTGTAGTCCCTAACCAGTTGGCTTATGATATAGAGCAGCTGCTAATTTACATAGAAGAAATTTGTTGCTATTATTTTTTCCCCTTTTAGATAGTTTTCTTGTCTTCTTCAAAGGGCTCAGAAAAGTGTAATGCTGCTTACTGTTGGAGAAAACAACTTGGAGACAAAAGTCCTGTCTCTTAACAGAGTCTAATGGAATATTATTTACCTCAGTCTGTATCCTCTGCCTCTTAGTACTGTAGGATTACTGCCTTTCTTCCCAAAGCTCTCCAAAAAATGAGAAATTAACATGCAGTGGGTGTAATTTCTTTTGAGGGTGCAAGGTATTGTGGTAGAGTAAGAAACCTGTTGAATTTCTGCCTCACACATCATTTTTAGATCATTTCTACTAGGCAGAAAAAGAAAGCTAGTACTGTGTCTGATATGAACACCTTTAAAAATTCCATAGAAAGAAACAGGAAGTAATTAGTTTGTATCACTGGATCATAACGCAACCCTAAACAGATTCACACCCTGCCAAATCCATTGATTTCAATGGACTCAGAAGCTGCAAAAGATACATGCTCCCATTTCTGCAAATAAATATTGATATAAAAATGTAAATTACACATTTCCAAATGATAAAATCTTTATTTGGCAGGTTGCATTTTAATTTTTCCCCTTTTCTGTGTAACAAAGGCTCAGATGAGCACACAGTGATCTAATTCTGGTTTTAGTCAGCTAGGTGCTACATTCAGTGCATTCTCTGTTTTTTTTTAAAGCAGTATCTTTTAAAAAACGTGTGTTCTCAAACACATTTCCTGAAATTATAACATGAATGCAAACAAGGGGAGAACATCTACTAAAGAATAAAAACAACAAAATCATCTAGAACTTTTTACTATGTTTAAAAATGTTTTCAGTTGAATGGTTTCCATTATTCACTTCTTCCCAGCATGCCAAGGGTGCAACCTGCTATAATATAATCCTTTTTGTACCTGCTGATTTGCCACTCCTTAAGTAATAAACTGGTACACAGTATTGCTTAAAAAAAAAGTGGCACCTTCCATCTTATGTTTTGACTCCTGACCCTGAATTTCCCATAGCTGGGCTTGCTTCTGTCTTTGGAGCTGACTTGATGCAAATATGATTGAGATGGTCTTGGAGAACATTTGTATAGTAGGCAGGCAAGTGAAGGATTAAGCAGGGCCGGATCTACATTTTTTAAAAGGGAGACGAAAGTATAAAATGATGCCCTGCAGCAGATGGCGGACGGCATCGAGAATCAAACAGAAGTGGCAAAAAATGGTGGGTGGCAAGTAGCAGAGAAACAAACTGAGAGCTTCAAAAATTGGGCGGAAGGAATAAAACATTTCCTGATCTCTGCACAGCAAGCAGGAAATGTTTTGAAACCATTTCAGGAAAAAAGGATAGCTAGTTAAGCATTTCCAAATAAAACTGTTTGGGACTGAAATAATTTTGATCTTGAAGCTGTGAGGAATTCCTGCAGGAAATGTTTTACATCCCAGCCTCAAGACATTTTATTTGTGTGGAATGAACCTCTATCATCTGGAGAACAGTTGTAATTTTGGGAGATCTCCAGGTCCCACCTGGAGGCTGGCAACAATAAACCCAAAGTACACATAAATACTTGCGTGAAAAGGACTCATGTACAAAAATTGAGTGATGTACATAGGTGTGAACAAGCTCTGTCATCTCCATTTTTTTTCTTTTGTTTTTCATTTGTTTAGTTTTTTTCCCCCAACAACACAAATCAATGTTTACATCATTGTCCAAGATAGGTCCCCTATTAGATGCCTGCATTTATGGGGTGAGACTTTATCCAGCTCAGGGTGGTGGACCTGCAGCTCAGATAAATTAGTCCGGCCTCCATCAGTTTCACCAGCATGGCCAATTGGCCATGCTGACAGAGGCTAATGGGAATTGTAGTTCCTGAACATCTGGAGAGCCGCAGGTTCCCTACCCCTGTCCTAGCCATTGGTGAAACTATTTCACCAACTTACACAGGACTGCAGAACATTAATAAACATACATGCTGGATGATATGCTACAGCTTAGTTGACAGTTCATTAGCAAATAAGCTCACCAGCATAGACAAACAAGAATTTTCATTGCCAGAAATCTGTATTCTTCTAGCCACCATTAATTGTCTTTGGACAACAAGAAGGAATGTGCTCGTTAAGACTAGATTCAGAGAAATAATATAGTGAAAACCGGAGCTGAAGTCCTGTCTATAAAGAGTGACGCTGAAAAATGATGGCTATTATAGAGATATATCTTAATAGTTTCAACAGCCACTGTTCTCTTTGCTGCAAATTTTAAAGCCATTATTATCTCCTGCCCTAATCACAGGAATCAAAATGTTCTCCCAGCAATTGACGATTCTAAATCAGTACTTATTACTCCAAAATGAATTCATTCAGCAAAATGTATTTCTATTGTCGTGAGTTTATAATGTGCACACATAATAAAAATGCCAGTCTCCCCCTCAGACACCTTTAGAGAGCATGGTGCAAAATGGCTCTAGTGTAATTTCTCCTCCCTTAACTTCTTGGTGGCAAAATGTGGGCACACTGTGCTGGCACTTGCTTCTATGGATAGGCTCATAGGTGTGTAGGTTGCTAGATACTGTAAGGCAGGAGCCCACATCCTTGCTGAATCTATATGCAGTTTTGGAATTCTGAAAAAAGGGAGAGGCCATGACCACAAAAGGCCATGACCACAAAATGGTCACTGGGGGAGGCACAAAATGGCTGCCATGGGTGCAGGTTCAATCAGGAAATGCTGGGAAGTTCTACATCAAGTATTTCCCAGGACCGGAGCAAGGGAGAACTGCGTCAGGGGCACACGTGCACCCTGCACCGCTGCCATGCCCCCACTCACCCCACCCCACCCTGGAACACCCCCTCCACACCCTGGTCATGCCCCACCCTGGATGTGCTTGTTGTGTCACGCATTTCCCACCCCCTTGGTGCTACGTCACTGGTAGTTTCCCCAACTTGCAGGCAGCTGTTTTTGAATGCATGTTCCAAAGAGATACAAATAGTCCTTTTTTCACCAAGGAGATTTGAAAAAGTAAAGAATAGCTCTTTGCTTTGGGGAATAAGAAAATGGGCACCAGAAACATGCTGGTAGGAACAGTGGTAGCCACCATACTGTGGATCATGGGTGCAAAGCATGGGGTAGGAGAACCTTAACTTCAAATGACTAGCTTGCCTCATTAATGGTACCATTGGAATAGCAGTAGCATCCCAACAGGATAAATGTGGATGAAAACAAAAATCAACAAAATTGGGTGTACAGCTATAGTCTATGCAGTTCAATCCTAGGCATAATCATTCAGAAGAAGGTCAGAAGCACTGTGGATATCAATACCAGGGGTGAAGGATCGTCTAAAATTAGGAATATATCTTCATCCCCCAGACCAAAGCACACAGGAGGATTCTGAGATGGAAAAAGAAATCAGAGAGGCCAACAAAAGCAAAAACGTAGCAGTAATGGGGGATTTCAACTATCCCCACATAAACTGGAAAAAAATGCATGTTCAGGTCATAGTAAAGAGAGGGCATTCCTGGATATGCTAAATGACTGTGGCTTAGAGCAGATGGTTGTGGAACCATCCAGAAGAGAGGTGATCCTAGATCTAATTCTATGTAGGACCCAGGACCTGGTACAGGAAGTCAGTGCTGTTGAGCCAATAGGGAACAGCAGCCACAATGCAGGTTAGGAAAGACAGTACCCAGTCCAAAAGACTGGTTAACAAGGGAGGTTGAGGAAATTATCAGAAAAATATGTCTTTTAGAAAATGGAAGTCCAGCTCGACTGATGAAGAATACGAGAAGGAACACAAATGGTGCCAAAAGATAAGTAAGTTAGCTGCAAGGGAGGCAAAAAAGGGTTATGAAGAACACCTGGCTGTGTACATCAAGACCAGCAACAAACAGTTCTTCAAGTACATCAAAAGTAGGAAGCCAGCTAGGGAAGCAGTAGGCCCGTTAGATGACAAAGGAACAAAAGGTGTGCTAAAGGATGACAGGAAGATCGCAGAGGAGCTGAATGAATTATTTGCATCTGTCTTCACCCAAGAGCAGGTGAGGAAAATCCCTGCACCTGAACCAAGCTTCTTAGGAGGTGAATCTAAGGAACTAGCAAAGATAGTGGTAGATAAGGAAGAAGTTCTGGCAGCCATTGATAAACTAAATGCTACCAAATCCCCTGGCCCAGATTGCATTCACCCAAGAGTTCTTAAAGAGCTCAAGCTTGAAATTGCTGATCTCACTTCTCTTCTCAACTTATCCCTGAAATCAGCCTCCATCCCTGAAGACTGGAAAATGGCCAATGTCACACCACTCTTTAAGAAAAGATCTAGGGGGGACACAGGAAATTACAGGCTTGTCAGTTTGATATCTGTTCCTGGTAAATTAGTAGAATCTATCATTAAAGTAAAATTATAAAACATGTAGAAAAGCAAGATCTGCTGAGGAAGAGTCAGCATGGCTTTTGCAGAGGCAAGTCCTGCCTTATAAACTTACTAGAGTTCTTTGAGGGTGTAAACAAGCATGTGGATAAGGGAGAACCAGTGGACATTGTTTACTTGGATTTCCAAAAGGCTTTTGACAAAGTTCCTCACCAGAGACTATTGAGAAAACTCAGCAATCAAGGAATAAGAGGGGAAGTCCTCCTATGGATTAAAAACTGGTTGAGAAACAGGAAGCAAAGGGTGGGTGTAAATGGGAAGTTCTCACAATGGAGAGCTGTAGGGAGTGGTGTACCCCAAGGATCTGTTTTGGGACCAGTGCTCTTTAACCTATTCATAAATGACCTGGAAGTAGGGGTGGGTAGCATGGTGGCCAAGTTTGTGGATGATACCAAATTATATAGGGTAGTGAGAACCACAAAGGATTGTGAAGAGCTCCAAGTGGACCTTTATAAATTAGGGGAGTGGGCTAAGAAATGGCAAATGCAGTTCAATGTAGCAAAATGTAAAGTGATGCACATAGGGGCAAAAAATCCAAACTTCACATACACGCTACAGGGGTCAGTGCTATCAGTCTCAGACCAGGAAAGGGATTTGGGCATCTTAGTTGATAGTTCTATGGGAATGTCAACTCAATTCATAGCAGCTGTGAAAAAGGCAAACTCTATGCTGGGGATAATTAGGAAAGGAACTGATAATAAAACTGCAAAGATTGTCATGCCCTTATATAAAGCAGTGGTGCGACCGCACTTGGAGTACTGTGTTCAGTTCTGGTCACCACATCTCAAAAGGATATCGCTCAAATTATCTGGGGAGGCCACATTGCTGATTTGCCATAAAATTTAGCTCTTTTAGGGCAAGTGGAATGGATCCCATTCAGAGGCTGACAAATCTGAAGGTTTTTTTCCCCCTGCCTCACCACAAGGAACAACTATTCACCTGGATTCAGAAGTCATTCCAACAAACATGGGCTGCTATGTGCTTACATGGATGGATGAACAGTCAGGTGGTCTTCCTGGGTGCAAAATGTTAGAAGCCCGCAGAGTTATCTTTGTTTTCATCTGTTCATGATCTTTCTTTTTGTTTTTATGCACCCTGAAAGAAGCATTAAGCAGAAGCCTGGTGCCATAGACATAGCTGACAAGTCCCAGTCAAGGTGAAACTCCAATCAACCTTCCTTCTCAAATTCAGCCTCCTCTGTTAAAATCCCCACTCTAACCGTCTTTTAACATTCACCCTGTGCTACCTCCCTTTGTCACTCCTATTTTTTAATTTCCTATCTCTTCTATCTTTTTCTTAACACCCGAACAAAACAAACAATTGTCTTCCAGCCACTTTTCCACCCTTCAGAATTCCTTTGGCCTATCCACTGGCTGCTCTGGATATGTTCTGCAGGGCCCTTATTCCTGGCCTGCTCATTCCTCAGCTTTTTCCTGGATCTCAGCCTGTCCCCATTTTAAGATACATTTTAAGATAATTTTAGGAAATGCCTGGTGGACACTTGAGATGGTGTAGTTTGGGGAGAAGAGGGATTTCAGAATATTATAGATTACAGTTTACCTTCCAAAACAGGCAATTGCTCCAAGAGAACTAGAATCTGGAAACCAGCTAGTTCCAGAATCTCTCCAGGCCACACTTAGAAGCTGGCAACCCTACTTTTAGGGCCTTTGTGAGATGTTAATACCAGACAACCTAGCAACTTCTTTCCTTGCTGAAATTGAGTTCTAAGCATTCTAATAGCTTTGTTTCCTGACCAGCTGGAATGTTCATAGACATTTAGTCCCAGCTCAAGCTGAGTACTGAGACTTTGCTCCCACAAATGCAACACAATATAAACTGCCCTGAAGCAGATTTTTTTTTCCAGATGCAAGAGTTTATTTATCAGTTTGTTTTTTAAAAACCAAACCTAACCAAAGGGCCTGACAATCCTATACCAAAGGAGTTTGCATTCTCTGAAAAACAAAACAAAACTCAGAAACAGCACAAGGCGGGATTTTAAAACAGCCAGCCAAGATTTAAGTATAGTTGTCAGTTTCACTCCTTAATAGCCTCAGGAAAGATAGAAAACATCAGAAAACGCTTGTCACTTCTCCAGCCTAAGAAAAATTGGCAGAATCGAGAATACGGAAATCCTGGAACGGCTGCTGCTTCATAAGTACTCCATTGCTGATGACAGTTAGCATCTCCAGACAGCCTCCAATGACACAACACCAATTCATATAATGCCTAACAAAATGCACCCTCTTTTCTAGCTTTGAGAGACAGCCTTCTTCAAACAGTGTCTCCGGCAGGCTAGCATTGTCAGTACAATCCGAAGCAACCTCTTTGCAACAGCTTTTAGGGCCCCTTTGGAGCTGGCTTGGAAGGGCCAACACAAACCAGTCTGTGTAATTGTAGATCCCACAGCACTCCAGCTGCTGCTGGATTGCGTCCACAGCCTCATTGCTGGGGTAATTTGGAACTGGCCTGTTGTACCCATGAAATAGAGAGTGCACACTGCTGGTCAGCTGATAAGCTACCTGGGTAGAGTAGACCTGGGTCATTACTGCAGAGGAGGCTTCCAGGCAGAAGAGGACCATTAACAGGTACATCAGCGTTCCCTGATGATGTCGAGAATTCTTTCCAGGGGTAAATATTGCCAAAGCACCAGTCAGAAACAGCAGAGAAGCAATCACGAGGGCCAAACAGCCTGGCAGAGAAAAGAAAGAATTCTGAAAGAAGACGATGTAGCTCTTGTAGGTCAGGATCACAAAGGCACCACCAAAGAGGAAAGCCACAGCGACTCCCCAAAGACAGAAACCAAGCAGGATGAGCAAGACTTTTGCAGAAACTCTGCTCCAGGTCTCAGTGGTCCACAATAATGGAGGGCTGAAACTGGAACGGAAGCTTACCCCTTTCATTCTAGAGATGGTGCACATCTATACCACCTTCAAAAACAAACAAACAAACCTTCCAGATAAAGGCAAAATTAAGCCCAGTTCCTTGTACAGGTAAAGGGTATGCATCCAAAGAGACACAAAGCTCATTACCTGGAATGATAATGCCTTCATTATCCTAAAAAAGCTTAGGGAGCCATTAGCCACTCAGAACCTCAATACTGTTTTCTAGCAGGTGCACAAGTAATTGCAGGATCAGGGCAACAATTAAGTGCACAGATAAAGGATTTAGCACACTTGTGTTGCCACCTTCCTATTGGGGCCGAGAGATCTCCTGAAACTACAACCAGTCTCCAGACAACAGAGCTCAGTTCTCCTGGAGAAAATGGCTGATTTGGAGAATGACTGTATGGTATTATGATTCCTCTTCTCCCCAAACCCTGTTCTCCCCAAACTCCACTTCCAAATCTCTCAAGAATTTTCAAGGCAGAAGCTGGGAATTCATCCTCATAATCCTCTCAGATGAAAGTAACCCATTTGCTGCACAATAGCCTGGTTTTTTATGTCTACCTGATAGAATTGCCAACTGACTAGGAAAAACAAGTCAGCCTGGCTTGCTATTTTGGCTTGAAAAGCAGCTCAAAGTGCAGTTATCACATTTGTCAGCATATGGTGTTGTGAAAAATACAGCTACAAGGGCCAGTTGAAAGGGTGACAGTAAAAAAAAGAAAAGAAAGGGTGACCGTTCTGGCCAGAGAGGAAAAAATTCAAACCTCTACAAATGAAAGCAGCTCTTGACTAATTCAGTAAGCTATAATCAAACACTGAATTTTTTGCAAGAGCTTTTAGATTCAGATCTCATGCTCTAATGTTGCAGTGATAAGTGTTTATAATTTAGAGATATTCCCTCTACTTAACATTGATTCAAAAATGTTTGTGGACATCCCCTAAGGGTAGTTCAGAAGTCTTATTTCACTGACTCACTCCTTTGATTAAAATTGTCTTCTATTGTAGTTGTAATTCATCTCTTCTATGAATATGGACACCAAAACATTATTGGTTAGTTTCATTAAAGTCTTCTATTTGGGAATAAACTATTTAGTCATCGTTTGCAGTCCTGTGTATGTTTCATATCTGCTTGCTCTTAGGGATTGATGTTTCTCCTACAAGAGCAATTGTGCATTCAACAATTAAGTAGGAAGCAGAAATTCAACAGGTATGTCTTTACTTAGCTGTAGTGACATTGTAATGGGAAATTCACTTATCCATTTTTGTCTGTGCATTTTATAGAAGAAAGCTTTTTTGCATGTAGAACAGGATAAGAATGTAACCCTTTTTATTGAAGTACTTCTGAGTATTTAGCAAATGAAATTTTCTCACTGCTGTTCCTCTGTATTAGGTAAATACTCATTTGCTATATTACTGCAAGCCGGGTTTGGATAAACGTACAGGTTGTATACCTCCTTTCTCTCTTGGCGTAACCTGCTTTACAGTATTGTAGTGAGGGGCAAAAATGGAGGGTGGAGAACCATGTAAACCTGACAGAGGACAGGAGGGATAAAAATGCACTATATACATAAATAGCCAGAATGATCAGCCATTTATTACTGACATTGACATACCCCATAAAAATCACATCAATCAGTAATATGGCACTTTGTTTCTTGGGCTCTAACATGTGTAATGGCTGTATTGTAAGACTTAAGTAATAAACATCTGTTTGTCTGAGGCAGATCTGATTATGTCCACTTCAGTTTTCTAAATTCAGCATTTTCCCATTCCTGTCAGATACCATGTTTTCACTAACCTGAAGTTAGGTTCCGTTAAGGCATAGGTGTCAAACTCACGGCCCTCCAGATGTTAAGGACTACAGTTCCCATCATCCCCTGCCAGCATCAAGGGGATGCCACAAGAGATCAGATTAAGGGGATACCACAAGAGATCAGATTAGAATTGTGATACCGACCTGCAAATATTAATTGTCATTCCATACATGATGAAGCTCACATAAATGTTTCTAGTGCAACTGCAAGTACACCTATATAAACTACTCTTGCTAATTAAAGGAAATGACAGCTTTCCCTTTACTCCTCTCCCTTCTCATTAATAATAACAATGAATTTTTTTTTGCCTGTGGTCATTCCCCTCATTTTCAGTCTGAATTATTATTGTCATTTACATATCATTTTGTAATATTTTTAAAGTGACCTATATCTGAGGTGATCAAATGCCACTGTTTTCATTTTCATCTTTTCCTACCTTTACTCTGACTCCCCTCCCCCCATGATGTCATGTTTCTAAAATAAAGAATGGGATGTAGAATGGCGTGGTATAGCCTGTTCTAGTTAGATCTGAGAGGCTAAGCAGGGTTGATACTAGGATGGGAAACCACTCATGAAGACTCCGCAGAGGAAGGCAACGGCAAATCACCTCTGTTTAGTCACATGCCATGAAAACTCTATGGGGCTGCCATAAGTGGGCTGCAACTTGATAACACTTCACACACAAAAAATAAAGTAGAGGTGCAATACAGCAATATTTGAAGAAATAGCTCTGAGTCTATTGGTAAGTTTATTGTTAATCCTTTTTATTGTAGACTTCACCGGGAAAAGTCTGCAGTGCTGCCTTGTTCTTTTCCCCCTCACTTCTTTGCTTTTCTATTTCTCCCCACTCTGCTTTGCTCATAAAACTTAATGAGATATTAACATTTGAGTTACAACACTCTTTATGGTTAGCTTATTCTGCAAACTTTGAAATAGATGAGATGGCTCAAAAGGCCTCGAGAGGAATATTACAGCCACCTTGAGGCTGTTTCCATGTGGGCACTCATCACTGTCTTTCTGAATATACATCAGGGAATAGTAGATGTTATGGAGGCCCAAAGTTTCTTTTCCTAAATATTTCTTGATAAATAATTGCCCATTCATTTCAATCTGACTCTTTGGACCTTGTCAAATGGGAGGGAAAAAAAAATAAAAGTTGGCCTCTTATTGTCAGCTGCTTTTTTGTTTGCAGTATTTTTGTTTTTGCTTCATGCAACAAAAGGGTCAGGAGAAAGAACGTTAGAAGTGCAAGGATCTAAATCTTATAGGAGTCACAACAGAAATGTCCTCTTTGCTCAAGACCGTAGTAGTGTAGAATTGTATAAGGAATCGGCAAAGTTTGTTTTGAGTCACACACCACTACAATCACTAGTGTTCAGTTGTAGCACCAGTTATCTGGAACTGAGACATGAATTTCTTCTGTAGAATTTTTGAAGAAGAGGAGGAGTTTGGATTTATACACCCTTTTCCTCAACTGTAAGAAGACTTCCCCACAACTGCCACCTTGTGAGATAGGTGGAGCTGAGAGAGTTCAGAAGAACCAAGGTCGCTAAGTAGCGGGGAAACAAATCTAGTTCACCGGATCAGAGTTTGCTGCTCATGTGGAGGAGTGGGGAATCAAAGCTGGTTCTCCAGATCAGAGTTCACTGCTCTTAACTACTACGCCATGCTGACTGCTAGGTCCCTGACAAGTACAGAGAAAAATCCTTCTTTGGGTATATTGACCCCTAGTCAAGAGCTTTCACGATAAGCACCACCATCTTGATTCAAAGCCAGAAACATTATTTAATATAAACCATCTAGATTGCTCCCAACAATGAAGGAGCTGCAGCATTTTGAAGAAATAGTAATTAAGAGGGCCACCTCAGGTGTGTATTTCAGCGTTCAAGCCTCAAGGTTGTTATACCATGGATCAGTAAGCCAGGTCATCTAAGTCCAAGAGGGTGTCTTGTGCATTCCCCTTTCCCTTTCAGGTATATAACTTTAAGATACTGAAATGTCATAAATTCTGGTGTGTGCAAGTTCAGAAACACTATTTAAATTAATTCCCAATTTCTTCCCCAAAGGCAAGCAAAGATAAAAGGAGGTTCTGTGTTACAAGGAACGTGCCATGAGAAAACATATGGGAAATGTTAAGATTGGTTGTGGAATCTGATTTGAATCTTAATAATTTATATAATTCAGTTAATTACTTGGGGACTTTCTTGGTGCTGACAGTGAGAAACATCAGCCAGGAGAAAAGCTGAAGGTTAGATCTCCAACTAATACCTTTCTTTATATGTAGTGTTTTATGCAGTTGTGTAGCTAACATTTATTTGATGGTGCAATCTCAAAGTCTCCATAGATGTCACCTCTCATTTTTGTAAGCTTGGGATGCATATATCTACACATTGAGACAGCTTCTGTCCTAATGTCATGCAACATATTCAGTGGGTGGGAAAAAGGAAGCCATGGTGCTTATGGTCCTACAGCTTGTTATCACTAACTGCCAGTCTGGATTAAACCATTGATTGGATATGTAGAATTTTAAGGACAGTCCACAGCCAAAAAGAAAGACACATATTTTAATATCTCTTCTACTGAAGATGAAGCTACAATTAAGGTATATGTATCTAAATGCTGTTGTTTGTTTATTTATTTGTTTATATACATTTTTATCCTGCCATATACCCAATGATCTCAGGGTGGGTTTCAACACAGAACATAGCACATACACAAACATCTGGAGGAATATCCTGTGTGGAAGCATTCCCTATAACAAATATTAATAATTTTATCTTGAAATTCTACTGTTCAAGTTTGTTGCATGTTTTTCTTAAAGGGGATTTTAAAATTTGACTCAGCATTGTGGTTTGGATGTGCAAGGCCTGAGCTGATAATCCAGGCTAGTCTGATCTCATCAGATCTCAGAAGCTAAGCAGGGTTGGCCATGGCTAGCATTTTGATGGGGGATCTGCAAGGAATATCAGCATCATGATGAGGAGGCAGGCACTGGTGAATGACTTCTGCACATCTGTTGCCTGGAAACACCACCAGAAGTTGCCCTAAATTAGATGTGACTTGATCCCCTCCCTCTCCAATCTACTGGGGAATATCATTAGTCTTAACAAAACTTTTCCTTGTTTTTGGCTGTTGTGCATTTTCCAGGCTGTGTGGCTGTGGTCTGGCTGTGAAAGACTTTGACAATACATTTTCCTTGTTTCCTTCAAAATACTGTCCTTTTTTGCCCATGCTTTTGCTGGGCAAAAGATTTGCTTTTGGAAAAATCCAGATGCCATTTAAGGATGTGGAAAAATTTCAGAGCTGGAAAAAAAACTAACTGATTATATGTGAGCCTATTCAGCTGCCCTAGACCATTGGTCTATCACAGGGTGTACTGCCCATGGGGACAGGGAAATTACCTCAGGCGCACTGAAGGGAGGTACAAAATTGCCTCCACCCACCTCCTCCCTATTTTGGCCTGCCGGAGAAGAGCTGGGTTGAGTGCTTGGCGCCTAAAAGACAAGCCACGGCGCCTGTCCGAGCAAACTCCTTCCCTCCCCAGAGCCTGGGGATGGCAGGAGGAGGCCTGCAGGGATACAAGGGGAGTGTGGTTCAGATGGGCATTGTGACAGCAGCTGCAATGCCTGTCTGAGCCGCCCCCAACCCTGCCCCTGAGTGCGTGGGCGGGGGGGGGGGGTACCCAGAGCAGATGTTGTCCTCAGGGCCATTTTTCCCCAATACACCTCTGCTCTGTCATGCTCACTATTGCCCGCTCTGACTGGCAGCAGTTCTCCAAGACCTCCGGAAGAGAAAGTTATTTTCCAGTCCCTTCTACTAGAGACCTTTTGATTGAAGGTGCCAAGTGTGACAGACTGCACAATAAAATAGAGGATTAAAAGTTCAAGTCAGTCAGTGGAACAAGGTGCTATCACAACACAGTGGGGAAAAACTTCCTAGAAATAGGAAAGTGCCCTGATTGGGTAAGGTGACCTGGGCCCTAATTGATGGAGCAATCAGGTGACTCAGAGAGGGAGGAGGTAGCTCTCTGAGAGGAATTTTTTTCTGAGTTATTGGATTTGGATTCCTGCAAGTTAACATCAAGTCCATTAACTGCATGTGTTAAAGATCTACTCTGAGAGGATGTTAGTCATGGAATGGATCTGAATTGAAATATACTGAGTGTCCGTGTGTGCTGAAAGTAGCTAAGGCTGAACAGACAAGCAAAAAACACCTCACACGCTACCATCAAAACAGCTCAGTCATAGAAAAGGTGGGAAAACTGGTCCAGCATAGTTAGCCTGCCACAAATAGGAAGGGTCAGTGACACCAAAGATTGTATTTGGCATCTTTTGCATGCAGAACAGAACATCAGCAATCTCTTTTCATTATTTTGATTGTGTACATGTGTTGGGTACTTTTAATTCATCATATGTGCAAAATTTAGTGTCAGTGGCATACCGGGCCTAAATTATGCCTGGGGCATGACTGCCTCCCCCCCACCCCCCAGCTCCCTTCCTGGTTCCCTGCGCCACACTTACATGAGCCAGGGAGCTAGCAGGAAGACCGGGGGAGGGCACGGCTTGGGGGAGGGGCTCGGATGGGTGCCACGATGGCAGGTCAGGTCCTGGGCTGCCTGCCATTGAGCCCTGCCCCCCCCGGTGCCCACTTGAGCCACCCACTGCCAAGCCACCCCAACCTCCCTGCTTGGGATACCCCATGTCCCCATTAGTGGTACACCACTGCTGAGTGTGTGTCTGTGATATATGTATAAAGCTGATGAATGATTAACATTGAAAAAAACATATATTTTATTGGTAAAATCAGGAGAAAGAAAACAAGACAAGTGCAAAATTTCAGATTCTTGGGTTTGAAACACAACAGGGTGAGAAATTTGAAACTGTTCCTCCTCAAAATGTTGATTAGGCAAAATTCAGTTCCATGTCTAGCTGCTTCCTCCTATGGGCTCAATCAAGTATGGAGGAAGGGTGTGTGTGTGTGTGAAGCTGCATTGGCAGCAGTGGAAGGATTGTTCCGGTGTCTGTACTGCTAACGCTGTGCAAACTGCACAGATGCCAGTGCCAAGGGACTTGGTGGCTGGCAGCCACAGCACTCAAACCCCAAAGCTGGCTCCTGAGGTGACTGGCCACTACTGCAAATGCCTGTCCCAGCATGGAGGCGGGGGGCATAGCTGGGGTGTTCCTGGGGGCATAGCTGATTTTAGTTGGCTCCCAAAGCCTCTTCAGCAGTGCAGACTTACACCACCAAACAAAGTGGCATAAGTAATTTTCTCCTCCTCTGCTGCCTGTGCCGCCAATTGCCTCTATAAAGGCAATGCGGACGCACCATTTCCAGCCACCGTCCTACTGTTCCCCCTTCAGTTTCGGCTGCCTGCCTAGCCATACTCCAGTGGTGTTTTGTTTGGCCTTGCTTTTAATGACTTGGGAAGAAGGAACGGTTGATTTTCTTACATCCATATTTTACTAAGATATATACTGGCTATGTCATGAGATTTTATGGTCCCATCTTAATGTATTATATTGGTTCTGTACACCACCTTGAGCTAATAGATAAGGGGCATAAAATACAAGGGGAGGATTAAATTAGAATAGTCTTACAATTTCTTTTCCTGTGACAGATCAGTCCTACATGATGAATGTTGTCCTGTTTTTTCTGGAGTTGTTTCAGCGTATGAAATGATGGGGGCTGAAATTCAAATGCAAATGTAATCGCTAATACAGCTTAAAATACTTTCTGATATACTGCTGAAAGCATAATCCTTCAAGTTAATAAAATAGCTAGCACATTTTTTTGCATCGTTGTTGTACTGATTGAAGATTCTTAATGAAGCGTTTTGATAGAGATGAGTGGGTCAAATAGGTTCACCATCACAAACTAGGCTGCCTTGGCCTTAGATATATATTTTAATGAAAGAAATTCCAACTGGTGTCTAGACCAAAACTGGCCCATCTCCCAAGACGGTATATCACATCCCAAAGATTAGGGTATAATGTTATGAAATCTTTTGATGCACTGAAAATACTGCACTTAAGACAACTGGGCAGGCTTTTATGACCCATGTTACTACTAAACATTCAGAGACTGCTTTAAGTAAACTATACTGAAGAATGGATTGTGAGGGGCTTCTAAATGCATATGTATTTCAAAATTAGCATTTTTAGTAATGTTGTAGGTCCCCTTGTACTGGCCATAGTTTAGGGCCTTAGCAAGTCATAATCCAGCCTCGCAGATCTTGTAATAATCCAGCCTTGCAGCTTTTCAGACAAAGCAAGGAATTTATTTATTTGTGCCTTTTCCTCTGTAAGGTACACAAGGACTCATATCATCCTTATCAAACCTTCCATTCTCACAGATTTCACCTTAAAGTGGCATCACTTAAGTTTCAGTTCCTATGGGGTTTTAGAATGTGTGTGTGTGTGTGTGTGTGTGTGTGTGAAGTGCTTGTATTGATCATGAAATCTGCAAAACTCCAATTAAGTGCACAGACCTGCACCCCTCTTTCAGGCTCATGACTTCTCAGCTGTCAATATAGAGCTCCCACAGCAATTACAGTTGAGGCAACTGCATAGCAGAAGGGTGAAGATGAGCAGCCAGAATCCATGACTGAAAAGAGGAATGCTAATCATTGTTCTCAAACATCAGGATTATCATGCATTTCTTATTCCAGTCTGAAGGGCTTTTCCTCATCAGCTTCATAATGCTGCAACTACTTGTGCTTCTCAGCCTCTTAGTACTTGGACGGCAGTCACAAAGACGAATGCTGGGAACATCTTTCTTTAGCCCTCTTGGTTAGGTAGCCAAGGGACCCAAATCTCTACCCCTGGTAGCAGTTCTTTATGTCAGCCTCACATTCCTGTCATCCATTTTGTACATAGTTCATAAGGATCCCATTTATTCAGCAGAAAAATTATTTAGAGCAAAAATAAATAAGATTTCACTTTAACCACTTCAGTCCATTGTTTCCATATCTCACTTGTGCAGTTTTATTTTGGTGGAGTTTCTAAATTAGCTAAAGACTACACAATCACTTCTGCTTGCAGAACCTAAGGCAGACAATATTGGCCATAAGAACAAAGGTACAGAGGTGAAAAGAAGGAGCTGGAGCTGGTTGTGGAAGGCAACAGAGTGCATTTGTACCAGGATGCAACCATTGAAAAACGTGTTTTAATTGATTGCTGCTCTTGTACTTCAGGAAGGGGGTGGGGAAGGCTAATGCCCTTGGGCTCCCACAAGGTTGAAGGCAGCCAATATATTGTTTTGTGTTGGTTCAGATTACATATATTTGACCACTGATTTTGAAGAAGGTGCCTCTTTAATGAATTGATATTCATGGTTATCAATGAATTTACCATCATCAAATGCCACCTACTTAACTCTGTACTACTTGTATCAACACCCCCATGTACTCACATATATGATGTTCTCTACTGACAGCGATTTTCCCTCTCTGACCTTATATGGTGATTTCCTAAAACTGTATTCTTTCCTTTTGTACAATATTTTTCATGTTTCTCAGCAGAAGCATGATTCATTTATGCATTCACGCAAAAAATTAAGGTGATCTGAAAACTTGAACAAAGCTGGATTTATCCTCTTGCCATGAAAAAAGTGATACTTTAATTGCTTGCTTGTGAAGATAATATACAGCTTGCCTCAGGAAGGGGGAAAAACAGACAGTAATGTCTGATTACATTAGCAGAGGATTTTAGCAGCAGTTGGGTCAACTTCATTGCTTCAAGAGGAGAAAATAAATCTGAGATTCTAGCAGGGCAAACCTTGAAGCTGAAAAAGAGCCTAGAAGATGTGTTTCTCTTGTTCGCACAATAGCCAATTCCTGGATTTGTAAAGCTGCCTAAGAGATTTGAACCTTAATTCCCAGGAAAGTGAATGTGAAATGAGGATTGAAATCCTCTAAGTACCTTCAGAAATCTCTGCCTATAACACAATAAAGCAGGCAAATCTCACCTGCTGTCATTACAGATGGCAAGCTTTGCATGGCAAAAAGTCAAAGTTAGCAGTCAATTTGCTGCAGCGGACCGGATAGAAATCACGTATGAACAGAGATTTGATTAGACTTTTAATTGCTAAAACTCATGGTCACCTTTTAGAGATTTTTTCGGTAGCCATTTGTTATATATGATCTGACTATTCATAATTATGCTAATGTATTGGTTCTGTCAGGATTTTGTTGTTCCATTGTTAATTTATTATGTGTTTTTGTTGGTATCTCAGCTGATGTGTTGTGATTTTGTTACTTCAAGCTGCTCATACTTGTTTTAACTTATTGCTGCTGGATTTGAGTTATATAATGAGTTGGTGGAGGAGGTAATTTTCATTGTTGCTTTCATTTAGGACTTCATATTGTTTTGCTATGGCATGACCTGCCTTGAGCTGCCTTGTCCTGTTTGCAGAGGCAGTAAAGAATGAATGGAAGAATCAGCAGAGGGTTCAATAATGTTCTAAACTCCCCACCCTTTTCCCCCTTGGGCATGTTCATGATGACTACAACAGGAAGTCCATGTGCATTCTGTATCCAAATATAGTCCTTGCACTTTTTTCATTGAATTAATGCATCATTTAACAATTATACTAAAAACGACATATTGCTAAGCAATACTTGACATGGAAAAGTATTCCATCCATCATTTATCATACATCTAATTCAATGTAATTAGTAAAGAAGAAGTCAAAGCAAATAACCTGAATCTCCTACCTAAGTTGTTACTAATTATATATTCAAGTTTAAACTTACATCTATTGCAGTCTATTTTCTATCATTCCAGTGTTCAAGTATATCTTAAAATACTCACGTTGATCCATTCTTTTGGTTCATAAGTATTCAGATATTCAATAATACACATCACATTGGGTAAGAAATAAGAAAGGTGGGAAATTTACAGTTCCATCAATTACTGAGTTTTTCAATTCTAATTGTACAGAAGATAACTGGATCAGAGAAGCATAAACTTACATAGGATTCTACTGTTAGAATGGAAGCCTTCCCTGAACTAGGATTCACCAAGAACAAAAATATTTGGCCAACTGTAAAATTAATGCCTAGATTAGAATCTGTCTCAGATTGCTAGGTAAATTATCAAGGAGTATGGCAAAGGGACACAGTGATATCCCCCTGTCTCCTGTAACGACCCAAAGGACCCCCAGAATATTATTTATATATATTTCTGCTTTAAAATCATATTGGCAAAAGCCAGTTGCCAAAAGCACTCCTGTGGGTGTAGGTAGCAGCATGTCCAAAGGTCACAGGTCTGCTTTACAAAATCTAATCAATGGATGAGTTACTCCAGCATAACCTGGAGGTCTCATTTGAGTCACGAGAATGCTTGATTACCACACCTTGCAAAGATACTGTTAAAGACAAAGAATATGGAAAGCCAACTTGCTATCAGATACTGTCATTTCCCTATCTCTTCTGGAAACCAAGTCATCAACAGATGGTTGCTTCTCTGCATCTCCTCTTCCCATTGTTATGACTCCTAAACCACTCACCTTATCCTGATCTAAATGTCTCAGCTAAATCTGAATACTGAAGGCAGAGACTGTAAGAGTTACTTTGCATAAAGCCATTCTGTGCTTCCTGACTTAATCTAGGACCAATTGACTCCCATTGTCCCAAGGTGTAGAACAATAGAAGAGTCGCTAATTAGCTCACCCAGCAAGCCCAGCATGGGAAATTCCAGAGAATTTAGAAATACTGAAGGCAGAGACTGTAAGAGTTACTTTGCATAAAGCCATTCTGTGCTTCCTGACTTAATCTAGGACCAATTGACTCCCATTGTCCCAAGGTGTAGAACAATAGAAGAGTCGCTAATTAGCTCACCCAGCAAGCCCAGCATGGGAAATTCCAGAGAATTTAGAAAAAGGAAACTTAAAACTCACTTGTTCCCGCCTCTTCCTGGGCAAAAGGGTATAAAAGCTCAGGTCACCCCAACACATGTGCTCTTGGCCACATGTTCCTCTTTTGGTCATGTTGGTCTTGAGACACAATATCGTCTTCACTGGGTCTCTGTGCTGGCGTGGATTCCCTGCCTTCTACTTCTACTCTTCTAAGAATCGTTAGGTAATGTATTACCCCCCAAAAAACCCCTCCCTCTCTATCTCCAATCTATATTTTTAACACCTTTCTATATCTCAGGAACTTGAATGTATGTGCCCTTGTGTCTTACTGTGTGTGTGTATTTTTGAACAAATTCATATAAAATGTTTAAACTCAGTTTGGACTCTTGCTACTCTGTGGAATATCCATTGCTAGAATTCCTTCCTCGTATTATACAGTCTAAAAGATCCCCTCTCGGCCCCTCTCGCTGCCAACGTGAGCGCTCATTCCCCTTTGCTACTTTTAAAATCCTATGTGTGCTGTTACACTTTTAGCAGCTGGTGGAGAATCCCTTTAATAAAACCCTTGCCCCTGTTAAGGCCGTAACACTCCTTCCAGTACTAAAACTTCATCCTGCTTGCAACATTATTTGAAAATGGAATCCACATTTTCTGGCCCCATTTCATAATATCTGTAAGCTGGGGCTCTGAAGTAGTGAGGAAGGTACAAGTAATATAATAAAAAAGCAAGGATAATTACATACTTTGCAATGCCCTTTTGTTTGTTTCAGTAGTAAATATTCTTGCATCAAATACAGCATTAACATTATGTTTTATATGTACTGAACGGCAAAATCTATTTTTACTACTGTTCCTGGCTCACAATCACAATCACTAAAATGTCAGCAATGTCCAAATTCATTCTTAATAAGCCAAAGATGCTTTAATGGGGTTATGGGCAATTTTATTATGCTTCTATCCCTCCTCCTCCTCCGATATGCAACAACAGCAAATTTATATATTTGCAATTTCTTTTCATAGTATCTTGCTAACTGCAGCTTTTACAAAATGCTTCAGACTGTTTCTTCTGCTTTCATTTGTAGCTGCTGTCATGAAGTATAAAGGAGGGCCACTTCCAGGCGAGGGTGTACAAAAATGCGCCCTCCTCCCTGTAACAGCAAGTGGTGGCAAAGTAGGCAAGAACATCATCGACACATTTCTGCTGCTACTGCCACTCCACCTTCTGGTTCTTCCCTTCCCTGGCCTTATCACATCTCTGCAGAAGTGAGACTAACTAGCTCCCCTTCCCCAAAACCTCCTTTCCTCTTAGTTTCCCTTGCTGAGTTGCACTGTAACATTTTGGTGGTTGGGCTGAAAGGGTTTTAAAAGGCCCTAAGAGGCTAAAAAGGGAAAGAGTTGTGTGGGGCAGCAAGATGCATAGCACCATTTTGAAATCAGAGCTTAACTCTGCCCCCGGAGGTACTGTTCACATGGATGATGCACCCAACAGCCACCCTACAGTTCCAGTGTTAACTTTTGGGATAAGAATAAATGCACTGCCCTGCCCACTACGTGCACATGAATGCCAGAATGAGAGCATTGGCTCCTTTGCTCATACTAAATGTATGTGTATATATATAGTCTGTGTCTGAGACTGTTCTCTTTCTCACTTTAAAAAAGAAAAACTCTCAATTTTGAGTAGAATCTCCTTCACCTCAGGCAAGCGGTGGCCTTGATCATCACTTCTGTTATAATATTTTAATGAAACTGCTAGCATGGTTTGAGATTAAATGCTTGTTTATGAGCTTTGATAAATCAAAGGCGTAAACTTAGATTTGAAGTATCATGGAGGGGAGGGGCAGAGGGCAGAGAGGATGAAAACCAAAACAGCAGAGTACAGAACAAACAGCAAGAGGGCACAAGTAATTGGGGAAACAGTTACTGGTAACGGATGATCACAATGTACTAAGAGCCCAGCTCGGAAAACAACTGCCTGTGACAGTACATTGCAGAATCTAGAGAAAGCCCCAAAGAAAATATTTAATGAAAAAGATATTAACTCTTCTTCACTAATCTCCCTTCAGAAGCCCTTTTAGAAGTTCAGTCACAAAAAATAACTTTGGTCCACTTTTTCATACATTCATTCTTTTCTTTCCTAGGCAATGAAACCTTGCAAAAAAAGGGTGCCCCAGTTAAAATCGGACTGGACCAAAGGGTTGCCATTGGAAACTAGCTAACCTCAATCATGGAGCTGTCTTGTGGGATCCACAGGCTGCAATCTTCTTCCCATGTGTTATACAATCTCTATGCAAACCCTTTAGGAGAAATCATTCATAGTTTTGGAACTGGATGTCATATGAATGACACTGAGCTCTACATTTCTTTTTTTAATTCCCCTGATGATGTAGTAGAAGTCTTGAGCCGCTGCCTGACTTCTGTGGTCCAGTGGCTGAAAATGAGTAAATTGAAAACTGAAACCAGATGTGGCTGGTTGAAAAGGCAGAGATCTAGAAGGACGGGGTGCTTCTCACTTTTAGTGGTGTTCAGCGGACTCTGACTTAGGAGTCCTACCGGATCTTACTTTTCAGCTGGAGAAGCAAGTTAACCCAGCTGTTAGAAATGTCATATTTCGATCAGCTGAGTCCACAAGATGGCCTCCTACCTTCATTATGGCTTATCTGGCTGCCTGGATTTACAGCATGGTCATATTGAGACTAGATTACTGTAATGCTCTCTACATAGGTCCCCCCTCAAAGTGATTTCAGAGACTCTTAAGTCCTACTGAATGCTGCAGCTCAATTATCATCGGGAGCTAGGTGGAGCATCTATTTTACTTCTATTCCGCAATCGTATCATTGACTGCCCATCAGTTACCAAACTCCTTTCAGGGTGTTGGCAATCTCATATGAAGCCCTTCATGGTTCACCTTTCTCCCTATTCTCTACCATGTCAGCTTTGCTCATTTGTGTAGGGCATGGGATTTGTGTAGGTGGTGGGATTCAACTAATTTAACAACTGGTTCTGGTGGTGGGATTCAACTAATTTAACAACTGGTCGTTTACAAGCACTATGTTATCAACCGGTTCTGCCGAAGTGGTGCAAACCTGCTGAATCCCACCACTTGGCGTACGGACATCCTGGGTGCAGTTCCCCCTTGCTCTGCCTCTGCCCACCTGACAATATCAGAGTGGTCAGTTCTCATCAGACTTTCCCTGCTTCCCAGCAGCCAGTTCTCATTGGTTGTTGGAGCTTTGGTATTGTTGACTCCTTTGTCACCACACTGTTTTTTTTCTCCATTCTTCAACAAGGCAAGATTTGGGCACAGATGCAGTAATGGCTGGACAGTTCAGAAGCAGGGGGTGGACCTACAGAATTTCACTGATGAGGTGGTACCCATCTGCCCAATTCTGGTTACTCAATAGGACAGCTGTTGAGAGGAGGAAAACAAAGGTGCACAAGAACCCCCTCTCCTCTAATTCGCAGGCCACTGTGGGCATTGAGTCAGAGTACCAAGCTCTGAGCCCACCAGAGGATTGGGGCTACAATTCTGCCCTCATGGTGACTGTGACCATTGAAGTAAAAGGCCTTAGACTGGAGTAACTATCAAGTAGTATTGTGCTGTAAGCAAAATCAAAATGTGTACTTTGGGATCCACTTGATGCTAATATAAAAAAATAGCTGCAAATTGGATGCAAGGATACATAATTTCCTGTTAAATTTCTGCACAGACTTTAGAGTTTAGAATTACTTGGTTTTGCTTCTGACGGGGAAAAATCCCACATTGTTTTCTTAGTTTCTTTGCATTATCGTTTCCTTCTGTGTTACTAATGTAAACAGGAACATTGGTAAAACATTGCAGTATGAGCAGTGTGGGTATGTTTGTGTGTAAAATTGCATCAAATTCCTTTTGTGGCATTTACCAATGTGGTGTGTGGTGCAGTTGCCTTCTTTGTAGGTTTTTAAAGAGAGGCTGGATGGCCATCTGTCAAGGGTGCTTTGATTGTGTGTTCCTGCATTGCAGGGGGCTGGACTTGATGGCCCTTGGGGTCTCTTCCAACTCTGATTCTATGATTCAGTGTGCAAGAGCACATCTGCATGTCACACAGGCAACCATCACTGTTACATTAATTTTTGCAGTCTTTTTATCAGTTCATCTTAATGTGTTTCATTAGTTATACAGAACGTTAAAAGATGCTAATAAACTGAGAACTGTGGCAAGCTGTGCATGCTCTAATTTGGAGCTTTTCTTTTGATGGCTTATTAAGCATAGATTCTCACAATAAACAAGTTTAGGTATTTTCTAAGTAGCCAGTGGATATTATCCTATGGTGTTAAATTATAGGAATGAAAATCTGTTTTCTTTTTACTTAGCACTGACGCCTTTTGCAGAGGTGGTATGATAGCATGGAATGCTCATAGGGATTACAGCTTCTTGCCAAATCAGCTGACAGAATGTTTGCAGTCATGGTGCCATCAAGGAAGAGAAAATTGTCAGTGTGGCTGGGATTAAAAGCTCACATTGATCCCTGGATTAACTTGAAAACTGGGAGGACCTAACTAAAGGATGTGTGAAAGAGAAAGAAGCTTGACAAAAAGTGTCGAAGAGACAGGGAATTAAAGTGAGTTAAGGTCCTGGAAAAATTTTTAGAATGAGTTTGTGCCATGGAAGAATTGAGGAGAAACTTTGTACTGCTAGAGAGACTGTGAAAGAACCTGAGTGGCTAAGAAAAGTGGGAATAAGTAGGCAGTCAACTGAAAAGCAAGGCTCCAAGTTAACAATTAACAGAGGAAAAAAAATCAAGGAAAAAGTAGGACTGCATGTAATTTCAAGTGTGTAGCCAAGGTCAGTCGGTCGTAGTGGAACAAAATCTGGATCCAGTAGTACCTTAAAAATCAGCACAAATGTCCAGGATATTCTGATGAGTGAGTTTTCACTCATGAAAATTTATACCCTGGAACATTTTCTTGGGCCCTTTCCCCACTCACTGTTTGCTGTGCGCTACTCTTGCCAAGTAGCGCGGGGTCCAACTGCACTCCCCACTACAGGGGCAGCTACAACGCAGCCACCCCGACTCTGCTGCTCTTGCACCCCCTCAGCAAGGGTCATTCTGGCACTGCTCAGAACAGCGCCTTTTGATGACCCCACGCAGGGCGCGGGCCAGTGGGGAAGCCTGGGAACATGACCCTCGTGCTAAAAAGGTCCTGGACCAGATGAAACGGATGTCATTTTAAAAGTGGGAAAACGGCCCCGGTCTCTAAGATGCTCCTGAACTCAAATGTGTGTGGACCATGAAGTTGCAATTGACTTATGGCAACTTAGTGGGGTTTTCAAGGCAAGAGACATTCAGAGGTGCCAATGCCTTCATCTGCATGATGATCTTAGAATTTTTTTTTTATGAAATCACATCCAAATACTAACCAGAGATGACCCTGTTTAGCTTCTTAGATCTGGCAAGATCAGGCCAGGCTGGACGACCCAGGTCAGGGTGAACTCAGATTTAGGACTGGGCATTTTCTCATATGGCCCAGGGACAGGATCAACTACATAACTGACCAGGGGGTGGGGTGGGGGTGCACGACGCACCGGGCGCACCATTTCTAGTCACGTCTTCCCCTTCCCCCCGCGGCCCCCCATGGCACCCCCCTTGCGGCACACCACCCCACTTACTTTTAGGAATGGAGCAGGCCAGAAGCCTGCCTGTGTTGCCTGGGCCTGGTGGGAACTACATTTCCCAGGGGCTTCTGGGAAATGTAGTTCCCACCAGGCCCAGGCAACACAGGCAGGCTTACGGCCTTCTTCTCTGGCCTGCTCCTTTCCTAAAGTGAGATGGGGTGCTGCCATGGGGGGGCGCTGTGGGGGGGCGGGGGATGCCATGGGGGGCAGGGGGCACAGGGGCATGGGCCCCCCGAAAAAGCCAGAGTGTGCACCAGGCACACTCTGATCTAGCTATGCCTCTGGAGAAAGGTTTAGAAGCCTGATAGCTGGGAGCCAAGGGTGCATTGGTGAGGAGGCTAGATCTTGAGAGGGGTGATGTATCTTTGAAAATTGCTTGGAAGTGGCATTCTACTCTCACAGGAATCTTGTTCTGTGAAAAACCAAACATGGCACTGGTGACCCAGAAGTAATGGTGGAGGAGGCTGAACATCTACATAGTATAATAATACCAGGTTGCATTTGGTATTTTAAAATCTGGGTCTATTTTATCCTGATTTCTCCCTTTGCATTTTGTGAAGGAATCGAGTTAAGTCTGGGAGGAAATATTCCGATTTCTTTTGCACTAGCCTGGCTTTTTTTGTTTTTGCAATGCAGAGGCAACTACACTGCATTCTGATTGGCTCTCCCCCCGCCCCCAAGGCAACACTTCTGATTGGTGGATGCACAGCAACTGCAGGAAAACCAAGCAGGAAACCCGTCCTTTTCTCTACCTTTGGAAAAGAGCCGGTGCAGTGAGCAACATGGTAAGCACATTGTGCTATACAAAGTAAAAACTTTTGACGAGTACTAAGCAGAGCACTGTGTCCCAGCCACATTTAAAAGTGTGCAAGAAACCACAGCATGAGACACTCACCCCCCTCCCCGCCATGATATACCAAATAATATTTGACTGATCTTTGGGGTTGTCACAGGGTGCTTGAGAGCATCCTGCCAGGCAGATGCTTCCCAGCCCCTCCCCCAGGCCCCCATTGGGAATGTGAGCCCAGAGCTGCAGGACTGGGTTGGCCCTCAGGCTGTGGCCTAGCTAGTGAGTGGCGCATGTCAACAGTGAATGATAACAGGGCAAGTGCTCATGCTTTCTTGCATGGGCTCGCTTGCCTGGCTCCTGGAAGAGCTATCAAAGGGCACAAAACTTAAGGAACATTTCAAAAAGGGTGGGCTGCCACTCCGGTCAGCAACTGAGCAGAAATGAAACTGACACCACGTCAAGCTGGGCGGAGAGGCCAGCGGTGGGGCAGGAAAATAAATCGATTTTGCTCCTGTGGTTTTTCCGCAGAAGCGAGTTCAAAGCAAGATTTGGGAAAAAGATCACGATTTTAGCAGTTTTTGAAAAACCCAGGATGAGGGAAATACAGTGGGACAAACTCGCTTTAGGACTGGGAACCATGAGAACTTCTTGGCCAAACTGGGATATTTCCCTTGCTCAACCTGGGATATTTGGACCATATGGAATTGACCAGAGTGATTTGTACCACTCATCTGATACTCCAGCCTCAGGTTTCTCGTTCTTCTGAATTTTCCAAACGAAACCTGGCTGCCAGTGAACGGGAAGCTTTTGGCCTGGTTCCTCCAATTCTCACTGCTTGCATGCACCACCCCTGCATCAGATGTGAGTGAACTGGAGGGAAATGAAGCTGATTTATTTTTCAATAAGCTGGTTGGAATTTCCCACTCTCTGCCTCGCACTTGGCTCCCTTTAAGTGGCCATGCAAATGTGCCCTTGGAAGGATTGATGAACTTCATATAGTTATATAAAAAGGGAAGCAATCACATTTAACTGCACAGCAAATCCAGTGGAGGTCTGTTTATCACCTTAACTGGTCATATCAATGTCTGATTCTGAATGAAGCATTGGGCGCAGTGACAGAACCATTTACATTCATTGGTTCCATGCTGGGAATGTCTTCAGGAGCAGACTGCGGCTGTGACCTCATGAGATTTAGTGTATTAGTTGCTGGTAAAATGCAGTTCCTTTGCAAGTCTTCTTTTTAAGCAAAAAGGATAAATTTTGCTTTTTAAAAAGTTGCTTTTTAAATTAAAATAACTGCTTTTCTAATGAAACTAAATATTTTATTCATAAACGGCCAGGGTCCCAGTTCAAACTGAAGCAGGTAAGACAGGGCACGGGTGCTGGATGGGAAGGTGTTGGCCTTGAAGGACCAGGAATGAGATCTGGGAGTGCTCTTGGACTAGGCCCTGTCCCTGGAATCACAGGTGGCAGTGGTTGTCAGGAGTGCCTATCAGCAGCTCAGCCTGGCTCACCAACTTCACCTGTATCTGGACAGAGGGACCCTGGCTTCAGCGTTTCATGCTCTGGTGACCTCCTGTCTTGACAACTGCAATTTACTCCCCTTGACGACAGTCCAGCAGCTGGAACTGGTGCAGAATGCAGCAGCCAGACTGCTGATAGGTCAATCTTGTAAATGGCTTGGGTCCCTCCTACCTGAAGGGGTGCCTGTACCTATATGAACCTGGCCAAGCACTGAGGATAAGTCGGGGAGACTCTCCAGATGGTCCCTTCCCCTGCCGAGATGTGGGGGAGGGATGCATGGGAGAGCTTTCTCTGTGGCTGGCACCAGACTATAGAACAGCCTCCTCATTAAAATTTGCAAGGCTTTCAGCATCTGGTGAAGACCTTCCTATTCACCCATGCCTTCAGGCCTTTGGCCCCCTCAATTCCCCCTCTGGAGGCTGCCAGTCTGGGGTGGGGGAGGGTATGTGAGTGGGTAGTTTTATGAATGTTAGGATTGTTTTATGCTTTTAAATTTGTAAGCTGCCTTGAGACTTCTGTATAGGACAAGGTATAAATTTTATAAATAGCCACCCATCCAAGTGGCAGCATAAAGAGGCATCATTATTGGTCAGAAATTTGACGGTGGCCCTTATGGAGCTTACAAAGTTCCTGCCCCTCTCCACTCTATCTGTGACTTCTCTGGTTATTTGCCCTTACCTGCCTGAGATGAAGTCTGTCAATTCTGGCACTTGAAAACTTCTTGGGCTCATCAGAGAACAGACCACTGCCTACTTTGGACCTCACCTTTTGCATCCAGCCCTTGATCTCTCAGTGGGCTCATCAGAGGTTGCTTTTGACCTTGCCTCTTGACCCTTTCCTCTCAGACTGAACCCCAGTACCCTGGCACTTTCCTAATACATGGCCAAAGTAGATGTTTAAAGCACTAAATGGCTTGGGTCTCTCCTACCATAGACCTGGCCCATGGCTGCTGCCACCATTTTTAAGCCCACTAAGGCAATTTAAGTGTTGCAAGGGCCTAATCCTGGTCAGGCCTGCAGCATGGTGGGATGAAGTGCTCTTGTTCCCCCCACATGCCTTTTTAAATGCTGAAAATATTGCACACAACACTTGTGCAGACGTTTTTGCACCAGCATAGGGGGATAAGAACGACTCATCCTGACTCATGTTGTGTCTCATAGCATTTTTAAATTGCCACATTAAGCTTTAAAATGGTGATAGTCTCCATGGGTCCTACTCATGGATGGCATGTTGAATTCAGCCCAGGAACTGTAGAGTGTGTGTGTGTGTGTGCGTGCGTGCGTGCATATATGTATACATACACTGAATGTAGGGAAACAAATACATATAATTAAAGATCCTTTGGCTAATGCATTGCAATATTCTCCAGAAATCAGAAAGATGCTCCAAATGTTTGGTCCACTGCATGCTTCAAACTTTGCTACAATGTTACACCCTCCCTTTCAACAGAGATGCCTAAGAACTAAATAATAATAATAACGATAAGGTTGGTTCTTCTTTATCTCTTAAGGTTGCCCTCTTCTCCTGTGAATATGTACACAAGGATACATTTTCCTTTGTGCATGATTATATATTCGTGACAGAGCAAACCAAGAAATATTTTCTCTCCCTCCATCTTCGCAGTTAAAGCACAATATCAGAGTTCCACTTCATAAATCAAGATTCTGATCATCCTAGCAGGGTGCCTGAGAAATAGTTTTCAGTTGTTCAGCTATTTGCATGTCCAGAGCATGCTATATTAAAAATTTCCTCTGGCATTCACTTGAAGGAGCTGGCTGAGCTGATGCCAGATTGGGTATTCTTGGCAGCTGGTCAAACCCAGAGGACAGCTGTAATCACCAAGGAAATGGACATCTTTGGAAAGAACAGACCTGAGAGGATGAGATAGGGGAAAGCTTGAATGTTGTTGATCCAGGCAGGCTGCCATAATGAAAGGAAATGATGTTAATTCCTTGATGAATATGCTATGCATTTGAAATAGAGTAGCTAAAGGGAAGAAAGTCAGGACATTCATTTTATAGTCCCTTTGCTGTTCAGATCTAGTATTCTAACAAGGAATTTTTTTCACGGTGATGCTGGTGGAGGAGGCAGAGATGCTTGAGGGGAATGATATGCTCCCATTATATCGAGTTAATCTGGTCAAGATAAAGGGTTGTGGGATTCTCCTGAACCCAGTCTTGCTTTAGGGTGGAGTGGAGGGCTAAGGGTGGTATGGTTGGTAAGGGTTCCTTCTATCATTTACATCTGTTAGGAAAACTCCTCCCTGGTTTCAAACCAGTAGTAGAGTTGGCCTTAAAAGAGGGTATTCATGTGGGTATTAGACATGACGACTACATGAAATCTTTTGAAAACGAGCACCAGGGGCAACAACGAGGAAATATTTGACCTCTGTGCCCAGTTTGGAGGTCTTATGGGACATTTAACTGGCCACTGTGCAAAACAAGATCTTGGACTACTGATTTATTTCCTTCATTTATACCTACCTCTCTCCCCAAAGGAGATCCAAAGCAGCATACATCATTCTTCTTTGTTTTATTCCCACAACAACCCTGTGAGGTAGGTTAGGATGAGAGTCCTAGGTTACGATAAGAGCCCAAGGTCACCCAGCAAGCTTCCATGGCAGCATGGGGATTAGAGCCTGGATGTCTCCAGATCCTTGTCCACTACCCCACTCTTCATTGGTCTTCTGGTATGGTTGAACTTAGGTTCTTATGTTCTGGACCCTGCTAATTTGGTTATTTCATCCCTATTTCCAAAGCCTTCAGTCTGGACTTGTAACATGATCTGTGTAGGTTAGTCCTTGCAAATAACTGGGAAACTCTAATGTGAACAGAATGAAGCACCCTATTCATTGTCTTGTGGGTCATATGCACCAAACCATGTAGTAGTTTTTAAAGAAGGAGATATTTAAATCAAATGCATTGGGTTAAAAAATGCATCCTAGACAATTTGGGGATATTAAACTGATCCAACAAAGTGTAATTTAGCTCCACTTTTTATATTAGGACACTTTTTTTTAAAAAAAATGAGATCTTCCCATGAACCAATTATTGCACTGAGCATGTGCACATCCTTCAGAGTGTTTTGCCTTAATTATCATGTAAAGGAGGTCAATAGTACCCCCATGCTGTGGACAAGGGCTGAAGCTGAGAAATGATTTTGGATTCCGCACAGCTTAAATATAAGATCTTTAGGATGCTATAAAAAGATCCATTTTGGTATTTTGTGTTCCCACAGTGCGGGACAACTCAAGCATTGCCAGCCAAAATGGATCCCGCCCCCCCCTTCCCCGTGTGCTGCATGGAGCTTTTGTCAGTTTCACAGAGGCACTCACTGTTTTATGTGCTGCAGCAGATTCTCCGTACAGATTCCCCATGGAAGTTTCCTCAGCTTGCAGCTCTCCTTCACTTGCTATTTCACTGTAAAAAGCAGATGAATAAAGTTTGTTTTGCCTAGTGATCTTCCCCACAGTTCTTTCCCAAAACACTATTTATAATGTACTAAAGATTCTATGTTTGTGCTGCGCAGAATCCAACAATGAGCTGGATCCAACCATTTTTTTTCCACAGCCAAAAAAAAAAAAAAGGAGAAAGGATGCCGTTACCCTCCTCAAAAGGCTATACTGGGAACCAGTATATACAAAACTTTTGTGGATGGCAGGAGGGTGGGACTCTAAGCAGTGGATTCGCAGTGGATTTAATGAGAAAGCCAACTCGCTCCAATCCAGTGGTTTGCCTTTTGGTCACCTTGTGAATTTGTAGCAGATGAGATTTAAAATAATGACCTTCCAACCATTTGCTGAGCTTCTATTCTGACCTAGTTGTTATGATCCCAGCTGTTATATCTAAAAATTTCACCTGAGCCATAGAAGTACATACTAATGAGCTGTATAGTGTGTCAGCCATTGAAGGGGGAAAAGATGAATTTGCAGTGTCCCTGCTCTTTCAATTCAAATATCAGGTGAGCATGAAAATGTTGATGGCTTAGGTTAAAAATTAATATTTTCTTCTAACAGTCTGAACGTACTCCTTTTGATAGCTTTTCAATTGTAAGCTTCACCTATTAGGAAAGTATTTAAAATTAAAGACTGTATTAGGAGGTCATTCTTTTTAACATTGTTCTGTACACACCTCCTGGAATTTCATAATAGAAAAGGGGATCAATGGAATAAGCAGAGAATTGAATTCCTTAAAGGCTCTGTAGGTTTCTTAAGAGGGGGAGGATGACCAAGATCAATACAGCTAGGCACCTATTGTGTGCTATTTTCTCTGAAGTTGTTAGTTTTTTAACTTTGCAATTCCCTCCCGTAATGGAAATAACAGTGACTTGTCTAAAGCCTCCAGCTATAATCAGAATTCACTGGAATAATTAAAAACTATTTTGTCACAGTAGGATTACATTGCAGAAATGGCATCTTTGGGATAAAGGCAGTATAGCATTTGAACAGGAGGGCAGATTTGGGAGTGTCTCACTATCTTTTTAAAAATTCACTGAAAGGAATGAAAAGCAGTCCTATAGATTTGTGGCATGCGCTGACTGTGGTCAGTGCGAAGTGGTTGGTGCCTGTGAAGTCATGGAGAAACTTTCTCCATCCAGAAATGATTTCATGGGGTAGGGGGGAATCAAAATTGAATTAAGAAACAATTTAAATATAAATAGATATGCACATATGGTACTTAAGAAGAAAATTGGTAACCCCACTAAATAATGAGAGAGTAGAACAAGTGTAGGGTTTTAAAATATATTCAAAGAGATACTTAGCAGAAATGTGGATTGGCAAATAAAGATAGCCAGGGATGCTTTGAGTTGCTTTTGTATAAAAATAATTTTACTAGCTCAGGGAAGGACTACATGGGATAAAAACAACAAGCTATATTTCTCTGTTACATATTTACAGTAGAAGACTACATTTTGCAGCTAATTTGCTAACTAGCCTTGTGGCTTAGAACAAGTGTGCTCAAACATAGAAACAGAGTTAACTTTATATCCTTGGGCTACGTGACCACTAACACGTAACCAAGGTCTGACTGACTGACCAATACTTAATCAATAGAGTAGGTCATAAGATAGTGACCTCAGCAACTGGTTTACAAACAAAAACTTAACCCTTTAGTAACTGGATTGTGACAGACACCTGCAAAAATGCCAACAGCAAGGTTGATCAGTGAACTAATGTCTTCTTTGCTAATATGTACATTTGATTTACAAAGAAGAAATTCAGGTTGTTTGTGGAGTTCACTGACTTACTTTCATGCAACCTGTGGGCTTAAATAGCAGCTGCTATTTAATTTTCAAATTACTTTAGAGGGTAAAACTAATTCCAGTGTTGAAGCCTGTCATTCAGGAGTTTGGGTTTAAAAATATGCAGTTATTCTGACTAACCATTCCTTGGTTATGTCAGTGATTTGCAGTGAAGTCCTAAGCAGAAATACACCCTTCTAACTCTATTGAAGTCAACTGAGTCAGTGTTTGTTTATTTTTAATTTTTATCTGATTTCTAGGCTGCTCTTTCCCAGAAATGGGCTCAGGGCAGCTTACAACAAGAATTCACAGTTAAAATCAGAACTATTGCCAACATTTGATAGTACCATAGAACCAAACCCTAACTAAAGGGAATGAAAACATATGGAAGGTGAAAGGAAGGGAGAAGGCAAGGAAGGGACAGATACAGGGAAAAGGGTGGGCCAATGAGAGGGAGGTCAGCTGTGATGAAAAAATGCTGTCACTACCCCAGTCATAGGTCTGGCAGAATAGCTCTGTTTTATAAGCCCTGTGGAATTAAATCAGGTTCCACAGGGCCTGGATTTTATTTGGCAGAGCATTCCACCAGCCCATGCTTAGAACCAAAAATGCTCTGGCCCTGGCCCTAACCCTGGCCCAGGACAACCCAGGTCAAGGGCAGCCAGATATCCTTTGAACCAGGGACCACTAACAAGTTGTTATCCATGAAACAAAGTGCTCTCTTGTAGGTGTATTTGGGGAGGCAGTCCCAAAGATACAAAGGCCCCAGACCACTCAAGGCTTTAAAGGCGGAATAATTATTGCAGCAAAGTGCAGATAAAGCTTTATTCAGTAACTAACATACTTGATGGTAAACAGGAGAGACACAGGTCCTTTTCACACAGCACAAAAAATACATCTATGGAATATCTTAAAAAGAGATGACTGCCTCTTTCCACCCCATATGCTCAAAATAAGGCATCTAAGGGATGTCTTAAAAAGAGGAGGCTTCTGGGTGCTTTGCAAAAAGCAAAGGTGTCAGAGTGGAAAATAGGCTATATCCCACCCAAATGCTTTGCCCTCTGGTAAGTTTCACCCTCAGCTTGTGCCCGACATTTTGTGTGCAGCTGAAGAGATTCTTCCTGCCTCCATTTGCTGAAGGTTGCACCAGGATGTTTGGTCTGCAGGCTTCAATCCTGGGTGCCTTTTCAACCCAGAAAGTAGCTAGTTGTACTCAGTTGGTCCTGTTGATTCTGTCAATATATAGTTTTTCTCTTTTTTATTTTCAAGGAGCTATCTTCATAGCTACGCAGACATGCTAAGAGAATATGGCCTCTCAGACGACGGGTCTGCCACCCGTTGAAAAGCATTGGGCTGGCCTGCCCTCCATTAATCAACTTAGTTTTTCTATGCAGTAAAAATGGCAGCAGGGAGAATCCCTTCAGCTGCCTAAAAATGATGGGTGCAAGTTGAGGGTGAAACTGACCAGAGAGCAAAATGGTCTGGTGGGAAACATAAGACACCTCCTGAACTCTGCATTCCACACAGCCAGGCAGGAGATGTTTTGCACATGACTAAGGGGCAGAGGCATAGGGACGGGAAACAGAGCCCGGGGCAAAATGGCACCCAGGCCTGTCTGCTGCGCCTCCCGGAAGGCCACGCCCCCTGCGAGGCTACACCCCCACCCCCATTGGGCCAGGCACGAGTGCCTCAGACACCCAGGCTACATACAGGTCCTCTGGCTCTGTGCATTCAAAAAGGTCATCTTTTAGCAGGCATAGTCCTGCCTTTGGACTATATTTTTAAGTTAGGGTGAGCATTTTTTAAATTATGATTTTTAACTGTAATGTAGGTTTAACATATTGTTGCTGCCCTGAGCCCTTCTGGGACGGCCGGGTATAAAACTGAAAATAAAAATGAATTAAAAATAATTTTTAACAGCATATCCATGAGCCTTTGCTGAATATGTCTCAGTCTAAAGCATAATTGAAAAAAGAGTTTCAAAAGAAATGGAGAAAAAGCTGTTTGGACACCAGAGGGGGAAAAACAATGTGGAACTCCACAGAGGAAATGTTTCATTTCCTGCCTGAAAACTTTTTAAATAGTGTGTGCAGAAAAGGCCATAGTTCCTTTTAAAATCTGCTGAAGTCAACGGGCTTGGAAGGATGTCACTCTGCTTTAGGATTGTGCTGTGAGATACCTAACCTTTTTTTTCTCATGATGTGTGCACCTTCATCTTTGAGAGTTCAATTTAGTGAACCAGTTATGAAGATGCTCAAGCAGGCCAGCTTGCAGAAAACCTCAGCCTCTCTGGTCTGACCTCTGGAGATGGGAGCAAAAGAAAAAAAAAGATCTTTCCCTAATTAATTACCAGCACTTCATAACAGCAGCTTCAGAATGACATTTGGAGCTGCTCATCGCCAGACACTATATGAGCCATTGCAGACGTCAGGGAGGTTATTTAATTTGTGAGTCTATTTGCTCTTCAGAAGAAAAACGGTGTTTGAATGATAACGTTCCAATTGGCTGGGAAATCTTTACAACATCTCTGTGAGAATTGTATTATCAGTCAAACTAGAAATGATGGGAACAGTCACATTTGTTGCTCATGCGTCTGCTGTTTTGGGGTGGGGTATTTTGCCATGAAGTCACAGCTGACTTATGGTGACTCTATAGGGTTTCCAAGGCAAGAGATATTCAGAGATGGTTTGCTGTTGCCTGCCTCCTTGTCACAGTCTGAGTATTCCTTGGAAGTCCCCCATCCAAATACTAGCCAGGGCTGACCCTGCTTAGCTTATGACATCTGACAAGGTCAGGCAAGCCTAGGCCTATCTAGATCAGGTCTGCTGCACTCATGTATAAAGTGGAGCCTTGGGAAGACTGAAATCAACCTTTTCAAATGGTGAGCATAAGCCTTTCCAATCTAATTGAATTGCACAAACATTCTTGAGAAAAGATAACCCAGCAGATGTTTTGTTCAGGGAGAAGGTTTCTGTCCCTACCCCCATCTGTAGCACTGCCTGCCTGTCTTCCAACATGTGCAAGGAAAACAGCGTGCCCACAGGTGCAACAACAGAAAGAACAAAACAGCAGTCACATAGGTACCATGGGGCGGGCGGGGGGCGCTGTGCCCCGGGCATGCACCATTGGGGTTATGTGGGGGCTGAAAGTTGTCCCACCCCCATTCCCCCTCGCCCCACCTTGCCAGAAGCTGCTGCCGGGCCAACCTTACTGGTGTTGGGTGCTCTTACCTGGCCCTACCCCACCAGCCAGTCCCTGTGGTCTGGAGCAGCCTGGCAGGGTTAGGCCACGGGGCTGGGCTGGGCAGCAGCTCAGCCATGCTGCTTTTTCAGTCGGCTGCTCCTTTCAGCCGGCTGAACTAAGGTAAGTGGAAAGGGGCAAAGGTGGAGGGGGCAGGATGGAACCCTGTGGGAGGGCCCAGGGGGTGGGGTCCAGGTGCCATTTTGCCCCGGGCACCATTTCCTTTCCTACCCCACTGCAAAACAGTAAAAGAGGAAGGGGGAAGAGAGCACCTGCTTTCTGTTCAGGAAGTTCCTTTTACTTCACTTCTAAATATGCACTAATAAGAATTAACTATCAAGTAGGTTAGTAAATAGAAATACATTTATCTTAATAAGTATAAAGCAAATTAAAATGGGGCCTTATTCTAAACCCTTATGAAGCTGTAAATTAAATCAAAACTGAATTTGAATTACATGAATAGAAAAGTAAATACATTTCATATTTTATTTTTGCAAATATATAGATCCATGAAAATATTCTGGTGTTTTATATTTGAAACGCTTTTCAGTAAAAGTGTTTTTTAATTATCCATTCAATTATCCATTGTCCTTTTTGTGTTTAAAAAAAAATCAATTTTGCCCAGTTCTGTGAAATTAAGGGCCAAACTAGATGTGACATGGCTACAGCAGCCATCTTTGATTAATTATAACCCTCCCTATAATGTATAAAGCTGGAACTGAAGAGCTCTTATATTTACAATGAAATGTGTACTCAAATGCAGAACAATGGACCTCTCTGTTCCTTGATTTATCTTACTATGCTTTGCTTCAGATGACTTTTCCCCTTATATTGCTGACATCAGAGAAGGCTAAAAGAAAAGTACTTTCAATTATGATTTTGAAAAGGTTCGTTTCAGTCTCCCCAAGGTTAGTTTCAATTGTATAAGTAGAAAGAAGGATCTCTCGTGGAGTTACAAACCTCCAGATGGTACCTTGAGATCTCCTGGATTTACAACTGATCTCCAGGAGTCAAACATAATGTCACGTCTTTCTAGGATTCACCAGAAGCTGTGGTAAAATCATAGGCTCATTCCGCACATGGAGAATAATGCACTTTCAAAATGCTTTCAGTGCTCTTTGAAGCTGTGCGGAATGGCAAAATCCACTTGCAAACAGTTGTGAAAGTGGTTTGAAAACGCATTATTTTGCATGTGCGGAAGGGGCCATAGAGTTTCCAATGATTCTTCGGGAAGACTGGCATTACTTCCAGAAAAAAAACCTGGAAATGACATCAGTCCTCCCTAGGAATCACCAGCCATTTTTAGAGAGCTGAGACATCATTTCTGGTTTTTCCCAGAGAGTGGTAATATGCCTCTACCACCAACAATATTTTTATTTATTCTATTAAATTTGATACCCTACACCCGTGGTGGCGAACCTTTGGCACTCCAGATGTTATGGACTACAATTCCCATCAGCCCCTGCCAGCATGGCCAATTGGGTGCCAAAGGTTCGCCACCACTGCCCTACACTTTCCCAGCCAGGGTCTGTCTTACCCACCTACAACTGGCATATAGGAATTCTAGGCTGTGACAACTCAAACAACTTGCACACAGGTTTTTGTCTGTGTATTTCCTATGCTTGTTTTAGTTCTTCAAGCACTTGAATGTGGTTGCTTATGATCCAATTGCAGCACAATTCTAAACAGGTCTACTTAGAATCCAACTCAGGTCTACTTTGAGGCTCACTCCCAGAAAAGTGTTCTTAGGATTGCTCTGTTGATTGCCTAACGGAAAGCATCTGGAAATACTTTTTCAGAACGCCCCATACTTCCTTACAGGGACTGCGCAGCAGATTTTTTGCTCAACCAACATCAGGATCTTTTTGGTTTTTAAAATTTTCTTTTTGGAGGGTACTTTTTATTCTGCTTTTTTAAACTTTATTTTTAAGGTATGAAAAACAGACACAGATGGGTGGGTGGGTGGGGGATTAAAAGTCTCACATTGCAGATGAAAATCCTTCCAATTTTAACAGATTGATAGCCCCTACTTGTGGATCAGGAATAAAGAACCTGTAATTTGTAAGATTTTTTTACAATTGATTTGCTAGCAGTTGCTTGATGATTGATTTAACTCTGTCTTGGCTGCAACTGGTATACAACAGAGACTAAGACAGAGAGTGCCATTGAACTATGTGACAACACACATGCAGGAAGCCCCTTTTGGAGATAGCTGCTTTTGCCACAGGAAGACCCTTGACTTGGAAACTTCCAACATTTTATAATTGGTCCCTGTTCCTGTGGCAGCCATTTATTTTGTAGGGGCACGTATGTCCCATTCTCAAAATTCCCAAAGTGCACATAGGCTCAACAAGTTTGGAGACCCTGTGGCAGGATTCTCTGTTGTATACAGTACTCTACTGTATTGCCAAGTGAGTTTTGTTCAAACTTGACAGCATGGCTTATGAACGAAGGGTTGGGTGGGCAGGTAGCGACCAAAAGGTAAAGTCTGAACTCACACAGGCTTCTGCCTCAGAACTAATCAGCGGGGCTAAAGACAATCCTAGTAGCTCTGGGTCTCCAGATACAAGCCTACAGTGCGGATGGAGATTGAGACTGGCCTTAAAGGAGAGATGCCGCTCAGCAAGATTAGCATAGAGGGATGACATGCAAAGGTGGGGAGGCGGCGAGGGTGGCATGCAAGGGGGGGGGCCAGAGGGGCCCAGCAGCTGGACATAGCCCACCCACCCTAGTGGAGGGAGGGGGAGGGAGGGTGACATGCAAAGGAAGAAGGAGGGAGGGGCCCAGCAACTGGACATGGCCCACCACCTAGTGGAGGGAGGGAGGAGAGGGAGGAGGGTGACATGCAAGGGAAGGACAGGGAGTGAGGGGTGGCATGCAAGGGAGGGGAGGGGGCCCAGCAACTGGACATGGCCCACCCACCCTAGTGGAGGGAGGGAGAGGGGGGAAGGGTGACATGCAAGGGAAGGGAGGGGAGGGGTCATTGAAAAAGGCATTGAAAAAGGCATTGACAGTTCATGAGCAGTTATTGAAAAAGGCATTGACAGTTCATGAGCAGTTACAATGATAGGGTTATCAACCTCCAGGAAAAATGGCTACCTGATCACAACTAACAATCAGGATATAATCAAAAGAACCCTACTTCTACCTCCACCCGCTCCTGTTGTACAGTGATTTTCTATCCCTATCTTTGGAATACGACAGGTAGGTAGGAGTTCAGGGACAAAGCACCTGGCAATGAAAGTTCTAAGAGCTTCAAAATTTATAAATAGCACAGCTATCTGTGAGTGGGACTAACCTGCTTCCCCCTCCAACTTGTAAGGACCTCACCCCCTCCTCCAGGGAGTCTCAAAAAGGCATGACAGTCATGACACTGGAGAGTCCCAGGGACAAGGTAGGGTGTTGTAGAATTAAAATCAATTAAGTGCAATTTTCCTCAACTCTGTGGCATATCGTTCTCAAGAACAGAAGACTTTCCAACAATGAGGGTAGTATCACCCAATGTCCTCACATCTCCGGAAGGGTCTGCCCAGCCCAGCCCAAGATTGTTGACTCAGTCAAGGAGGACACTTAAACATTAAATCATTCTCAGCCCTTATCTTAGGAGTCATTTTTGCCCTTCCTGGATCTTTGTGCACATGCAGATCTGGCTCACAATAGTCTAATCAAATTTATTTTCCTGCCAAAATATGACAGCAGTTAACTTTAAACGTGCCAGTAATAATTCAAACTTCTTATTTTGACCCAATCCAAAGTTGGGACATTCAGTGCCCCACTGGGACCTGGGCAGGGCCATCTGAACGCATGGGCATGCTGAGCAGTTTCCCGGGAGCCCCACGAGCATAGGGGCCCCATGCTAATCTATGTATATTGCAACTTGCTATCAAACAAATAAATACATACTATACTATACTAAACTATAAATATTTACTATTCGAACATGTCGTAATTTTTGTGTTTCTCAAGGTTGATGTTATATAGTTAGACCATTTGTGTTGATTCATCTTTGCTGTCCAGCATTTTTAAAATGCTTAAACACTGATTTTGTTGAAAGTACCAATAAATATAATTTAGAATGCTGTATTTTAATGGGGTTTTTAGGAGCTTAATGTGAATAGAGCCTATTTATTTCTGGTTGTATATTGGTTATGTTGAATTGCTCTCTCTGTTAATTTTACATTGTACACCGCCCTTAGCACTCCGGGGAAGGACGGTATATAAACTCAATAAATAATAATAATAAATTAATAATAAATTAATAATAATTAATAATAATTAATAATAAATTAATAAATAATATGCATTTAATTTTATCGACCATTTACATTTTTATTCCTGTAAGTGGTTGTGTAGTTAGGGCCCCCAGTGCACCTCTTTGCCGGGGGGGGGGGGGGCGGCATATAATACTATTAGGATGTCCCTGGACTTGGGACCTTCTGTGCATTAAATAAGAACCCAAGACCCAACAAAGTGGATTTCCTCAGATCTCCGGTCCAGATCTGCTGGTCAGAACTCTGGCTTCTCTCAAAGAATCTTTGGCGCATTCTCAGGCTTTTCTCGCTGCCTTATGGGCTCCTTGCTCTACTCCTTGGACCTCTGTTGCACCAATCTCTGAACCTCTTCAAACTACAAACCTGGATTTAAGGTTCTATGCTTCCTCTAGAAACTTTCCAGTTTCCTTCCTTATCCCTCTAATAACATACAGTCTTTTGCTGGTGTGTGTGAATGAGAAGGAGTGCTTGGGAAATCAGTACTTAGTGTAGGTTCTCTATATTTCTTCCTTTGTGTGTGTGTGTGTGTGTATATATATACAATAAAGTTAGTTTTGATCATTTCCAATCATTTCCTCTCTCTCTCTTTCCTTGCACTTTATTTTGGGGTATCATTAGTAAGATCTACTTTCACTATCCCTTTGTGGAATCCTTTTTATATCTAATTCTTTTCAGGGACCACTTTGAGTTACACACGGCAGGTTATTGAATCCCCTGAAATTTTGTTCATAGGTGTCAATAGACTCATGTGAACAGAATCATGGGCAGAGCAGAGAGTCTGCAGTGGGATGGAGAAATTGGCAGAATTGCTATCCCTCTTCTGAAGTGCCATTAAGTCATCAGACCTGTGTGACTGAACTGCCATTTTCCACTTGCATTGTGGAATTGTGCACAGAAGCCATCTGGCAGCTAGTCTACCTGCATCACAACAGGTGTGACATATAATACCTGGCTCTTGACAGTAGCTGGCTGACAATATACACCAGCCTGAGCTCCAGTCCTTTGAGATATAGAAATGTGATTTAAAAACAAAAACAGGCTCTTTGGTTTTTTATGGCCACCAAGACAATAGCCTTTTTTTGCATGCATATGCTACCACACGTTTTAAGTGCTCAAACATTTCCTCTGAAATCATTCTGCACATCTCCACACCCCCATCATTCCCCCTCCCAATGTCTTCAGTTGCATTTTTTCCACACACTACAGCTGAAAATGTTATTATTTTTGATGGTGAGTAGGAGGTCATTCGTAATGGAGAACAATCCTCCCCCTTTTTTTCTTTTGCGCAAGTGTGCTAGTATTACTTGGAGGTTATGTTTTGAAGCATTAATTAAAAAATGTCTGAGCCCTCACTATTGAAAACTACCAACCCAAAATAGAAGTTTCTGAGTTTTTGGAGCAGGTACAATTACACAAAGGAACAGAAACAAATAGCCCCCTCCCCACAACAGAACCTCATTTTTGGGCCAAATTTGATCTGAGGTAACACATTATTACATGCTGCAATTACTACTACTATTTTTCTCAGTTGCCACCAGCTTCACAATTGATCTTTGCTCTAATATTACATTTGTAGTTTGATATGAAATTGACAATCCAATTGACCCTGTTAGTTTGTATCTCTGCCTCAATATCATGTTGTTAGTTTGATATGACAAACAGAAAAAAAACCCTTAAAATTCCTTTTGTAAACAGAGGAAGGGGATGAAAAGATGGCTGAAAGGGAGGTTGGGCAACTACACAGGGTTGTGGATAAGAGCCAATTGTTTGGTGGGGTAAAAGAATGAAGACCGTTTCAACCTGATTGCATTCTTAAGAAATTCTGGCCTTTCCGCACGGGCCAAATACAGCGCCCTAGGGACAGCAAAAACGCTGTCCCCAGGGAGCTGTTCGCAAGGGGAGCGCAGCTGCTTCGCAGCCGCGCCGCCCTTGCTCCTCCCCAGCGGCGCGAAGCCGCTGTTTCCCAACCTCGCTCCCCGAGCGAGGTTTTTGGGAAACAGAGGCTTCCAACTGCTGCCATGCGAATGGCAGCAGCTGGAAGGCGCCATCCCTCCCCCTTTCCCAATCGACCTACCTTCCCTGCAACCATCTGGCGCGTCGCCGAGGCCTGGGGACATGCTCCCCCTGCCCTGCGACTCCGGAACGGTTGCGCAGGGCAGGGGGGCATGTCCCCTGGCCTCGGCGACGCGCCGGATGGTCACAGGGAAAGTAAATCGATCGGGCGACAGCGCGGCGCGGCGCCATCTTCCCGGTAGTTTCCGCGACCATTCGTGCAAACGGTCCCGGGGGGGGGGGTGAGTTGGCGTCATGTACGCCGACCCAACCCCCAGCGTGGCTGTGTGGAAACGGCCTCTGACTCAGAAGCTGATCGAAAAAAATTGCAGTTAAACTTCTCAAGAAAACAGTGAAGGAAAAAAACATTTCCAGAACCAAATAGAGGAAAAAAACCTTTTGGAATTAAAAGTAAAAAAAGGAGCACTTCATGGCAAGATATGTTGTAAACAACTCATGCGGAAAAGGCCAGTGTGAATGCTGATCAACTCTGTCAACCACTTGCTGGCTTTATGCCTGAATTAATTATTTGTTCCTTCACTGTCAGCAATGTAGCAGCAGTAAGGAGTTTCCACATTATCTTCCTGATAACTTGGAAGAATGAAAAAGGTAAGTTTGATCTTTCTTCTCAGGTAGGGGAGATTCAGATAGCAAACAATATTAGCTCTTAAAGGAGACAAGGCAAATGGGATGTTATTTCACAAGTCAGCATCTGAAAAGCACTTACAGTTAGCTGTCATCCTTAGTACTGCTACACAATTCATTGTTTTTATATACTCGTTAATTTTCTTGAGCTTGGAATGTGACAACATTTCCCCCCCACACCTTCTTCTTCTTTTTAAATATTCCTTTTGATGTGACAGATATCCCTTCAAACATCTTGGTAGCTTTCAAAACAAATTTAGATGTGTCTGTGAATAAAAAAAGAATTCCTGCGGTTCTACTAGCTGGGATCAAAAAGGGGAAAAGACACTTTGTCCACCATTAGATATCAGCCAGTACAGCTGATAATCTTGTTAGGATTTTTTGGAACTCTTTCTCAATTATGTTAGATTGTTGAAATATCTACATCATTGTGATATCAAAAGGCTCTATTTTTATTTTATTTTATTATATTTATATGCCACCCATCCCCTTGTGGGCTCAGGGTGGCTTCCAACTTTTAAAATGCAATCATACATAAAACCATTAAAACAATTAAACACAGATAGCCAATAAAATCAGTTTCTAGTCAAATAACCCTGCCAATCCTTTTTAAAGCACTGGCAATGGAACAAGGTTAGATGATATTGGCAAAATGAGAAATAAATTCCAAGCTATGATAGATGGGCTGGGATCAAAACTCAGTAGTAGGAAATCTGCTTTGCTTACAGATAGTCCTAGGTTCAGTCCCCTCTAATACAATGTAAAGTATCAGGTGGTGGGGGGTATGAAGGACTTCTGTTTGAGACCCTGGAAAGGTAGTTCAAATATATTTTGACCATGATCAACCAATGGCCTAATTCAATATAACAGCTATTGGGAACTATTGAGGTAGAGGTGAGTTGAGATACATTATGCCTTGTGGGTATGAGTCCTAGTGAACCCAGTGAGCTATGTGCAGTGCTGACTCTGTTGGTCAGACATGAACCTTTATGTCCTGATGCTTTCAGATACCCTGTTGTTGAATAGTGGCCATAAGGTCACAAGCAAATGCGAAAATTCAGTCTAGTTATGGGTGCTGGGTTAGATGCATGCCTTGTGGGATCTAGTTTTTATGAGCAGTTCCATAATAGTAAGTTTAAATGACAGTGAATTTTATGCAAAGTTTGAAGTTTTTGTGCAATGCAAGTGCCTATGCAGTCTGGATGAAGGTTTTTTGTTTCTTTGTTTACTTGTTGCATTTGTCTAGATGACACTGTATTCATTCCATCCTTCCAAGACAAGTTAGAGCTCTTCTGTCTTGACAGTATTCGTACATTGATTTGCAGTATAACCCTCTGCTGAGTGATTCCAGTCTAAGCCAAATGATTACAGTGGAGTTAGCCTGGAGTAACTCTGCTGGACTGCACAGTTGTTGCTGTAGAACTTTAATTTCTGAAACACTTTATAACAATATATGTGCAGCAGTTCTTTACTGCAAAAATGTTTATTTGGTAAGACTTCATCACATGCAAACAAATGAAGTTGCTTTATGCAGACTCGGAATATTAGTTGATCTAAATCTGTGATGTTAGTGCCAACTAGCAGTAGCTTTCAAGCAGGGGTCTTCCTCTGCCTCCCTACCTAACATAACCTTTCAAAAACTAGGATGGGATGTTTGGAGACAAAGATAGAACTGCAGCTGGTGATGGCTTCTTTCTGAATTAACGTCCTTATGGTGACACTTTAAATCTCAGCATTAATTAATTCCGTTTGTATGTATGTAATGCAGCTTAAAGCAATTAAACAGTTGATTGTTATGAAAATCCAAACGTGACCACAATAAGTCTTTCAAAATGTTCTCACAAAATATGGGACAGTTAAGTAGCCCAGTGTAAATTAAAACACTTAGATAACGCCAAATAGTGGCATTTAACTTCATATAATAAAAAGTACTATGGAGAATCTGGATGTTTTTTAAAATTCCATGTAATCATTACTTTTAACTTTCTTGGAGCCAGATAACAGGTTATTTATATGAATGAAGAATATTTCTTGTTGATGTTACTGATGTGGGAGATAATTGAGAAAGTGCTGTGGGTTGGAGATTCTACTGAACTGATTTATGAGAGTCAATCCATTTTAGAAGTTTGGGAATACTCCTAGATCCATACATTGCTGGATGGCCAGATGTGCTTTCTATCAGTTTAGGCTAGAAATGCCTTGAAATGCTCTGGGAAACTTCAGTTGGTCACAAATTGTGCTGCCTGGCTATCATGTGGGAAATCATATTGTACCTATTTTGAACTGTATACATTGTCTGTCTCTTAAGGTCCAATTCAAAGGGCAGGAGGCAAATCTGCCTATGGAGGTGGCTTATGATCATGTTGGTAGATTAGCATTCCCAGGAGCACTTAATGCAGTAGAGAGGTAAATCTGCCAGTGGGCAGCCACCATGGACCTCCACAGTGTCCAGACACAGTGCAGAGTACTGAATCAACACTCCTGTGGACTTCTGTGGACTTCACTGGCAAGGGGGTGCATTCTGGAGGCATGGTCAGAACACCAGCACCTGGGGCTTGGATCTACGGCACCCTTTTGAATGGCGTAGGTCCACAGAGCCTAATGGAAGGCTTTTCAGTGGCAGGGAGGCATTTTTGTTTTTAACCTCCTGTGCTACCAAGAAGCCCTCTTAGAGGAAGTGGAGTGGTGCTGCAGCAGCACTGCATCCTGCCACTGGGGGGGGGGGGGCAGGGGTCCTAAATTGGGCTGCCCATCTCAGGATGATGAAATCATCTAGAGAGTCCTGGCTTTGTGGGCCACTCTTTGGTTCATAACAATGTGCGACAGCCTTTTTTTTGATGGTAGCACCAAGATTGTGGAATTTCTTCAGGAAGTTAGTCACTTTTGACTGAAAGAGAAATATGACCTCTTAAACATCCTCTTCACGTTACTAAAATTTTTGTTCTGACAGTAAAAAGCTGTTCAGTCAGAGCTGTTCTGTCAGATATTTTGGAGGGAAAAATTTCCCTCAGGGCACAGGCAGTGGACAGACGCTTGTGTGTGTGAGAGGCACATCCTCTCTCTATTGCTGAGGAGACTAAGGGGTGCCTCTTTAAAGCTTTAAATAGCCTTGGAGATACATTATTTTAAAAGAAAGGCTTTAAATAAATGAATCACATCTGGTAAATATTTATATGTTTTATTCTAAAGATGCCTTTTTTCAGGAGAGGGGCAATGATCCATAGATCTTAGATCTCACATGCAAGATCATGAATATCTATGCGGCTGGAACTTCTGGATCATACACTAGACTCGCCGGGTTTCAAACTCGCAGCCCTCCAGGTGTTATGGACTACAGTTCCCATCATCCCCTGCCAGGGTTGACACCTACACACTAGAGTAATGGCATATGCCCTACCTTCCCAGCAGTTGCTATTAGTTATAAAACTAGATTCAATTTTCTGCTGTGAAGTTAACTTATCAGTGAGCTATTTTTTTTTCTGTGTGGAAGAGCATTGGGAAGCCATGGACATGTACACAGAGGTCCTTGGATTTGTGGCCAGTGTGCCATAAATAATACATATTTTTCAAAGAAATAAAATGTCTCACTATAAAAACCTGAGGTGCTTTGCACATGAAGAAGAATCACTTGGAGCAGTTGGCTAAGTTTATGCAGTATGAAAATGACATCTGTGCATTGAATCCATTTCTTATAGTCCTTGGAGCAGATCTAAAGCCCAGATGAACTGATTCCTATCATCCGAAGAACACTGGGAGATCTCCACCAACACTGGCAAATCTAGTGCTGCAGGCCACAGCTAAGCTACCTGGAACTGGCTTGGGATGAGGCATGCTAGAGTCAATAGCTTCACACAGCCCAGTTAGACAATAGCTGTCCTAGAACACTCCTAAGAGGCCTGTCTGGATGCAGTTAAAATTCCTTGAAAGGTTCCCACACCTTCTGAAAGTTTTATTTTTTGTGTGAGATATTTTAGAATTTTGCTTTGAGCTTTGTTTTGAGTTTGCATTACCTATTCTCACGTGCCTTGTTAAACTGATTTGTTATGTTAAATTTGTGACAAACGCATAATGAACTTCCAGATTATTTTATGCTAGAACAAAGATTAAATTACTTTCAGCCATCTTTTGACTGGAGACTCCCCAAAGACAGATAGTGCAAAATTTACAGCTACTTCTATGCTATTTGTTCAAATGTCACTTTTTGCTGCATTTCATAAGACAGTCAATCAGAATGCTAATGAGACCTGAAAGGTGGGAATTAATCCCACCATACACACATTTTAAATCACTAGGAAAACCCAGAGAAAATGGTCGCCAAGATATAATGTGAAGCATGATTATTATTTGATTTAGGTTTGAATACTCTTCAACAATTCTCTACCCTGCCAGGCTTACAAAAAGGTGTTTCTTTTTTATTTTAGTGCTACTTTTGGGCCATAAATTCAATGTAAAGTTTAATTTGTATATTTAATGAGATCTCTAAGGACATTAAATATTTTTCAGTTGTCAGAGTTGGTGAAAAATACTGTAGAGGAAACTCAGCATTTACAAAGAAAGGCAGTTTCTTTGTTCTGGTGGAAATATTTTGGGAAATCCATTGTGAAGTGTAATTATGTGTAGGCATAACTCATCGGACATAGACATACTTGAGTTACTGGTGTATAGTAATGGATGTAATAAGGAAATAAAAAGGCATTGTTAATAACAACATTCCATTTGATGGTGTCCTAATCTTCAGATCCCACTGAAGGACCCATAACAACTCATAGGCAAAACAATGATTTCCTACTGTTTATAATCAAAGAAGGTGGTTATACATTTTTTTCTGGCAGTAGATGAGACTTGTCTGGAGAGCAAAGGGAAGTGCAATTTCTTGTTGTCTTCTAGGCAGAATTTATGATCAGAATAAGGAAGTAGAGAGTGGATGCAAGTAATATCCCCATAACTCCTGGTTTATGAAATAGCATGATGCTGGTCAGGAAATATTCTACCAAAGATGCTGGGAGAAGATATATGCAAGAGACCACTGGAAGTTTCTGGCAGGGTTTCATCACTTCTGAAAAAAGAACCAGGATTCCTCTAACTCGGGATTTATTCTGGCACTTTCCTTGCAATCAAAAGAAAGATGATTCCAAAAAAAAGAAGAAGACTGCCTGCCCTAGCCAATTTGAAAAAGGAAGTGACCAGATTAAACATTTGAAAGAATCTCTCAGTATTTTAGAAGTCAGAGAGTTATCTCCACCTGAACTCATGTTGGGGAAAGCAGCTATTTCGATTTTACTGGGAAGGAAAACCAAGAACAATGTAGTAGAAAAATGGGGATAGTTTTGTTGAGTAGAATAATATAGTACAATTATACAGTCAGAATAATTTAAAGTATTCATGAGGTTTACTCTCAAGTAAATGGGCACAGCTTTGCAACCTTAATACCATCAGCATTTTCTCCATTTATTGATTTGTTTGCACCCTGCACTCTCTCCCCACAGCATTTAAAACATTTAAAAGTACATAAAGTACAAATACAAATAAATTCTGTAAATGGGAGAATGAAACCAATCAAAACATCAACTTAACTGAAAATTACCTAGCAAATTAAAACAATTCTAAGGAAGTGACAGAGGTCATAATAGGAGAGGCAGTCAATACAATACAACAACCTTTATTAGGCATATTAAAATAGGCTCCAGAGCGTTGCAGACATTTCTGAAGTACAAATCAAAAGTACATTCAAAACAGACAGATAAACTGTATCTAGCATTGGACATTACTTAGAAAGTTCTGTCACTTGTAAAAGAAATTTTGCTATTTTTTCCAAGAGCACGGTTTCTGTATTATTTAACAAAAGGTCCACAACAGAGTTGTCAGAGTCTCCTTCAGGTTTGTCTAAGACCAGCCCAGGAGAGAAATTCCTAATACCCACATATCTCGGACATTCAAGTATAATGTGAGCAAGAGTCTCCACTTGGTTTTTACAGTGTGGACAGACCCGATCCTGGAGAGGGATAGATAGGTAGTGACGCTTTGTAATGGCCAATGGGAAAGTATTGCATCTGGCCCTTGTAATAATCCATCTCTGTTGGGGTTCAGTTAATAGTTCAAGATATTTGGCTATGTGCCCCTGTTCTGGTACTATTCCAACAGAAAGGGGTGAGCATGATTTATTTGCTTGGCCCAACAAGATATGGTATTCCTGTTCTAAAAGTCTGCTTTTTAAGGTTTGCAGAATCTCTCTGGGTGACAGCATACAGAGATCTTCAATTATTAAACCTAGAGAGTAGATTTTTGATTTAAGAAATTGATACCATTCGGAGGCAAATAGGTCTGGGCACACAATATATGTTAAACTGCGCTTGTCAGAGTTAAAACATAGTTTGATCCAATACTTGAATGTTTGCAGCCATGCACTTGTTTCAAGTAGGTTTTGACCAGTTTCTAAGCATAGTACAGCATATGGTACAGAGTGTGGTACCCCAAGTATTTTGTAGAGAAAGCCAGATTGTATTTTTTCAACTGAGTTGTTCCATGCAGTTATCCATAGGGGAACTCCATTGAGAAGTTGCTGAACTACTTTGGAGTTGAAAACCTTTAGAACTGCGGGGACATATCCCCTTCCCCTGGAATGAAGGAGAGGCAGTCCAAGAGATAGTTTGGTCCCAAACCATTTAGAGCTTTATAGATCAAAACCAGCACATTGAATTTGCACTTGAAGCTGACCAGAGGTCAGTACAGGTGCCCAAGTATTGACATTATACATGCAGACCAGGAGACCCAGTCAGCAATCCAGCAGCTGCTTTCTGGACCCCAAGAAGCTTCCAAAGCTTTTTCAAAGGCAGCCCTATGTGCAATATATACGTAAAGAAATTTTGAAAGAAGCTTTGGATTGATATATATGGATATAGGCCTGTTATATAGGCAATTTATTGTCCCACATTTCACCCCAATGGAGATGCAATGCAGTTTACAGGAGCAGTTAAATACTATTTAAACCAACAAGAATTTAAACTAACAAAATAGAATTTAAAGAAAGAAAGGAAACAAAACCACAAGTCCTCATCTTTACCAGGTTCTGAATCTCATGGACAGCTCACAGGATGGCAATAGGCTGTGAACTCCAGCTTTTTATACCTACAGACAGAAAAGAGGCAGAAACTCAGCTAGATATTGTTACTATGTGTGTATGTGTTTTTCATTGCTTGTAGACCAGAGGGCCTTTTCCTTATCTGTTTGAAATATGTGAGCAAGGCTTCTTGTGTGAGAGGTATAGTTCTTGAGGGTTTTATCTCAGCTGAGTGAGAAATTTCTTTTAGAAAGAACAAAATTGTAAGGAGAAAGACATTTCCCATGGAAACAATGTAATTTTTTAACCAAAATTCAGTATTATGAATCTGAACTTGTTGCTTAACAATATTAAAAGATAAAAGAAAAACAATATTAACAACAAAACAAGCCAAGCCCTAGCCAAGCCAAGCTCACATAAAAATTTCTTCACGTACCTGGATTAAGAGTTCCACTGCTCTTTAACTCCGTAGGTGGTAGCAGCTATTGATCTTTTTCTTTTTAAGGCTCAGTACTGAAGCCTAAACTGGAACACATGCAATTTGGTTAACAAACAGACCCCCTCGGGTGATGTGCAAGGACTTTCCACAAGACTGCATGATGTCATTAAAGGTAACAACTCAGGACTATAGAAAGTTCAGAACAGCAAAGTTGAAAAGCAGAATTTAGTTTATGAAAGAAACATGGGCATTCAGTACAGAACAAAGTTGCTCTGCCAGAATCCAAGTCTGGAACCATAAAAACTTGAGTAATTTTGTGTATCTGTACAGCCTTCATGTACAATAATAAAATTTGCAAACTATGAGATGGCATATGAACATATTGGGAGAAATGGGAAAGTAGCACATGTCATTTGCTGGGATGTTGTGGATAAACTGTGAGGAGAGAGACAGAGGAGGAAGAGTATGAGATAATGAAAACTACAGAAGGGAAATGTAATAATGGGGTACTTGAGAGAGAAAAAGGAGAAGGATTGAGGGCATAGAACTTTTTTTTTGAAAGCCAATTAGAAACTTAGAAAATCATAAAACTGTCACAAAATGCTATCAATGACACTCAAATGCAGTACAGATTGTTTCACTTCTTCCTTCCCCAGGGTGATTCATATATCTTCTTCTATCATTTTTTTTGTTTTATTTGGCATTTGTTTATTGACTCCCCTTAAATCACTACTTTACAGATACAATTTTTACACTTGATTTTAAATGTCTTAACTATTTGCTGCCTTGAGGATTACATTTAGATGAAAAGGTGAGGTACAAATGTGTTGAATATGTTAATAAAATATCAGTATAAAAAACTGAACTGCAGACTGAACTTATATCCTCATTTATGGGGAAGAAAATTCATTATATTATCTGAGGTAATTGGGTTTGTAGCAAAGCTTTAATAAAGCTCTAATACTTTGGAAATGTCTGTCAGTTTTGTCTCTATCATAATCTAAACTGCTGATTCTTTTCACATAGGGGCTTTCCCCACTACAGAAGGGAGCTAAGGTCGACTTGGTTCCCTTCAGTGGAGGGCGATTCCAGGCTGTCCCCAAAGCAACTGAGTTGGCCCCCTGGAACCGAGCTAAGTAGGCGGGATCATCTTGGTGCCTGTTTCGCTCCTCGATCATGATTGGCGCTTGTGTTATGGTGGGAAACGGGAGCGTTCTTTTTTTTACAGTTTTTACAGTTTACAGTTACATGCCCGCCACGACTCTTCCGTTCTGCACATGCCATAAAAACGGCTCGTGATTGGTTGAATGGATGAGGTGTCGTTTCGATGCTTCCCAACTTCAAAGCTTCGAAGCGGTATCGACCTTGTTCCGGCAGAAAAGTGTAGTTCATAACTGCGACAAGGATGTCGCAATTCTGAAAGTGTGAGGGGGGGGGCTGAGACAAAACAATGTTGAGCTCGATGGCAGTGGGAATTCACTGAGGCAAACCTAGGTAGAAACCAGTACAACTCTGTCAGTGGGGAAAGCCCCATAGACACACATATCTCCTGACAAGTCCAGCAGAACCAATGATGATGCACTGATACTTAGAAGTACCCAATGCCACTCTGTGCATACTCAACAGGATTGACGTCAAACTGGATAATTTCTAATTGAAACTGAAAATAAGGGTCATTTTTGCAAGCCCAGCAAAAACAGTGACGAAGCACTGATACCTAGCAGAGTCAAGGGCCACTGTGACAGTTCAAGCCCAACAGAATCAATGGCAAACTAGAGAATATCTGGAATGGAAACGGAATGCCCAGCAGAGTCCTGTGCCACTGTGCCACTGTGTCAGTGCAAGCTCAACAGGACTAAGGTCAAACCAGAGAAGAACAAATTCAAGCACTGAGCAGTGAGCAAGACTGTAAAAATCCCCAAGGACGCCAAAAATGTTGTACTAAATGCTGTGTTTTAAAGGGTTTCATTTTATAGTTAATATTCTATTTATTCTGTATTTTGTGTATTTTATTGTTTGTTTAGCTGTTGTGCACCACCCAGAGCCCTTCATGGGAGGGGCCGTATATAAATTTAATAATAAAATGAATGAATAAATAAATAAATCTTTCAAAGGAAACAAAACAACAACAACCTAAGACAAAGAAACTAGAAACTGACAAGAGGAAGTCTGGCAATCCCATAGAACTCTTCTGTTATTCTATGAGTACTGTTGGACCTGGTCCCTAGACCACAGTTAAAAGATCCGAGTCTAGACTGATGAGTATATAATAGCAGTAGTGCAGCAGAAACAGTGAAGGAACTGAAGCAGCATAGAAATCTAACTGAACTGTCATCTGGTAAAATGTGACAGTGTGGGAATATCCTTATGTTCTTATCCCAGATGTAAATCTTCCATTCTCAACCCCATTTTCTCATAAGAGTTTCCTTCCTGGAAGGGGATTCTCATGAAACTAACTTGGGCAGTACAGAGGACATTCCTTAGTAAGTTCAGGGCCTACTAGAACACTTGCTGCTAAGAGTCTGATCATACTCATTTCTTTGACATTAGTGACATTCTAATTCTTGAAACCGTAATGCCACAAACTTTCAACCTTCAACTGGTTTTAGTCCATAAATATTTAGTTAGTTGTATTTTTTTTTCCTGTTCTCCTCCTAAGAAGCTCAGGGTGAGTACACATCATTTCCCCATCCTTCATTTCATCTTCACAAGACCTGTTTGAGGTAAGTGTGACTGACCCAAGGACACCCAACAAACTTCATGATCTAGTGGGCACTTGAACCTGTATCTCATTACTCCAAGTCTGGCATCATACTAGTTCTCATGAAATATAACCTGTAAAAGGCTGGCTCACTGGTTAATACAAAATGAAAGATGCAGTGTTTGCAAGGCAATCCTATGCTGAAATACACCAGCCTAAGTCTCTTGAATTCGCTTCGTTTAGATTGGAGTAACTGCATAGGATTGCAGTTTGGGAAGGGAAGAATTCTAGTGATCATATAATAGACTGCAAATGGCAATATGTTTGGTAGTGTGTTCATAGCATTTGCAAGGAAGAGGAAGTGAACCTCATAGCTATAGGTTCTGTAGTGTTCAATCTGTTTTCACAAAAGACAGTTGATGTATTATCTTGTATTTTTGTGACTGGTTTGACCTTCTCAGGCTTTCAAAATGTTACTGAAGGATATCAGTACCAGGTGATAAGTGGAAGATGGATAGACTAATCATACCCTACAGTATACAGTGCATCACCTCTGTTTAACCTGGGTTCATTTTGATGACACTTTTTACTGCTGAATATCTACCATCAATGATGTAAAACATATTTATGGAAGGCTATTAAATGCCTCTCTCATCTGATATCAGAAGATGCCAACCTTCTGAAAACATCCCCTAGATGTGATTTACCTGTCAGAGACTTTGGTGCAGCCATTCTAAACCTGTCAAGGGTTTCGTGAATTAAAATGCCATGCCATCAAATATTTTTTTTCTTTTTGCCTGGGCGCATTGAACCGTTTATAATTGGGATACACAGCATGTGTTATAGCAGAACTCAATTGGATTAATAAGAAATAAATGAAATGTTTGGACATGTGCCAGTCTTACTAAGACTTATTGGAGTAATAGTATGCAAAGAGCTCAGCATTGCAAATATTTGTAATGGGGGACATAATATGAGAATAGATTGGAGAGTGTTCCTGAATATCTGAATTCAAGTAGTGCAAGATGTAAAAAGGGACCTTGAGTATGTTTATGCCAGGTACTGCAGCCCTTGAACTGGGACCTCTGTGTATCTGGTCCAGACTTCTTGCTGTCTTTATCCCCAGACCTCCTGACTAACAGAGAGGACAGCAGGCAATTTTAGTTGAGAAATTCACACAGCAGTACAGGACTGTCTTGAGACAGTAGTAAAATAGTGAAATTATAGTGTCTTAAACCAAGGGGAACCGAAATGCTTCCTTTCTTCCATGGCAGCTAAGAAGTCAGATACCTTGGGAAATAAGCAGCTGACTTCATAAGAAAATGATAAATCTTTACGTTTGCTTTTTATTTATTTGAACTGGCTAATCAAAACCTATATTGAACCAACATGCTAGACTGTCATAAGGTTATCTTTAATTTTGAAGATTTTCCTTTTATTTGTTTGTGTGGAAAGAGGAAGGTGTCCAAGTATGGTTTGGAAAATTTCAGATTTGGGGGAAGTGCCGAGGAATATCAGACTTTAGGAAATGGAGGGAACTCAGGGTAGATTCAGTGCTACAGAGAGCCCTTCTGAAGATGCCATAAAGATCGTAAATAGCAATATTTTTTGTCTTGAATTGATACTTGTGTAATTTTTGACTGCTGAGTTAGGCCATTTGACTGAAATGTTTGGTCAGAATTGCAAACTGTATTTGTTTGTCTATGTTATTATTGTGTCTGGATATGTTATTACTATTGGCAAAGACCCAAAATCCACCAATAGAAGAGCGGAGAGCTGTGCAAGCTCTGCAACCCAACCCGGAAGCACTGTCTCATGCTGACAGCGCAGTGCCAGGACCATCTGCTTGGCTCTCCAGCGATCCAATGCACTCTCAGAGCCCACCTCCAGTGCCCTAAGCAAGCAGTCCCTCCAGCCCGCCTTCCCCCTGGAGCAAAACAGCCAGAGACTGCGCTTGGAGCTAGCTGAGCACTGAAGGTTGGCTAGATCATCTGCATGCCATCTGTAAGTAGTCTGCAGGATCAGCTCCACAAGGCAAAACTTGCTAGGGCAATCTCCACCCCCACAGCAAAAAAGAGGGAGAGCGCAGCCAGTAAACTCTGCAGAAGGCAACACATCATCTTGGCTTACTGCTGCTCTGCCCTGGACCTGTGTGCTACTTCTGGAAGTCTGCTTCATGGCTCGACCCCTGGACTCAGACTCTTGGTCTGCTCCTGGGCTTGCTCCCTGGACTTGCATTCTGGACTTTCACTACTCGATTGACCAGTGAGCTTTCTGTCTCTCAACTAGGACTGTGTTCTGACCATTGCTTTGCCTGATGTTTTGGGACTGTGAGTTGCTAACCTCAACCCACCTCCTTGGCTTCCCTGGCAACCAACCCGTGACACATATTCTTGCCAGAAATTTGAAGGTAGGCATGTGCTGGCCAAGAAATGAGCAAAGGTGTCTGGGTCCGTATACATGCAGATATGATAACAATGTGGAGTAGTTTTAAGCTCCCTGAAACTGATGGGGCAGGAGGAGAAATGATAAGAAAAAAGATGTTGCCACTTTGCACCAGTGGCGTAACTAGGCAAACTGGAGCCCTGGGAAAAACTTGAGTTTAATGCCCACCCGTGCGCGCACCCCCGGCCCCATTTGTAGCTACGCCCAGTGGCATATCTAGGCAAACTGGAGTATGGTGGCCCCCCCATGGGCAGCCGCTCTCCCCCACCATGACCAAGCAATGATTTTTTACACCAGGTCGTTTCAAAGTCACCATCACATTATAGAACATGCCCCAACTCACAAATCTGAACACAGCAATAGGCCATGCCACACAGCAGAAATAATTTTTGAGAACATTTTCAAAATGCTTTCAAAATGTTTTATTACTGCAATGAAAACATTTTATGGTGTTGTATCCAGTCCCCCAATTGGGGGAAACAGCATCACTTTCAATGTTATTTAACCTGGGAACCTCAGATTCTCCCTTTAAGGTGGATTTAAAAGGAGAATCTGGGCTCCCTGGTTTAAACAAGTGATGCTGGAATCCACCCCCAAACAGCATCATTTTCAATGGTATTTAAACTAGGGAGCCCAGATTCTCCTTTTAAATTCACCTCAAAGGGAGAATCTGGGGTCCCCAGTTTAAACAACATTGAAAGTAATACTATTTTGCAGTTGATTCTCCCCCACCCTGAAACAGAATCAATGTCAATGTTTAAACCGGGGACCTCAGATTCTCCCTTTAAATCCATGCCAAAGGGGGGCGGGGTTAAAAGGAAAATCTGGGGAAATTTGGGGGGGTGCCTGCTATCAGGGGTACAATTGTTAAGCTAGCAGCACCAAACTTTCAGGGTATCTTTAGGGGACTCTCCTAATGATACCTCCCAGGTTTGGTGAAGTTTGGTTCAGGGGATCCAAAGTTATGAACCCTCAAAGGTGTATCCCCATCTTCTGTTAGCTCCCATTGGAAACAATGGGTGATAGGGCACCCCCTTTGGGAGTCCATAGCTTTGGACCCCCTGGACCAAACCTCACCAAACCTGGGTGATAGCATCAGGAGTGTCTCTGGAAACATCCCTGAAAATTTGGTGCTGCTAGCCTAAAAACTGCACCCTAGCCTAAAAACTGCACCCAAAAATGGAAAAACACTGAAAATACAAAAAAATCACACAAACGAACCTGCAGTTTTTGCGCCCCCCACAAGGGCGTGCCCTGGGCAACTGCCCACTTTGCCCAGTGGGAGGAACGCCTCTGCTTTGGACATTATAACCCCAAAGTAAACGATTGCATAAGGCTACTTCCCCAAAACCTGTCTGTATACAGTCATTCCTGGCCTGTTTTTGTTGGTTTGTTTTGTTTTTTAAAAAGCACATTTTAAAAAATTCTTCCCTCCCTTCAAAAACACTACAGTGATTCGAGTCTCTTGAGTCAGATGCTTTCCCCACTGGAACCCTCAGTCTGAATCTTGAGGTGACACCTTACTTGGTATTGTAAAACGTAGCTCTTAATCAAGGTGACTCTGATGGAGACCATGACAAATCAATCCAAGGCAGTTGTCTGCATGCACGCCAGCTTAAACATAATGTCCTTTCTGTACTGTGCAGAAATTGGAGGGAAATAGGTTAAGAAAGCAGCCAGGCACTCAGTGTAGGCCACCCATAAACTGAGAAGAAAGGTTATGAATAAAAAGCCCTATCCTGTGCAAAGCTGTGTCTGTTTCAAAATCCTCTTTTCTCTCTCTCCCTAGAGAATTTGAAGGCAAAGCAGGGAGAAAAACACTAGAAGATGAGCTCTCTTTTATTTATGTCTGCTGTTCCAGGAAATAAGTGTCTCTGTGAGAACACTTCAGCTGATTTCAGTGTTCAGACCTTGACATGGTACAGTCATCTGCCATTGTAGTCTTAGATTTTGCATGCGTTTGAAAACACTCCTATGTAAAAATAACAGGGAGAAACAAGTTACGTATTAGTAACCTTGCCTGAGATATACACGTTATTTATGCTGTGCACAGTTTGACAATTTTCAAAAGAAGCAGATCCCTGACTTGAAAACTGAAGTCACAAGATGTTGGTATGTTATGAGGGACAGAAAGTTTCAACTGGCCTAAAAAGGATGGGGAAATTAGAGCTGAGCTACACAGTCAGCAGAATCATGTGGTGAAAATTCCTAGGGTTGTGCCACTTTGAAATGAGGGGGCAGATTCATGTTTTAATGGTTTTAAAACAACTGTCCCTGTGTATAGAAAATCACAATTAATCCACATATACTTAAAGTTACTTGGAACATATGCTTAAGTACATTATCTTTTTCACTTTGATTTCAAGACCTATCTCAAGTATAAAGTGTTATCAAATCACAGCCAACTTATGGTAGGTATCCCTGTAGAGTTTTCAAGGCAAGAGATTAACGGATGGTTTGCATTGCCTTCTTCTGTCCACTAACCATGGTAATCCTTGGTGGACTCCCATCCAAGTACTAGTCAGGACAAGCCCTGCTTAGCTTCTGAGATCTGACAACAACAAGCTGGCCTGGGTCATCCAGGTCAGGGTCAAGACCTATCTTACCTAGGCTTTTGTCAGGTGAAGGTTTTTTTTCCAGTTACTTTATCCCATTGCTAGGAAAAGCTTTCCCTACTTGAGATTGTTAGTCTAGCCCAGGGGTAGGGAACCTGCGGCTCTCCAGATGTTCAGGAACTGGAACAAAATGGCATGTCAGCATGGCTAATTGGCCATGCTGGTAGGAGTTTGATGGAATTATGGTATGGAAAAGCTGGTCTAACCGATTAACAGATGGAGCAAGGTTAGAAATAAAGACGAGATACCTATTTTTGAATGACTTTCCTTCCCAAGGTTAGGTTCCACAACCATCAAATACTCAGTATGTGTTTTGAGTTCAGATTGTCCAGATGGGAGACAAAAAAATCCCTGGGTTTGCATTATTGTACAGTGGTTGTACTTTTATTTCAAGGAAGGAGATTATCATCAAAGTTCTCAGGCAGCCTGGCAGACAGGCAAGCAGAAGGCAGAGATAATTGATTATCGCCATGTGAAATTTCTCTGTAATTACTCCATCTAAAGCTGTGCTAGAAATTCATCTGAGTACAGATGAGCTGCAGCTCTGTACCTATAATATTTATGCCCATTTCATTTAACTGGGTGAACAGCTATAAATAAACCTGTCCAGTTGAGAGATGCTCACGTCCCCTACCATACACAAGCAGTCATATTCCTGTGAGCTTCTGTGCAGCAAAGAAGAATGATGCTGATAAGGCCATTTTTGAAGGTGCCAGCTCCCAACAGCTTCCTTCTTATTCTTCCACTTCTGAGTAGCCAGTGATCTTGGTTGCATACTTGTAGAGTTTGTGAAAGGCAGGCTTGATTATATTTCTCCAAAAACAAATCTAGCATAAGCATTATGGTCTTGGGTATGCACAGTAAATCTACAAAGAGCTAGCATGGGTTAGCTGTTAAGCGTGGCAGGCTCTAATCTGGAGAACCGGGTTTGATTCCTTGCTCCTCCACATGAAGTCTGCTGAGTGATTTTGGGCCACTCACAGTTCTCTCAGAACTCTCTCAGCCCCACCTGCCTCACAAGGCCTGTTGTAGAAAGGGAGGGAAGGCAATGGTAAGAACCAGTTTTGTTTCTCCACTCCTATACATGAAGCCTGCTGGGTGACTTCGGGTCAGTCACAGTTCTCTCAGAACTCTCTCAACCCCAGCTACCTCACAAAGGGCCTGTTGTGGGGGGAGGAAAAGAAGGTGACTGTAAACCACTTTGATACTCCATAAAGGCAGTAAAAAGTGGGGTTTAAAAACCAACTCTTCTTTTTCTTCTGTTGCCCAGCTGAAAGCAATTTTATTAACATTCCCCAAATGATGAAGTTTTACCCTTCTTATGCTGTGTAGGTTATGTACACATTCTAAAATTCTTGAAATGCTGTAACAAGGGCACAGTACTGGTGAAAGCACTACCTCCAGTCTGCTGTTGGGAACTCTCTGAGAAAGACAGTAACTTGACAGAAATTTCAGTTACTTTCACTCCTATGCTTTAGCTGCTAAAGCCCTTCCCCATGTGTAATTCATGCATGCTGTCTAACTTTGGGCTTTGTCCTCTAAACAAGAGATTGGAAGACTCTATCATTGTCTTCTACTGGCTAGTGGAGATCTTTGTGTTTCATTTGGCATTTGTTTACTGACTATCCTTCTTTACGTTTCTAACTTTAGTTTTATATGTGTGTGTATGTGCATTTTGGGTATGTACATGTGTACGTATGCATATGCTTTGACTATAAAGTTGGTTTAAACTTTTTCTGAATTGTTCACTGCCCAAGAACCTGAGTTGGGTCAGGATTTTTTTAAAGTTTTGAATAAATCAATAAAACATCAGTTATGAACCAGACACAAAGATAAGAAGCCCTTTGGATCTGCCTGCTTGTATTTGCTATACCCACTCTTGGGTATCATGCAGTCATGATGTAAGCAGTGGGAGCCTCACCCCATCTCCAAGGTCACCCTCAACCTATTTAGATATTCACCTTTGGAAATTTCAACATCTTTTGGCCAAGGGAAACATCTTTGCAACTTTCTCAAGTGAGACGACGCAGCAGTTTTCACTCACTTTCTCTGGTGCTTCTTGTGCACGTTGCGGATAAATTTACTGAGCTGCAGCCTGGTGCTGTACATTGCATCAGGGTTTCAACACGCACAGCGAAGGCGTTTTGCTCCTTTTGACAAACGGTTATATACACTGGCTCTGGTTATGAAGCCTATAGCATCACTTGATGGATTACAACTCATAAACCATCCTTTTCCAAAATGTGTCTTTCCATTTGGTTAGACTAAAGATAAGGCGCCAACAAGCGGAAATATATTTTCTCTTAAGATATCATGCCATTTAATTAAATTCTTTTTCATTTCTTTTGACAGGTGAAATATGAGCTTGCTGATAAAGAGCTTTCCCCCTTGATTACTGGGTTTACATCCTAAGAGGAGGAAGATATAGATTTTTTTTTCAGTGTACTGTACAACTCATCTCTTTTGGGTTCATCTCCCTCCCTGCAGGAGAAATTTGTTACATTTCCTGTTGGTTCATAGCTGAGCTTGCTTGATAGTAAGTGGGCAAGAGGGCCTAGTATGCTGAGGTTGCATGAGACTTGGTTTCAGAGATTAAAGCATTATTATAAACATTATTCACTCTTTCCTATAAAGGTTTGCTGTTTTAGAGACCAGTGGCTTTCATACTGGGTTCCAGGGAATCTTGGAAGCTTAAAAGTTATTCTGTAAGAAAATTATTGACAATAAGCAAGTTTCCTTCAAAGGCACTTGGCTTAACACTGTCATTTTCTCTTTGCAATGCTCATACATTAACAAATATTGTTGGGTACACACTGTTTACAAAGTGTGAGGCTTGGTTCATCTACAAGATCTCTCTGTCTAGGGTTGCCAGGTTGAGAAATTCCAGGTTGTGAAATTCCTGGAGATTTGGGGGTGGAACCTGAAGAATGCATGATTTAGGAAAGGACCTTACATAGTATAAAGCCAACAATTCAACTTTCATAACAGTCATTTTTCGCCAGGGGAACAGATTGCTTTAGTTGTAATTCTGGGAAACTTTCTGTGTTATCTGAAATGGTAGGAGTCTCTCCCTTTTAGAGTGGGGAATTAGCAAGAGCAGACTCTTCATTTAGCAAAAAGTTGGGCAAACATGGGAGTCTTTGTTGCCTACGTATACCAAGATCAGCTTTTGCAAGAAATTCCACAGGAGAGCAAAATAAAGTTTAACAAATTTATTTAGGGATAATGAAGGTACAAAAACACACAATAACCAAATCAGCAGAACACACACACAGTCCTGGGGTATAAGCAATGCTCAGGGAGTAGAAGAGAGAGTTCGGATTTATATCCCCCCTTTCTCTTCTGTAGGAGACTCAAAGGGGCTTACAATCTCCTTGCCCTTCCCCCCTCACAACAAACACTCTGTGAGGTGGGTGGGGCTGAGAGAGCTCTGAAAAGAGTAGGTTGAGAATAGTGGAGAAATTGCGGGGGAATCTTAGGTCCTGAAGTGGCTTTGGATCTGTCAACTGTTTGCACAGTTAAACAGTTAAACTTTTACACACAGGGTTTTTTTTTATCACGCCCCTACAATGTACGTTTCTGCAGTGGGAAAAGGTCCCACCTCATCAAGGCATGCCAGCCAATCAGGGGAGACCGGCGAAGCGAGCTCGCCTGGTAGTGGGGATTGCTGAGAGTTCTGCAACCGGGTGTGTCTGCTGTGTGCTCACTGCAGTGGAGAGGGAGAAACTCCGATGAAGAGGACACAGTTTCACAACGAACAAGGTTTGGATCTGCGTGCAAATTTCAAGTGGGGATTCGACCACTGACTCTGCCATCACATGCCTAATAAAATGCCCTTGTGCTGTTCCCCCCCAAAATGAGGAATCTGTAATGTATCGGTAAGCCCAAGGACCCAGGCAGAGGTTTTTCACATCACCTTCCATCTGATTCTTTTAATTAGAGATGACTTGGCTCCTTCCCCCTTCTATAACTGCAGGTGGCTCTGAAGATGCTGCTTTGAGGAGGCCCTGGGATCTCCAGGAACAGCATGAGGAGGGAATTGTAGGTCTGCAGTGAGAAATGGAAATCAGGGGAAATGACCCCTTCTTTCCATCAGTTGATACCCTCTGTGGCATCCAAGCCAGTGATAGTTTAGGGTGGGAAATTGTGACAGGTCAAAGCTCATTCTATGAGCTTTATGACTAGGATCTGAACCCAGTTTTTCTCAGCCCAAACCTAATGTTTGAATCAGTATGCCACACTGCTAATCAATGGGGATATGAATGCTGATGTAATATCCAAGGTTTCTGAAGAGTTATTGGGATGATGTATACAAAATGCTTTGATTGTCAAGAAAATTTCACAAACCGAGGGTTTCTTATGCTGAAACAAACTCATAATGTCAGCATGGTGATATTCTATGCCACATATTTTCCGTTTCTGTTGGGTGTGAGACAGTCATAATTACAGATTAATAGGAATATGGCTATATTATTTAATACTGAAATGTAATAATAGCATGGAAGTTGGCAATTGTTCTTAGAACAGAACAATTCTATTTGATTTAGAAAGACATGGTGTAGATGTGACAGTTTCCCCCAGGAATGTATGAGCAGCAGCTGTGAACTGATCAAATAATTTTTATTTGATTAACCTTTTATACCATTCATCTGTCCCAGTATGCTTCTTTCTGACAGCTGAATTCAACTGGATAAGGGGGTTGGATCCAGTGCAAAATGTCTACTTGTGCCAGACCTCTGGCATGAGCAGAAACACAACAAAAAGTTGGCAGGAGTCATTTGCTCTAAATCAAAATTACTTGCATTTCTGTGTGTACACAATTGGCCCATTCCACACAACACAAATAACATGTCTTCGGGATATTCAAAAAAGCATTTGGGGATGGAACTCCGCACAGTTTTCTCCCCCAAATGTTTGGGAGACGTTTATTTCTCCTCCAAGCGTTTTATTTCGAAAACTCTAAACTAGCGACTTTCCCCCCTGAAATCGCTTTGAAAATGTCCCTTGCTTGCTGTGTGGACAGCAGGACATATTTTATCCCCACCCTTTTAGGAGCTTTTACTCTCACTTTTGCCACAGTTTGCACCCACTATTGTCTGCCGCTTTGAGATTCTCTGTGCTGTCCTCCAGTACCCATGGAAGTTTTTTCTGCTTGCAGCTCATCCGCCTGCAATTTCTGTCTAAAAAGTACATGAAAAAGTTAGTTTTCACTGCCAATTCGGAACACATGTCATTTTCCTTTTTTGTTTGTTTGTTCTGAGGGAGGTGTCTTTGAAGCTACAACAACACAATATGATAATCAGCAATGTGCACATATTTTGAGTTCAGAAATTGTGGGTGGGTGAGATGCGGAGGAAACTTCTGCAATTGGTGGGCAGCACGGAGAATCCAAAGGCAGCAGAAAATGGCAGGGGGGAGGTGAGTAAACCAATATTTTGGGGGGTGAAACCAGAGGTGGGATTCAGCCGGTTTGTCTCGGTTAGGCCGTACCGGTTGTTAAAAGCCCCCTCGCTCCCCCTATCCTGGGAGAGGGAGTGACAATGGGGCTTTTAGTGCCAGTCCAGAGGGGAGAGGAGAGCTCTGGCTCAGCTCTCCTCCCTGCTCTGGGCTCCTTGGGTGGGGAGGAGACTTCCTGAGCCAGGAAATGCTGAGGGTGGTGGTAGAGGTGACCAGGAAGCATGGGGAGCTGGCCGGCTTGATCTGCAGCTGGCCAGCCCCCTGCGGGGGCTTCCAGCAGCCACAGCCCTTCTGGAGGTTGCCCAGGCCTCCCAGCTGCTGCCCTAGCCTGAGAAGGCCACTGTCACGTGGCCTGCTGGCAGTGGCCTTCCAAGCTAGGGCAGCAGCCAGAAGACCTGGGCAACCTTAGGAGGGCCTTCAGCTGCTGCAGCCCTGCTGGTCTCTGCCGGCTGCTGTGGCCCCACCTCCTCCCTCAATCTCTGGTGGGGAGATTGATCAGTGGGGTGAAAGCACCCTCCCCCCCCGCTCAACCAGAACCAGTTGTTACATTTTTTGAATCCCACCACTGGGTGAAACGCTTTATTTTCTCACACTGTGTGGGAGAAAAAAGCTAAAATGTTTATTTTTAAAACATCTGTAAGACATGTTATTTTTGTTGCGCAGAATGGGACAGTGTTGTGTAACCAATTTCTGGGCACTGTAATATAACTGGGGGAAAGTGCTAAGTGTTACATAAGATCTTGTGGCAGGAGAACCGTGCTAAGTCTATGTTTTCTCATGAACATTGCTGAATCCAGGCCAAGGTCTTTAAAATCCCATCATGTAAGCAAGTAAAAACTATGTTTGTTAAAATTAAAATAATTGCTGTCATGGCTCCTGCCAGGTGATGGCATTCTCCGGAAGGCCTGCATGTTTCTCACTTTTTTGGAGTCTGGGCTTTCTTAATGGGGCATTTTTGTAAAATGCCATTGTTAGTTTATAGGGTATGGCGTAAGAAAACATTTTTATTGCTATAAAAGTTCACCAGCCTCTCTAATTAAAACTTGACTTCTCTGATGGATATATTATACCTTTAGTCAATTGATTAACCAGTTACATCTTTGAAAGTTACCAAAAACTTTTTTGCCAGGTACTGAAGTTGTGCCCACATAGTGAGGATTCTGTTTTCGTGTTGCCATCGCCATTCACACTGGCAAAGGAACGTTCACATGATAGTTCTGGGTGCAGTTTCCTCTATCTGTTGCCATTTCCCCTGCAGTTTTCTCCAATCTGGTCCATAAGTTATGATGATAAGGAAGGTGGACTGCACTTATAAAGAGCTCTCTTCTCTCCCCTAAAGAGAAGAGGAGACTTCTTCGATCCTCTGTAACTCCCTTCAAGCTCTCTCAGTCAGATAGTATTCATTAGGACCTGGCTTTCAGACTACAAATCTGGCACATCATTAGCCACTTTTTGCATGACCAACCCAACTAAGAGGGAGCTAGCCTGTTTCAACTAAGACTGAAAGAGCTGCAAAAATAAGAATATATTTCATATGGGCTGCTTTTGTAGGCTTAAGCCTGTTCTACACTTTCATTTTTGCTTTGTATTTGTTAAAAAAATCTTTTGCTTTGTTCTGACAGCCCTGAGCTAAAACAATTTGCCTAAACCAGCAATTGCATTTGAGAAAAGGTGTCTTGACCTGGTATGATGCTAAAATCCAATTTTGTTTTCAGTGCCACATTTCCCCAACCATTTTTCCCTAAATGTAAGTTGATATTAATTTGTTACCAGCCATGAATGCAATTTAAAGTTCTTTGTAATAGTATAGTTCAATGTGCGTTTTTCAAAGAACTTTTTAAGTGATGGCTCCCCAGGGGTATCTTATAGAGCATTTGACACAAATGAATTGGATGTATTTTGGAGTAGGGAAAAAAAACCTACCATCAAAGCAAGCAGGCACTTGTTAGGGCTCTTTCACACATTACAGGGCAGCAGATCTATGTTTGCCACTGAATGTACACTCCACAGGTAGATGCAGCTCTCTGATTAAGGGTAACACATATGTTTTTTTCTCCCAAAACTGAACATTTTTACATCCAAAGGGGGGTGGGGGTGAAGCCACATTGGAAGTGGTGTGACCCCTGCACTGCTGTCACGGCTACTTGAACTGCCCAAACAGACATGGATGCCAGACACAGGGATGGTTATGTCAGCGGTAGGGTCTGTGCAGCTCCATGGTGGCCAAATGTGTAAGCTTGCTCATGCGCCTCTGGTTCTCTGCCACAGGAGGCCATGCTGGAGTGGATGGGGGCATTCTGGGGGATCTCCTAGGCGCGGGGCTAACTTTAGTTGGCTTTCAGAGCCCTTTCTGCCCAGGAACGCCCCCTTTTCCAGGCACAGACTTACACTATGAATAAATTTGATGTAGGCTGTTGCCATGAATTAGGCTTTTCATAGCCTGAAGGGGTAGTCTTGTGTTCTTGGTGGCTGTGCCACTGAACTTTGAATTGGGGTGCCTAACTCTTAGATGTACACCTTAAATCATCGTATAAAGAGATCCTTGTGCTTTGCAGCATAAGAGCTTTAAGCACCTTTTTAATTATTTGTAACAACTGTCAAATTAAAGAACAACACGGGCGTTTTCCCCACGGACATAATATTCCGAGGGAAAACCAGGATCAAACACACCAGGTTGTTTATATCTCTGTTTCTCCCTTCGCACGGCTGCCCCTTCAGCACGTTCAGGCCGGGAGGAAGAACTCCAGGGAATAATGCACAAGCCCCCGGTTTATTTTCATTTTCCATATGAACATTCACATACGTTTTCTTAGATTCCTGATCATGTGCGAACATTCCTGTTTTTCTGACCTCCTGATTGGCTGTAGCTGTGGGGCGGGGAGAGCAAGCGGTGAGGTGGGAAACATAAACCAGTCCTTCTCCTGCGGTGTTTGAATGGGAGTGAGAGTTGTCTGGGCTTTTTCAAAAGAACCACCAATTTTATCGTTTTTTTGGAAGCTGCGAGATAAGGGGAATCTTGTGGGGTGGGCCTGATTTAGGCCTGGAAGCCATGCGGAAGTCATAGCTGAACTGGGATGTTTCACCTCCTTATCCCAGGGTATATAGTCTGTGGGGAAAATGCCACAGACTTTCTTTTAAATTTACATCCCACTTTTTTTCCATGCTCAGGGCCCCCAAGCAGCTTTTCTCACTGTTTTTCCTTCCTGTACCTAGTCTCCACAACAACAACCATGTAAGGGTAGGTTAGGGTGAAAGATTGTGACTGGCTCCATGAAAGAACAGGGATTTGAATCTGATCATTCCAAATCCTGGTCCAACACTCTAACTACCATGCCCCACCATCCTGTTCTCATATGCAGACTGCGGTGTCAAGGATGTGTGAGAACAAACCACCACAGATCAAAACACCACAGATATTCATATTTCATTATATGTCTGATATAAAACCAGAGCAAAGGCAAAATAATATTTTGCACAGATTCAATTTCTGGAAAAAAATTAAATGCAACTTCTCACTGCAATTTTGTAAAATTTAGACTGAACTTTTCAAGATTTAGCTTTTCCCCCCGAATTTTTAATGTGCTCCTGTATAAGGTGTCCCAACTGAGATTAAGAACACTCCTGCTACAGTTATGACATTTCACTCAACAACTTCAGTGGAGTAGAAATTATTTCCTCTGGGAATCATTCACACTTGATTCTGTTGTTAAAAAATGACATCAAAGACTTTTAAATTTGGAGAGAGGGGGAATGAATTATGGATGTCAAGGTTATATTTGGTAAGGGAAATAAAAGATAAAAACCAGTCTGGATATCATATTGTAAGGTGTGTATTTAGAGTTTGGAATATCTACAGAAAGAAAATTATGGATAGAATATTCCATTCTGGTTATCCCCATATGAAGAATTATTTAGAAATCAGTCAGGTATGGAAAAAATTCTCACATGAAAAGAACTCCTAGAAGATTATACAGAGGGAAATAAGAGAGGATACAAATTGAAATCCCTGGAAAAATTGGAAAAGGCAGGTAAACTGAGAGGTTGGTTGCTCTATGCACAGTTAAGGAACAGATATGTTAAAGAAAAAAAATGGATTTGAAAATAAACACAACTAATAGAAAATAAAGAGCATCTGATACATAAGATGTATAGAGGGTGTTTGGCCTCAGAAACTGAAAGTGAGGTCATTAAGGAATTCATGATAACCTGGTCAAGGAATGTGGATCACACTTTCCAACCAGGTGATTGGCAATATATATGGAGAAAGGTATGGAATTCTCAGCGAGTTATTATATAAAAGAAAATATTTACAAAATGCACTGCAGATAATATTAAACATCAGTTAGGATTGCTAAAATTAAAAACGCTAACCAGAATCTTTGTTGGAAATGCCATATGGAATGGCTTCCTTCTACCACTATTGGTGGAACTGTGTGAAAACAAAGCAATTTTGGAAAGGGAGTCACAAAGAAATTTCTAAAATTCTGAAAAAAGAAAATTTAATTTTAAGGCAGAAGCATATCTATTAGGTATTTTGGATAGATAAGTAGATAAAGAAGTTGGAATGTTATTTAGATTCTTATCAGTTGCAGTGAGAATTATACGGGCGAAGAAATGAAAGTTTGAAGAAATATCCACAATGTATGAATGGCAGTATAAGGCTGTAGAATTACCCAAGTCTGCAAAATTCGCCAGTGATATTGAGGATAAATGAATAACAGACTTTAAGAAAAATGGATATTGTGGATGGATTACATTGAACAAAAGTTAAAAAACAATAATATATCTTAAGGTATAAGATTTAACAAGGAAGACTAGAGAATAAAAATACAAAATATTAGTAAAAATACCACGAATATATAAAATTGTACTTCACTTTTTTCTCTGTCTTTGTTTTTATAATTATACTTTAGAAGCAGAGAAAAGATCTATAACAAGGGTATGATAGTTTTAAACTTGTTAGAAGATTGCTACCGCAAACATTGCCCAATTGTCTAGATTCACAGCTAAGGTAGCTGATCTTGTCCTTGTTACTTTCTTGGCTGCCTGACTTCCCAGACCCTGCAGAGGTCTCTTAGTATGTTCTGTCAGCTTCCTCCAAATGTGTAATAGTTAGGCTGTCAGACTAGAATCTGGGAGACTCAGGTTTAAATCCCTACTGTGCCATGAAGTTCACTGGGTGATTCTCTGTTTATCTCTCTATTTTGTTGGATGGTACAACAGTGAATGAAATCATGTCCCTCTCCTGACCTCCTTGGATGAAGGGTGGGTGAACTTTTTTCTCTTTCCCTATCCCATACTTCCATATATAACTATCTTCAGCTTTAGCACATCTGAAAAATGTTCTGCTCTGTCTTGAGCATACTGTATTGAGGAGGAGCCAGGTGAAGCAGAGAGTAGGTTGGCTTAAATATGTTCAGCTTGCCCTCTCTCATGCAGCTACCACCTATTTATATAAGGTACTACAGTATCTGCCTGCAAATAGTGCAACCTTTGGGAGTGGGGTGGGGTTTGACAAAAATATTACTGCATATGTCACTTACATTGCTTCCAGTAAAGACCTGGGAGGGTCAACACAGCCATTCTGCTATTCTCTAGGAATCCCCCAAATTATTTAGATCTGGAGAATTCCTAGAGCACTGTGAGGTGGCTGTGCAGTTTTTGCCTGGAAATGCATTTACAATATGTTTTCTTCTGCCTCATTCTCTTCCTACTACCTGGAGAAAAGCAGCCAGAGTATAGCAGCAAAAGTGGGACAATGCCTGTCAGTAACAGGTAATTGGCTAGCCTGATTTGCTTCAGTAAATGGGATATATTTAGCCTACCCATCATCCAAGGAGGTCAGGACAGGTATATCCTTCTTCCTCTGTTTTACCCTTTAACAAATAGGCTAGGCGGATAAAGTACATACACCTCAGATGCACAATTCTTTCATCCCTTGTGCTAGGCAACACTCATGCCTGTGGTGTGTAGGAATGTTTAAATGTGTCGAGTTAATGTTCTACAGGCACATGAAAAAGTCCCAGATGAAACACATGAAAAAATCCCAGATGCTTCTTTGTCCTGCTGAAACTATCAAGGGGCAGCAGAACTTGGGGAGTAAGATAAAGCCCTGACTCTATAGTTATATCTGGTCGCACTACAGAGGTTGAATGAAACTGCTGTCAGTAGGGAGTCCTCCTTCCTCACCTTATTGGAGCTTCTTCAGCAAAACAGTTCTACTGAAATATGTACTTATCCGTTTGAAATCATGGCTTACAAGGAAATCCTCCCTGAAAGTGATAGTAGGCCTGACCTGTTCAATCAGTCAAAAAATATAGTTCTTGTAAATAACACTGTAATTAAAAAACCTTTCTGTCACTTGGCATTAAAAGGGACACTACAGTTCCTCTCACTGGATTTTTTTCTACTGACTTAATTACAGTAAATTGGAATCATTAGAGTGAAATTATATGAACCCGACAGTTCCCTGTGGTGTTTGTACTACCTTTTAGTATGATAATGAATGTTAATATAAATAATTGATATATTCTGACTACCTCTGCATCTTTATTGGTATCTTCCCCCCACCCTTTTTTAATTTCGTTCCAGATAGAAGGTGCTGCAACCTAAATTAAATATAATCTGTAATATTTCAGTGCAGGAAAGAAGGTTAATTGAGCTTTTGGGGAGTCTCAGAACAGATAAACATAACAACAAGCAATCAGGCAATAATGGCTCAAGATGCCGACATAAAGCAGAAGAGGCTTTGGTAAAACTACCTACTTACTTAAATATTTAAAGTATTTTTTAACTAGTAGAATAAAAAAAAGGAAGTACTCACAACAAGAGGTAGGACTCATTCGTGTTGAGGAGCAGGCAATTTGGCTAATTCTTTGAAAGCATTTATAGCACACTTTGACTATTCATAGCAAAGCAACATGACCCGCAGAGACTGACAGCCCAATCCAGACTACCAGCAGAGACTACCACCCTAAAGGGTGGTATAAGCACAGGGCCGGGGCCATGGTGCAACTGATGCCAAATCCATCCCAAATCCACGGTGCAACTGATGCCAAAATCCATCCCAGGAATGCCACCCCACTATACTGATGCGACTGGGGGTGCATGGGAGAGCCGATGTGAAGTTGGCTAATTGTCGCAGGGTGCCACAGTGGCTGGGTGCCAGTGGTATATGCCCTAGGGAGGGCATTTCTGCCAGTGCAGGCCCACACTGCCTCCAAAGGGGAATTTGCCCTCCCTCTGAATTTGGCTGTCAGTATGAAGTCTTTTCAAAAGATAGAGAATTAAAAAAAAATTAAAAGAGAGTTGGAGGAGACCCCAGAAAAAAAATCACAAGATCCACAATAGGAACAACAGGAAGTGAAATTGAATTAGATGATACAGATATGGATTTTTTTTTAAAATGTAAGGTCTAAATATGAATTACAATGTTTGGCATGGAACATTAATGGAGCAAATGCTCCACAAAATAGGAAAACAATATTTTATTATCTGAACAAATTAAAACAAGATATTATTGGTCTTCAATAGATTCGTGTTAGAAAAAAGTTATAAAGTATTTGATCTGTAAAACTTTAGGCAAATAATTCATTTTGGCAGACATTAAAAAGAGAAAGGGAGTTGTGCTTGATATTAATCCCCACTAAAAACCAGAACCTGCATTATATAATGAACATGGTAGATGTGTGGATTGAGAGTTTTTCTGGGGTTAAGATTTTTCTACTGGGAATTTATGCCCCAAATGAGGACAAAGGGACTTTTTATAATCAACTTTGGGATGCAAGTAAAGTTTTGTTAGATGAACCATTTGGAGAATATGGAATAAATATAAACTTAGGTCGTGTCTGAAAACATCTTTACAGCTCTCAACACAAGAGGGTTTCTTCAAAAAAGAAGCAATAACTAAGTGTAAAATGCTTAGCATATAGCTATATTAGAATTTTATCAAGATAATGTAAAATGAAATTAAGAGAAAATTTTATACATGTGCAAATTTTTATGTACAATTATCAGAATGTTTAAAATAGACAAAACGTCTTATGAATTTGAGCAAGCCCAAACTGAATTTGTAGTAGAATTGTGTACAAATCATGAACATGTTATTGTTGAAATATATACATTGTTGAAATTTGAGTCAGAAGAAGAATGAGTGAAAGAACCGATGATAAGGTGACCTAAAAAGCTTGGGTATAATATACAAATGGGATAGGGGAAAATATGTGGTTGAAAAGTCTCAAATTCACATTGAGTTCTAGCCTTAAGGAGAATTTCTAGAAAAAGTTATCACTGATATATATCACCAGAAAAATTAGCTAGAATGTATAAAGATATTTCAAATGTATGCTGGAAATGTGAACAGCAGGAAAGGATCTGTAACAAAGCTAAAAAAAATTGTAAACAAATTCATTCACTAATCTAGAACTTTCTAAAGACTAATGTACAACTGAAACCAGAGGCTTTTCTTTTGGACTAATTGGCAAACAGCTAAAAAAGAGTCATGGAACTTTGTTTTTATATATAACTACAGCAGTGAGATGACTACATACTCACAAATAGAATGTCCTGACATCATCTACAATAGAAGAATGGCTAGTGAAGATGGTGGAATTTGCAGAGATGGGTAAACTTCTTTGATCAGAAAAACAACAACAACAACAATCCAGTATCTTCATTTATTACTGACTGGAAACCCCTTGTAGAATTTTTGCATGAAATGGAAAAAAATCAGCTGATGATTTGTGTATTTAATAATTAAGATAAAACATTAATTAGATAATAATAACAGGATTTTGTAATTTTACTTGAAATAGTAGTAAAGAAAATAGGATATATTCTTTTTTCTTTTTCCTGTTACGGTATTTTATTTTTCCCTGTCTTGAATCTTTTTTCTTTTCAATGATTGTCAATATTTCTATTTTTTATATAAAAAAATCTTTCATTTAAAAAAAACCTCATGCCCACAAGGCCAAAAATTGCAATCTAAAAATATTCCAAAACACTGGCAATAAGTTCCTGAATAGAAGCCATGACTCAGACTGGCTACTGTTATTGTCTACTTTCCATGTAAAAAACTGTTTAATTATAAAGATGGATTTTTTAACTGGGGGAAAGCAGAAACCACAGTGCCTGGAATTCAGAAGGTATTGTAGCAATCACTGTGATTGAATTTGCTCCGCCTCATTTTTTATGGCTGGCACTGAGAATTCTTTGGTTTCTTTTACACCACTTTTAACACTGCTGACACAAAAATCATGCTGGAAAATGTGTTAGTTTTAATTGGAAAACAATTCAGGGTGAGGAAAGAGGAAGCTAATGAAATCAAAAGAGGTAATGTCCAAATTGAATGTCAGATTTCGGGGACTGACCTCATCCCTTTTAGCATTTCAAGCACTGTTAAGTATAAGCTGTCCATTCAGAGTGGTGACCCAATCCAAATGAGAAAGGACCACTGTAACTTTAAGAACTGCAAAGCCTGTCATGTAGCATGGTGAGCATGATAGCTGCTCATACTGAAATCCCCTCTATTGCACAGTTTTTTTAATGATACAGGCATTCACTCTTATATAGTTCAGTTGAATAAAATATTATTTAGTGATGAGTCCAGGAAACAGATACAGACAAATGTAAACTGTCATTGGTATGGGTGAACTATTGTGTCAAACATTCCTGAAAAATTTCAAAGAATTTTTGATGGTGTTCTTGGAATGTTGCCAACAGATAGGAGAGGAGTGCTTCATATTTAAAAGGTCCCAGGTAGTCTTGCCACCTGAAGAGTTCCAAAATAAGGAACACATTTTTGAGACAAGAAGAAGATAATGATTCTTCACATATTCAGATATGACCATTATTAGTGCTAGGGTCATGTCACCCACCTTCTCAGCAGAGAAATATTTCTTGATTCAATATGTGAATAAATTGTGGACTTCACTGCCAGTGCATGTGCTGAGGGTTACTTAACAAGAATTTCTTTGGCCCCTTCCGCACACGCAAAATGATGCATTTTCAAACCACTTTCACAACTGTTTGCAAGTGGATTTTGCCATTCCGCACAGCTTCAAAGAGCACTGAAAGCAGTTTGAAAGTGCATTATTCTGCATGTGCGGAATGAGCCTTTGAAAGAGAATTCTACAGACTCATGAGATCCACCAACAGCTGCTAGCCATGTTGACTAAAGTGAACCTTGCCACCCAAAGGTTACTAAACTCAGAATGTTAGTGCTAGTAGACAGCTTTAAGAGAATACTTTGGCCTCAGTGACTTGTTTTTTGCCCCCTCCAAGATAACCAATTGGACAATGTGTTCAGCAAGATGCTCTACTAGAACAGACCATGAATCTGATTCAGCAGAGCTCTCAAACTTTCCAAGATAAGTTATGGTTCCTCATTGCTGAGTGCGGGATATACACTGTACATGTTCAGAGATGTGTGTGTATGTAAAGTGTTAAGTTGTAGCTGCCTTGTAGGAGCCCCTGGTGGGGTTTTCAAGGCAAGCGATTAAACAGAGGTGGCTTGTCAGTGGCTTCTTTTGTCGTCTTCCTTGGTGGTCTGCCTTCCAAGTACTGAGCTTCCAAGATCTGATGAGATCTGGCTATACTATAATGTTCCACATCCCATGCTCACAGAGAGAATATGAAATTTATTTAACGCGATAACAAGGCAACAAAAAAAAGCCTGTGGAGAAATCTAAATTTATGTTTAAACATGCCGGCAAATACTCAGGGGAAGCTGACTGAAAAATTCTGGTTGTTCAGAAGCTTATGGGAAAACTGAGCAGCCTTTACCTTTGACAAGAAATCCCAAGTTGGTGTTTTAGCCCAACTTGTGTGTGTATGTGTGTGTGTTTGGGGGGGGGGGTGTTAAACAAGAACTACTTGGGTGGTTTGTATGGTGCAACAGATGGTAATTACAACTGGCATCACTGCTGCCCTTTCCACATCAAAACAATGAGCCCTTTCCTTATTCCCTGGCTCATTTGAAGCAACATCTGTTCCAATAAAACCTGTGATCCTTTGAGTTACTATATGTACTTTTAACATGATGGGTGGTCTTTTATTAGTCAAATATTATGACCCTTAAAGTAAAAAGCTAAGAGATATTAAAATGTAATTCACATCAGTGACTGTTAAACCCAGGATATTTGAGTAAGCATTTTTTTTCTTTTTAGCTATTCTGAGCAACACAGACTATGAGCAAGCAAGTGCGTTCCAAACTCCTGAACTGCTAAGAAAACTGTTTGCAGAAGAACCTGTTGAACAAATTAAATTTGATTGCTGTTGTATTTTTCCCAGATAAGCTCTACCAACTTCAGTTACTGGCAGCACTTGCTCTGGGTTCAACTCAGAGAGACATGCAAAATGGGTGACAGTCACTGCAACGTCAGGGAAGAAACTGGGAACCTCAAAGGCAACTGCATAATATCTTGGCAGAACATTCACTTGTTGCAAGTAATTGACCCCTGGATTGGCTAGAGGCTCACACCTTTGGCATAAACTTGCCAAAGGACTTATGGTCTTTGGCTCTAAACTTATGGCTTGCAATTTACAGTCTTGTGTGAGCTGCATTGGCAGAATGAATACCAGACTGGGGCATCTTTTGCTCATCACTGGTTTTGGTCAATGACTAGGTCAAGGGTTCTTCAGCCTTTTTGAGCATGGTGGCCGCAGCAACAAATAGCTGCCACAGGAGAAACAATGGCCCTTTCCGCACAGGCCATTTACAGCGCCCTAGGGATGGCAAAAACGCCGTCCCTAGGGAGCTGTTCGCATGGGGGGGCGCAGCTGCATTGCAGCCGCGCCACTCTCGCTCCCCCGCACGGCGCGAAGCCGCTGTTTCCAAACCTCGCATCCTGTTGAGGCCTGGAAAAAGTGACTTTCTGTCACCGTCAGAAATGTCAGTGGGCTGGAAGGCGCCATCCCCACACTTTCCTCGGATCATCACTCTTTTTCCTGGCGACCTTCAGGTTGTTTCAGGCCTTTTTTTAGATTACGCCCCCCGCCCCTGCCACCTTAAAGCGTGGTCGCTAAGAGGGTAGTGGGGGGGCGTGTCCCCTGGCCTGGGCAACGTGCCGGAAGGTCACAGGGAAGGTACGTCGATCAGGCGATGGTGCAACGCTGCACCGTCTTCCCTGCCCTTACTGGGATTGTTTGTGCGAACGGTCCTAGGGGTGTGTGTGTCGGTGTTGTATATACCCATGCACCCCCCAGCGTGGCTGTGCGGAAATGGCCAGTGAGTCACAAAATGATTACCATGGCTTAACTTCAGCAACACAGTGTAGATACTTGTGCTGTGGTGGCAATTGCTGCCAAAGCAACGCTTTAAAAAAATCTGCACAGCTAATCAGAGATCCAGTGGCCAGTTTGAAACCTTGCTGGGCAAAGGCCTTACCTGACCCCACCCTCTTCCCCAAAATACTTGACAGGTACCAGAAAAGGGGCCAGTGGTACCAGGGAACCCATAGGCACCATATTAGGGACTCCTGGGCTAAGATGTTTATTATTGTTTAAATTGTACATTTGTGTGTATATAAATCTTAATTGTGGGAGAAAGTCAAGACAGAAACATTTAAGGGAATAAATAAACATCATCTTACGTAAAACATTTATACTGCAATTCTAAAGAGTGTTGTACTCCTTTAGATCTTTTGAGGTCAATGGTCTTAGAAGATGTGATCAGTTTAGAATTTCGCTGCAAAGCTATCAGATTATTTAAAAACCAGTATTCTTATAGTGTTCCTAATTAACTAGAAAAAAAGGTTTTTGTTCTTTTTTTAAAAAATAGCGACTATTTTAATACTAACCAAAACACAGTGGAACACTGGGCTGCTTTCACCAATCAACAAAAGGGGGCATTTTTCTCAGAGTCTTCTACTGTCAGGGGGACCACTACCTGTGTTTTGTGATGAGGCAAGACCAGTACACACCCGACACAAGTCTGCACAGAGAAAGAAAAATGGAACATCCTGGCTGTACCCCTGCTTCTGACAGTGCACACTAACTCCTCCTCCTACGCATATCCACCAAAACATGGACACAACACCTATATATGTAAAAACAAAATCCTCATGAAGAACAATATGTAGAAGGTGCTACAGCCACTGCATGCACATTGGTCTGTCCACTAATATAAGCTTGTGGCCATGACACTTCCTTCAAGGTCCTGTTGTATCTACCATTTTAGGGCACAGCTACCTGCTCTGTGAGGCTGTGAGGCTCCTGTTTTAAGGGGAAGATGAAGGGCCTAAAGAAGAATAACTTTTAAACTTTCTCCTTCATTTTGTTTTCTCATTAAAAATTGCAAATGCTAAGGTGCCTTTACCTCTGCTAAGAAAAAAAAGTATGGCTATCGTATACCAGCCTTCTTCCTTAAATTGCCTCCTTAAAATGATGACATGGCATAAACATGAAATGGTTTTTTTAAGTGTTACCAAATATGTTATTCCATTTTTTGAAGGGGCGTCACCTGCTGTCTGTTACAGTAGAGGGAATACAGTGTTTAATGGGATACCTATGCATCATCTAGAATCAAAGTATGTTTTTTCTGCAGAACAATTACTTTTTCTTATTCAATACATTGGGCTGGCCTACTAGTTTTGGTTAGTAAACAGCCAAACTTCTGTGGGTTCTCAGCACGAGGTGACACTTCAGAGATTTGCTCTGAAGAAAAGCATTATGCCCCAAATCACAAGTCCTCCCTGCCTTTTTATAAACTTCTCTTTACCAGGCGAGAGGATGACATAGCATTGCATATTGTCTTGGAGGCAACCATTTTCACTGCCCCCCCGCCCAATATCACTGAAATTTGGGGGTCTTTACATGGGGGTAAACTAAATAATGCAAAAGGATCTCCTTTAGTTTATCACCTCTTGTTTAGACACTGCTGAGCAGTCTCTAGCTTAATATCAAACAGTTGATCATTGATCACACTGTAAGAGAAAGACAAATTGTTCCAGCCACAAAATAAAATGGCATAAAATCTTTACTCTGGCACTATTAAAGTCTTGGAAAAAACCCACCCCATCAAAACAGAGACAAGCCCATGCTGTTAAGGAATTACTTCCATGACTATTTCACATCTAATCACCCAATGATTTATCATCCCCTAAACCATTCACATCAACAATCCAATTAAAAGACTCCTCTTCAATCTGGATTTCATGGTTTTTGGCAGAGACATAGCTGCCTGGAGTTGCCGAAGCAGAGGAGGCAAGTAAAAAGTATCTATCCCAGGAGATTCTATCCAAGAATGGACACATTTTCCTAATAGAACAAGACTATAAAGGGAAGATGAAGGCTGGTAAAGGAGTAAGAGAAGATCCTATTTCCTTTTTCTTCATTTCTTAGGTTTCCTCATGATCATCAAATGAACACAAGAACCTGCTTTATAACTTGATATTTCAAGATCAGTTTTGTTTACTCTGAATAACAGCAACTCTCCAGGGTCTCAAGGAGAGGTCTTCGACATAATCTACTACCTCTTAATTGGAGGAGCCATGGCTCCTCCCCCAAATATATTATTTATTACATTCCCCCTATTTTTACCCCCTTAATAGAACTCAAGATGGCTTACATGGTATTATCATATGTTTTCCCACTGAGACATTGATCAGACCTAGAGCTACTTAACTTTAGCAAGGTATATCATGTACTCTTAAAGCATATCTTTTAGAGTCTAAGGTAGTCACCATCCTGATATATTCTGTAAAGAATCTGTGTTTCCATAAGTTTTATTTATATACATTTGGTCAAGAACACCCCCCGTTTAATTTCCCGCTCGCTGTAAAATAAACCTTTTCCTCTTGTTTTAAAAATCTCTGTTTCTTTCACAATAAATTTAAGGGTGGGATTTACCAAAACAAGGGAAAGCATACCTCAGGAGCACCATCACAATTCACCTCAGGGATAGCTGGTTATATATAGAGCCAAGCATTGGTCTACAAGCATTTACATATTTATTAGGCCTTTTTCACCATTGGGCTTGGTGGTGTTATGAAGAAATGTGTTGTGAGCAGTAGTTTTTAGTTAGTTCCAAAATCAGTATATGCTTCTGACATTAGGGGCCTTTCCCCACTTACCTTAAGCCCCGCACTACTTGAGGAGAGTAGCGCGGGATCCCCCGACACTCCCCACGAGAGGGGCGGCGATAGCGCAGCTGCCACGACGCTGACGCTGTCGTGCCTCCTCAGCACGCGGCATCCCTGGCACTCTTGCAAAGGGCACCTTTTGATGACCCTGCGCAGAGCGCGGGGTCGTGGGGACGCTGGGGCACGTGCCAGGGATGCCGCACGCTGAGAGCAGTGCGCGGCATGGGGGGATAGGAGAGAGTGGGGAAAGGCCCTAGGTCAGTGAGGGTTTTCTCACCCAAAATATTTTAGTGCCCATACATACTACCCAACTTGTCATGAATTGCTACTTGATATTCAAATGCTTTAGAATTTTGGCATACACTAAAATAAATCTCATGGAACTGATTGAGCCACACATCATTCTTCTTCCACTTTTTCCACACAGCAGTGTTACTCATTGAGTCTTTCATTCTACAATATTTCTCAAGAGCACCTACGCCTCTTGCAAGATCACTTCTTCATGCACTTACTATTGTTGTTAATTAATTTATGCTACAGGCACAATCTACCTGGCTTTTTAAAAAAAGAATCCAAATGTCTGGAGCAAAGCTGTGCTCACTCTCTCCCCTACTCTGGCAGCGAAGAAAATTAAAGTTGCACTTAAAGTGATGTCGCTTGGTGTGGGGAGAATGGAAATTGAAAGCGGGGTTTGGGGAATCCATCAGTACAAGAAATCTTGCTGTGATGGACATGTGCCCCTGCCACGCATCAGACACCTGGTGTATAATAGGCCTAAGTAAGACATTCAGTTGCCTGAATTTTAAATCAAACTTTCCCCTCTTTACCTTTATTTTCAACAGTCATTGGTTCTTGGTGCACTTTTCTTTTCTCAAATGCCTTTTTCCATATATTCCCTTGCAATGGCAGAGTCTTTATATCTCTACCCTGGGATCTTAAGCACTCAATCAAAACACTCTACTGAAATCAATAGGATCATCTTCAAAATGGATCATTGACATTTAACAGATAAAAAAGGTAACCACAAAGACTGCAGTTTCTTTTACTAAGGCTTCCCTGTCCATGGGAGATGTTTTGGTTAAGTATCCAAAATTGAATATTTTTGTTCGTAGCCCCACAGTTATTGAATTCTCTACCTCTAGACATTCATGGTGCTCTTTATTTTTCAGAGATATTTTTAATCATCCTTTCTTGACATGCTTTTGGTCTTTTGGTCCTTATAATTAATATTTTGTTTTTTGATTGATTTTATTCTTGGGAGGTTGGTTATATGCATACCATTTCATTCCTATGGTAAAAAAAGAATATTCATGTATTGAAATCAAATAAGGCAGAAGCTGGATGGACTCAATGAGCTTTAATTTCTGCCTCTCCACTTCTGCCTCCCTTGTCCCTTTATTTATGCCTGATGAGTACAGAGTTGCACAGTAGCTGGGCAGTTGCAAAATGACCTAATTCAAATGCAACGCAAGAAATATGAAAAGGTAAAACCTCATAAAAAGATAGAGACATGTATAATCTCTCTGGTTGCATGTGTCTCTATGAGTTACCCATCCACACTTGCCCAAAAACATTGCTGCAAAAATACCGTGTAGTGAATACAGCTGGGCACAGGAGAGGAACGAAAGAGCGAGAGAACAGGCAAGTTGGCTGTTAATCAAATAATAGGATCTGCTACTAGCAGCAGATAAGCAGTCCTTGACTGAGGCAGCATTGCAGAATGAGTTCCTTTTCTATTTTGGTTCAGAGGTAGGAAAATACAGAAATTTTAAAGACACAGTGGGCAAAAGTCAGCCTTCTTGCTGTCTTCTAGATAGGTTTGCATGCACATAGTGTGCAACTCAGTCATTTACAGGGGTATTTGCTATGCACCCTGGTTTGAACTCTTAGATTAATACCTAACTTCTGAAACTACCTAAGGCTAGATTCACACATTAAGTGGATAGCATGCTATTGTTCAGCTATTTTAATTATTGGTCTCCTAAGTATTGATCTTGTATATGCATGGAAATCCAGGAGCTGAGTGACTACAGTAATACAATAGCAGTGCAATATGCAGTTCTTGTGGACTTAGCCTTATATTGGGTCAGACCTTTGGTCTATCTCAGAGGCATATCTAGGCAAACTGGAGCCCAGGGACAAAACCTGAGTTTGGCGCCCCCCCCCCCGGGATGGGCAGCCACCCTCCCCCACCATGACCAAACAATGATTTTTTGCACCAGCTCACAAAACACCTCCAACCCACAGCAAAACGTACATGGTTCTCTTTCCACCAACTCTCTATCCTAATTTTGTCCTCACACCAACCCTATGAGGCAGGTTGTTAGCCTGAGAAACAGCTCCAAGCCAGTGCAAGTGGGTATTAAGCATGTAAATCTCTCACAGATTACCCCCAGAAAAACATTTACCAAACAAATGTCAGCATCATCTCTCACAAATCACCTCCAGTGGAATCCACTCCAAACAGCATCACTTTCGATTGTGTTTAAACTAGGGAGTCCAGATTCTTCTTTTAAATCCACTTTAAAGGGAGAATCTGAGGTCACCAGTTAAAACAACACTGAAAATGATGCTGTTTTGGGGTGGATTCTCCCTCACCCTGAAAGAGCATCACTTTCAATGTTTAAACTGTGGACCCCACATTCTCCCTTTAAGTCCATGCTGAAGGGGATGGATTTAAAAGGAGAATATGGGGAAATTTGGAGTGTGCCTGCTATCAGGGGTGCAATTGTTAAGCTAGCAGCACCAAAATTTCAGAGTATCTTTAGGAGACTCTCCTAATGATACCACCCAGGTTTGGTGAAATTTGGTTCAGGGAGGGCAAAGTTATGGATCCTCAAATGTGTAGCCCCCATCTCCTACTAGCTCCCATTGGAAACAATGGGGGATGGGGGCACCCAACAACAACAAGCCTTTATTGGCATACAGGATGGGGGCACCCCTTTTGGGAGTCCATAACTTTGGACCCCCTGAACCAAACCTCACCTAACTTGGGGGATAGCATAAGGAGAGTCTCCTGAAAAATCTCTGAAATGTTGGTGCTGCTAGCCTAAAAACTGCGCCCCCTGCTCGTCAACAACAGAAAAAACTAAAAAATACAAAAAAACACACAAACAAACCTAAAATTGTTGCACCCTCCACTAGGGGGAGAATGGGGACATGGGGTACCCCATGTTCCCCAGGCAAATACACCACTGGTCCATCTAGCTCAGCTATCTCCTCTGCCTGGCAGCAGCTCTTCAGGCTGAGAAAGGTCTTTATTATAATTAATCCATGTTGAAATACTAACTACAGCTGGTAACATCTGAAAAAATTATTGACTGATTGTATTACTGTCATTTGCTTGAGACATGGATCAGGTGCTGCCAGTCAGAGTAGACAGTAATGACCTTGACAGATTAGTGGTCTGACTCAATAGGAGGAAGCTTCATGTGTTCAGCTAATATATCAGGCTTTGATGTGCCTATTTTACATATTTACAACCTGCCCTTAACTTTGATTCCCCCCTTCCCTTTCAAATAACACTAATCTCATTCTGCAATTGTATTGAAATGTGATGTCTTATACTAGGGGAAAAAATTAGAAGATTGGGCATCGATTGCCACTTTTTGAAATCTAACTGTAACTCGTTTCAGCGTCCAGTGTTCTGGCAAGAGGTGTTTTGTGGAATGAAAAGAAGGCATTACCTACATTTTATTCATTGGATTCCTTCAACAGCACAGGAGGACTGGCTAATTTTTCTTCTTTTATTTTATTCCTTCCTGCAAAAATTGATGCTAGCATATGAAAATGAATATATATTAAGTAGGAGGGAATTGACTTCTGTTGTTTAGAATGTATAGGAAATACATGTAAATGTATTCTTATTAAATCTGAGCAAGCTTCTTTGGCTCATATTCCCTAGGCCTTTCCCAGCACACTAAAAGAGACATTTTTGCAAATAGAATTTCTCTGGCAAGTGAACAAAAGCAGGTATTACCAATTCATGACATCTACCTTTATTCAGGATCTCCTCCATTCATATTTAACAAGCAGAATGTGTACTTTAAGTAAAGAACCAATTTGATATTAGAGGGGACTTTAATGCCGTTCTACAGCATTGTTCTACTCTAAGAATATTACACCTTTGCTTTATTTCACTTTTTTTATCTAACCTAGTATTATATGGATTTTCCCCATTAATATGCAGTGAACTAAGCCTCTCCTATAAAATATTTCATATGTGGTCTGAACTGAGGGAATGGCAAATGGGATTTGCAAAAAGAAAGGGACTTATTAATTTTTTCAGTGGTCACTGTAGCAAGTGGTAGCAACCCTTGAGCCATATGTTATAAAATTCAGCAATACATGCATTTTAATTGCAAGTGGTCTCAAACAGGGCTTTGACAAGGTGGCATAGAAATTTCCTAAATAATTAGGTGACAAACAATGCAGTCCTTATCAGAAAAAAACCTTATACATCTATTTTGCTTAGGATTACCCTACAAGCCAAGGAATGGGCTGCCTTCACAAGTGGCAATCTGGGCAGGGTGTCTGTGGATAATGGGACGGGATCATATCTGCTGGTCCTGCTCCCATCCCTATGCATGTTTAGTATACTTTGCACAAAAAAGTGCCTACCAGGGATGAGTTAACATGACCACTTTTTGTCTGTTTGATTGAGGATAATGTTATTGTTCCACTGAGGTGAGAGGCCGTGACTCCTCTCAATTCCTGGCATCTCTAGTTAAAAGTTGTTTCTTAGGTGTATCAGGTTCTCCAACTTTTTCCTTTCTTACACTCAGCCAATCAAGGCATGGTGATCAATGCTTTTGTATCTCATGGATTACTGGAATGTACTCTGTGTTGAGCTGTCCTTGAAGACAACCTGGAAACTGCACTTTGTTCGAAATGCAGCAGAGGCACACACCCTGAACTCTGGGAGGAAGCAGAAAAGGAGCAGGTGAAAGCAAAAGGTGAGCTATGCTTTTTTGGCAGTATTCTTAAGGTCAAATATTTTACTGTGTGCATTTTTGGAGGGCTTGTGTGTTTGCTTTTTGAGGGCTTGGGAAGACTTTTGTGTGTGTGAGGGTTTTTCTTTGTCCTGGCTGTGTGCTTGCCTCAGGCTTCTCAGAGGCGGGGCTTCTGGTGGGTCCCCACCTCTATTTAACTGCCATTCAGCTGTCTTTAGCACACTCATTGAGGTAGCAGTGCACGCCAAATGACATGCACAGTTTTTGTTTGTCAGTAAGCCACACTCTTGTGGGAGGCAATAGAAGGCGAGTTAGAGTCTGGACATGGGGTAGAGGATCCAGACACTAGGTCTCATTTCCTGGAGCTCAGTGAACAAGTCCTTAATTTAATAGGCAAGACTTTTTGAAGGAAACACTATTGAAGACTGCTAAATATGGATAGTAAGGAAGTTGCTGCAGTCACCTGCAATCGCTGTGGAATGTTTGTTTTTTCTGGGTGATGTGGGTAGTTACACCTGCAGCAAGTGTAAGCTGGTTGTTCTTTTGGAAGAGAAGGTCAAGCAGCTAGAGGCATAAGCACCTACACTTCAGAACATTAAGAAAAAGTGAGGATTTCCTGGACAGAATGGAGCAGACAGTAATAGGTGTGGAACCCACAGGGAATTTCTCCAAGGAAGATAGCAGTTCTCAAACACCGATAGTGGGCAATTGGAGGAATGTGACTCAAAGAAGTAGAGGGACTTGGGAGCATTCTGTGAGTTTGAATCTATAAAATAGATTTGAAGTTATCTCCCTTGTCAGTGAGGATAAGGAACAGGAGCAACAGAGTCAGCCCTCAGAAAATGTTCAAGTGTCAGACGGCTCAGCCCATAAAATGGCACCTGCAAAACCCCACAGAAGACATGAGGTGGTGGTAGGAGACTCCTTGTTGAGGGGAACAGAAACATTTGCAGGTCTCGAGAGGTGTGCTGTCTCACTGGGGCAAAAATCCGAGATGTCACAGAGAAGCTGACAAGACTTGTCAAGCCCACTGAGTGTTACCCCTTCCTTTTGATCCATGTGGAAAGAAATGACACTGTAAGATGTAGCTTTCGGGACATCAGAACAATTTTTGAGGCTTTGGGAAGGAAGCTGAAGGATCTGGATGCACAGGTGGTCATTTCATCTGGATGCACAGGTGGTCATTTCATCATCAAATAGCGAGGACATGTAGGTAGAAAGTCAGAAAAGCCTAAGCTCACAACGAGCTCAGGCTTGCCAGAGAAGTTAAAAACTACAAAAAAGGCTTATGGGGGTATGTCCATTGATGAAAAAAGAAAAAAGAAAGGATAGTGTCACTGAATAGAGAAGATGTCAAAATGCTAACAGGAGATGGAGAAAAGGCAGAACTACTTCTTTGCCTCAGTCTTTTCTCAAAAAGAAAATAATGCTAATCCAGGAGAAAATGAAACAGAAGACACAGTATGGAAAATTCATCACAGAATAAATAAAGAGGTGGTACAGGAATATCTGGCTACCTTAAATGAATTTAAATCTCTAGGCCCTGATGAGCTTCATCCCAGGGTATTAAAAGAACTGGCAGAAGTAAAATTAGAACCACTTGCTATAATCTTTGAGAACTCCTGGAGAACAGGAGATGTCCCAGTGGACTGAAGGGGTAATGTTATTCAATCCTCAAAAAAGGGAAAAAAGAAGACCCAAGTAATTACCATCTAGTCAGCCTGACATCAATATCAGGAAAGATTCTGGAGCAGATCATTGGACAGACAACAAGAACTCCTAGGAGAACCCCGAGAGGGAACCCCCAGTCCAACTCAGCCGAAGAAAACCTGTCCCCTGGAGAAAATCCCACAAGCATTGTGGGAACTCTCAATGGAGAGCAAAGCATCACTAGCTCCTTTTGACTACTACAGGAACCCCACAGAACTGGAAGAGGCCTTGTTACTGGGAACAGACAGCCAACAGGAGTGGCGGGCCTTAACCCAACAACTAGGCCTCCAGAAGGAATTCTTGATCCCAGGAAAATGGGAAGAAGTCCATAGACACCCAAAGAACAGGGGAACCTGACCTACCTGAGACTGACCACCTTACAACAGCTCATCGAGATCAGAAAGGCCCAAAAGAAAGAAAAAAATCATCATGAGAAATTCTAGTTTGTATTAAAAACACTGTTATTAAAAATGAAATGTACAAACAAGGATTGCCCCTGGAAACCTCCCCCCCCCCAAGCCCCTAGGCCCTGAAAGGGAAAGCCAACCCCAACAAGGACCTATAGGCCCCAGAAAGCACAAACTACCTGGAAAGACACGTACAAGTGAGAAGACCAAGAACTGACCTGAACTCTAAAGCAATTCAGCTTGTAAAAAATGTATAATGTAGTTTGGTCCCAAGAAAGCACTTGCCTTAGTTTAATTCTCTGTGGGTGCAAAGATTTGATCTGATCTGATCCTGTGTTATGCACATATTTTACTCCCTACCCTGGAAACAGAAAGTGGCAGATTCTGTAGTATGATCTCAGCATCTCTCTCCTGCTCCCCTTCATTGGGAGGTGGTTGTGGTCCATGGTTGAGCAATCTTGCCTTTCAGTTAGTACTCCTAGTTTCATGCTTGATTTTCCACGCTTGCTGGCAGCTAAGAATGCTTTGATCAATTTCATCTTTGCTTCACTGGTTGCAGTCTTGAGTAGGGTCACACCTTCTAAGCATGTCTATGGTCTTAGAAGAGTAAAACGCTACTTAGGATTGCACTGTTAATGTATTCAATTGCTCGGAAGCCCAGCTCTTTAACTGGGAACAACAAGCAGTACCTGCCAAGATTTCCTGTCCAACTAACAAAGGTATAGGTCCCTTTTCTCTGTTGCACTTGAACACAGATGGTACACATTATGTTGCCATTGATGGTCTCTGCCAGCCAGGCCACCTTGTTCAAAGACTGGCATCCAGCTGGCAGTCTTACATTTCTTCTAAGCCGTTTTTGTTTCTGTTCCTTTGTGAGGGGTTTTCCCTTTTCCCTTTCCCTGCAATGACTGTTGTTCTGCCAAGTGAATTCCTCCCATGAGATTTGTTTCCTCTGACTGCTAGGTGGTGATGGAACTGATTGCCAAGCACAGGAATTTGTCTGGAAGAGCTGCTGTGTTCAATCCCTCAGGAGTGGAATATGAAGCAGTCAGGCTTCCCCTAAACTTCCATTAGTCAGAAGATGTCAGTATTGTTGTCATGTCAGCAGCCAACTTGCCAGCTTTTTTATTTAAAAAATAATAATCCACTATGTATAGCAGCCTAGTTCCACCCTCCTGTTAAAATGTCGTGTTGTTTACAGCTCTCATTGGTACTTTGATTTCAGTCATTTTGATACATGTGTTCCCAGAGGATGATTGGCTGTTTGGTTTGATTAGACAATATGTTACTTGTGAGGTGGGTTTGAGGAGACTCCAAGCCAACTAATTGCTAATGGGTCACCTGGCACTGATGTTAAAAACATTGTGTGCGTGTCAGGGTGGGGGAAATTGGCTCCTGAACACATGCAGTGGTAAACAGGGGCTTCTTCATTCCCTCTCTTCCAATCCATGCCCTTTTGTAACCAAAAAGAAACCAACATTTTGTACCAACAATATAACCCTCCCAAATGTTAAAAAAAAGTGGATGAGGACTATAAGTAACAAAAAAAATTAAAAAAAAACTGTTACCAACATTTTTTTACCAACAGTACCAACATTTCAGAGTATCTTTAGGAGACCCTCCTGATGATACTACCCAGGTTTGATGAAGTTTGGTTCAGGGGGTCCAAAGTTATGGACCCTCAAAAGGGTAGCCCCATCTACTATTAGCTTCTATTGGAAACAATGGAGGATGGGAGCACCCATTTTGGGGATCCATAATTTTGGACCCCCTGAACCAAACATCACCAAACCCTGGCTGGTATCAGCAAGAAATTATCCTGATGATACCACCCAGGTTTAGTGAAGTTTGGTTCACGGGGTCCAAAGTTATGGACCCTCAAAATATAGCCCCATCTACTATTAGCTCCCATTGGAAACAATGGGGGATGGGGGCACCCCCTTTGGGGATCCATAACTTTGAACCCCCTGAACAAAACTTTACCAAACTTGGATTGTATCATCAGAAGAGTCTCTTGAAAGATCCCTAAAATTTGGGTGCCACTAGCCTAACAATTGTGTCACCTGGAGGCCCACAAAATAAAAACCCTAAAATATTTTTTAAAATACACCTGACTCGCGTATAAGTCGAGAGGGGCTTTTTCAGCACAAAAATGGGCTGAAAAATTCGACTTATAATGCGAGTATATACGGTATTCTTTATTTAGATATACTTCATGGGAGGAGTCAGAGTCCTATACTTTAAATATTATCAAACCATTTTTGAACTACTTATTTGTCTGTGGGTCAACAGAACCGCTGATTTTAATTTGCTGGGGGAACAGAACAGCAGTCATGGCTAAGATCTATTGAATAGCCGTGTACCCCATGATTTTGCTTAACCTCTTTTTAAAGCTACCTGAGGGCCAAACCACATTTAAATTTTAATTTTTTTTGTTACTTACAGTCCTCATCCACTTTTTTTTTTAACGTTTGGGAGGGTTATATCTTTTATCTGGGAAACAGCACATGGAGGAAAGAGCTATTGTCCCTTTTTGCGAATCTACAGCCTCAATCTCTTATCAGCCCCGTTGAAGTGTTTAGAGCCAAATAATACATTTGGAGTTTCACATATCTACTAACAGTTCCTCTGTTATCCTACTGGCCATCATCTTATGTTTTTATTTACATGATTTATAGCCTTTCTCCCTGAAACTCAAGGCAGATTACACATCATCACATCTTGTGGCAGTGAATTTCAATGACAATTCACTCAACAACAAAAACTTTGACTTTTGCCTGTTCTTCACCATTTTCCTCTAGTAACCCCAAATGTTGAACAAGGAGAAAAGGATTCTGTCTATCCACACTCTTTATATCTTTTCATTTTTTTAAAAAAAAATCCCCTTTTTTTTAATGCCGGCTATTTTATTACTGGGGTGGAGAGTGGGGATTAAATTAAGTTTTCCTTCCAAAGGTCTTAAAGTGTCCACCAGATGTCAGCCTCCACTCATTTCTCCCAGAAGCAAGGGCAAGCAAATGGAATGTCTTACTCTTCTGTCAAGGCCAAGAGATTTGGCTGCGCAGACACCCCTCTGTGTTTCAAAGAAACATTAAAAATGTTAATCTGAGCATCAGTTTCTTATTAGATGATAAAGAAAAAATGAGCTATAAACAACAGCTGTTTTGAAGAGCCTGACTTTTATTTTCTGAAGCCCTGGGCTCTAGTCAGTTTTGTTTTCTCACTCTGCTAAAATACCTGCCAAGTGGATATTCAAGCAGAGAAAATGGAAAGCTATAACTGATTTTCAACAATGATATTACAGTGAATGCTTTGTTCCTTTACATGGAGGATATCATAGTATGGAAACTGCTCAAAAAGATGACATTTCAATAAACACAATGATGTACATAGCAGCACATAGAAACACTACTATATGTGACTCTGTACATGGGCTTATAGTTAGTGATACTGAACTGATCTTCCTAGTGGGTGCATTTAAGATGTATAGGAGACGGTGTTGTCATCTGGTTCTATGTCTTGTTTGTTTGTCTGGCCTACTCCTGTTTCTTTTAGAGCAATTTGCTACAGAGGGTTTGCAGGTGAAGCATTCCAAGCTGTGGAGATGATTATGATCCACCTGTTAAGGGCCTGATCATCAATTTGCTACTAAACATTCCGGATAAAACCAGCTAAATGAATGATCAGCTCTGAGATGTCAGAGCTATATTTAGCGGCCTAATCCTCCATGTATTTGCTAGGGAAGCAATCCTTTGCAGGTCTATTCAGAAATTCCAAGTTATTCAGTGGGGCTTACTCCCACAATAGTGCTTTCAGGATTAGTGTATAATTCAATTTGATGCACATTTTATTTCTTTTGATTTCAATTTTTCTAATTCTGAGAGAACTCTATCTGTGAATACTTAAATTTGGAGCTTGAGGCCATGTACAGACAAAGCCAAGATATCTATAAACCTGAAAAAGCCCCGGGTTTGCAAATAAAAGTACTACCCCCAATAATAACAGCACCTGTAGCTTTAAGAAAATGACGTCCTCTAGTGATTTGTGTCTGTTGCTAGGCAGCTAGGACAGTATTACCCAGTGTTACCAGCCTTCAAGTCTTGGTTTGTGTCAGAAAAAGGCAGGGGAAGAGAGAGGTGAAAAGCAAAAGGCACTTTTCAGAGCTATTTTGGTCTTTGTAAGGGGATTCATCAGGGCCAGGCCTGACAGCAGCCACTGGGTGACTTACTATTGCCTGACTTGTGTGATTAGCCCCAGCCTGACTGACTGCTACTTTACAAGAACAGCCAATACATAAAAGCCAATGTGTTGTAGTGATGAGGGTTTTAGACTAGAATCTGGGAGAACCAGGACTGAATACTTACTCTGCAGTGAAACAGTGGCATAGCGCCAAGGCAGCAGGGTGTGTGTGACGCACAGGGCATGTGCTGGTATGGGGTTGTGGTGGGGACGTTCCATGGATGGACAGGGGCATGGCAGGGGCACAGAGTGCACACGTGCCCCGGGCACAGTTTCCTTTCTCTATGGCTCTGCAGTGAAAACTCACTGGTTGAGTTGGAGTTAGTCTCACAAACTCTCACCTAATTTACCGCACAGGTTATTGTAAACATAAAATGGAGAAAAAGAGAATGATATATGTGCTCTGGGTCTCTATTGGAGAGAAAAGTGGGGTATATGTAAAGTAAATAAATGAATAGCATGAATGAATAGCATAGCCTTTATTGGCATAACAAAAAAACCACAACTAGCATCAATTATATTAAAACAGGTGATAAAACTCAGGTAAATATAAATAAATTACAAACTCTGAATTATTTCCATGAGAAAATTTGCTACCTTTTTACAAAAAGCAGAATCGGAATTATTCAACAGGAAAAATAATCTGAACAAATCTGTTAACTCGGGTTGAAAGAGAGGAGATAAGTTAACATACTTGGATCTAATTTTGGCCAATGTTTCAACTTGATTGGCATTACAACTACATAGCTCTTAGATTTTTCGAGATTATTAAACCTGACATTTAACAAGGCAGATGGCATGACAGTAAATCTAGCAGTTGAGAGAGCTCTCCTTTAGCAGGAATTGGTTAAAGAATATAAGTAATGGGCCATCCATCCCTGCTCAAATGAAATTAAAAATTGTGAGGGAGAGCAGGTTTGTTTGACTGCTAGAGATTGGTTAGCAAATTCCTGGTCTAAAAGCTGACTTTTTAATACTTTATTTGCTTCTGAATAGGAGAGAGGGTAGAGTGATTCAAGAGTTAATCCAAATAGATACGATTTTCTTTTCTATTGTAGAAAACCAGGGATTGACCTGTGTGTCCGAAAGTATTAGGGAAACAAGGGAATGATTGGCTTGTAGGTAATGAATACACAGCCAGAATCTAAAGGTCCTAAGCCAGGCTCTAAGTTCCATGGAATTTTGACCTAGTTCCAAGCATTCCTTATCAAACCAGGGGGCCTTATTACTATTGGGTTTAGGTTTCCTTGTAGAGAACTTCAGCAAAAAATCAACAATATGGTTGACTAATGATTCAAAGTTGAAAATTGTCTCGTGGTGAGTCAGCATTAACAACCAGAGAAACATAACTACTAAGACTATGAGGCCTAAACAAGTCCTGGAGTGAAGCAGCCAAGTTGGAGGAACAAGTCAGTCTGGGTAGATACCCAGTTGATGGCACACAACCCCACAAGCTTCTTTACACTTGGATAGAGCCAGACAGAGAGGGAGGTGATCACCTAACAGGAAATCCCCGATTTGGAAGGTTTGAACCATGGATTTCAAATATGGAGAAATCAAACAATAGTCAATGACACTACAGCTGGTGGAGAATGTAAAGTCCTGGGGATGATCATAACATATTAGGCCATTAAACCACAGTTTGTTGTGGTTATCACCCAATTGAATTAGTTTCTTGTCAGCTGCATTGATATGATGGTCCTTAGAACTGCAAATGGTGGGTAGTAGAAGAGAGTAGAAACAGTCATCATCAAACCCCTCATGTTCAAGAAAAGATACTATATCAGCACCTACTCTTGCGTTAAAATCCCACAGTAGTAGGATTTCACTAGAAAGATAATTAGATTCAAGTTCCTCCAAAAAGGATGATAAACTATCCCATAAATCATCTAGGGCGTGCTGAAGTAAACCAGGGGAAATATATATATATATCAACGAAGATCAATGAATTATTTCCCCATTGAATCAGGATAGCCTGAGCAATCTGAGAACAAGGAGTGGGAGAGAGGACTTTTCAGGGAAGTGAAAGAGGAAATAATGAGGGAGGTAAAAATGAGATGGATGTCCATCAACAAGCCTTTAGGGGTCCCCTGATTGTTCCTCTCTGCTTTTTGTTACCGTTCACTGTGTAGATTTGTTTGTCTAGTGCATAGGTGTCAAGCTCGTGGCCCTCCAGATTTTATGGACTACAGTTCCCATCACCCCCTGCCAGCATCATTCTGGCAGGGGATGATGGGAACTGTAGTCCATAACATCTGGAGGGCCACGAGTTTGATACCTGTGGTCTAGTGTATATAATAATGTTGTATGATCTTGTTACATGTGATTTAAGGAGAGGAACAGGGTCTAATGTACACCAGAAGCAAGTTAGGATGACATTCTCCCTTCCACACTTCTGTTCCTTTGTGGTAGATTATGTCAGAAAGAGAGTGCTTGACCCAACACAGCAGCCAAGCTTCCACATTTGGAATTTTTTGAAGTCGAATCACAGATCCCAGATCCTAATCTAAGGCCTCACTGGTTTAGTCAAGTGCTATTAAATTTAATTACAGTACCTATTCCTATAAGTAAATATGCATGGGATATTTGATGCAACTGTATCTTTAAGAGGAGTTAGACCTCTTTTTCCTGCTTCTGTTAGCATTCCTCTCTGCTTTCCTATTAAGAGGTGGTGTAGATTGTTGTGTTACTAGTAGTCAGGTCTATTGACTTTCAGCAAGGCTTTCCACGCCTGCTTGGTTCCTGATTACCAGATCACCCCTCTGGGAGCTGAACTACATGTACTCCTCTGCTCCCCCCACAAATCAAGAGAGTTGCTAAGAAAAAAAATTTTTTTTGCTTGTTGCTCTTACTGTTAGTAAATTAAAATCATTTGCTCTATGGGGAAACATTGCATTCTGAAAACTGTTGTACGATATCCAGAAAGCACAACTATGCAAAACCACAGCAGCAGTGCCCTGGTAGAATCCAATTAAAAAGCTAATGGATAATTAAGTCAAAATTACTACTGCACCAAATTTGTTTGTCAATCTCCACCCGGAGATCTTCTGGCATTTCAGTTCATTTGCAGAATAGAAAGTTCCCCTGGAGAAAATGGTAGCTTTGGAAGGTAGATTCTATGGTATTATAACCCACTGAGGTCCCCTAACCAATCTCTGCCCTCCATGGACCCTACCCTGAAATCACCAGCGATTTCCCTACTTGGAGTTGACAATCCTACCTAGTTAGGGCAAAAAGGTCCAGTACTGATGTTCCTTCCTATAGGGTTGCCACAGAGGACCAGCCTATGATATGACTTTGCAACTGGTAGAGGCATTTACTGGTGGCAGGTACCCTGCCAGCAATATAACAGTGTGGTTGGCGATGCATTGGTATAACTTCTGAGAGCTCAGAAGTGGCACCAATGCATTGCTGGGTGATGCTAGAGATGCTCTAGCATTTGGGCAAAACTCTATGGTAAATCAGAATATCCCCAGCCACACACTAACATCACTTCTGGGTGCATGGGGAGTGATGTCATTGTTGTCAGTGATTTCAGCACCCAGAAGTGATGTCAGACTGTCAAGTCACTGCTGGCATTCCCCTCTGTTTGCCACCAGTTTCTCCCCCACCAGCCAGTGGGGACTTGGGAAGTCTGCTTCTGCACTTCTCTCTAAACTTATTACCAGAGGCACACTACTAAACTGTAGTGACATCACAAGGACATCACAAAGACATTGCTCACAATGTAATCGAGGAGAAAACACAACTGAAGTGCAATTGTGGTGTGTATGATCCGTTTGGGGACCCAAATTCAGCCAGTGGTGTGAAGATGAATAAAGTCCTTCTTCTGTGGCTGAATGTGCTGCCTTCTTGCCTTTGGCCAGGTGTTGTAGAGCTTTCCTTTGCTTGGCAAGCCTTATAATCACTTACTCTGTTCTCTTCTGGTGATAAGCAAAGCATGTCCAAACAATTGAGCTGTTCCTAAGAAGAGGGGGCAGACCTAGCATCAATCAAAGTTGATTGTAGTCAATGATGTACAAATACATTTCCCTCTAGTACAATATAATTTCTCGCTGTAAATTATACCACTATATTAATTTGAATTTTCATTCACTCTGCTCTTTTGGTCTATAATGTAGTGTGGGGATCTGATTAATAACAATAGAGAAATTATTTCCCTTGGGGTTGGCAGGTTTGCCATGATTTTGTGTGCACAAGCCATAGCATTTATTGTATCTGAGATTAATAATAATAATAAAAAGAAGCACTGTGGAAACCTCAAACATGCAATTATTAGGTGAATTATTTATGCCACTTCAGAAAATTGCTCAATGGAACCATGCTGGATAAAGGAATCGGAGAAGGGGATGTGGGTCTAACACAGTGGTTGAGGTGCTAATAAGCCAGAGAGCCCTCCAGAGTTTGCACATCTGTCTTGTTCAGTGGCTTCCTTAACTAGAGGTCTGGGAACTTCTCAAATGACTGTGGGGCAGGGGGAAAACACAGTGAACATCTGCAATTCACAACATTTATAGCTAAGTGAGAGTTTCAAATCAATTACTTGTGGCAGGGGCATGACAAGGAGAAAGAAACTGCTAACCAGGGATAGTTCTACAGGGAGAAAGTGGAGCTGGGCTGCAGTTCAGTGGCAAAATATGATTTTTTAAAAAAATTATGTAGAAGAGAGCATTTAGAGGCTCAGCCTTGGGACTTAAGATGTCTGTGGCCAGTCCCAGGGGTTCTCCATTGGTTTAGTTACAGTAGCCCTGTTCACATATTACAATGAATGAATGTACAATGTGCATGCATGGATGAAAACCTGTATGTGAAAAAGAGCCAACCTGTTTTCATCTTGCAGTTGAAACAAAGGGAACGGTATCTAGAGCAACATGGACTGGAAAGCTTATGTTCATCTATATTGCATTGAATGTACGAGGCTCGACAGATTGCATCAAGTGTACACAGATTGTACATGTGTTGCTGTAACTTGTGTACAGGGCAGGGGGGTCATCAGCATACCCTAGGGCCAGAGCTAGGGGAAACTGCGCCTGGAATGTGTGTGCACCTTGCACCCCTGCCACGCCTCCGCCTGCCCCTGCGATGCCCTGGAATACCACGCCCACACACCGGCGTGCACCCGGTGCATTGCACACCCCATCCCCATCCCCTTGGCGCTACGCCACTGGCATACCCTGAGATGGGATAACTGTTAGTGCCCACAACTTTTGGTGGGATTCACTTCTAACAACTTATTTATGGCAGCAGGGCTCCAAAATGCAATGGCACAGCCTCCAGCCTCATGCACTGGCCAGTGTAATCAGTCAAAGGGAATGTAAACAGTGTGGACAGCTGTGAGAATGAGCAGTGAGAGTTCTTGCAAGCTGGTAAGGATGCACAGAGATAAGGGAACATACCATTAGGGATAGAAAGGAAGGAACCAATCCTGGAACAGGGTTTACAGTACCTTGCTTTAACTTCAGGGTTAACAGGAAAGAAGCAGCATTGCTTGGCCACTTGTGGCATAGAGGTTAAGAGCAGTGGACTGTAATCTGGTGAATTGGGTTTGTTTCACTCTTCCACATGAAGCCTGCTGGATGATCTTGGGCTAGTTACAGTTCTCACAGAACTCTCTCAGCCCCACCTCCCTCACAAGTTGTCTGTTGTGGGGATGGGAAGACAAGGGTTCACAGGGAAGGGTAAGTCATTTTGAGAACCGTTAAAGGTAGCGAAAAGCAGTGTATAAAAAACTGTTCTTCTTCAAGTACAGTCTCCCAGGGTATAAATTATACTGTTTTATGCTGAGTCAGACTTTTGATTTATCCTAAGTTTGGTCCCTAAACATTTTGAGTCTGTGGGGACCATTGGTATTTTGTCATGATGGGGTGGGCACAGCCACAAAATGGGTGCTACAGGAGGTAGAACCTGTCACAAAATAGCTGCCTCAGGAAACAGAGCCAGCCACAAAATGGCTGCTACAGCATACCTTCAGTCACACAGTAAAGATACCCTGTTTCCCTGAATATAAGACATCCCCGGAAAATAAGACGTAGTAGAGGTTTTGCTGAAGTGCGAAATATAAGGCATCCCCCAAAAGTAAGACGTAGCAAAGTTTTTGTTTGGAAGCATGCCTGACGAACAGAATACAGAAATATAAGACATTCCCTGAAAATAAGACATAGCGCATCTTTGGGAGCAAAAATTAATATAAGACACTGTCTTATATTTGGGGAAACACGGTAGTTGTGGTGTGCTGGCAGCTGCTGCCAAAGCAACATTTTTCAAACTCTGCACAGCTGATCAAATCTCCAGTGGCCAATCATAAGCCTTGCTGGGCTAAATCTGGCCCACCCACTTTCTGAAAACACTTGATAGCCACCAGAAAAGGTGTGGCAGGTACTCATGGGCATCATATTGGGGACCCCTGGTTCTCAATTTTATGACAGAGTACTTTCATCTCACCTGCTACCTGAAGATGCTGAAAATTGAACATGGGACTTTCTGCATGCAAAGGGAATATTCTAGTCTTGAGCACAGCCATAGCCCCTCTTCCATCTTCTCCCAGTTTCCTTAAGCTTGGAGTCCTTTAATTAAGCCACTATCACATTTATCTCCTTGGGCCCTGTAGCACTGTTTGCTCCAGGAGATCCTTAGAAAAGATACTTTTGTTGGGCTTTCTTAACTTGAAAGAGGCAGGATGTGTGCTAACTATAGACTCAAACAGATAAGATTGTGTTTTTCAGTCTGTCCATAAAAAAGCTAATTGCAGGTTTATCAGTTTGAGCCTTATTTGATTCCCTGTGCAAAGTTGCAAGGGTGGCATTGACAGAGCAGGGACAGTAGGTCACCACATAAGCAGGAGACATCTTTTAATGGAGGGTGATGATTCAGATGTAGGTATACATAGTTCAATGGATGCATTCCGTATAGCTCTATAGCAAAGATACTAAGTGCTTTGAGGCCTTGTAGTGAATTGGATATTTGGTCTAGCCTTCCAGATGTGTGAACCCATTCACTCTCACAGGGTTACTGTAAGGGTCAAATGAGAGAACCATGTCTACTACTCTGAGTTCTCTGGAGAAAGGACAGGATTATCCTCAAGTGGAAAAGTAAACAAGATTGCAAAGATCTATCAGTATTTTCTATTCTGGGTAGAAACAAACTCTTCCTCCCAAAGTGCTGCCATCCCAAGCAGAACTGTACCCTCTGAAGACCATTACTTCAATTGCGTTAGAGTTTCAAAATGGACACCTGTAGTTAACATAATTTCATGGATTACATTAAGCACTGAATCTCACATACTTTTAATATTTCTGAACTGGCCTATTTTTTTGTCTCTTTCAGTATTTTCTCCACCCTGACCTGACTTGCCTTATATTTAGTTTCTTTCTCTCTCTCTCTGCTCTAAGTGTCTCACTAGATGTTGGGGTCAGATGTGGGCATGATAGGTTACAGATAGGTTATTTTACTGTGTTTTTAATTTTCCACAAATGTGCCAATAGAGAACAAAATGTATCAGAGACACTTGTGTGGGTTAAGTGGGTGGGTGGGCTGTCTCCCATATCTTCCCCACATGGCTTTCAGCCTAGGCTTGGTGAATAGAGAGTAAAGATTGTACAGGCCCTGAAAAAAACCTTCAAAAATTATGGAAAACAGCATTTCTCTCTTTTTTTCCCCGGGGTCTTTCCCCCCTAATTTTTTTCTGATGGAAAAACTTGAAATTTGGGGGAGTACTGAAAAATGTCCTATGAGATATTTTGTCTTTCAGAATGAGTGAAATGCTTTTAAAGGCAAGGTGGGCATGCTGTAGACATATACAGCTCTTAAATACAAGATTAATTTGTGCCCCAATAAATCTTCCTAAGGGCTACATCCAGCACTTCATTGCTTCTGTGGTCCTTTTGACCTGATTCTTCTCTTGTGGTTGATCTTCTACCTCTCCCTCAAACCATAGTGACACATAAACTCACAGAATGGGTATCAAGTAGCTTATTTCCCTATTTTACTACAGGGTAAAAAAGAGCAGAAGGAGGTAGGGCAGAAACTGCACCAAAGCCTCAAAGGAAAGTTTCATTGAGAGCTAAGCTGACTCCAACCAGCAACTGCAGAAGGAAGGAGACAGAATCTAGCTGGAACCACATCTAGTTGTGCAGATATTATTTTGTGTACCTTTTGTGTAACCCTTTTTCCTGATCAAATAACATAATTATGTTATTTAATACAAAGCTTGTGTTTAACATCTTTCCCCTACCTCACCCCTTCCCTACTTCTCAGATAGCAAAAAGTAAGGTAAACTAAGGTAGCAGAGGGTACATCAGCTTGCAGTTTTCTTTAAACAATGAGTATATTTGCAAATTTGTTTATAGAAAACTAAGGTATTTATAACAGTAAATGTTGGAGTTTACCGCACAGAGAGTGGCTAACACACTGATTAAAAGGGTAAAAAAATAAATGTTTATTAGGAAGTACATTTAGAATAGGAAAAAGGGAGAGATAACATGCTACTATCTTGCTCAGAGGCGTGTCTAGAGAAAATGAAGCTGGGTGCAAAATCTGAGCGCCCCCCCCCCCGGTATAGGAGGCCACTCTCCCCCACCAGGATGAAACAATGTATGGACCTGGGGGGAAGGAGGAGGGGTTTGGGGGGTGATTTTTCACCCCCCCATATGACTAAATGGCTGGATCCTGGGGACATTTGACCCCATATGTCCCAATGAGTGGAACACCCCTGATCTTGCTACAGGGTATAGTCTGTTTTTCTAACTTCCAAGAAGCAGGATATTAGACCTGAGAGTATTAGTCTAAGGACAGACAAGGGATGACTCAAAAGAATGGAGTGGTCACTAACTTTACAGCCCTCTCTAGCAGACCACTTACCCCCCTCCCCTTTTGCTGGTTCTTGTTCTCAGTTTCTTTGCATGTTAGACATTGCTATAACATTAAATTCTAAATAAGTTATATTTTTTGCATTTTCTGTTCTTAAAGCAGCAACATTGGTTTAGGTTTGATAAGACAGCAAATATTACATGTATTTAAAATTTTCCCAAGTCCTCCCCCCAACCCCCCCCCAACCCATGGTGTTTTTTCCCCATGGTTTCAAATTTTTCACAGATTTTACATCTATAACAGGAGGAGGTCATTGTTTACTGAATTATCTGTGGCACTCACCAGGTTCTTTATTACCCAGAGCCCCAATTCTGAGTGCATTACTCATGCTAGGAAAGAATACGGATTCTGTTTGTATATCATTCAGCCTGTTGCCCAACAGCATCCTTACCTGAGCTGACTTAGGCAGTCACATATTTGGTGTTGAGAACCTCAAGGTGTATTGTCCTTTGGGATTTCAGTGTTCCTGCAGTGAGTTAAAATGATAGAAGCAGCTCAGGACTTCATGGCTGCCATAACAACCATGAGGCTGTTCCAGAACAATCTGGTCCCTACTCATGTAGTAGAGCATATGCTAGACATGGTTTTCTCTGAAGACAAAGTGTATGGGTTGGCAATGGGGGAATTTTTTACTCTGCCCTTGTGACACATTGACCATTACCTGGGGAAGTTTAGACTCACGGATACTCAAAAGCTCTGCAAGGATGGAAGGCAGTTAAGATGGTCTGCCACAGAAGGCTGATGGATCTAGAGCAGGGGTAGGGAACCTGCGGCTCTCCAGATGTTCAGGAACTACAATTCCCATCAGCCTCTGTCAGCATGGCCAATTGGCCATGCTGGTAGGGGCTGATGGGAATTGTAGTTCCTGAACATCTGGAGAGCCGCAGGTTCCCTACCCCTGATCTAGAGGATTCCTGAAATCTCTTGATGATTTTCCAGTCAGCTATATTTAATGATCCTGTCAGAGCTTGGTCAACCAGTGGAATGCAAAGATTATACAGTTGGTAGAGATAATTGCTCTTGAGAATCCTTCTCTTTTTTGTGGAATCCAGAATTGTGAAATCCTTGATTTAGTAACAGTGCAATCCATGGGGAGGGGGCAGCCAGGGACAGTGCTGCTGAGCCATCTCCTGAGGGGTTTCAGGCCATGTTGGGAGCATAAAAAGCTGAAAAAGTTTCCAGCCAACCTGAAAGCCCCTGTTGCCACCCAATGGAGTAGGTTGCCGAGCAGCGTAGGGGGTTTTTCTAGGCCAAAAGCCCCATGGAAGCCTGTTACCTGAATTGGTCATGTCTGCCTCTTAGCATAGTGGGGGAATTAAGGGCAGACTAGCTATCTGGGAGGTAGCTAGGAGGTAGCTGTGTATACACAGTTTTGTTTCCTAAGAAAATAATTCAAAACCAGGACTGAGGCAAAAGAACTTACAATTTTATTAAGGGATCAAAATAATGAAAATACATATACTAGCACTATCAATGTTTATTAGCCATAGGCCAAACACACATAAAAAGATACTACATATACAGAATTGGGAGACCTAAGAAATAAAGGGTTGAGAGACACCGGGAATACGATAGGGTATTGACGGCACCATCCAAATGTGGGGGCCCGAATCCTCTTGTGGAAGTAGCCCGTGGTTGCACCAGTGGATTTGCCCTCCCCAGGTCACTTACCCAGTTGGAAGGGTGATTCTGCCAGTGTGTGTCTGCCATGGTTCTCCCTTGCACTGGGATGCAGTGTTGGACACTGCACCAGCGTCCCAGAGCCCTTGCCATCACCGACATGGTGGGGGCAGGCTGGGGGCATGGCCAGCGGAGAAGCCAACATTATGCTGGCAGCTTGGGCCTCAGACTCACTCTGCCCAAAAAGCAATGTAAGTCCATTCAGCCCAATGAGGGCTTCTCAGTACTGAGGAGGCTTTTTTACTGTTCAAGCCTCTCCACATCACTGGGAAGCCTCCATGGGAGAGGCAGGGTGGTGCCACATCAGCGCTGTGGCCCACTGCTGCCGAGTTTTGGTGGGACTGCCTAATAATCATTGTTCCAGAAGTGAAGAGGACCAAGAGAGAGTGAGAGAAATGGCCAGCATCAGACACAAGGAGGAAGTCTGGCAATGATAAGTGGAGTGATTTCTAAGCACAATAAAAGTTCAATTCCCAGGCATGGACAATACTGTTGGAAATGATTTGATGAGATTAAAACTAGGAGAGCCCAAGACTTGATGAGTTTTGGGCTGGGCTGATGAGATTAAAACTAAGAAACTCAGGAAGCTTGATGACTCTTAATTGCTGGACAAGAGGTTTCTAAAAGTAAGTTGATGTAAGGAAAAAGGGTGCAGGGTAGTACAGGAGGCTCACTAAAGAAATTAGGGGTGTGGACAGTTGCAAGTTCATTGTATTATCGGAGCTAGGTGTGCTTTCTCAAGGCTAAGCTATTTTTAACCAGTTGTAAGTGACTATGCCTTTGTCTGAAGTCTTGCATTTCTAATTCAGGACAGGAAAGAATGATGTCATGTGTCTGGCAGACCTTGATCTCAAACTCTAATTGAATTCCAAAATCGGAATCTTACTCCTGTTCTGTTCCATGAGGTTGAGCTGTATATAATATCAAGATTATGATGGGTAGGGCACTCTATCTGATCCCAGCATGAATGCCACTCCCCTTTGATGATAGGTCTGCCCTGTATCAAGTGGACTAAAGTTGGCTCCACTCCCTGGGAATGCTTCTGAACTGTCCCTACCCACACTGGCACAGGCTCTTGCAGTGGAAGTGTGGTAGCTTCCGGGTTTTGCTTTTATTTCTTGTAATATAAATTTGCTTAAGTGAATACTGTGAAACGTGTGTGTGTGTGTGTGTGTGTGTGTGTGTGTGTGTGTGTGTGTGTGTGTGTGTGTGTGTGTGTGTGTAAACAGGGCACATTGTTCAGTCTTTGGACAATGGCTTTAAAACATGGGGGACTCTTCTATTTGGGGCAAGTGACCCCCAACAGGATGAAACTTCATATAGAGGAAACTGTAATTTTGTGCAATTGTGTGAAAAATTGAGAGGGTCAAAAACAGAGCAAACATTAATCCCATCATAATTGCATTTAGCGACTGATAGTGTGTGTTGGGCAAAAGATGATCAGTCATGGCCCAAAGTGTATGAGCTGTTTGATTGTCACTTCTTATCACCTTGACTATGCAGCCAGACAAAAAGCGATAAACATATCGAAAGATGGATGATCATGCCACACAGGCTGCATGGTCCTCTGTGACCTAAACTGGACATATAAATTGCAGTGTACTTGAAACAGTGGTGCTGTTCCCAATTGCCTGTGTGAAATTGGCCTGTACACACATTTCCACTTAAGGCTTCCAAGCTGAAGCTTCACCTCTGATTTGTTCTCTGGTGAAGGCAGATGCAATATGCACTTGTTAAATTCTTTTTTTCCAGATGCCCCAAATCAGCTTACGAAAAGCTCAAGACTAATACAGTATCTGTGGACAGTATTAGTGGGTGATATATTCTGAAAACAAATCTCAATGAACAGGTGCAAATTAGGTAGCTGCCTCTAGCCAGCTTCAGCAGCGGTTCCTGCTGTTTTCACATTATTTTCTGCTAATTTATTTATTTTTTTAAAAAAAGACAGAGAAAGAAGCATGTTGAGCCTCAGGTTTCTGCAAGTTGTGTCAGTTAATAAGATTTACATCTGTCCTTGTTATGGATGAGCTCTATGAAAATTAAAGGATAATTTGAGGTCAAAATAGACCTGAAATAATGTCAGTGTGAAGTAGTGGATTGAAGGTTTTGTATAGCCTGAGGATTCCTCTTTCAGCTATGAGGTTCAAAGAGTTGTTTTGGGAAAAGAACTCTATTATGATCTGGCTTACTTCATAGGGTTGTTGTGATGATAATAAGTATGTCTTTATTTGTGACTTGGAGCACTTTGATGAAAGTGTGACCTTTTCTTAGAAGGCAGTAGAAAACCTAAATTGCATTTTGGATTGTTTTTCTGGAAGCCTGTCTGCTTCTGCTGAGTGTATAACCCTAAGAGAAGGACCCACTGGACTTGAAAACTTAAGTGTATACCCACCTATAAAATACTGCACACCCAGAGCAATGTTATATGTTGGTGGTGATGGAAGCAAGCTCAGTTCCATTTTCTGCACTTAAGAAATCATAGAAAATCATAGAATCATAGGCCCCTTCCGCACACGCAAAATAATGCGTTTTCAAACCACTTTCACAACTGTTTGCAAATGGATTTTGCTATTCTGCACAGCTTCAAAGAGCATTGAAAGCAGTTTGAAAGTGCATTATTCTGCATGTGCAGAAGGAGTTATAGAGTTGGAAAAAACCTCATGCCCAATCAAGTCCAACCCCCTGCCATGCAGGAATACACAATCAAAACACTCCTGACATATGCCCATCCAGCCTCTGTTTAAAAACCTCCAAAGAAGGAGACATCACCATACTCCAAAATAGTGTATCCCACTGTCAAACAGCCCTTACTGTCAGTAAGTTTTTCCTATTGTTTAGGAGGAATCTCTTTTCCTGTACCTTGAATCCATTGCTCCTTGTCCTAGTCTATCTAACAGCAGAATACAAGCTTTCTCCCTCATCAACATGACATTCCCTTCAAATATTTAAGCATGGCTATTCTCTTCTCCAGACTAAGCATATCTAGCTCCCTAAGCTGCTCCTGATAGGTCAAGGAATCCACACCTTTTACCATTCTGCCCTCCTTTGGACCTGTTCCAGCTGGTCAATATCCTTCTTGAATTGTGGGGCCCAAAACTGGACACAGTATTTCAGGTGAGGTCTGACCAATGCAGAATAGAGTGGTACTTTTACATCCCTCAAACTAGAAACAAAACACTTTATGAATTTAAAACTATTCTATGCTGCTTGTCTGGGGAACTTGCCCAAAGTGACTTTAAAAACAATCACAACCACCACCAAAATGCCATTAAATGGTTCATTAAACACCAGCACTAAAAACCCAGCTTCTGAACATGAAATGTTGAGCAGTTCGACATGAGTTTTATAGTTTGCAGGGAAAAAGAAGACTTCAAAAATGGAATTTACAGATCTGTCCTTTAATTAAAAGCCTGGATCAGAAGAAAGATTTTGGCCTGCAACCTGAAGGAAAGTAGTGCAGTTGCCAGGCAAGCCTCAATGGGAAGGACATTCCACAGATAAGTTGCTACCACTGAACAAGTCCTGTCTCTGGTCACAACCTGTCTCATTAATGCAGGTAGAGGAACAAAGGACAGAGCTTGTGGGGCAGATATTTACAAGTAAGCTAGACAGTCTAGGAGGAGACAGTCCTTCAAGTATTTATTTTTGTTGTATTTATTTGCTGTATATTTATTACCCATTGTGATGGATTGCAAGGAAAAGGTGATTTTTAAAACGCAATTCTGTCAAAGTAAACTTACAGTTTACCTTACGGTTTAAATATACCATATTGAAACTTGCAGTTTAAATATACCATACCATACCTGCAGAGTGAGGCAGGAAAGTCTTAGGAACATAGGAGCCATCTGATTGGCTGTGGTCTCCTGCACTCTGATTGGACAAGTAACAGTGTGATGCAAAGGAAGGAGGAGGATATCTACCGTGTTACAACAAGCTGAAAGGCTTTATATATAGACTATGAGATCTGGTAGGCCCTTTCTGCACAGCAGAAAGGGCGCCTCTCCACCAGCAGAAATTATGCCGGTGGAGGGGTAGGAGCCATTTGCATGGGAGCATGCGAGCAGCCCTGCAGAAGCCGGCGCAGAAGAGGTGGCTTCACACAGAGCCGCCTCTTCTGCGTCCCCCCCACTCACCTCTTCCTCCAGCGTCACTCTGGAGGCCGTCAGGGACCCGCCCATGCTGCCCTCCAATCCCTGGAGGTAGGAGGGCAGCGTGGGCAGTCCCTGACGGCCTCCAGAGCACGCTGGAGGACGAGGTGAGTGGAGGGGGCAGGAAAAGCGCCATCTTCCCAGTGGTGCGGTTTGCACCGCACCGATGGGAAGACGGCGTTTTAGAATAACTTCACTCAATGAGCGAGGTTATTAGGAGTGGCTTCATGCCACTCCTGGGTGGCCAGGACGGTGCTGCTGTGATCCAGCAGCGCCTCCTGTGCAAACAGCTGCCCAGGGACGGCGTTTTTGCCATCCCTGGGCTGCTGTAAATGGCCCGTGCAGAAAGGGTTGTAGTTCGGTTATTGAGGAGCTCAGGCTTAGAGCTATAGATATAACCAGTGTTAGGAGAGATCTTCCAAGAAAGAGAAGAAGACTCTTAGAAACTAAATAGACAGCTGTGTGGGATTTTGCTTTATTTTCTTCTGAAGAGAGTGTTTTATGTTTATTTTGAGGGTTATTTAACTGTAAGTGGCTTGTGAGGGCACAGTGTTAATTGTCAGCCTGAGTTAGATCCTGAGTGGAGGGAAATCCAGAGATTACCTGAAACATAAGGAACAGTTCCAAGTAACTGTACAATCTGTAAAATATCTCTGAAACCAATATCTAAGCTGAACTGTAACTGAATAATTTTAAACTGCTATGCTGAAGAAGCCAAAAAAAACTATATGTGCCAAACTCTCTTGTAAATAGTATATATTCCTCTTGCTTTATTTGTCTCATCCAGATCCATCTCCAAGTTAATATTTCTTCCTTTACCATCTTCTGCCTGTTAAATAAATCTGTGTTGCTGTTTAAGTTTACTTCTACCTCAGTATATTTATTTTATTTGTGCCTTTGTGAAAGGTAGTGCCTTTGGAAAGGAGAAATAAAAGTCAATGGATATCATCTGCCTTCTGGGTGTGAACAGGACTGAGGGAAAGTGATTTCTACCTTACACTACCAATGTTAGAGGCACCTTAATCTCTGAAGGGAAAAGGCAGGAAAAATAAGAGTGAGTGGTTTCCCTGCCTGTAGAAGTATAGAAGGTTGAAGGGGGTGTCCATAGCACCTGTTCATCACCAGAATACTCTGGCCCAAACTATTTATGACCGTATAGTTAAGAATGAGCACTCTGAATTATGGTCAGAAAAAGAAGGGCAGCCAAAGACAGAGATGGGTGTCCAATGCATATTGATGATACTTGACTCCAAATCCCCTGATGACACTTTATGATCACATTGTGAGGGAAAGTAGCCTGGAAATGTTTCAGCAAAAAACAACGTGGTAAAAGTGTTTTCACAAACAACTGAGAAAAAGCTGTTTGGAAATGTACTGTCGAAGGCTTTCATGGCTGGATTCAATTGGTTCTGGTGGGTTTTCTGGGCTGTGTGGTCGTGGTCTGGTGGATCTTGTTCCTAACGTTTTGCCTGCATCTGTGGCTGGCATCTTCAGAGGTGTATCACAGAGGGAAGTCTGTTACACACTGGCCCCTTCCGCACACGCAAAATAATGTGTTTTCAAACCACTTTCACAATTGTTTGCAAGTGGATTTTGCCATTCCGCACAGCTTCAAAGAGCACTGAAAGCAGTTTGAAAGTGCATTATTCTGCATGTGCGGAATGAGCCACTGTGTTTGGTTCCAAAAACATTTCCAAACAGCTTTTTCCCCGTTTCTTTTGAAAAAACTTTTAAAAATATTATTTTGTCTGAAACATTTCCAAGCCATCTTCCCTTGCTGTGTGGTCATTTTTACATTTTGTCTTTTCTGCTATCTTTTTACATGCCAGCTTCCCTTTCAGCACTGTTTTTTTGTGTCCCTCACTCATTCCCTTCCCTTCCCCCCCTCCCATTTTCCACTCTGTTATTGCCTTACTTCCCCCTTGGCACCAGTATTTGCCATCTCTAATGTTGGAGAATCTCCTCTTAGAGATTACCCATTTATACAATATGCAGAGTGCGCAGAGGCTGAACACAGCGGAGCATATCCCAAACATTCGTGTGAGCTTAGACATAAAGAAAAATGGAGTGTAGTTTCTAATCTAATAAAAAGAGTATTTATTAGTGAACTCCATTCTGAATAGAAAGGTAGAGAGATAGGTTCACTATTCTAATCTAATCTAGCTGGTTGGGAATGGATGCACTCAGCATCCATCCTCTCTACGCACATGGTGCTGTAGAAGGTTTGAGAGCATGATGGAGAGTGGGAGAGAATGAGAGAACCAGAAGGAAGGAAGTCCCCAAGAGTATCAGTCTACTAACATCAAAGGGATAGTGCCAGCATGATAGAGTAAAGGTGACAAGCCCTAGGTCCCTATCTAGCATCTGGCTTACTAGTAAACCCCCCTCTGTGGTTGAGGCATGAAACAGTGTAAAGTCTTCTCTGCCAACACCTTAAACACTCCTTTTTCCCTTGCACCCCCCCTATTTCGGCTGAATCAATGAAGCACTGGTTAAATGGAGCTACACAGCATTGTTTTTTAAAAACATTTTGGTAAAGGGGGTAATCAAAAATGTTCTGAAAGCATTTTTAATGACATATGTGGAAAGGGCTGTAGCATGGTAAGACAAGAAATTGGAAGTAGAATGGAAAATGATAGGGCCAGAGCCTACCTTGAGATACTGAGTGATGCAGCTGTTGTTGTTCTTGAGTGAAGTCTGCAGTAAACCTTATTTGGCAGTTAAATTGCACTCTGTTGCTTGAAGCAACATTGTGGTAACACAGATATCTGTTCAGACTCTGAATCTATCTGCACCTTTTCTTCAAAGCTCAGGTAAGCCTGCAATAGCCTTCACTGCTTGGATTCAGATGTTGGAAATTACTTGCTAGCAATCAGTAGTGCAGAGGTTCCTGAAGTAAGAAAGAGCGTGTTGTTATTTCTTGGAATAGAAGGACAGCATATTTTCCACACCTTCCCCTTGCAAATGATAAATATAAGACTGTGGTCACTGCAGTAAAGAGAAAGAAATGTCCCCAAGTCAGCTTGGTAGCTAAGCACTACAAATTTGACCAGGAACCAGGTGAAACAACACTACACTACGTTGCTGCCCTGAGACAACAAAGATATAACAAGAATGTAAGCAACCTTCCATAGAATCTGTTTTTGTCATGCCAGGCCAGCCACTATTTGAACTGTATTTATGAAAGTGAATCAGCTGGCTCTCTCCGTGTTCAGATGTCTGGCCAAAACCAGACCTCCTCTATTCAACAATGGTGAAACTAACATCTTTGGTGCATAGCAGACCCTCTACAGAACACAAGAGAAGATGGAAGGTTTCCTAGGATTATATAAATCAGTGAATAATAAATGGAATAATCTTATATTTTATGCTCTGGGCAACTAAAGACATTGAGGGCAATATCAATAAAAATTATTGAACTTTGTATTAATTATCAGATGTTTGAAAAATTGAACTAGAACATAATAGTGTCAGAAAACTGGATGAATAGTAGATATATACGAGTTTCACAAGGTACTATATATTTTTTAAAAACCCTGGACCCTCTCTTTGTGTGTGTAAAGTGCCATCAAGTCACAGCTGACTTATGGTGACCCCAGCAAGGGTCTTTCTTTTTTTTAAAAAAAACAGTTTATTAGTTTATTTATAACACCAAGTACATGTTTGTTCAAGTATCAAGCCATATTAAAAATTCCAATATTTTGCCTACATATATAAGACATATATCTTAAATCATTCTGTTAAAATATTTCCTTCCCTTTATCATCATTCACCTATTATCCTTAACAAGAATAAATAAAATATTATACAAAACGAAAATATCCATATTTCTTACTGTTATTTTTTTACCTTATTTTATCATTACTTTAATAAATTAACTTCCTGCTAGGACTAACTCTAAAACAAAGTATATCTGGCTAGAAATAAACCACTATGTCTAGCTCCTTCTTACCTCCTTTTATTATCATTTGAATTTCCCCTTGTATAATTCCAACCATAATATTTGTAACTTAAATTATACAATACGAGTAAAGAACAGTTTACAACTTCCTCTGAATTAAATATAGTTCACATAGTACAATAATTCACTATATCCTTACAGTCCTTCCTACTATCCATATATTTTAGAAATGGCGACCAATTTTCAATAAAGTTCTTAATATTCTTGTTCTTGACCCAGCAAGGGTCTTTCAAGGCAAGTGAGAAGCCAAGGTGGTTTGCCAGTTCCTTCTTCTGCAGTGTCTTCTTTGGTAGTCTCCCTTCCAAGTACTGACTCTTTTTAGCTTCTGAGATTGGCAAGATTGGGCTTTACCAAGCCACCTTCCCTCTTAGACCCTCTCTTTAGGTAAGGTTTTGTGGACTGGTTCTTTAATTGGAGGCGGCTATTTTTCTGCTTTGTGCTTCTGCTTTAGTCTTTATTTTCTTTATATTTATCATGAAGTTTTCTTATTGTGTATGCGTTTTTTAAAAAAAAGCTGGGCTGTGGGGTATTAATGTAAACAGTACTTATATTTACTGGAAATCATTGCAGTTACCAAACCCTTTGCTATCTTTAGCTGTAGATGTAGTATTTATCCTATGTATTTGCTATGTAAGCTATAAGGGGACAAAGGGAAATAGATCATTTTTGAGACGATCTTTCATCTTTCCCTAATTCAGAATATTGGCAAAGATATACGGGTCAGTGTTTTCAGTGTGGGTCCAATTCAGTGGTTGAGCACAGCAATGGAACTAGTATTGAAATATAAAAATGTCTAAGGTTTAAAAAAAGTCACTGAGAAAAGATTAGAATGGATAGATGCTGACCCATAGACAGCTCTAGTATCTAGCAGCCATGGCAGGATGATAATTCAAATCACAGAGTTGGACTCAGATGCAGCCCAGCACTTCAGATTCTCAACTGGAACCACTGTGTGCTGGATCAAAGGATCACATAAAAAGCCACACAGCACTTTTTTTGTCCCTGCTAGGATTCCCTACTCAGGGTTGGGAAATTCCTGGAGATTTGACAGTGGAGCCTGGAGAAGGAAGAGTCACAGTTATTTGGAACTCCCTCAGCCCCACCTATTTCACAAAGTATTTGTTTTGGGGAAAGGAAGGGAAAGGAGTTTGTAAGCCACTTTGAGTCTCCTTACGGGAGAGAAAGGTGGCCTATAAATTCAAACTTTTCTTCTTCCTAAGGTGGTACAATCTCTCCTTAGTGAGTTCTGTGTGTTAGCAAGAAGTATGGACTGCATGAACTCCCTTGTTCTGAAACCAATTGCTTGTGTGCCTATATCACCTACCTAATAAATACATGTTGTTTTAACCACACATGCTGCATCTGTATGAACCTGATTAACTACCCTAATTGTAAGGAACCTCAAAGGACTCGAAATATAGCAACTGGTTTCAGTTCTTTTATTTCATAAACTTCAACGATCACATTACACGCAATGCGGATTCTGACTTTCCCGGGCTCAAGGTGTCGCTTATACGGACAATCCAGCCCCTCCCCGAACTCCCAAGCGCAATTCCCACGGCAGAGCGAAAAACAAGCTTCAAACGCATAAGATAAGTGCAGCAAGGTTAAAGACAGCAACCATCCCGACGCACTTGCAGCCCAGAAGGCGTGGAATGCGCCAAAGGATCAAGGATAAGCGGAGCAGAAACTAACCCCCAGCCTTACACTCCAGCCTCTCCCACGAAAGCTCCCTCCCCACTTGGCTTACGAGGGAAAGCTTTATGGAAGGCAGAAATCAGAGGGGGGGTGTCAATATTTTCCACATACACCCATTGATTATGGCCAGAGGGATATCCCACCCAGGAAACCAAATATTACCAAGCGCTTTGCGAACATAACTTGAGTCCAGAATAGCATCATCACTTTCGTAATGCGTTTGTGGCCATCCAATGATCACTGGCCGGGGAGCCTTCCGTTGGGTCGTGCCAGAGTATCTGAATCTGGAGCCCGCAGGTAAGCCAGAATGAAATACAGGATGAATGTCACTGCGCGAATTTGGTAATTCCTAAAGCGAAAGCAGTTACACCATTGATCACCTGGGTGATCCGAAGCGGACCTGTTATGAATTTCTTTGCCTAGCATGGAGTACTTGTGCAACATCCCTAAGGTTTCTGGTGGACAAATAAACCCATGCCCCTTACACTCTGCAGGGGAAAGTAATCAATTCTATGTTTGTCCGCCTGATTTTCTCTAAACTTCCTGGGCGCTTTGTGAAAGCGGAGGAAGAAACGGTTTTCCAGCCTTCAGCCAGAGACCGGATCCAATTACCGTCGCCAAAGTCGGGGGGTTGAAGCGCATGATCGAGGGGAGTTGGGGCAATGGTGGAAGCGAACAGCCCGACACCACCCTCAAATGGTGTTTGTTGGTGCTACTATGAACACGCATTATTGTTATAGGCGTACTCAGCGAAGGGGAGAAGTTCAAACCCAGTTATCTTGATGATAGTTGGTGTAACAAAGCGTAGGTACTATCAAAGCGGGTTCTTGTTGGTCCACTGTTCGGTCTGGCCGTCACTTTTGCCACGCGGTAATGCGGAGCAGCGACAGCCGATGCGGGTCCCAGAAGTCTCCAGGAATACTTTGCAAAACTTTAGATATGAACTGGGGGCAGCTGGGTCGGAGATCACTCTCTCCAGCAACGAAAGTGCAAAGCGGTAGACATGTTGAATAAACAATTTGGCTAATTTGGAAGCTTGAGGGGATGGTGGGAGCGGGACAAAGTGAAAGCTTCTGTTTGGAGAACAGATCCACCACCACCCATAAAACTGTATTCTCGTGGCTCTCGGGGAGATCCGTGATGAAGTCCATGGATATCACTTGCCAGGGTTTGGCAGCCGGGGAAATAGGGTGTAACAATCCGTGGGGCTTACCGGGGATGTCCTTAGCCTCCGCGCATGTTGGGCACCCCTTAATGTACGCTTCAATGTCCTTGCGCATGGTGCGCCACCAAAACTGCCGCCTGAGCAAGTGGAGCATTTTTAAAAATCCAAAGTGTCCCGCTTGGCGAGCGTCATGGCCTGCCAGGAGAACCTGCTTACGTAGGGTCGGCGGGACGTACCAACAGTCACCCCGCCTCCAGACTCCCCCTTGCAATTGCAAGAGGGGGTCAGATTCCTCCTTCGGAACGTCTTGTCGCCCCGCCTCCTCCAAGTGACATAGAAATGGTGATACAACGTCCGGAACATTCGTGGGGGGTGTGTGTGTGCCGGGGAAGCAGCTGTCTGGGATCGGGTCACCGCCAATCCCAACTGGGCGGGCGAAAGGATGGTGCGAGGAATTGTGCGTAAGGAGGTATCCGCCCCCTTAGGCAGGCGGGACAAGGCATCAGCCAACTTGTTGCTATTGCCAGGGAAGAAATGGACTGTGAAGGTGAACCTGGAGAAGAAATCAGCCCATCTCAACTGTTTAGCCGACATTTTGAGCGGAGTAGACAAGGCAGCTAGGTTTTTATGGTCCGACCAAACTTGGAAAGGACGGGCAGCACCTTCCAGCCAATGCCGCCACGTACTAAGGGCCTCCTTGATGGCAGCTGTTTCCTTGTCACCAACAGTCCAGTTAAGTTTAGGACCCGATAGTTTTTTCGATAAATAAGCACACGGCACAAGTTTATTATTTTTATTTTTCTGCAAGAGAGCTGCTCCTAAGGCTTTGTCCGGCGTCGACATTACGATGAAGGGCAAGGCGGGATCCGGGTGTTTCAATATGGGCTCTGTAGTGAAGGCAGTCTTTAAAGCTTGAAACGATTCTTGGCAATCTGGGGACCAGGAAAGGGAAGCCCCGGGCTTAGATGCCTGAGGTCCTTTTCCCTTGGTGCGTAGCAAATCTGTAAGCGGGAGGACGATTTTGGCGAACGGGGGGGTGGAATCTGGATAGAAATTGGCGAACCCCGAAAAGGATTGGAGTTCCTTGTGGGTTGTGGGGACAGGCCAATTTACAACCACTGCCACTTTTGCAGGATCCATTTCCAGGCCCTCTGGAGAGATCCGATAACCCAGGTAGTCTAGGGAGGTCTGATGGAAGGCACATTTGGACAGTTTCGCAAACAGGGAATTGTCGAGCAGACGTTGCAAAACTGCCCTGACCAGTCGCTCATGCTCTTCCACTGTTTGGGAATATATAAGGACGTCATCTAAATACACCCCCCCCCCCTTTGAACAGAAAATCCTGTAGGACGTCATTTATAAGCGACATGAAAGCCCCTGGGGCTCCAGATAACCCAAAGGGCATTACACAGTATACATATTGACCAAATTTCGTATTGAACGCTGTTAAATGTTCAAACCCTTCAGCGATCCGCACTCGTTAATAAGCTTCTCTCAGATCCAGCTTTGTGAAGATACGCCCCTTCCCCAACGCATCGAGTAGGTCCTTGATCAGGGGCAAGGGGTACTTGTTCGAAAGAGAGACAGTGTTTAATCCTCGATAATCAGTACAAAGTCACAGGGTCCCATCCTTCTTTTTCACAAACAGAACGGGGGCTGCGTGGGTGCTCTTGGTGGCCCGTCGAATAAACCCGTGAGCCAGGTTCTTATCGAGAAAGGCACGAAGCTCCTTCTCCTCGGTGGGGCTCATTCAGTATATTCTACCCTTCGGAAGTTGCGCCCCTGGGACCAAGAGGATTTTACAGTCTGTGTCCCGATGGGGGGGGGAGTTGATCGCACTCTCGTTCTTCAAAGACTTTGGCTAAATCCCAGTACTGTTTGGGAACTGTGGTCAACTCCGGGCTTGGGGCAATGTTGAGGGCCATTGGCTGGGGTTCATCGGGGTTTTCTTTGGGCTCCGCCGGTGGCTCCCCCTCGTGCATGTAATCCCCACAAGGAGGATCGGTGAACCGGACTATACGTTGCCCTCAGAAGATGGTGGGTTCATGGGAGAGAAGCCAGGGCATTCCCAACACTATGGGATGTTTGGCGACTGGAGCCAGGATGAAGCTACGCCTTTCCCAGTGTTCAGCGCATTGTAGGAGCACTGGTTGGGTTTTGAAACGGGCCGGGCCGTCGGTGCCTAATGGGCTGCCATCCATTTGGGTGAAGGGGATGGGTTTGGCCAATGCTATACGTTCAAGCCCTAATTGCTCTGCCACCTGAGGCCTCATAAGGCAGTGGGAGCAACCTGAATCCACGAGTGCTCGTGCTAGAATACGAGTGTGCTTGGACGCATTGGTTAGAGTGGTCATAATAGTTATGGGAGCTCCCCCTTCACTCACCGCATCTGGCGCTGGGATCTCCTCTGCGGGGCCAGACGAAAGGCTCACCCCTTCAGGTTCGGTGTCATCGACATCTCTGGATTCGTCCTCACAGGTGGCTTGCGCAGCTCCCTGGGGTCCCCGAGGTCCTGGTTTACGTGGGGTTCGTGCCGTCGACTTGCGAGGAGCGGGAACGGGCGCCTTTTGTTTTTTCGGGCAATTGGCCGCCATGTGGCCCGGTCCCCCGCAATATAAGCATAATCCGAGGCGGCGGCGACGCTCAGAGGTGGACTCGGTTTCAGGAGGTCCTGCACCTGCCTTCTTCGGCGGGGCGGCGGCAGCCGCTGCAGGCTTGGGAGGAGGCTTGCTGGTGGCAGTTTTCCCCGTCTTGGATCGGGTAAGTCGGGCCGCAATAAGGTTGCCAGTTGTAATCCACTCAGCAATGGTTTGTGGTTCACGCACCATATCTGCCCAGGTGCAGATTTCCGGGTTGATAGCATCGTGAAAGTATTCGCACTTCATGCGTTCAGGCCAGTTTGGGAGTTTGCTCGCGGCTAAACGGAATTCTCGAGCAAATTCTGCAAAGGTTTTGTTACCCTGCTTGAGGGTTTTAATAGTCTTAATGGCCTTGTTCACCTCCTCCGGATCCTGAAAGCGTAGTCGGAGACCTTGGAGTAAGGCCGCCACGTTTTGAAGTTCAGGGGCCCCTCTTAGTTCATGTAATTCCACAAACCATTCCGCGGCATCCCCATCCAACACGGATCCGATGTCTCGCACTTTCTCGGCTTCGGATTGATAGAGATCATCAAATTCTAGCATGTGTGCGTCCAGTTGTAGGATAAAATAAGGCAATCTGGAAGCAGTTCCATCAAACTGCGCGGGGATGTGCGGGCGATTATAGCCCCTACCGGCTATCGGCGCCACTTGCGGAGCCGGGGCTGCTCGCGGAGCCGGGGCGGGAACCTGTCCCGGTGGTGGTTGTGCCATAGGCAGCGGAGGTTGCACCGGTGGGAGAGGGGGTGGTTGCACCGGGAGTAGGACTCTACGTTGCTGCAAGGGGGCCTCCATTCGCGGAACGGTGTGAATAGGGGCAACGGGCGAGCGCAGGCAAGCTGCGCCGCCGGTGCTAGGTAGGGTCGCCCGAGGTTCTTCAACCTCCCTCCGGAGCAACACTTCTCTTGCCGCCAATTCTCTCTCCCGGCGTGTGAGAGCTTCCCGGTCACTCTGCAGTCTATCGCGTTCCCTACGTTGCATTGCTGCCTCGATTTCTCCTTGATTTTCCAGTGCTTTCAGGCACTCGCGTTGACGCTGGAGCTCGAGTCTGGAGTGTTCCAAAACATGATCACGGGAAGTGAGATCTTTGAGAAATTGGTCTCTAAGAACACCCTTCTCACGGGACAACTCCGCTTCCACGGCTCCGGCTGCTGTTCACGTTCCAGTTAGCTAGTCGCTCACTTTCGAGGGCTTCTCGCTCCTGCTCCCATTCCAGTTCTAGGGCTTAGTGCTCTCTTTCGAGGAGCTTCCGTTCCTGTTCCCAGTCACGTTTGGCCCTCTCAAGGGATTCGAGCTGTTCTCAAAGATCTGGCTCCAAAATGGGGGGGGGGGCGCCGCACATCCATGGCAGGCAGGGCAGTCACCCCCTCAAGTCCATGCAGGTCTGGAGAATCCCGGCCACCCTCAATGGGCAGGGCAGTCGCCCCCTCGAGTTCTCTTAAGTCCGGAGGGTCGCAGGCGCGGGCATCTTCCGCGAAGGTAAGTCTGACTCTGGAACCTTTAGGTAACTCCAAAACATCCTCCCCGGAGTCCTGGGGTGGTGGAGGACACGAGCCCTTTGGGCGCGCTCCGGTGCTCTGCCAGTGGTCTTCGGGAGGAGGGTCCTCGAGGTATTGGTCCAGAAATCTTTCCAAGGATTCCTGGGTATCCCCATGGATGGTCGATACCCCGATTTCCTCCCTCACCGTTCGCATCACCAGTTTGTAATCCACATGTTGGTGGGTGGTGAAATGCCGCTCCTGGGGAGCACGGTCCATCGACACCCCGCCACCAGGATCGTAATATTCCTGACGCGCTTCCAGGCGTCCGGCCAAGACCGTGCTCCGAGCCATCAAGGGGGCTTCTTCCACTTGCTCATTCAGTTGGAGGAAGGCTAAGCTCCGGCTGAGCCGGGGCCTGGAGAGGGTCACCAGGGAGATTGATTCCGCTGGTTCCTCCACAGAGGCCGTCGTGTGGAAGGAAGAGAGGGAACCCTCTATGGGGGCTACCACAGTCTCTTCGCTTTCCAAAGGCAATGCGCTCTCAGCAGTCAATCCCTGCATGTTGGTAGACATCAGGGATCCACAAAACGGATGAAGGATGGTACTTGACCACGATCAAACCGAAGATAGAATAGTGAGAATCTGCATAATGTAAGGAACCTCAAAGGACTCGAAATATAGCAACTGGTTTCAGTTCTTTTATTTCATAAACTTCAACGATCACATTACACGCAATGCGGATTCTGACTTTCCCGGGCTCAAGGTGTCGCTTATACGGACAATCCAGCCCCTCCCCGAACTCCCAAGCGCAATTCCCACGGCAGAGCGAAAAACAAGCTTCAAACGCATAAGATAAGTGCAGCAAGGTTAAAGACAGCAACCATCCCGGGCACGCAGCCCAGAACGTGGAATGCGCCAAGGTCAGGATAGCGGAGCAGAAACTAACCCCCAACCTTACACTAATCTTGACATACAAGTAAAAGGGAACATTACAATGTCTAGGGTTCAAGGGGGTCTATTATGATAGCACTTCAGAGAGGCCAGATGCATCTGTCACTTGTTTCTATATGATGCAAAGCACAAGAATGTTTAGCAGAGCCCCGTGATGAAACTCCTGTTGAGCCAAAAAGGGAAGAGATGTGCCTTTAATAACTATTCTTGTGCCTCCATTTTGGCAACTTTTTTTTATTCCTCTGTTTAAAATGGTGATGTTACCCAGTATTGAACAGCTTTTGCTTGTAGAAAATTCTGAGTACTCTGGCGGTAATAATGGTCTTCTTCCTTGTTCTTGAATCTGTGTGTTTAAATAAAGAGAGCAATCTAATATTTTTTGTCCAGCAGAGTCTCATTTCCATCCTCATGTAGCTTGACAAAATACCTAAACTCAGAATAAGAAACTTATTGAACAAGGAGTGTATTGAAACACATATCATTTTCTAAATGTTACAGTTTTAAGAAATAGTTAAAGTACAAACATGGGTGTTCCAGCTTTTTGAGCTTAAAAAAATCAAAATTTTAAATGTTATGTATGTTGTTGAGGTTAGAAGGCTTTCCCCCTTGATGACTGATTGGGACTGGCCATATGGTACCGAGTGGTACCTTTATGGATCTTACACTACCTTGGGAATAAAGGCAAATAATTTAGGGAAAGAGGTTCATTTGTCTTAGAGTATTAAAGGTAGGGTTTTGTAAAGTAAATATATAGATGAGATGCATTGCCTTCCTCCCTTGACTATCCTAAAATTACAATCTTGGAATATTAATATTAAAGTTCAGTACATGTATATTTGAAGAAGGAAACCTTGTTTTTTACAGTGTGAGCTATTGATCATTTTTCTTGACGTCCAAAACTGAAATCCCTCTAAACATTAGCTCTGCCTTTCTGGGACTATGAATGTTGCAGCTTATCCCCGGTAGGCTTTCTTCAAGCATTTTTTTCCCCATTCCAAAACTTTATAGTATTTCCTTTTATACTGATCAGTTACTTTTTCTTTTGACATCTGAGTTTCTTCCATTATCTGGGACTGCCTTTTACTTTTGCTTCTCAACAAGAAAAAAAAAACACTTGTGGTTTAGAGACTGCAACAACGCTCTTTTGTAGATATGAATCCTAAATATCTAGCCTGCTAAAGTGAAAACTGCAAGATTGTTTCACTGAATAGCCTTTCCTACAATTGAAGTGTTCTTTTATGGTTTAATTTCCAGTTACTGATGATTACAAAAGATCCACCCATTTACCTATGCTTGTAACAGTTTATATACGGTAGCAAGTGCTGAAAGTCTAAACTATGTGGCTTGTAGATGCCAGTGCCATTTTAGAGCTGAACTCTGCCATTTAACTTATAGTGCAAGGGCCTGGATCTGATTGAGTTTACAGTGCTGCAGACCAGAGAAACTTGTCCTGCCCCCCATGTTTTGGAAACTCTGAGGAAGGGGGAAGATCTCCTGGTCTTGTTGTGCTGATGTGCTATTTTAAATGGCTGTGTTCTGCTCTAAATTGGTGTTGGCATCCCATTTAGCCCCATGGATGCTATAGCATCTAGTTTGGCCTTAAGTTGTACCCTACGACACCATCTAGCTATGTTCAGAGACCGCCTCTGCCCTGGGTGAAAATGTTTCTTCCATCAGAGGAAGACTTAGGCCATAGGAAAACTACACACTTGCTTAAGCAAGGTGATAGGATACAACTCAATATCTTTTCTTGGAAACAGTAGGGCAGGGCTCCAATCCCAGCAGTGATCATATCCAGACCTACATAGAATGATGCAGCATCAGCTATCCTTGGGTGACCCTCTTGTATATATTTCTGGCAGAAACTGGATAACGATAAGCCAGAACAAAAGGGGGACTTTATATCTCAAGTTTTAGAGTCAACAGAAGGGCTACTTTAGTTTTTGATGAATCAACAGAAATATGTAGACTCTCAGGCACCTTCTGCACATGCAGAATAATGCACTTTCAATCCACTTTCACAATTGTTTGCAAGTGGATTTTGCTACTGCGCACAGTAAAATCCAGCTGCAAAATGCATTGAAAGTGGATTGAAAGTGCATTATTCTGCATGTGTGGAAGGAGTCTCTGTTGGATCCAGTCAGTTTTTTTCACTTGATCTGCCCCAGTTTCCATCCCAACTCGAGCCCAGGGACAGAGCGAGGGGGAACTGCGCCCGGGGCATACCTGTGTCCTGTGCCCCTACCACACTCCCGCCTGCCCCAGAACGCCCCCACCACATCCCCGTACTGGCACACGCCCGGTGCATTGTGCCCCACCTTTCCCCCTTGACTCTACCCCACTGCTCTAGCCACTATCCCATGTGGATTTTGTCTATGTAAGTGTCATAGTAGTAACAAGCTTACCCTTTTGAGCAGTCAAAGCGCTCTTCTTTTCCCTTTTTTATCAGCTGATTGGATCCAACTGGAAAAGCTGATTGGATCCAACCCTGTCATGCATATCTTAATCCATTTCAAGAAGAAGCAAGCCTTTATTGGCATAGACAACAGTGCAACAGTAATAAAAAACAGATTAAAACAGATTAAAAAGCATATACAATACAGGTCGAAGGAAATCTACTGGCGTTTAGTAATTTCCAGGAGAAAGTCTGCCACTATCGTACAGAGAGAAGGATCAGGGTTGTCCAACAAGTAGTGTAATCTAATTAAATCGGGGAGATGGGGTAAATGTAAAGGAGTAAGATTCACATACTTGGATCTGATTTCCTTGAATCTGAGACAGTGTAGTAATTGGTGGGCCAGAGATTCAACTGAGCCATCGTTACATGGGCACAATCTTTTAGCCTTTTCTTGCTTATTAAATCTGCCATGAAGCAGGCAGAAGGCATAACATTAAACCTGGTGAGCATTATGGCTCTCCTTTGAACAGGGTTTATTAAGCAATACAGGTAGTGTGCCAAGTGGGAGAGGAAAATACAGGGGGGAGCACGTTTTCTTGGCTGCGGTGATTAGGGTAGAGAACTCTCTATCCAATAGTTGACCTTTTAATTTCCTATAAGCTTCTGAATAGGATAAAGGGAAAAGTGAATCCACTGACAGTCCAATAAAGGCCATTTTTTCTTCAATTATGGAAAACTAGGGGTTGGAATGGGTGTCAGAGAGCAGACGGTGGACCAGGGAATTACAGTCTGAGAGAAAGTGAATTCGCAGCCAGAATCTAAAAGTCCTCAGCCAATATCTTAATCATTGTTTTTAGAACTGTGTCCAAGTGTTTCCTGATTTTCTCTGAAGCTCATCAGAGGTTCCTTAATGAGAAGCTAAGTTACAATAGACAGCTTTGAAACAGCTTGCCTACTTGCACTGATATTCTTTTGCCACAGGAGAGAGCTGGGTGTGATCTAGTCACACTCAGTACATGCAGAATGTGAATAAAGCCCAGCTTGCCTGTTTAGTCCTTTGTATAAAATGTGTACCCCCTAGAATAGATCCACTGATCTTCTGAAATGTGCTGGTTTGTTTGGGGTGTGTGTGGCAAATCTGCAAGGGTTCTTGTGATAATATTTCTCTAAAGGTGAACCATAGGTCTAGCAGGGGAAAAACTTGCTCATGTGAGGAATATTCTGCATCTGATGCCACTAGTGTCTGTGATCCAGCAGTGATACATTTATTTATTTATTTATTCAGTTTTTATACCGCCCCATCCCCGGGGAGCTCTGGGCGGTGTACAACATCGTAACTAACAAGTACAGAGTAAACAACTAAAACTGTTAAAACTATTAAAAGCAGCGATACAGTAGAAAACTAAACATAGTAAATTGATTTAGAGGATGGTGTCCGACAATTCCATTTCAAACTCTCTTTCAGGAGGGAAGAGCAACCAATCCCCAGATGGCAGGAGGCGTAGATGTAAAGGCCGGGGGGGGGGGCACCATCAACGGCTGGTTCCTCCAAAAGCCCGGCGGAACAGCTCCGTCTTGCAGGCCCTGCGGAATTCAGTAAGGTCCCGCAGGGCCCGGACAGCTGGCGGGAGAGCGTTCCACCAGGCTGGGGCCAGAGCCGTAAAGGCTCTGGCCCGCTTGGAGGCCAGCCGTATCATCGAGGGGCCAGGGACCACCAGTAAATTGGCCGTACAGGGACGTATGGGGTGATGCGGTCTCGAAGATACGAAGGTCCCAGGCCACGTAAGGCCTTAAAGGTCAACACCAACACCTTGAAGATGATTTGGAACTCTACTGGGAGCCAGTGCAGCTGGTGCAACACAGGCTGGATATGATCCCAGATGGCACTGCCTGTGAGCAGACGTGCAGCCGCATTTTGGACCAGTTTTAGCTTCCGAATCAGACGCAAGGGAAGGCCCGCGTAGAGCGAGTTACAATAGTCTAACCTGGAGATGACCGTTGCATGGATCACTGTGGCCAGGTCGGTCTGGGAGAGGAAGGGGGCCAACCGCCGGGCCTGACGAAGATGGAAGAAAGCAACCCGGGTTATATGGGCCACCTGGGTCTCCATGGATAGAGACGAATCCAGGTGGACCCCCAGGTTGCGTACGGAGGGGGTCGGTGCCAATGTGACCCCCTCCCACACCGGCGGCTGAAACATCCCCCTCTCCCGCTCGCGGCCTAGCCAGAGGATCTCCGTCTTCGATGGATTCAGCTTTAACCTGCTCTGTCGCAACCAACCAGCGACCGCCTCCAAACAATGCTGTAGAGCTGCAGGGGCGGCGGCTGTTCCCCCCTCCATCAGCAGAATGAGCTGGGTGTCATCCGCATACTGATGACAAGACAGCCCAAAACTCCGTACCAGCTGAGCAAGGGGTCGCATGTAGATATTAAATAACAGCGGGGATAATAGCGCCCCCTGGGGTACACTGCAATAAAGCGGGCACTTCCGGGAGGCCTCATCCCCACACCTCACTTGCTGACTCCGACCCCGGAGAAACGAGGCAATCCATTGAAGGACAGTGCCCCGCACTCCAGAGGCGGCCAGGCGGTGGGTCAAAAGGTCATGGTCGACCACATCAAACGCTGCGGTAAGATCTAACAACACCAGCAGCGCCGATCCGCCTCGGTCAAGCTGAATACGGAGTGTGTCTGTGATGGTGACAAGAACAGTCTCCGTCCCATGCCCAGCACGGAAGCCGGACTGGAAGGGGTCAAAAGCCGATGCGTCATCCAGGAAACCTTGAAGCTGCTCCAACACCACTCTCTCAATTACCTTCCCCATAAACAAAAGATTCGAGACGGGGCGGTAATTGGCCAGATCCCCAGGATCTAATGATGGTCTTTTTAAGAGTGGGTGGACCACTGCCTCCTTCAGCCCATCCGGGAAAACTCCTTGCTCAAGGGAGCTATTGATGATACTCAACAGATGGGGCCGTAGCTCCGCTCGGCAGGCTTTTACAAGCCAAGACGGGCACGGATCCAGAGGACAGGTAGTAGGTCTAACAGCAGCTAAGGTCCTGTCGACAGCGGCTTCACGGAGCAGGGAAAACTGGGCCAAACAAGGGCCTGAAGATGGCAAGGGAGTCTCCAGTTCGCTAATTGTAGCCAACGTGGATGGAAGGTCGTGGCGGAGCGACGCAACCTTATCCGCAAAGAAGCTCATAAATGCCTCACAGCTTACATCCAATTGAGAATTTGATGATCTCTCCGACAGGGAGGTCAATGACCGAATTATACGAAGTAATTGAGCTGGGCGAGAGCTAGCAGACGCGAGGGAGGAGGAGAAGAAGGCCCTTTTCGCTTCCTTTGTCGCCATCTCATAGGCTTTCATAAACGTCCTATAAGATGTTCGCGCAGCTTCATCGTGAGATTTCCTCCACACTCGCTCTAGACGTCTAAGCCCCCGTTTCATCTGACACAACTCCTCTGTATACCATGGAGCGCGTCGAGAGCGGGGGCGTAGAGGACGCCGGGGGGCAACCGCATCGATGGCATCGGAGAGCCGGGAATTCCAGTCCTCCACCTGCTCATCGAGTGTGCCGGCGGGTTCAGGGTCCCGAAGAGCATTCAGGAAACCAAGTGGATCCATAAGTCTCCGCGGGCGGGCATAAATCAGCCCGTCGCCTAGACAGGGGTGCTGTGGCAAGTCCACCTGGACCTTCAAGGCATAATGGTCGGACCATGGCACTCTATCAACAGAGGATACGACCAAATTTATCCCCGACCCGAAGACCAAATCCAGCGTGTGCCCAGCCTCATGCGTGGGGCCAGAGTTTATTAAGGAGAGGCCTAGCGTCGCCATGGATGACACTAGGTCCGCGGCCGCTGTACATGAGGCGGCGTCGACATGGACGTTGAAGTCACCCAAGACGATAAGTCTGGGGAACCGCAACGCCCAGTCTGACACCACCTCCAGCAGCCGCGACAGGCTGTCGCCTGGTGCGCTAGGCGACCGGTACACCAGGAGAACAGCCAACCTCTCCAAGGCCAACCACTCCAGGCCGACACACTCTATGCCAGTGACCTCCGGGACGGGGACTGCCCTAAAGGGGATAGAATCACGGATGAACAATGCCACCCCACCCCCCCGGCCCTGTGTTCGCGATCGGTGAAGGCACACCTAAAACCAGGGCAGTGACCAAGGCGACGGTCTCACCTTCGCGCACCCAGGTTTCGGTGACACCTGCCAGGTCCACCTGCTGGGCCCCGAGGAAATCTCGGAGCACCATGGTCTTATTGTTGATGGACCTGGCATTAATTAACACCAAAGACGAAGCAGAGTGTCCCTGATCCCAACCACCGTCGTTTCTTGGGATAGGTCGGAGGTCAGAAGGCGGACGAGCACAACTATGTCTCATACGTCTTCTATCATATGGCCACCGCCTACCGCAGTATGTACCCCGTCCCATCAATACAGGGATCCCTAGCCCCAAAGTTGGTGCCCCCATAATTATGCAACTTCCCTCTGTCTAGAAAACCTAACTAGCTCCAGCCTATCTAACCCTGGTATACAACCAGGCTGGACAAATTAATTACTTACAACTAATGCCTATGAAACAACAACAATAAGTACCATAAATACAAATACATGAACAAGTTTGAAGAGCTTTCCTGTGTTAAATATGTTCTTATCAGGGATACTGTACAACTGAATACCATGTTGGGATTGTATATATGCAGTTCCATCCAGTTATCCACAGGTACAGGGATATGCCCTCCAACATTTCTCAGATGAACATGGGGATATTCTCTGTTCTTTACTTGCCATTTTCATTTACTTTACAATAACAGTAGTAGAAGAGTGTGTATTTATTTAGACCAGGCAACTTACAAATTCCTTTCAATTCATCTCCCTACAATAAACACCATGTGAGGTAGGTGGGACTGAGAGAATTCTGAGAGAACTGTGACTAGCCCAAGGTCACCCAGGAGACTTCATGTGTAGGAGCAGGGAAACAAATCCAGTTCACCAGATAAGAGTCTGCCGCTCACGTGGAGGAGTGGGGAATCAAACCCAATTCTCAAGATCAGAGTCCACCTGCTCTTAATCACTGTACCATGCTGGCTGCCCAGTGTGGACTTCTGGAACAAATAGTTACTGCGACTCAGGTATACTGAGGAACTTTAATTAGTTTGCTTGCAATCCTGAGGTGATAGGGGAGGAGGGAGGGACTTTAAACCAGAATACGATAATAAAAAACATTTACTAGTGTATAATGCTGCTGTATTCAAACGCTGCTGGTCGTTTTGTTTTCACAAATCCTATATTTAACATAAGGTTATTATAACACACAAATAAATACAAATAAGCTTAGTGCATCTGTATTTGTAAGTTGAACAGATGGCGCAACCGTCTGCCCGCGTGTCATTGGCACACAAGTCGTAACAGAGAATAGCAGAAGTATAAAGGCTTAATGCGTAAGAAGGCTATTATTGTATGGTAACTATAAAAAGGTGACACTGCTCATGAGTATCACTTCTCCGGATGGGAGTGCTGAATGCTCTGTTATGAAGATTTAAAATGGAACTTAATTAGGCCTCAGTAGAGGAGTACCATTTTTAAAAACCTTTGTTTAATATATAATCCTCTGCAGTCTCTGAGAGTGTGGCTGGGACGGGTGGGGGGGGAGATGAAGTTGCTCAGAGTTAATGGGCTTGGAGAGGGAAGGGGAAAGGGATAAAAGTTAGAGATAGAAGTACAGGGATTTCTGGGGAGAAGGGAATGTAATTATTAATGTACAAAATAATGCAAGATATGCTACTTCTCTTGGTCAAAACAGGAGGGGGGATTTACAGGGCTTCACAAGCACAAGGAATCACAATTTTTCATCTGCTTGAGTAAAACATTATTGAACCAGAGCAGAAAAGTGGGGTCTATAGTTCTCCCAAAATCTCAACTAATATCTAGACTACAAAGATCAGTTCTTTTGGGAGAAATAGCAGCTTTAGAGACTGAACTCTAAGGCATGACATACCTTCCAAACTCTCTCACCACCATTCTCAAATCTGTAGGACTTTCCCAAGCTATAGTTGGCATTCCTATCTCTGGTTCAGCCCTTATTTAGACCAGGAATACCATCTGCTGTGGTAATCTTTTGTTATAATGTGATGATTTTCTCCCAAGTGATGTGAGGAAGCATTGTGGAAGGGAGAACCTACCCTTCCCCTTCATTACATGTAATGATCTCCATCATTACATTTTCTTTATCTGTTGTTCTAGATCTACATTACTGTCTTTGGCATGACTTCCTGTTTAGACACACAACTTCCTCAGGTGAATGTTTTAAAATCTGCAGCATTTAAAATGATAGCTGTTGGGAACAGCTTTAATTTTCTCCCTTTGAGAAGAGAGAGTGGCCTCAAAGTTTGCAAATGACTGATTTTTTTTTGCAGGTGCAAAACTAATAGAATTCTACACAAGGGCAGGTAAGAAGGTTATCTGCCTTGGGGTAGGCTCTTGTTTGCAAACTGTGCAATCCTATTAGCTTGTATTATTGTGCCAGATGCACCTAGAGGATAAAATAAACATTTTAATAAAACAAATGCAGAAATGTCAGGAAAAAGCAATCCTGGTCTGTCCCCCCAACACCCACCTTTTGCCCTAGCACTTGGATCCAACATAGGTTTTACAAATGCAAACACAAAGAAATGAAATTGGTTGAATAGTTGTCCTTTGTTACTGAGACAGCTGAATTATTACAGTACAAGTAATAACTGCTTAACAGATTTGTCCACTTTCATTCCAGAAGAAAGCAAAAGGCTAAGAGCATTCCTTGTTGAAGTTGTCATATTGGGTGGAATGGAAATATACGTTCCAAAGTTATATATTAGGAGCCTATGTGAAGACATTTAGAAAAAGCAAGTTCTAAATTAATCTGATTATAGAGCTAATACAGCTCCAGGTTTGACTGTGTTTTTGTTTTCATTAAGATTGTTGTTAGGGATGTAAAAAATGATATTTTTTACATTTGGGTATACTGAAGATCCCTCGCCAAAAGTCTGTATTCCCAATATCCCTGAATTCCAATACTGGTATGGTATTCCAGTGTTGGAATCTGAATTTATTTTGCTCCATTATAGCTTGTGGGGAAGTTATCCAGGGCTTTGAAAATCTGTTTTTTTAGGCTACATGCTTCAAATTTGCAGCAGAGCTGCTGATGCCTGTCCACAGAAGAATCTTCAAGTATCAAGATTATTGGATTACGGATTTCATTTCTATGGGTCCTCCAAAGAAATTTTCCCCATCCATCCTTCATTATTTCATTATTTCCAAAGGGGGAAAACAGACTCCCTCCCCCAGGCAAAAACAAAGAGGCATGCCTACAACAACCCCTGGTAAATGCCCAATGATGTAGGTAAGGGGGGGGGGGTTCCTCAGGTTCAAACCTAATGATACCACCCAGGTTTGGTGAGTTTTGGTTCAGGGGGTCCAAAGTTATGGACTCCCAAAGGGTGTGCCCCCATCCCCCATTCCCAACAGCTATCATTTTAAATGCTGCAGATTGTTTCCAATGGGAGCTAAACATTGAACGTGATGATGTTTCAGGGTGGGGGAGAATCCACCCCAAAACAGCATCACTTTCAATGTTGTTTTAACTGAGGACCCCAGATTCTCCCTTTAAGGTGGATTTAAAAGGAGAATGTGGGCTCTCAAGTTTAAACACCATTGAAATTGATGCTGTTTGGGGGTGGATTCCAGCATCACAGTGGTCGTCCATGGGGGCCCTCACACAAAACTCAGATTTTGCACTGGGCTCCATTTTCCATGGCTACGCCTCTGCCTGGAGAGGAGGGCAGAAGGGGCTTCCCGCTGTAGGGGCATGGAGGGCAGGGCAGGGGAGTCTGCCATCTCTGGCAATGCTTTTATAAGCACTGAGGCCGGGGCAGGGCTTGGGGAGGCGTGACCATGCCCCAGGGGCAGGTAGGGGCATAGCTCCACCCCAAACCCCCCATAAAAATCTATACCTACATCCCTGTAAATGCCAAGTAGAACCTAGAGCCAGTGTGGCAGTGCAAGCCCAACAGAACTAATGTCAAACCAGAGGATCTCAAATTATTTTTTTAGAGCTAAGGGAAATCCACAGAAGCTCAGCAGAACAATTTTAAATTCAAGAGGCCACTTTTGTAATCCCAAGGACAACCCAGAGCCAAGGACAACCCACAGAAGTCCAGCAGAACTCCATCTGGGTGGGACGGAGGTTGGCTGCTATACTTTTCCAATGGCCCAAGGTATGTCTGGCTGAACAAATGATGCTGTACCTTTTTCCACCAAAAGATCTAAGCTCAATTGTTAATTAATCCAGCACTTCTTCCTTGATCTTCTTTGTCGTGGAATGCTCCGCTGTGGTCCTAATGCTCTATTTTCCCCCTTTCAAATGATTATGAACATTAAAGAATATTTTTGAAGTGTAGCCTTCATCAAAACCATCATTCTGTGCACTATTGAACATTTTACTTTGATAAGAGAACATTTATATTGGCTCAAATGGCTACTGGTGAAACTTGTCTTGTTCTGTAGTAGTACCCAACATTTTCAGCCAGGTTCAGGAGTCTCTGTGCTGCCATGGCCATTTTAAGACTGTCTCCAGGAGTTTCCTGTGCTTGCAGCTCATCCGACAGCGATTTCCATGTAAAAAGTACAAGAATGGAGTTTGTTTATCCTGGTGATCCCATGCATGTGTGGGTTTTTAATTTTTTAAATTATTTTTTTTTCAAGGGAGGTGTCTTTGTATCTTTGCAGAGTGTATATTAGAATAGCAGCTGCTTGAAGGACTGGTCTACCTCCCAGGAGGGAAGGTCTACCTGCATTTGAAAGTAATGGGTAGACTGTCTACCCAATGCTTCTTGATGGGAGGTAGATGAATCCTCTGAGTGACTGTTATTCTATATACACTCTGTGAAGCTTTCACAATCCATGTGGGGCAAGCCAATTTACTATTAGAGTGACAAAGTAGTGTAAGCATGATTTAAATAAATAATATCAAGAAGTATCCATGTTCTTTTGTTGTTGTTGTTTTGGTCACATTTGCATATTATCTTGCTTTCCAAAAGCCAAAGATTGCAACACATGCTAGATAACCTATACATGGTTAGCCCTCCTAGTTAACCCTCCTAGTAATCTTGTGAGGTAGGTTAGGGTTAGGATTATAGTTTGTAGAAGGCTTAATGTCAGTATGGAGATTTTGAATTGAGAGTTTAGTACTAAAGCTGCAAAACTCCACACCGTATGTAGAAGTCAAAGGATGAAAGAGTGATCCATCTATATTTACCTAGTGATTTATGGTTGAGCGTGCATAAGAGATGCTAATTTATCTCCTATTGTGTCTCTCTTCTCTGGGATAAGCTGCAGTACTGAAAATGCTATGACTAATGAACTTGATGAAGGAAGGATATATTTATGATCTTGAACTCCCTTTTGTTTAAAAGTCATTGCATTGAGGGGAGCCATCAAGCTCACTGGGAAAGGGTAGCCTGGAGTTACTTTTTCATTCCCCTCAGCCTGGATTTCTAGTAAATGCTTCCTTTGCTTTTTAACATAGGAAATAAAACCTATCATTTGTTTAAACAATGCACGGAGAAAAGAACCATTAACATCTGGGTGATTCAACAGCATCAGAAGGCAGCCAGGTGTCAGGTTGACATTAGTGAAATTGGTGTCGAAGCTCTCTGCAAGTTTCACATTGTCTTTTTAATAGTTCTTCAGAAGATAGATGATTATGATGGTTATGTTCCAAATTTAGTCCCAAATAGAGCAGTTCCTGTTCGTTGCTCTGATTTTTTAAACTGTTCTCTTTCACTTTTATTTTTTTATTCAGCAAGAAAGTTAGGATTTTGATGGATGAAAAAAACTCATTTTTGGTGGTCAGGCAGTCCTGTTGTCTTCCCAAATGATGTCTTTCCTCTCAATAAGTCCATGCATGAAATTTCAACCATTTCAGACAGTCATGATGTTTTCCATCATGGTTCCAGGTTTTAGGGGAGGCCTGGGCAGACAGTTCCCAGAAGTCCCTTTCTGCCCACCACATGCCCCTCCTCATACCTTCCTTTACACCCATCTGTTTTTTCATTCTTCTTCTGCTCTTAGTCCCTCTGACCCCCTTTGTTCACAGCCATCTGCACACATTCATGCCACCACTGGAAGTTTGGAACTGGTTGTTAAACTATTTGAATCCCACCACTGCCTTTTACCCAACAACACTGGGTTTGTGTGTGTGGCTCAGAGTACGGCTGGTGGAGCCACCAGGAGCACTGCCACTGTTTATTGTCTTCATGCAGTTTCCCATCAACTCTGGGAAGCTGGGAGTATGGCTAGTGGAATACTTTCAGGCAAATGGGTATGGAATGGACCCAGGTAAAGGATCATAAGACCACAGCTGAGCAATGGTCCCTGGCAGCTGTCCTTGAATTGGATAGCTTCCCCGCCTTAGAATGCCAGCCCTGCAGCTTCCAAAAATTTAAGGTTGGATCCAGATTTATTTTTTTGCTAATAAAAAGGCAACTTCTGTGAGTTCTCCCTTCCCCATGTAGACCCTTTCATGTTGTTCCTCAGGGTCACCAATTTCCCAGCAACACCATTTCATGGAAATCAGTGGCCTGTGGTAGGAAGCAGGAAAGTTCTGTCCTGCTAATAGAACATTTCAACCCTGAATCAAATAATTTCTTGTCAATTCTTCGTTTCCTGATCATGTTTATTTTGCTCCAAAATGGCTGACAGAAGCACAGTTATAGACTTTTCTACATTTTAAAATGAAGTATAAACCAGTTGTTAGGAGAGAACTCCTTGTCCTGGGGCATATCATATTTTGCATGTACAAGATAGGTCTCTGTTTCAAACTACATCATACCCAATTAGTGATCACATCTTGCCCAAGACCTTAGAAAGCTGCTTCTAAGTAGAATATATAGTACCAGGGACGTAGGTATAGATTTTTTATGGGGGGGGGGGTTCGGGGGTGGGGCCACACCCCATCCACCCCTATGGCATGGCCATGCCTCCCCAAGCCACGCCCCCAGTCTAATGCTTATAAAAGCAGCTCTCCAAGACCAGGGACGGCAGACTCCCCCGCCCTGTCCTCCCCTGCCCCCCACCAACTGGGCTTCCAGCTGGCAGCTGGCAGTTCTTTCTGCCCTCTCCTCTGGGCAGAGGCATAGAGGGAAAAGGGAGCCCAGTGCAAAATCCTAATGATACCTCCAGGTTTGGTGAAATTTGGTTCAGGGTGTCCAAAGTTATGGACCCTCAAAGGTGTAGCCCCCATCTTCTATTAGCTCCCATTGGAAACAATGGAGGATGGGGGCACCCCTTTTGGGAGTCCATAGCTTTGGACCCCCTGGACCAAACTTCACAAAACCTGGGTGGTATCAGTAAGAGACTCTCCTAATGATACCTGCCAGGTTTGGTGAAGTTTGGTTCAGGGTGTCCAAAGTTATGGACCCTCAAAGGTGTAGCCCCCATCTTCTATTAGATCCCATTGGAAACAATGGAGGATGGGGCACCCCCTTTGGGAGTCCATAACTTTGGACCCCCTGAACCACACCTCACCAAACCTGGGTAGTATCATCAGGAGAGTCCCCCCAACAATCCCTGAAAGTGTGGTGCTGCTAGCCTAAACAATGCGCCCCCTGCAGGCCAAAAACCGAAAAACACTAACATGTTTAAAAACCCACGAACGGGTGGGCGGAGCTTCGGACATGAATGGGGGGGTTGAACCTGAGAACCCCCCCTTACCTACGTCCTTGTATAGTACTGGGCTAGAAGGATCAGTTGCCCAATTTGGTAAAAGGTAGTGATGTATGTTTGTTTCTGTTCAGGTATTTCACTCCTATGAACACATAAAGCTACTTTGTACTGAGACAGGCCTTTGTTCTATCAAGGGCACTGTTGTTTACTCAAGCAGTGGTTTTCCAGGGTCTTTCTCATCATTTACTAACTGATCCTCTTAATTGGAAGTGGAGGTGATCGAAAAGGGTCTTCCACATGCAAAGAAGATGTTCCGTCACTGAGCCATAGTCCTTCCCATTTTAGACTTTGGTTGATACATGCTCCATGTTACCTGCAACTTTCAATAAAGATTCACATAGACTTTATGCAAAGAAATAGTCCCGTAATGTATGGAATTATTATAGGAGCTACCAGCTTTCCCTGCACTGTTATTTAACTCTCAGTGGAGTTCTTATGTGGCTTCTCATTCCTTTCACTTTAGTCAGGTTAAACTTCTGCCCTGTCTCTGTTGTCCATAACAACACAAGTACTGAGGAGAGCTCTAAAGTGTGTAAATCTGTCATTTAGCTTTCACTGTTGGTGTGGCTCCATAGACAGAGCCAAGATGGTAATCTCACAGGTTTTCTAAATGAGTATCATGCAGGCAGAGGTTGCCCAAGGCATTGTGGTGTCTGAGATACTCCATCGATTCTGTTGGTAGATTTACTGCTTGAGGTAGACTGTTTCTTCTTATTGAATAGTCATGGAAGCCCCCTATGCTGGTATGGAAGTGGAAGTTCCCTTATTCGAGAAGCATAGTGTGATACAATGTTCAGATCTATCAATTTATTTTTAAAAGCATGTTAGAGAAAGCTCATGAGTAAATAAAACTGTTCACAAAATACCATATTGTAGTAAAAACACAACACTACAAATTTTCTAGGTAAAATTAAATCACCCTGTGAGATGGGCTTAATATTTCCACCATATCATTTACCTAATTATTGCAGAGACCTTCATAAAATGGAGCCTTTAGAGAGCAAGCACGGATGCAGAAACTACAGGCGAAGTGGAGGAGGTTGAACATGTGACAGCGTTAATGGCTCCATATCCCATAAAATGCATTCATTTTTTTTCAAGAGAGTGATTATAGCTTGTTTTTTATATGCCATTACATCTAATTTGCTTCATGCTCTACCAGGCGAAATTATTTCCCTTTCTTCCAGTTTATGCGGCAAAGACAAAAGAATCATCAAGTGGACAAATAATGTATTGATAGAAGTTGATCATATTCTGTTTCTCTGTATGAGTACAGGCTATTGTCATGCTTTTGAAGCACAGGTCTTTGAAGAGCAGGCCTGAAAATAAACACACAAATTTGCTTTTGGTCTGTCAAGATCAGATTCTTCTACTGTGGCTGGCAGTACATCACCAAATGGTGGGGATCAAATTTGGAATCTTCTGCATGCAAAGCGGATGCATGAAACATACCCCTGCCTCATGAAATAAATTACGTAACTAAGGAAAAGTGAAAATTGAACTGTTTTTAGATAAAATCTTCATATACACTATCTCTACAAAAAAGAAACCGAAACCAGAGGTGGGATCCAGCAGGTTCTCACAGGTTCCGGAGAGTAGGTTACTAATTATTTGTGTGTGCCGAGAGGGGGTTACTAATTGGTGATTTTGCCACGTGATTTTTGCCTTAGTTACGCCCTCCTCTCAGCAGTAGTGCGCAGAACTTGAAGCAGTCTAGCAGCAGGTGCACCGGCATGCATGGCAGCCTGCGCCTGCATGCATTCATTTCCCGCCCAAGGACTGGAGCAGTGGCTGCGTCCTTGCCACAGCCCTGCCCAGGAATACCCCACCCCTGGAATGCCCGGCCACGCCCCCATCGTGCCCCGCCCAGCCCCGTTAGTGCTACGCCACAGTTTGAATCCCACCACCACGGGAACCTGTTACTAAAATTTTTGGATCCCACCACTGACCGAAACCAAAAGTGACATTCAAAAATGGATCTTCTTCCTTATCATTTCTGTTTTGGATGTTTCTTAAACATTTGCCTGACACATTACAGTATTATTTCTTGTTGATCAGTGTAAAGATCTCAGCAGGGATTGCTCAACCCAAATGGGCAGTATGGGGCTCTCTCCATCAGTTGCCATAATTTAAGAGGCATCAGGTTATGGATGAGCCAGTATTTCCTGTTTCATTCCTTTTAAAATTAATTGAGCTCTTTGTCTAAAGCTTTGGTTCTCTGCTTTTTTTGCTGCTGGTTGTGCAGCTTTGATTTGTGCATGCATGCTGTACCTAATACGGTGTTTATATATGCAATGTATGCCATTTGTATATATCCTTTATAATGCTGTCTTACTGGTAGATAAATAACATCAGTAAATTCATATGGGATAAAATTGATACAGCAAACCCAAAACAGTTATTTTTTTTTCAAAAAAATGTACTGATTAGTAATACGGTTAATATTAACTCTGAGCCTGCTTATACAGCTTTTTGCCAGTTTAACATGATCTCATGTTGCTCTGGAACAGGGGTCTGCAACTTGCGGGTCTCCAGATGTCCATGGACTACAATTCCCATCAGCCACTGCCAGCATGGCCAATTGGCAGGGGCTGATGGGATTTGTAGTCCATGAACATCTGGAGAGCTGCAGGTTGTAGACCCCTGCTCTGGAAGATCAGTAGTCAGCAGTCATAAGGATGGGCCACTAGATCTGCTTCCATCCCACATCCCCATCACTGCTGGAGAGGTAATGGTGTGTGGGATGTTTCCGAGCCCCTGTAATTGCTTCTTGCAGTTGTCATCTGGAATGTGTTTTTTCCTTACTTATTTGAATTATTTATAGGCTGCGTTTAAAGAGCCCTGTGCAAATTAGCTCACAGGTAAAAACAATAGGATCAAAATAAATGCAAACAACAATTACAGCACTTCATAGCCTACGACTCACATATCTCCCCATGTATACCAATTGCTCTTTTCTGCTTGGTGCCATCTCGTTGTTTGCCTAATTAAGGTGACCTGTTTGGCATCTACTAGGGTCTATGCCTTTTCTATCGGGTAGAACAGGCTCCCAGAGGAGGTGTGAGGGTGCATGATCTTTACAAGTTTTAAGAGATGTTGTAAAGCCATTTTATTTGTGAGGACTTTTAATGGGATTTAAGCTGCAGGTGTTTTCTTGGGTAGGGATATTCACAGAGATGTACTGTGTTTTTTTAATGTTTTTAATTTTAAAATTAAAAAGTCAACTTGGATCACAAGAGAAAGATGAGATATCAAAAATTTAATAACTAACAAGCTTCACCTGGATGGGTTCTGTGAATGCCCCTTTTTCATTCTGCCATAACAGCAAATGTAAACTATTTATTTATACTTAGAAAATTAAAGAAGTGCTTTTATGAGATACAGTTATGGGATCCAGTTATGCCCTTTACCATAAAATTGGTGGTTTTGCTTTTGCTATGAGAAACTCTCTATATAGGTCACAACTAACTTACAGTGACCCTGCAAGGAGTTGTCAAGGTAATCAAGAAACAAAGGTGGTTCACTATTACCTTCCTCTGCTGAGATTGTCCCCTATCCAAGAACATATCCTGCTTAACTTCCAAAATGGGATGAGATCAGGCTATATCATACCATTCCACATTCCCAGAGTGTATAAATATCTCTGTGCTCCAAGTATATTGAGATGCAGTACTGAAGTGACGTATATTTATTTCTTTGCCAAAGTTATGAGTCACCATTGAAGTCCAATGACTCTTTGAAATGTACATGCACTCTGCACATATCTTGCTCATCCTAATGATAGGCAGTTTGTTAGTAAGTAAATCAGAAGAAGATTTGTTTTCAGGCAATGCCGTTGCTATCCTTCCTTTTAAAATATGCCATCTGTTTACTCTTGCATGTTTCTGAATTTGATTTCATCTTGCATCAAGACTGTTGAAATAAACTTCTTTGATATTTGCCTTGATGCTACTCCTAAGTCGGCAATCCTTCCAGACCAGTTAAAGGAATTGGTTGTCTGAGCGTTTGCAGCCAGCCGTGACCCAGTCACACAACAAGCTGCCACTGACAAGGAAGCTGTAAACATCCTACCTGATCTTAAAAGGTGTTACTCTCTTTAATAAATTATTGGCGCTCATTAAGCTGTGCTCCATCCTGTCTTGTTTCTGTTTGCATCCAAAGGCTTCCACCCTAATTGGTTCTGCCAGTCTCTTCTTTCAGACCCGTAGATGCTACAAATACCTGTGCAGAATTTCAAGGCATCTCCCGGGTAAATTGTCCATCTCTTGCACTACAAAACAATGTGGCATTATGCACCATTCATTAAAGAAAAGCTTTTTTTCTTTAATGCTAATTTTGAAAGGTCATGTTTTGTTTGACAGAAGAAAATAAAAAGCTGTAGAAGGACAAAGTAAAGGGCACCTAAGATGGAATGTATGTTTTATTAATGAGCAAATGGTGAAACCCACTTCCTGAACTTTTTGAAAGCATATTTTTAGCCTATGTGTACAACTAAGAACTTTTTGAATTTCTGGCCCTGTTCAGACATCACCACTGCACATACTGGGAGTCTACCAATTGCATGTATGAGGGGTGTGAACTGTCCATGATGTTCCTAATACCCACATTTGCCATATAGTATGCAAAGGGAATCATAGAATCATAGAGTTGGAAGAGAATCCAAGGACCATCAAGTCCAACCCCCTGCAATGCAAGAACACACAATCAAAGCACTCCTGACAGATGACCATTGAGCATCTCTTTAAAAACTTCCAAAGAAGGAAACTTCACCACACGTCATGGTAGAGCATTCAACTGTCAAACCGCCCTTATTGTCAGGACGTTTCCTAATATTTAGGTAGAATCTTTTTTCCTTCACCTTGAGCCTGTTACTCCTGGTCCTAGTCTCTGAAGCATGGCCTTTGAGAAGATATATATATATATAGTCTCTTTGAATGCTACACAAAACAGTTATTTTTCAGGTTTCTGGTTTATTTCTATCAAAATTGAAAATCCATAGACTCATCCCAGAAGTATAATTCAGCTTCACAAACCTTTAATGGCATTAAAAAAACTGAAGGCCCAATTGGTCTTCATTACATAAAATGACAATAGCAAGGCATAAAGTTATATATAGTGATAACTACACCAGATATGGTTAATCCTCATTACACCCCATATTTCAGTAAGATCAAACAGGTTACATATAAACACTGGCACATCAAGGAACAGGGAGTTGTATCCTACTACTCTGCTCAATTGTGTACAAAGTCTTCCTTCAGAAGAAAAGCCTTTTTTACCAGAAGGAGGATCAACACTTAGGCCCTTTCCGCATGGGCCAAAAACGACGGCCTGGGGGCGGTAAAAACGCGGGCCCCAGGCCGCCGTTCGCACAGGCAGCGCTGCTGCAACGCAGCAGCGCCGACCTGACTGCCCTCCCCCTCCCCCAGGGCGGCGTCAGGCAGCCCTAAACAACAACCCTTTAAAGGGTTGTTGTTGGGGGGAATTCTCGCCGGCGTGGAGGCGACAGGGAGGCCGTGCGGAAACGGCCTTAGCTGAGCAAGGGGGTAGGACAGGACAGAAGACAAGTTTCTTGGGTTGTGGAATGCAGTTGAACCTTACAACAGATGCCAGCTATGAATACTTGCTTGAGAAGTAGGGAACTAGAAGCCACAGAGCTTTCTGATTAGAACCCACAGTATCTTCATGCTCCTGAATTGCTTAGAACCCATTCCACCAAATGCACCATATCTGGTTGATTAATTGGCAATTAAGGGTGTTTTTAGCCAGGTTTGAGCCATATAGTGTCTGATATTGTTAGGGGTTTTTTTTTTTCTTTAGAGGAGCTGGAGAAAAATCAGTTGGGTCAGTCACAGAAGGCAAATAACTTTTTTTTGGTACAGGCTAAAGAATCACTGTTGACAGGCTGATTCTTGCACCTTGCCGAATCATCAAGAAAATCATCTGTGAGTTGGCAGGAAAAGTATTAGTGTAGATAGCTCACACAGTGAATACGACCTGAAGCTTGATCAGGCACAACTGAGCCAACTCTCTCGTTAAAAGTATCCGAAGTGGCAGATCACTGGAACAGAAAAAGTCTGATCAGTAAAAATAAAAAACAGAAAGCTAAAAGCCTTCCCTGTCTCTTTGATGGAAATCACCCATACTCCCCCACTTCTATTATTGATTCATAACAGGAGAGCAAGGTAGGAGCTTGGTTAACCAATGATGTCTTGTTATGGATGCCATGATCTTCTACTCCAGAAGTAAAAATTGATCTTCACTGTGGCAGGTACGTGTCATGAAGAAATACAGATTTGTGCATTTCCTCCCCCTCCCCCACACAACTATATCCAAAAAGAAGATGCACACGATCTTATGTGGTGGAGCAATCAAGCAATCAATGAATCTGAACAATAGCTAGAGCCAGAGGGAAATAACCCCCTGTAGTGCAGTGGTTAGAATGTTGGACCAGAACCTGAGAGACCCTGGTTCAAATCCTTACTCAGCCATGATGCATTTTTCTTGGAGGAAGGGTGAATTAACATGAATATGGTCATGGCCTTTGGGGAAAAGAGCAAGCTGTAATATTGGAAATGATGATAAATAAGGCTAGAAGGGAACCTGTGGCTGGTCGCACCTCACATCCCTTCTTGCCCAGGAGTTCCACTATGCTGCCATAGTCTCTTCTCCTTTTTTGTCTGTGGGCTACTGGGACAGACAGGAGAATGAGACTAAGGTTTTTGTTTTGATACATGTTGGGACTCAAAAGAGGGAAGAGCAGAGTCAGATCACAACACATGAATGAAGGTTTTAGTTAGTTGCATTCAGAAGGCTCAGTTTTCTATCACGATTTGTAAAATGACTTGTACCAATACAGATCATTAATACTGCCATTAATTTGCTGAATGTTTTAATGGAGAGGGCATTTCATTAAGCTTTTGTGCTATAAACATTAAAGGCACACATACTTACTGAGATGTTACAGTGATTTATAGTAATACAGATTACTAATATTCACCATTCATTTAATGCAAGTTTTTTAAAAAATGAATTGGACACTCAATTAGGCCTCCATGCTATGAACATTAGGAATGCACATACTGATATAGTTTAATCTCATAATGAATCATATGAAGAATATTATTAATTATTACAAGGCAGATTGCCAAATACAAAATCAAATCAAAATAGCTTCAGGATGAGACTTTAAGTTTAACAGCACAATCTAGAGGGTGGCAGGCTGAATCACTGTCGGGAGATGCTGTGGCCCTATGTTGGTGGGAATGTACTCCCTTGGGCACTTACTTTGGTTGAGGGATAAATCTGCTGGTGGGTAGCCACTGTGGCTCACTGAGATGCCTAAATGTGGTGCAGAGCATTGCATTAGTGTCCCCACTCCACCACTAGCCCAGCAGGGCCAAGGCATTCCAGAGGGGTGGCCAGGAGTAGTTCCAATCTTAGCTGACTTGCATCCCTGCTTTGCCTTTGGGTACGTGGTGACCCAGAGCATGGCTTACAACCACTCTTTTGATTGTCATGACCCATTGAGCCCAATAGAGGGCTTCCTGGAAGGGGTTTTTATATTTTTCCTCCCCACACTGCCAAAAAACCCTCTGGAGGTGGTGGGGTGGCACCTCAGTGGCACCAGCCCCAGATACCGAGGGCTTAAATTGGACTGTGAAGATACATTTTATTTATATCTGAAGTAAATGAATTTAAATGTCTCCACCACTCTAACGATCTGGTAATATTATAAAACTTAAGAACTTGATTTTGATTGGGCATGGTTTCTTTTACTAATAATGAGAAAATATTGTTGGTCACTGACAAGAGAAAATGGCTGATATGAGTTTTTAGTTACCCTGTGTGCAACCTTACACATGTTAATGAGCAAGCATTGCAGATTATCCATATATAAAAACTGAAACATAGAGCTGGTAGGGACTTCAAAGGTCATCAAACCTGCTGTAAATGCAGGAAATTCACAACTACCTTTGTTTCCCCCAACCCCAGAGGAAGAAAACCTCTTAAGATCCCTGGCAAATGTGGTCTGGAGGGAAATTCTTTCCTTACTCCAAAGTGGTGATTGGCATTACCCTGGGCATAGAAGGAAGGGCTACATGTGCTAAGCACTGTCTCATCTCTTCTAAGTTCCAGCCCTCCCTCTCATGATCTGCCAAGTTCACAGAATCAACTTTCCTATCAGATGGCCATCTAGCTTCTGCCTAAAAAACTCCAAGGAGGGAGAACCCACCACCTTCAGGGGAAGCCTGTTTCACTGAGGAACGACAATAAGGCCCCTTCCGCACACGCAAAATAATACGTTTTCAAACCACTTTCACAACTGTTTGAAAGTGGATTTTGCTATTCCGCATAGCTTCAAAGAGCACTGAAAGCAGTTTGAAAGTGCATTATTCTGCATGTGCGGAATGAGCCTAACTCTCAGGATGTTCATCCTAATTTTTAATCCAAAACTATTTTGATTTAATTTCAATCCATTGGTTCTGGTCTGACTTTCTGGGGCAGAAGAAAACAACTCTTCTTCATTCTCTATGTGACAAGGCTTCAGATACTTGAAGAAGCCTATCATATCACCTCACAGTTGTCTCCTCTCCAGGCCAAACATATTCAGCTCCTTCAACCTTTTTTCAAAGGACTTTGTCTCCAGACCCCTCACCATCTTCATTGCCCTCCTCTGCACATGTTTCAGCTTGTTAACATCCTTCTTAAACTGTGATGCCCACAAATGAGCATAGTACTCCAGGTGAGATCTAACCAGAGCTGAATAAAGTGATACCATCACTTTGCATGATCTGGAGACTATACCTCTGTTGATGCAGCCCAAAATCACATTTGCCTTTTTAGCTACCACATTACACTGCTGACTCATGTTCAATGTATGATTATCTATTAAAACTCCTGAATCCTTTTTGCCTGTATTGCTGCCAAGAGAACTCTCCCTCATCCTATAATTATGTGTCAATTCCCTGTATAAACCAATACGAGCTTATTCCTGCCTTTTTTCCTGTAGGATACTGGCCCTTTCTGCACAAACACAAATAAAACAACCTGAGGACATTAAAAGAAGTGTCTTGGGAAGGAACTCCGCACAACTTTTTCCCAAAGACAGTTTCAGGATATGCTATTTCAGCTCGACGTGTCATTTTTTGAAAATGCTAAACTAGTGATCTTTTCCCCCCCAAGATAGCTTAAAGACGCTTCCCCCATGCTGTGTGGAGAGCAGCCCGTTTTATATCTCCTGCTTGAATTTAAAGCTTCCACTTCTGTTTTCGCTGCAGCTCACATTTGCTGCCACTTCAGGGATTTTCCCTGCTGCCCACCATTTGCTGAAGGTTTCCCATGGAGGTTTCCTCTGCTTGCATCATGCCCACTAACTTTTCCTGCTTGTAAAGTACAAGAATAAAATTAGTTTTTCATGGCAATCTCAGTAACATGTCATTCCCCCCATTTTTGTTTTTTGTTTTCAATGAGATATTTTTGAAGCTTCACAGACTTGAAATCGGTGCCTTTTGGCAATTCTTATATTGAGTCTGCATAGCTTTGAAGGGGAAAAAAGGAAAATTTAAAAACAACATGGCCTCAAGATTGCCAGGAAAAAACCCTAACTTTATTCATGTATTTTACAGGCAGGAAAAGTGAGCAGGCACCATGCAAGCAAAGGAAACCTCCATGGGAAACCTTCAGGAAACGGTGGGCAGCACAGAAGATTCAAATAGCAGAAAAAGGGGGAAATAGTGCTTTATTTGTCCATGCTTTCTGGACCAAAAATGTATCAGCAGATGCTTTTTTTAAAGATGTCCCCAAGATGTCTTAAAAAGGTTGTGCAGAAAGGACAACAATTCTTGTTTTCTAGGTACCAAGTCAGACTACAAACCTAGATTGTGCTGTTTGGGGGCGGGGGGGGGGGGAGGGCATATCCATATGAGAATCTCTTTTAATCATCCACTTTTCAGGTTTCCCCTGGGCATATTCTTTCTCAAACCAACTATGATCTTTTCTAGACAGGATACCATCCAAGCATGTTGGTATACCACTTGAACAGGAAGATGCACATCCCAAATGTCCTGCCCATTTTGTTGTTGTTTTCCTTTGGCTAGCCTCTCACAACTGCCATTTTCTTATTACATCATTGTAAAGATTTTGATGGCTTTAAAAAAAATCTGGTAAAAAAAACCTGGTTATAGTCTTATAACAATTAACCCTTTTTTAAAAAAACAAATACCCAAGGGTAGTTTGGTAGGGAAAAGTGCACAAAAAATGAAAGCTGATGAAGGGAGTTGTGCAGAAAATTTCTCATCTGGATATGCCATTGGCTCTGCAAGAATACCTCTCAATTTTGCAGCAACTATGCTAATACACTGAAGCTACATTTACTAGAAAGTAGATTCTCTGATCTTACTGCCAAACATTCCTGAATATCTGATTATTGGTGTGAAATACTTCCTTTGTTTTGTTTGGATTACTAATGTGATTCCTCATGAAGCACATTTCTTGCATTATTTGTGTTACATTAAATTTAACTCCTGTCAGGGTTTGACATTAAAATCCCATTTCAAATGAGAATTGATTCATAGTTTCTAAATCCAGGTACAAAGTGACTGCAGTCTTAATGGCACAATATTCCTAGATATTGTCTGCAGTATAGGAATCAAGATTTTTTTTGTTTTGTCATATTAATTGCAGATAAAGGATGATGCAGCCAAAGGCTGAGGCCTGAGGTGATTCCACAAAACTGGCTGTTTGCAAAAAGGCAAGCTCTGAGGTGACTTTTCAGAGCCAGCTTCCGGCTAATGCTGAACCAGAAACAGTGCAGAAGTTATTGACTAGCACAGAGGCACACTAACAAAGCTTGCTGTGGAACCCTGTGAAGATTTGTATATTACTGCCAAGCCAAAAGAAACTCCAGTTAGGCCTTCTTTATAAGAGTCGGTGAGGTTAAGGTTTTCAGACTAGGGCTGGGAGGACCAGGGCCTTTAGCCATGAAAAAAAAAGAACATTAGATATTAATTCAGTCATATGAGGAGGGCAGGTAGATTAAACTCTTTCCTCATTTGGAGAAATTATGTGTATAGTGGGACTTACTTCAACTGTATATTGATGTCATCGTTGGAAATACCATTATATTAGCATGAAAGACAAAGAGCCAGAGTTTCCATGTTGTATGTGTAAATAAAGTGAATGAAAGCTCTTCCTTACACATTTTAGGGTACCCTGGCTAATCTGTAGCACAAAAAGTAGTTATAGGAAGAAGAGGAGAAGAAGAAGAAGAGTTGGATTTATACTGCACCTTTCTCTCCTGCAAGGAGACTCAATGTGGCTTACAAGTTCCTTTCCCTTCCTCTCCCCACAACAGACGCCTTGTGAGGTAGGTGGGGCTGAGAGAGTTCCAAAGAACTGTGACTAGCCCAAGGTCACCCAGCAGGAGCTGTTGATGGTGTGGTGGTGGTCTCTTATTGCTAGCATTGCATTTTAAGCTAGACACCTCCTAATCTGAATGTGCACTGAAAGCCAGAGGCATTGCATCATAGTTCCATTTGTAAAGAACTTTGCCCTCATAACTCACTTTCTGCTTCTCTAGCCATTCCACATTCAGAGCAATCACAACAATATCTTCAGCTTTCCTTCCTAAAGGGAGTACCATTGCATTATTCTTCTGAGCAAGGCTGTTCTGCTGCTGACTGGTAGCATTTAGTGTGACCAAGACTTAATGTGAACTCTCTACTGTGTGATGATGACCTGAGAAAACTAATAAAGTTCATAATTCCATGTAAATGCAAGTCTCCATGGATACCAGTGACATACATGGCAGCTGTGATAATAAGAAAAGGAAGCCATCAGACCTAACAGTGCACCTTAAATACCAGAAGTGCATCAAATGAATTGATGTGTTATTCTTTTCTTCTCCCACTTCCCCCACCTGGGTTTAGGAGTGTATTTCCCATCATGCAATCAGCTCCATTTAATGATCTATGTTTAATGTTTATAAAATATTAGGGAATTCTCAGCCTTGAAAAAAAGTATTTTGGTTTTCCACATGGCATCTTTCTCAGATAAACAGTTTTCAAGATTGGCAGGGTCCCTCCATTACTGAAGTGTGAGGATATTCCAATGGTCTATGCTTAGTACAAAGGGTCTGATGCTGAATTCTTCTCCTCCTCCTCCTTTTTGATTTAGGAAAATTTATCTGTGTGGGTTGTCAGGTATAAGTTTCAGAATACACATGGGAAACAAAGGTAGTGGTGGTGGAGGGCTCAATTCAAAGTTCCCAGGTTGAATCTTTTTTTACTTTTCTCAGTCTAATTTTGAGTCAGCTGGGAATGTTGCACAGACACAATACTTAATAACTTTATTTAAAAATACAGTGCTAGCATAATGACTCTGTTGGTGTTGCTAGCTGAACTGAATGAAAGGGGGAGGAATCACTTGCAAAAACACTTTAAAACTTTTTAAAACTTAAGAAAACTCTAAGTTTAAAGATGGTTTGACAAATTGAATCTATGGTATTTATTTTCTGGGATGTACTGTACATCAATAAGTTAGAAGAATTGAGCATTGCTGTGCATGTGTGCATATTTCATGATGAAACTAGCAGAATGTGTTGCTGTTCTTCATACTGTATTATGTTTATATATATTAAGGATACTTTTGGAAGTGTCTGTGCTGTTAACTGTGATCAAAGAGCTGAGGTGGGTCACCTTGAGAAGTTGAAAGCTGCCCATGTCGTTCTGGGTTCTCAACTAATCTTAATTTTACATAAGGTTTGGTTTGAGCTGAAGATATTTCAAATATTTTCTTACATTTTGTATCAACAATTCTGAGTTTGTAGCTAGCTGTAGCTAGCTGAGTTTGTAGCTAGCTAGCTTGGCAGGAAAAGCTATAACTAAAAATGTAATGACTAGGATCCTGTCAAAATCCTCAGTAGATAGAACAATTTTGGTCAGCAGAGCACAGTTTATCTGCCTCCCCACTCCTGCTGCATCCCAAAATGCTCCCAGTAGACACCCACGACCAGGATGGGGGAGGACTCAGAGGAAAGTGAGAAAGGATTGCCAGAGAAGGGGCAGGAGTGGAGAAGAAGAAGAGGGGAACACTGACATACGTGGAGTGAAGGGAAGAGAAGGTAGACTGATAGATAAGGGATCGGTACTGAATGAGAGTGGGGGTACACTGGAAGAGAAGGAAGAAGAGGGAAAGAAGGAAATGTGGAGTAACCCCTGCCAGCAAGTTTCTTATGGGTCCCTATTTGTATAAACTTATTGGTTTGTACAATTTTTTTAAAAAAACAGACTGGCTTTATTTGGGCTTCAAATAAAGTCTCACCATTAAGAACTTTTCATGCCAGAAGTCTGTAAAATAAATGCAAGCAAAAAAGAATATCAGCAAATGCCACACACCCTCTTTTATAGTTGCTATTTCTGTAGTGCTACATATAGTGTTCCTGGCTCACGATGTTTATAATACACATTTCAGCAGACGGGGCAACCTGGAAGTGTTGGATATAAGGGCAGGTCAGGCAGAATGGAAGAGTCTGAAATTATGCCAACATTCAAATGGACAAGAGATTGGAGATAAGTAACTATAAGCGTGGAAGAGACAGGGTCAGGCTAGAAGGCAGCAATTCAAAAAGCAGTCCAGAGCCAGTGGTGATGCACAAGGTCAGATAGGCAGGAGATGGGGACAAAGGTCAGCAGAATTAACAGAGTCTTCACAGGATGGACTACGGTAATTACTCAGACTAAAGCAGCTAGCCTGGAAACAGCAACTTTATATCTACAGGGAAGGTCTGATTAGACTCTTCAGGAAACTGCCCCTGATATCCTCTATTGGTTCTTCCTAGAAAATGTGCCCTTCCTCTGCTGTCCACTTTAAGGAAGGTGCTATGGTTTAGAGGATATTGGACCAGCAGCTTTCCCTGGTACCAGGCAGCTCTGCTGGTGCACTAAAAAAAGTTCTGGGCCCAAGCCCCTGTGGCATCTGACAGGAAAGCCACCAAGCTAAAACTAAACCTTGCCTTGAATAGGAGACATCCTGGAAACCCATGCACAATGCCTAGAGTTCCAGAATGTAAGAAAGGTGGAAGTTAGATAAATCATTCACTGGGTTTTCGTTAAATTTTCTCTGAAATGAGAAGCAATTGTGCCAAATAATAGTTGGGTAGGCATTACCTACTCTTTCATTACTGAAGGGCCTGGATGAGCCGAGATAATTTTAAGCCAGGGGTGAATAGAGGCCAATCCACTTCATGTTCTTCTGGTCTGTGAAGAGAGTGTGTAAACATAGCCCTATGTTTCAGAGGTGCTAAATCCATTAATGTCAAATTGCCTCTCCATCCTAGCCTGCCCTCCATCTGTACCTATTTAATCACTATGCAGGCCAGATGTTCATGCAACTAACACAGAAGCAGCAGATCACTGCCAAGAAAAGAGAGGCAAAATGTTCACTGCAGCTCAAGAAGTTTGTCCAGCCTTTCCCATTGATGATTTAAATGCCCCCCCCCCCATATTTTGGTGATCAACAGCCATTGAAACACATACTAGTATTTCTAACACTGCCATTTTAAAATATTTAACGAGTGAATGATGACATGGATACCATTTTTGCCTCTGATAAAAGCTTACTACTGTACTGAACTGACTGAGTATATTTGTTTCAAAATTTACTTCAGATAGTATTTTGTTGCAATTCTAGTAAATGACAAAGCATGAAGCTTTGGCCAGTCATGTGAACATCTTTACCTGTACAGGAGAAACTGCCAACCTCACTGAGTCTGTGGGGCCTGGAATTGTAAGAAAGAGTACTGGGTGCTACCACAAAATGGCTGCTGTGGGAGATGGACAAATCATAAATGTTGGGAAGTTGCAGTCAACTACTGATGATAGGCAGCAGTTTCTGAATGGATTCTACCTGTAGATGGTGTCTCCTAAGTTCTTCTAAAGCTGCTTCCTGCTCCAATGAGATAGAGGAAATCCAGGAGAGGGTTTTTGCTTTCAGGGACAGATGTTGTGAGGAAAAAGCAAATGGGCACTAGTGAACACATATGGTGTAACATAGTGCCCCATTGGGGATCCCATGTGTTGAGGATAATGGGAAGTAGCATTGCTGAAGTAATTTGACTACTCCCAATGATTTTATCCTTTGGATCACTGAGTTCTATGACGGATATAATTATCTTCTGAGAAACTGTTTATTATTTGATAAATTAGTGTCTTGCCGTTCAAGCATCTCAATGTGTGTCTTTCTACAGATTTTATCTTTGAAAACAACACTATGGGAGACAGAGAAATGTGTCTGAGAGGGCACCCACCTGGACAAAAATTTAAATGCAGGTTCCCACTGTCAAAGTCTCACATTCTAGTCACGCTGTTTCATCATGGCCCTTTCCACACTTGCAAAAAATGTAAAGCAGATGTGGATTAATGCTATGTGGAGCAGCAACTGAAACTTTTTGTTGCAGATTTTTTCTTACACACTTCAAACACATTCCATGGAAGGTATCCGGTCCTGCATCTGATTCAAGAAAGCCGACATTTCCACACTGCTGCAAATTTGAATTGTCCTTGATGTCCTGATTGGCCGTCATGCCCTGGTGGGGCGGGCACTTTCTAACATTTTGCCACATGACGTGGCAACGAGAAGATGACACTCCTGTTTTCCTATTGGCTACCGTTATCTCGTGCTTTCTCGTGGGGGTATAACAAGATCTCGGAAACCTTCCTTCCAATTTGCTATCGTGTGCTTGTGCTCCGCATTCCCACACATTAAGTCTTGACTTTTTTTTGTTAAAAAGGGCATTTTCCAGCAGATCTGCTGGCAATCCAAAAGCATGTAGAGAGTTCTTTTTAATTTACAATGGAGTGGCTCTCCACAACTGAGCACAAGACATACATCACAAACAACGTGTTTTTACTAGCAGCTTTGGCAGGATGTGTGTTTGTGTGTGCACGCGCTTACTGACCATCAGCATGAAGCAAAGAAAACCTAAACAGCCTTGCTGGACAAACCAATGCCCTACAAGCTCTGACCCACAAACCTGGACAAGCCAGGATCCCACCAGGATCCCAGCAAAGGATGTCCAGTTTCTTCCACACCCAAGCAGCCCCTTCGCAGCAGTGCTGGCACCAATATAAGGTTGAACATGAGCGTTTTGAGTAACAGGTCTTGCTTCTCCAGCATCATTCAGCCCCCACTGTACATTGCCCTCTCCAAGTTGACAAAAGGGCTCCCCCAGAGTACCCCATGGGTGATGACCTGCCGCCAGTCCCAGCGCATTCAGGATTAGAGGCGGAGCTGTCAGAAGCATTTGAGCTTTGTTTTTAATCAAATTAAGTACTCGCCCAGCAGCCCGACCCTTTATGCAATGCCCCGTGCCAAGGGCGCCCAAAAATAAATCCCAGGCAGGGAAATAAGGAAGGGTGGAGGGGAGGCGAAGGAGGGTGGCTGCGCAAAGCCCCTCAATCAGCTCTGGCTGTGGCCACTGACGGCTCGGGGCAGGGGAACTCCTCTGCCCAGCCACCCGCACCTGTGAGCCCAGCCCTGCCTCGCTTGCCTTCCCCAGCGCTCTTGGCTGTCTGTGGCTCTGCACTGTGCATCAAGGTTGTGCAGCACAGACGAGCCTCTCCCCGCCACCCCCCCTCCGGTTCCCCAGCTGGACACCCAAACGCAGCCCCATCCAGACACTAGAAAACAAAGGGAGGGGAGGAGGGAGCGGTAGATTTTTTTTAAAAAGGAAAGTGCCAATAGTATTTAGATAGCCCCCCCTCCACTGTAGCAGAGAATCCCCTTCCTTCTACAAGAACATCTCTGAAGTACACGCTGGTTGCATCCAAAGGGTGGGGGTCTCTGCCTCTTATGGACAGCCTCCCCTGATTAAACAGTATAACAATGAGCCATGTTCCCTTCCTGCCAATCCAACGAGTGCTCGAGATCTCTTGCTCTCGCTACGCAGAGATATTGGGAAGCGAGGAGCAGTAAAAGGCGAGTGAGAGCAAATTGAAACCTGAAAATCTGCGCACGCAACTCCAATTCAGTAGTTGCTCCAATTCAGCAACTCCAATTGGCTAGGTCGATTTGCATCATCGATTAGGCGGGCATGTTGAAAGTGGAGCAGCACCAAGGTACTAGCCTGGCACATCTGGAGTAAAACCATGTTTTTGAAAAAAGTGTACATACACCCAGGGGCAGGGAAAAAGTGAGGTAAATGGTCATATGTGGAGTAAATCACCCCCATATGTCCCTACTTGGCCTCTGCGTTCAGCAGAGGCCAATTTGCTGGTGGTCCCCGGCCCCTCAATGATGCGGCTGGCCTCCACACGAGCCAGGACTTTCACAGTGCTGGCCCCGGCCTGGTGGAACACCCTCCCACCAACTGTCCGGGCCCTGCGGGACCTTGGTGAGTTCCGCAGGGCCTGTAAGACTGTGTTGTTCCACCGGGCCTTTGGAGTGTCCAGCCGCTGATATGGTGCCCCCCCCGCTCCTGCTTTGGCACTGGTACAACAGAGCTCCTCATATTGAGGGGCCTGCCATCCCCCCCTTCTTGGGGTGGGTTTTTTAATTGAGCCTGGACGCCTCTTGTTTAATTTGCTAATTGTTAGCCGCTGTTTTTATGTATTTTAAGATGTTTTATTGACGGAGCCTATGTTTGTATTGTACCGGATTTGCTCCTGTTTATTGTTTATATTATGTTGTTCACCGCCCAGAGCCCTTTGGCGATTGGGCGCTATAGAAATTGAATAAATAATAATAATAATAATAAATTAGAAAGTGAACCGAACTGATCCGCGTTATGGGGCTCGATAGTGTGGAAAACTTGTAGAATATGGAGTAGCCTCCAATATTTATTCTGGAATAAACCTGTAGTGTGGAAAGGGCCCATGTTACTGCATTAAGGACAAATTGCTGAACATTTCTGTTTCAAACTTCAACCTGGAATTAAGCCTATGTGTGTACCAAAACATAATAATAAATTGAACGTCATTCTGGAGATTGTTTCTGAAGGTCACTACCCATTTTGCTGTTTATAATCATTTTCTTTTCTGAGCCGGCATTCTAGTAAAAGTAGAAGCTTTGAAAATGCATGATAACAATTCCACATTGTTTTATCTCTTAAGCCAGCCTTGTGTTAATCTCAGCGGACCCTCTGTGAAATTCATCTTTCATTTGTGCTGACAGTCCCCGTCAAAAGCTCGATGAAGTTTGTTCTACTAATAGACGAGGAAATAAGTGACTCCTTGTTTGTGCTTGTCTTGTCAGCTTCTCTGATGGTGAAAGCAAATGAGATGTTGGGAGAGACATGATCAGATCTTCCCAGCATTTTTTAAAAGGTAGATTACTGCTCTGATTCAAACTAGGGCCAGATGTGAAGGGAGAGCTGGAAAAAGTACAGAAAAGGGCAACCAAGATTATTAAAGTGCTGGAACACTTTCCCTGTAAGGAATGGCTGAAGAATCTGGAACTTTTCAGTTCAGTAAAAAAAGAGAACGTAGGGGGTGACATGATAAAATTATGCAATGGGGTTGAAATGGTTGACAACGAGAATTTTGTCTCGCTCTCCTGTTTGTAGAGTTGTAATTAAAGTTTGATGTTGTTAGAAGGGTTGTGGGGAGATTTTATAGTTTAATGGCTGAAACTTTCTCCCCATTCCCCTTTGAGTTTTTCACTAGTGTTGTGGTTTGGTGCTTTGTTTGGTGGGAGTCAGGACTGGAAAACATGCCCTCGTCTTGGAGTTATAGCATTGCATATTGCTTTGGTTTTGTTTATGATGTGTTGGTTGTTGTATAATTAGAAACAGCAGGAGGCTGGGAAGGGGAAATTTATTGTTTGCTCCAATTGCATTCTGCTGGAGATTTGGGGGGGGCCCTCTGGTGGGGATGTTGTTCAAGGCAGGGGCACCAAATCTGCCACACAGCTGCTGGTGACTCTTCTCACATGAACCAATCAAGTTTGTTGAAGTTTGGGTGGGTATCCAATTTTATGGGCATCAAGTTTTCCTTCCTTTGGGTCCCCCATCTCCCATTGCAAACCACTGGACACTGCAACAAACATGAGTGGTCTTATCAGGAGAGCCTCCAAAAACCACCTTGCAAGTTTGGTGCCTCTACTTTGAAAAATGCCCCCCCCCCCACAGATGCACCCAGAAATTCCCATGGGGTACAATGGAGCCCCGTTAATTCAAATAGAAGAATCTGGCAGATTTCTGGGAGTGTCTGTAGGGGGCCATTTTTCATGACAGAGGCACCAAATTTGCATGGTGGTTTTGGGAGACTCTCCTAATAATGGCAACCAGATTTGGTGAAGTTTGGTTCAGGGAATCCAATGCTTTTGATCTCCAAAGGGAAAGCCCCCATCTCCAATTAGAAACCATTGGAAAAATGGGAGATGGGGGCTACCTCTTTGGGGACCTATAGCATTGGATATCCTAAACCAAACTGCACCACTTGGCTGCTCTTATCAGTGATGTCTCCTAAAGCTACCCTGCAGGTTTGGTGCTTCTTCCTTGAAAATGCTCTCCCTACAGATGGAAAACTGCACCACCACCCCCAACCTTCCCATTGACTCAAATGGAGCTTCATCATTGGGTTTTTTTGTTATTTGGATTTTTCAGCTTTACTGATAATTTTAAAGCCAGAAAACTCCAAACTCTAATTTTACCATTTTTTTTTGTTTTGCTCAAGCCTAGAAGCTCTGCATGATCTATGGCCTGCAATTCAAAATTGGAGAATGTAATTCACTCATCAGGCCTCCCTATTGACAGGTAATAAGGATATGTTTCTTCCAAGCCAGGTGGCTTGGAAGATGGGAGTAGGGGTTCTACATGTTAAAACAACAGCATGAAAATACCATATCATCCTGGTTGACTACTTCTACAAATACTTTACAAATGACCTCTTAAGTAAATTGCAGTTGTATTTTATTGACCTAAATGTATTATCCAAGCTAAGGCATGGTTATCCAAGCTAAGGCATGGTTAATAGAAAAATTATTAAACTAAGATGGTTAGTTTAAAAAATATTTAAAAGAATAATCAGTGAAGATAGTCAAAATGCTGTTTCAAATACAGAGCACAGACTTCATTACTGAACCGCAGCCTGAAGGGAGATCCATCTCACTCTCAAAAAAGCCCAACAACATGTAGTGTTACATAAATATGCTGTATGTCCAAAACATGTGGATGGAAGATTCTGATGTTACCATACTGGCATGAAGGGCAACTAAAGAGCTGGCTGTCTAAATTATATGGAAAGATGCTCTGAGCTATCAACATTAAAATGGACTTACTACTGAATATGCTTCCAAAGCAATGATCACAGAATCAGTTTCAGGCATCCTCTTCTGGACTTTAATGTCTAAAAAAAGGCTTATCTGGTACTTGATCTGTCTTTCAAATATACAGAATGACTTGCACTCTAGTAAGGTTGGCCTTAGGTGAATGCCTGAGTGATACTTTTAGGAATCCCTTGAGCAGTAAAAGCAAGCAACCAACTAACAAAATAGAGCTTGTAAACAGTTTAATGCCTTACTGGTAAATCTGCTATAATCCTCCCAAAGTCACCTTGACAATTAGCCACCAAACACTGTGTACATATTGCAGGATATAAAGACATTTTCCTTATATCTATGCCAGTTGCATTTGCATCCCCCATAAGACTACTTCTGTTATTTTAAACAGGCAACGTATACTTTCAATGAAATCTTTTGAGTTGTAAAATGCCTCATTTAAAGGAAAGAAATCAATAGTCCCAGCATCCCGTGTGTTTCTCTTTTCTAAATGTCTCAATTTAAATGCAGATTTTGACTACAGCACTGCCAACAGGGACTAGTTTGACATTCTCTGTAGAGGGAGTTAGTAGACAACAACTGTAACCTTATGAAATTGAAGCAGGGAAAGAAATAGTCACATCACATACATTCCTCCCCCCCTGAAATTTGATCTCTGTAAAGGAAATGAAACTCTAGCTGCCTAAAGAGATTAATTTGATAGAAATAAAAAATGTTCTCTGCCTCAGATTATGTGTTTGAAAGAAGGGAAGAAAACAGATTAAGACTGATTATAAATTGTAAAAAAAAGTTACAAGCAGTGAAGGCTTGCATGATCAGAAAAAATCATATATTATTATGATCAAAATCACAATTATGGAGATGTTTCTTTAAGAGATAAACAATTACATGTGTTCACGTTTACCAGGGTTGGTTTCTGTTTTCTGGTTACTGCCTCCAATGAAGTACTTTTCCTATTTTGATTTTTGGGGAGATATTAGGGGTGAGTTGTCACTTTTTGCATTTATGTCATTATGTTAGTGTTTACACTAGAGACTTAGATCTTAAATATTTAGGCAGGTAGGGAGGGAGGGAGAGAGGGAGAGAGGGAGGGCAGGGACACCTTGACTTTATGGACAAACCATGCATTGGTTTTGTATCGCTGCCTTAGCTGTACTCCATGTTTGGTGATGATTACTCTAAAGTAGTGGTGGCATTTCTGAAAATGTTTGTCATCAAATTTAGCCTAATGCGAAATAGTGGAAATGTTTGTGTGTAAACATATGAGGAAAGGAAAGAAGCAAATTAATCAATTCCCTTAACAGTTTCAGAAGTTCACTCTGTTTTGCATTCAGTTCTGCCATAATTCTAATTTCGCTAAAATAATGTGTCAATTTAATTCCAGAATTGCAGCCATTAAATGGACAATAACTTTCAGTCTGTTTCATTTATTTGTGTTTTCCCACTTTCTAATGTATATGTGTGTGCTGCTAAGTCACAAGGTGAGTTATGTTGTTCCAATAGGATTTTCAAGGCAAGAGACATCTGGAGGCAGTTTGCTACTGCCTGCCTCTGCTTAGATTGAGAGAGTTCTGAGAGAACTGTGACTTGCCCAAGATTACCCAGAAGGTTTCATGTGGAGGAGTGGGGAAATGATCCTGATTCTCCAGATTAATGTCCACAGCTCTTAACCACTGCACCAGTGTACAGATACCCTTGATTAAAAAAAGAAAAGCAAAAATATGTGATTGTACAAAAATTCTTTTTATGGAGTGCTTTGCGCCTGCACCATATACTCTTGCACACTGACAAAAGACTTCTACATGCAGAGAATTTTGAGGCACCTATTTGTACAATCATGCAACTATTTTGTGAAATGTTTTTATCTGCATATGTGTTCACATTGCTAATGTGGAGGAAGGAGAAAACAATATGAACTGAAGGGCCATAAGTATAGAGAACCACATGAGCATTGTTTACTAAAAATCTGAAGCTAAAAACAAAGCAACATGGGATTCTTAATGTGTTAGTTTCAGGGGAAGTCTGTTAATATGGAACTACCTAATCTGGGGAGTAGCTTGGAGGAGGAGAAATTCAGAAGCATTTCTACTGAGAAGTATCTAGGGAAGATGAAAGGGTTTTAGACTAGTGAAATTTCTCACGAATGGTTCACCTGCTTCTAATTTTCAGTCACGGACCCATCGATCAAACAGTGGAGAATAAGGAGGAGCGCTGAGCGGCTCCTCTATACACAGTAAGATCCAAAATAGTAGCATATCAATTTTCTGTGGGAACAATGTCATCTTGATTTCTAGTGCACATTCACTGGAGCATACTATTAGTGTTGTCATGGATTTGAAGTTGCATACAGGGGGAGTAAAGGAACTAAAAACCAAATTCTGAATGGAATGTGGGGGAAACTTGGCACTGAAACATTCAAAGTAGCGACTTATAGAAATTCATATGTGCTTTAGCTGTAGTAGGATAGAACTAGTTTGAGGACAGACATTGATTCTTTCTCTCCAATGCCAAATGATTCCAGTAAATAATTACCATGTGATACATGACCACACACCCATAATATTTGGAAATATGGGAGTCTGCAGATTTCATGTTAAGTCATTGTGTACATGTGAAGAGCATTGGAGTCACAATGACAACTGATATCCATGGTTTGGCCAGAAGGAAACTGTATTCTCTACCTTATATAGTGTGTGTGTGGGGAGGGGGTGAAGGGGGGGGTTACTGTTGGAACCACAGAAGGTAACTGGTGAGTGCACAGCCAGGTTCAGGGTGGCATACAAACATATTTAAAAACAATTTAACTAATATATTGAATAATTGAGTACACATATCATTAAAAAAAACCCTAAGATGGCTGTCATAATTTAGACCTTTAAAAAGCCATTCAAGGTCAGCTAGGCCATATATCCTCATTTAAGTGCTGTCCAAGTGTCAGCAAAGTTAAGGGATGGACAATGCAAGGTGGCAATGCTTTAACGGTTTATTATTGACAGTATTATTATTATGGGGGCCCAGCTGATGACATTAGGATGTAAGGGTGGCCTCAGCCAAAGGCCTGGTAGAACATCTCCATCTTACAGGCCTTTATAAGCCATCATTGTGCTATCCCCCATTTCTTTGACCGAATATGCATATTGGCCTAAATATTATGCTGTGAGGAAATGTGAGGTGTAAATATTTTAATAAAGACATGCTGAGACCCTAAACTGAATCAAGTTTGAGCATTCATAAAACATGGCAATTTAGTAATTATTTGTAATGTTTCTCTTTTCAGAGGCTCCTCATACTCTGAGATATTAAACAGTAGCTTACTTGGGTTGTCTGTAAATCTACCTCTTCCTTCTCATGTGACCCTGATCAAATATGGAGCATACAGAGTGGATAGTTGGGATCTACACAGGAAAATTGCTATGGATCTGTTTTGGGCTGCCATGGGAAGTACCTGGAGATTTTGAGGGCAGAGTTTGGGGAAGGGAGGGACTTCAGCAGGGCATAATGCCATACAGCTCACCCTCCAAAGCAGCTGTTTTCACCAGGAAAACTGATCTGGGTAGTCTGAAGATCAATTGTATTAGTGAGAGATCTCCAGGTGCTTCCTGGAGATTGGCAACCTTACCAACTTCTAAATATCATGCATGGCCTGCCACAGAGATTATCCCCTCCCTTTCTCTGCTTTCACAGTATTTGAATAGAGCTTAGAAAAGCATAATACATATTTTCTCTTTGCATCTTGCTAAAAAAAGAAGTATGTACAGTAGATTGCAGATGTGAGGATTTGTAAAGCCTTGCATAGATTCCATAGGATGGAAAGTGAAGGAAGGAGTTAAGACCCAGAAACAAGTTCAGAAAGTGTTTTCCCAATTCTCTTGTGCGAGCAGTTTTCTATGTGAGTTGGATTAGTTGACCCACCTGGGGTACAGATGCAAAGAACAGAGCTTTTTCTCCCTAGTGAAGCAGCACACCAGAATGGGTGTAGGTTCTCGTGGGATGAAGGAGGGTTATTAAAATTCTAGCTAATTAAAAAATCTAATTGAATTTGGAATGGGCCAAGTCTCAAGGTAGTGTTTTCCAAATGGGATGCGGTGATATTTTCTGCAAAAGCACAGATCAATCGTTAGAAGCTGTGTTCTGCTAAACAAGGGTATCCTTGGGTGTGTTCTCCTGTACAGTTTCACAATCATGTGTTCCACTGAAAACAAGGAATGCATAAACTTCCAAATGTGCATGGAACTAGAGCTATGGAATATTGCACTATATTTAAAGGCAGTATAATTATGCAATTGCCATTTATGATGTTACTCTCAGAGAGTTACTCTCAGGAAAAGTGGAAATTAGTAGATAGCATAAATACGTACAAATTTGTCCCGTAGCTTAGCAGACCCATTGTGAGTTTTTTTAGCTTTTGAATGGTGGTCTCATACCATAAACAGCTTTGGAAACTCTCCCTTTTCTAAAGAGCTTTGTTATGCTCAGACAGACAAGTTCAAGTCTGTCAAGAAGGGTACCCATTTTAGGAGAACTTTCTAGTTCAGACTAGCAGAGTGACAAACAATATCCAGGAAGACATCAGATAGACTACAAAGGCAAGCTTAAGCTCTGTCTAGGCCAGGTCTATTTATAGTATTTCCCTGGAAAATCCAGAAATGATGACAGACCTCTCTAGGAATCACCCCAAACTCTGTTTCACCATAGAATTTCCTATGATTCCCTCAAATTCTGTCTGATGTTCTCTCATGCCAGGGTGGTTTAGTGGTTAATAGCAAGTGGATTCTAATTTGGAGAACCAGGTTTGATTCCCCACTCCTTCACATGAGCAGCAGACTCTTATCTGGTGAACTGGATCTGTTTCCCCACTCCTACATTCCTGGTGGGTGACCAAAGGCTAGTCACAGTTCATTCAGAAGTCTCTCAGCCTCACCTACTTCGCAAGGCATCTGTTGTGGGGAGAAAAAGGGAAAGGAGTTGGTAAACTGCCTTGAGACACCTTACAGGAGAGAAAAGTGGGGGATAAATCTAAACTTTTCTTCTTGGGTATCGACTGTTGTCTTCTTGAGGTTTCATCTGTTGTGTCTGGTTCTTGGATTCTTATCTGACTCATCAGGAGACCTATCCGCTGTCTGCCTCTGACCTCTCCTATTGTCCCTTTCACTTTCTGACTGAGCCTTTGTACTCTCTTGGTCTTTTACTGAAAGGGACTAGTCCTTCTAAAGAAGATAATGAGAAGGGAAGAGCAAAGTAGGGGAACATGAGCTGAGAGGAGTACGTTAATCAGGTAAAGACTGCAGATTCATTAAAACATAGCACATGCTAAGGAAGGGACACAAGGATTCCCTCTCCATATTGACAGGCATTGCTAATAATGTGTGTTTGTGTGTGTGTATATATATAATTTATACATTAAATTTATAGGCTGCCCTCCCTCCAAAACCTCTTCTCCCCAGTGATCTTTAAACCGAAATGGAAAGCTCATGTTTAGAAGTACTGGAAATATATGGATGAACAGACAATGTGACTAATTAAAGGGCAGGATGCCCTTTTATTTGGAGGAGCAGAGGTGGTCTGGAAATGAAGCTCATCATCTGCTTGTGTGCCATGAAATCTCCGCTTTGCATAATGCAGTAGGATCAACTAAACATATCTACATGGAGTGTTATATTGGACCATGAATTTAGCATGGATTTATAGTTTCCATTTGATTTAATATGAGCTGGCATTCATCTTCTTTCTGATATAAATTACTTAGGGATGCCATAATGAAAATATAACAGGTATTTAATGGATGTCATACAATGCTTTTTCAACAAATTTGTCTGAATTATGTAGTAGGAAGAAATTGCTAGAGAGTGCAGTAATGTCATACGATTGGATTATATGGGTGTAGTTTAATTTCAAGTGCCCAGATAAAAGTATATTGTTAAGGGAAACATCACACATTCCATCACAGGCATCAGTGGTTGTAATGCATGCTTTTTAACTTGCCGAATTCAGGTAATAAAGGTATAATGGGAACATGAGGGAGTCATTACAAGAACATTGGTTTAGTGTTAGCATAGGGATATGTGAAGGAAAAGAAAACCTGTAGAATTTCAATACCAAATTAAACATTCCACAAAATTTATAGCTGCTGCCAAAATGGGTAACTACGAAGTTTGTTCCCCTTCTCTCTTTTCAGCAGTATTTTCCCTGTGCCATGATGTCCTAATCTTATTCATTTTCTTACCCCTACTTAGGGTTACCATTCAGGATTGGGAAATTCCTGGAGACCTTGTGGGTGGAGCCTGGAGAGGGTGGGGTTTAGGGAGGGCCAGGACCTCACCATGGATTTGATGCCATACAGTCTACTCTCCACAAACAGCCATTTTCTCGCACAAAACTGAGCTCTGTCATCTGAAGGTCAGCTTTAATTCCAGGTGATCTCCATCCCCTACCTGGAGGGTAGCAACACTAGAAGAGGAAGAAGAGAAGAGTTTGGAGTTATATCCCCCCTTTCTCTCCTGCAGGAGACTCAAAGGGGTTTACAATCTCCTTGCCCTTCCCCCCTCACAACAAACACCCTATGAGGTAGGTGGGGCTGAGAGAGCCCCGAAAAGCTGTGACTAGCCCAAGGTCACCCAGCTGGCGTGTGTTGGAGTGCACAGGCTAATCTGAATTCCCCAGATAATCCTCCACAACTCAAGCAGCAGAGCTGGGAATCAAACCCGGTTCCTCCAGATCAGAATGCACCTGCTCTTAGCCACTGCTCTTAGCCACTATGCCACTGCTGCTCCTCCAAAGCAGCCATTTTCTTTAGGGGAACTGATTTCCGTAGTCTAGAGGCCAGTTGTAATTCTGAGAGATCTCCAGGCTTTACCTGAAGGTTGGCAACCCTGTCCCTGCTCCATAGTGTTTGTTGATGGGGAGGTCAGGTAAGAAATGTATGCTGAAAGCTTACGAACACCTTCCTGGGACTAAGCCTCATTGAATAAACCTGAATGGGATTCTGAGTAGACCTGTTTAGAACTGCACTGATAGAATCTCATTATGGCTATATTGTATTAGAAGTTATAAGAAGAAGGTAACTCTTGCTTGCTGGAACAGATGATCATTTAATATTATGCCTCATTTGGCCTCCCCTGACCTACATCTTCATTCATACATGCAAAAATGTTTGCCTGAGAGATCTCCAAGTACAAGAGATCTCCCTTGCTTTAAATATTATTTGAAGGCAATTTAGGAGCGTTCAAGTCACTGTAAAGCTTTGCTAATCTTAGTAAAACTCTTTATGCTTCTCTCAGTATTCCTCAGATTTTGGGCACGGATCTTCCTGCTGTAGCTGAGGCTCCCAGGGTCTGACAAAAACTTGAGTGGTAGAATACTGTTGGAAAGGTGGTGGAGTATGATCTGTTGTGTTGGAGTAAATATTGTCACACATTCTCTTTTCTGTTCAGGGTTTACTGAGTGCTTCTCTTGTTTTCTTTTTCTTTCTTATATCCTGAAGCGCTGTCTTCTGTTGGAAGGCTTACACTGGGTTAATGCTTCTGCAAATCTGGTTGTGGTACTTTATTGAAAGCCATTTGGCACATGTGGGACAAGATTATTTCTCGAGATCTACTATCAGACCATATTGATTTTGTCAGCCCTGCAGCTCTGAAGTGTTCATATGTTTGCCAGTCATGGCATGGCAACCAGCAGGAGATGGGAGAGTTTTACCATGGAGTTTCTGGCAATTCCTAGAGAGTCATGACTCTACTTCTGGAGAAAATCTGGAAGTGACTTTACATTGTTGGTCCAAAAGCTATTTACAGTGGCCGTTTCTGCACGAAGGCGGAAATGGCCGGGTCGGCGTTTATGACGCCGACCCGACGACGCTGGGACCGTCTGCATGGACGGTCCTGGGAACAGCCGGGCAGCCGGCCCCACGGAGTGCCGGCGCCCGGCCAACCCAGCATGTCCCCGGGTCTCCGGCGCGTCGCCGAGGCCTGGGGACATGCCCCCTGGCCCTGCATGCCTGCTCCAGCGGTGCAGGGCAGGGGGGCGTGTCCCCAGGCCTCGGCGACACGCCGGAGGCCCGGGGACAAGGTGAGTGCCGGGTGGGGGAGGCGGCGTGAAGCCGCTGCCGTTCGCTCGGCAGCGGCTTCACTGTGGCGTTTCCCCAAAAAGAGCGCTGGGAAGCGCTCTGAGGAAACGCCGGCTTCAGGCCGCGAGGGCGGCGCGAGGGCGGCGCGGCTGCATTGCAGCTGCGCCCCCCGTGCGAATGGCGGCCTGGAGACGGTGTTTTTACCGTCTCCAGGTCGCCATTCATTGCCCGTGCGGAAACGGCCAGTGTTTTTTCCCCCTCCTGCCACAACTCCAAGTAGCATGTAATGCTTCATGTAATACTACATGTAATACTACAATACTACAATACATGTAAATCAGGTACTTTGAGGGTAGGGATCTCCTGCTCCTGCTTGGAGGGAGCTGGCAACTCTGTAGGTGATACAGGATGGTAATTGTAACTAGGCCTTACTAAAGAAACCTTTTAAAAGGTTAAGCTTTGTGAAAATCAAAGTTTTTGAAGCAGCATTCAAGGGTGCTCAGAAGAAAGTTCAAAATTCTAGTTGTCCTGGTCACCCTAGGGGTCCATGAAACTGGAAAAATAATGTAGGTTGTTTTGAATCTGGGTGGTGTAAGAGGGCATAGGGAAATTTCAGACTCCTGAAGCTCTTAATCAGAATGAATTGAAGGACTTGTAAATAGTAGCTCCTGGGAAAACAGGCAGATCAAGGAAGTCTGAAGTCAAGACTCTTCTTTGAACAGCATATGCAAGACAAGTGATTTGGTATTTTTTATTTTCATTTTTAGGAACAGGCTGAGCATAGGACATTTATGATGATGGCTAGACAGAGATGTGATGTCATGATTATGGCAACATTTGATGGAATGTCAGTCAAAATCAATACATGTAAATCAGGCAGTATAAGTGCAAATAATACATGAAGGGAGTGATTTTCAATACTCTAAAAGGATATTAGTTGATGGTAGTCTGTCATTTGTTCTAATCAAAACGGAAAATGAATTTTTATTATTAATTGACATACCTAAATGCACTGTCCACTTGCACAGAATCTGCATATGTCAGGGCAAGCATTTTTAAAATGCTTATGCATTTTTTCTTCTTAAAAAAATATTTTTTCATTTTTAATTTGAATGTCAATCCACTAGACAGACAAATAGGCTGAAGTTTAGAAGGCTGCAGCATAAGACCACAAGAGAAGCCATTCTGGATCAGATCAGAGATCCATCTAGGGCAGCATCTTGTTTTGTATAACATACAGGGCACAGAGGCCAATCCTTTCCCCCAAAAGTGATGTCTCCTAGCACAGGTTTTCACAGGTTTAATGCATCTGAATTTTGATGTTCCTTTTACTCTCCATGGCTGGTGACTATTGATGCACCTATCCTTCATGCAGTGGCATACCTAGGCAAACTGGAGCCCTGGGCAAAACCTGAGTCTGATGCCCCCCCATGGGTGGCCACCCTCTCCCACCGTGACCAAACAATGATTTTTTCCACCAGGTCATTTCAAAGTCACCATCACATTATAGAACATGCCCCAACTCACAAATCTGAACACAGCAATGGGCCATGCCACACAGCAGAAATATTTTTGAAAACATTTTCAAAATGCTTTCAAAATGTTTTATTACTGCTATGAAAACATTTTATGGTGTTGTATCCAGTCCCCCCAATTGGGGGAAACAGCATCACTTTCAGTTTTATTTAAACTGGGGACTCCAGATTCTCCCTTTAAGGTGGATTTAAAAGGAGAATCTGGGCTCCCTAGTTTAAACAAGTGATGCTGGAATCCACCCCCAAACAGCATCATTTTCAATGGTGTTTAAACTAGGGAGCCCAGATTCTCCTTTCAAATTCACCTTAAAGGGAAAATCTGGGGTCCCCAGTTTAAACAACATTGAAAGTGGTGCTGTTTTGGGGTGGATTATCCCCCACCCTGAAACAACATCACTTTCAATATTTATTTATTTATTTATTTATTTATTTATTTATTCATTCATTCATTCATTCATTCATTAGATTTGGTAAACCGCCCTACCCCCGAAGGGCTCAGATTCTCCCTTTAAACCCATGTTGAAAGAGGTGGATTTAATAATAATAATAACCTTTATTAGGCATTGAGAGAATAAAAGAAAAAAAAACAAGCATTGGCAGGAAGGGGGTGGATTTAAAAGGAAAATCTGGGGAAATTTGCGGGGTGCCTGCTGTCAGGGGTGCAATTATTAAGATAGCAGCATCTAAATTTCAGAGTATGTTCATGAGACCCTACTGATGATACCATCCAGGTTTGGTGAAGTTTGGTTCATGGGGTCCAAAGTTATGGGCCCTCAAAGGTGTAGCCCCCATCTCCTATTAGCTCCCATTGGAAACAATGGGGGATGGGGCACTCTCTTTGGGAGTCGATAACTTTGGACTCCCCAAACCAAACTTCACCAAACCTGCATGATATCATTAGGAAAGTCTCTCGAAAAATCCCTGAAATTTTGGAGCTGCTAGCTTACAAACTGCACTCTCTGAAAGCCAAAAACAAAAAAACCACTAAAAATACAAAAAAATTCCACGAACGAACCTGCAGTTTTTGCACCCCCCACAAGGGGCGCCCTGGGCAACATCCCTCTTTGCCCAATGGGAGGAACACCTATTCCTTCGTGTATCCCTCTAACCTCTTATGAAGCCATCTATGGTTGTGGCCATTTCTGCATCCTGTGACAGCAAATTCCACAGTTTGATTACTCATTGAGTAAAGAAGGTTTGCCTTTTGTTTGTCCTGTACCTATTGCCTATTAACATTATTGGGGTGCCCCTGAGCTCTAGTAGTATACCCCTTGCATAATTTTATAAGCAACCTTGGCACAACCTTGTTTGGCCATTAACTTTAAGCCATAAAGTAATAGTAAATTGGATTTGTGTAGTCCTGAGGCCGATGAACTACTTTGCCCACACCCTCAAAAGTGAAAAGGAAAATTTTATACTTCAGTTTTGAAACAACTGGAAAGCAGGAAAACAGCATGATGTATGATCAGGAATGAAATGAAGTAGACCCCATTATAGGAAGAAAACAAAACAAAGATTGGAACACTTTGGATGCAATAATGTATTTCTTTAGCATTCTTTTCATTCCCCTTCCTTAGCCACTTCTAAAACAAAACATAACAAAACATAAAATATTAAAAGTTGTTAATTAAAACCCAGCATTTTTTTAAAAAGCCACTACTTGAAAGCAAATCATTGAACAGCTTAGAAGGAAAGTTTTCAGACTGAAAGCATAAGATGAAATTAACATTATGAGATCAATCCCTTAATTAAAAGCTTGAGTAAAGAGGAATGTTTTGGCCTGGCATCTGAAAGAGGCATCAGGGAAGCCTCATTTCATAGGTGAGGTGTCACTACTAGAAAAATTCCCACCTTTGGTTGCTACCTGTCGCAACTCTTAACAGCCAGGGCATGAAGAGAAGGACTTGTGAGGAAGATCTGAACTGGTGAAGAAAGGGTAGCTGCTAAAGAAAGTTGATTTTATGTTGGAAATAGAACTTCAGGCTAGATCTTGGAGAAATTGTTTTGGTTAACACTAACTCAGGAGACCTTGGCAGAAGCCAGAAGTTTGTATCTAGAGATGAGAATACCATCTGCTTCCATCTTACTTACGTAGATAAACTCTTGTTTCTGGGCTTCATTTCCAAAGCTTTGGCACAAAGACTGGGTTTTTGGTGCCAGAACTGTTTGACTGTGGGTTCGAATCTCGTTCTGCACGAGGAAGCCAAAAGTAATATATTATATTAAAATTACTCCTGATACATTTTTTAAAAATATAAAAGTTTCACATAAATTCTCATAATGTACTTTTAAAAATACATGACTCATGATTACTGAACATTTGTTTCACCCCTCAGGGAGTCAATTAGTGGGAGATGCAATTTGAAACCCAAACATCTAATGCACCATTTAATTTTCATGGCCATACAGAGCTCAGCACACTAATTACCTCTGATCTGCTTTAAATAAGTGAATTATTAATCACTAAACTGCTCTTTTTTTCTTAACCTATTTCTGGGTTGTAGCAAAAACACTTAGTCTTGCTCTGTTGTCTGACTTCGTTTTTAACCTCTTTGCACTTGTTCCAAACACTTCGAGATTCTCCTCAAAAAATCTCTCATTTATCAAAGCAATTAATGGTTGGCATTTGTTTCCCAAAGACGTGTAAGGATTAGATTGATAATTAGGCAGAGGGCTTCTTTCAGCAAAAGGGAAAACATCAGCAAGGCTATGCATCCGCCCTAAGGATGACCTTGAACGAAAGACAAAGAGAAATGATGAGATTGTAATTATTAAGCTATGAGCTGTGCTGGAATTCTCAGAATTCCCCAGCCTCTTGAACTCTGTAGCAGGAGCTTAGCTGGTGTTTGCACATTTAATAAATGAGGAACATAAGGGCCAAGGCAATCTGCAAAGTAAGGTGGTCAAGTTTTTTCAAGGTCACAGAACTTCTCCTGGGGGAACCCAACCCCCCTTTGAGCCTGCTCTAAGCTTGTGAATCGTTTGTGCTCGCAATGGCAGGTACATCCAGGAAGCTTTTCCTTCTCCTCACAACTCCATATATGCCTCTGAGATTTTACAAGAATTTCATTTTAAAGGAGTAACCGCCCTTTACATTTTGGAGGCAGCTTAGGTCCAACTCCATTATTAAATTTCTCTCGGGGCTGTTGAGAGCCAATACAGGTCCTTAGACAAAGATGCAAACATTGCTGTTGGTTTACCTGAGAGAATGTTACTTGCAGGTTTGGATTAAGTGTTCATGGACTTAATGGCCTAGGACCGACATACCGGACTCTTCTCCTAATATGACCCCACAAGGGCACTCTTTTTTACAGCAGGGATTGCTGTCCGTTCCAATAAAAAGAGTTCAATTAAGGGCTTCCCCCCGCCCCCTGTGGAATGAGCTGTGCAATGAAATAAGGGTTGTGAAAACTCTGCAATTATTTTAGATGAAAATTTTAAAGTTTTTTTGTAAATGTCATGGGAAAACAGATACCTTTTTGGAAGTGTGATAATATTTATGACAGGCATTGCCAACATGATGCTTCAGGATTCCATGGCATCCACCAGCACCTTTTCTGGTGCCCACTAAGTGTTTTTAGAAACTGTGTGTGGACAGGTGGGGCCCTTGTCCAGCAGGCTTTTTGATTGACTTGAGATCTGATTGGCTGAGCAGATTAAAACAACATTGTTTCAGTGGCAGCTGTATTTTCTTTCTCTCTCTTCTCTTTCCCAGTGCATTTTGTAAATATTGTCTCTTCTCTTCTCCCCTGTACTTGGAATTTTATGTGTGTGGGACTCTGCCACCTGCAGCAGAAATTTTGTGGTTGAACTTTAGGTCTTGAGCCAATGCTGGATTGGGACTGTTTCTACCCACCTTACCCCTGTTATCAGCCTCCCTGCCGCACTCTCCAGGGACAAAGAAGAAGGTGGATGGACATGAGGCCAATGACAGCAGGGGGAAACAGTGCAGGTGAGACAAACCCAAAGTGTCACCCCCCCAGAAGCTGGGGTCAGGGCAGGCAGCAGGATTGGCAGACTCCCCTTTCCTGGGATGACCCCCCTCCCCTGAGCAGCCAGGAAAGGCTGGGCAATGAAGCAGCACATCCAGGGTGACTTTCATTCTCCTGGGATGAGCAGGACCAGCCAGCAACAGGCGTGATCTCACCATCTGACCAAAATTTTGAGGCGGGGCTAATGGGTGTTGTTTGGGAGGGGAAAGACCAAGAAGGACACAGAGGCCTGCCAAAATGCCCCTAAGGGAAGGGCCAGGTTAGGTGGTGACCCTGGGAGCTTGGATGGACCAGAAGAGGTTGGGGTGAAACAAACCCTTTACAGAAGTGTTCAGGGTCAAGGCTTGGGAGAGTAAAGAGTTGCAAATGCTCCTGCTTTTATGGCCCTGGCTCCAGCCTGGTGGAACAAGCTTCCAAGCGATGTGGCAATTCTGCAGGGCCTGCAAAACATGGCTGTTCCACCAGACCTTTTCCATCTAACCAGCCGGTAGATTATCTCTTTTGGCCTCCAGGGGCGGGCGGGGGGGAGAGGGAAAGGTAGAAAGGTTCATTTGTTGTCATCAGAATTAGGCACACATCACATATTTTCTGCTATGCACTTAACAGAAATGCCACTTAAGTTGGAGGAATACAGGTTGGAGGACAGTTTCAAACGTTGCTTAATGGAGTGGTAGGATGGGGAAAGGATCCTTGGAGGATGGTTTTATCACCACAATGTAATTCATAGAATCAATATTCTTCATGAAGTCCTGTACACAAGGAGATCTAATTTGCATGAAGTCCTGTACACAAGGAGATCTAATTTGTGCTGTTCTTCCCCTTCGAAAAGATGACGTTTGCATGAATATTTTTCACATTTTGTGTTACTCATTCACTTCATAAGGGGCCCTAAGGCAGCAAAGATCAAAACATTAAAACAGTAAATTTTGTATGTAAAAGATCTCAAGATTAGTCCTTTGCAATTGAAGGATCTTAATAGCAGGTGCTATGAGAGACCTCTTTCTGCTCAGAACTCCGTAAAGCCATGGCCAGTCAGTAGGGTTGGAAATTCCGACAGAGCGAATCTGGATTTTTACCGAATCTGCACTGATTTGGACGGATTTGGACGAGCAGGGTCCGAATCTGAGCTGTCCGAATCCTAACAGATCCGAATCCATGGGATTCGGATCACCAGCCGAATTGCGTTTTTATTTTTTGGTGTTTTTTCACGTTTCGGCCTGCAGGGGGTGCATTTTTAAACATATCAGCACCAAAATTTCAGGGCATCATCAGGAGACTGTCCTGATGGTACCCTCCAAGTTTGGTGCAGTTTGGTATAGGGGGCCAAAGTTATGGACCCCCAGAAGGGGTGTCCCTATCCCCCATTCTTTCCAATGGGAATTAAGGAGATGAGGCTACCCTTTTGAGGGTCCATAACTTTGGCCCCCCTGAACCAAACTGCACCAAACTTGGAGGGCATCATCAGGACAGTTTCCTGATGATACACGGAAATATTGGTACCGATACATCTACAAATGTACCCCCTGCAGGCACCCCAAAAGTTTGCCCAAGATTCTTTTTTCTGCAGTGACTTAGCTGCATTGCTGTCAATAGGGAATTTCTGATAGAGGGCTGTGGAGTGCACATTTTTCATGGTAAACCCACAAAACTTTCAGGGTATCTTCAGGAGAGTCTCTGGATGACACCATCTAGGTTTGGGGAACTTTACTTCAGGGGGCAGTGGGAGATGGGCCCTACCCTTTTGGGTCCCATAGAATTACACCGCCTGAAGCCAAATTCCCCAAACCTGGATGGTGTCATCCAGAGCCTCTCCTGAAGATACCCTGAAAGTTTTGTGACCCATATTCACTTCAGAAATGTGCACCTCACAGGCCTCTACTTCAGAAATTCCCCATTGACAGCAATACAGCTAAGTCACTGCAGAACAAAGCTGATCTTGGAGCAAATTTCTAAGGGGGGTGCCTGCAGTAGGGACACATTTGAGGATGCATCAACACCCAAATTATCAGGGTATCATCAGGTGAGAAGCTTTCCTGGATGTTGCCCACCAAGTTTGGTGCAGTTTGGTTCAGGTATGGACCCTCAAAAAAGGGTGCAACTATCCCCCCATTGTTTCCAAATGGGAGCTGACTGATAGAGGATGCAGGGGCTACACCTTTGAGGAGTCCACTTAACTTTGGCTCCCCTGAATTAAACTGCACTGAAATCCTTTGGGGGTATTATCAGGACAAGTCTCCTGATGATACCCTGAAAGTTTCTGGCGTCACTATGCTTTAAAATGCCGGTTTGTGTGTTTCAACCGCTTCACTCCACTCCAGCAGGCTTCATGTGCAGGAAGCCGGTGAAACATGAAAACTGGAATTTTTAAAGCTTAGTAGCACTGAGATTTCAGGGTATCATCAGGAGACTGTCCTGATGACACCCCAAGTTTGGTGCAGTTTGGTTCCTTTGAGGGGCCAAAGTTATGGACCCTCAAAGGGGTCCCCCTATCCCCCATTGTTTCCAATGGGAGCTAAGGAGCTGGTGGCTACCATTTTGAGGGTCCATAACTTTGGCCCCCCTAAAAACCAAACTGCACCAAGCTTGGGGGGTGTCATCAAGGACCAGTCTCAATGTCTGATATTGATACCCTGATATGTTGGTGCTGATATGTCTAAAAAATGCGCCTCAGCAGGCACCCCAAGAAATTTGGCCAAGATTCTTTTTCTTCAGGTGACTTCTGCATTTTGCTGGCAATGGGGGAATTTCTGATGGAGGGCTTTGTGGTGTGCACATTTTATCAAGGTACAGTCACCAAAACGTTCGCAGGGTATCTTCTTAGGAAAGTCTCTGGAATGACACCATCCAGGTTTGGAGGTGAACCTTTGCTTATGGCAGGGGCAGTGGGAGATGGACCCTACCCATAACATTGAACCCGTTGAAGCAACGGTCACCAAACCTGGATAGTGTCATGAAGAGACTCTCCTGAAGACACCCTGAAAGTTTTGTGGGTTTACCATGAGAAATGTGCACTCCACAGCCCTCCCACAGAAATTTCCCATTGGCTGCAATGGAGCCAGCCAGCCACTACAGAGCACAGAATCTGGGGAAATTTTTTGGGTGAGTGTGAGGGGTGGAGTTTTAGAGCTACTGTCACCAAAATTTCAGGGTAGCATACAAGTACTGTCCCTATGATACTCCCCAAGTTTGGTGAAGTTTGGTTCAGGGGATCCAAAGTTATGGACCTTCAAAAGTGTAGCCCCCATCTCCTGTTAGCTTCCATTGGAAACAATAGGGGATGGGGCACCCCTTTGAGGGTCAATAACTTTGCCCCCCCAAACCAAACTGCACCAAACTTGGGGAGAATCATCAGGACAGTCTCCAGATGATATCCTGAAAGTTCAGTGCCGCTAGCTTTAAAATTGCGTCCCCTGCAGGCCAAAACGTGTAAAAACACCAAAAATTCAAAAAAATAATAAAACGGACCCGAATTTTTCGGATTTACCTGAATTTTCGGGCATATCCGAATTGGCTATGATTCGGATTCGGGCATACAAATCATTTTATGCCCCAAAATACCCAAATCTGAATTTTACCGAATTTTTTAGTATTGACCAACCCTACCAGTCAGCACAGACCATACTAAGATAGCTATATCAGTAGTCTTGAGATGGTTGCTCCACTTTTGTATGTTCACATGAACCTACTTTCAACCAGCTGTTGCAAAAATAGTACAGAAGGACAATTTTTGCCACGTTCCTCATGAAACCCTCCCAAGAGAAATTCCATAGTCTCTCTAGCTATCTTGTTCTGCTGTTCCATTTCTGCACTGCAGTTTGAAGGATTTTCCTCTTTAACCTAATTAATTGGTAATCCCTATCCTATTTTTTTTAAAAAAAATTGAAATGAAGCAGAAGGTATTTAAAGTTCTGCCACACAGGAAAAAAAATATGCTCAATAATTATTTTGGGATCATCAGAGAATTTTTAGAATTGACCTTTTAAACATGTATCTTTTGCTCGCTTGATGGGGTTATAGACCGGGTCTTCCTTGTGTATCTTTGACTGAACATTTAGTTTTTTTAAAAAAGGGTAATTTAGAAAGTGTATCTGTGATAACCAGTAATATGTCAAATATCAGCTCAGCATGACCCCTTTTTTAAGTTGGATTCTAAACTCTTGATAATTAGAGTTTTATCAGAGAACTGCTGAGTCTGTTGCAAAAGCATGAGCTGTCTCTGCTATAATTAAGCTAAGTAGCAAATCACATTTAGCTCAATGGATGAAGTAAACTCTCTTTTTTAAAGGCAAGTCAAAGATTGTGGGACCGTCATTTCATTTCTTCCTCTGTCTCTGGGCTACAATATGCCAATTCTAGAAAATCTGAGGCCAGCCAAGCCTGAGAAGCATGGACTGTATATATAGTAACACAAGGCAATGAACTAATTGGTATATGCAATTAATTCGAGTATAAAGTCAATAGATAAGTCATACACCATTCATAAATATATATTGTGATTATATGATAAGTAATATGCAACTGGATATAAATGTAATAACAAAACTTACAATGAGGACACTTAGGCAAGCTAAGAAGCGTAATGGGACAATACTTAGTAACAAATTCTCATAAACATTGTATAAGAACTCATAAACATTGTACATAAGGCAAGAAACCTGTAACATTCATATTGGTGGTTCCAATGGAAATTGAAAGAGTCAGTATCACCAATGTCTTTCAATGAGTCAAAATATTAAAGCGAATCCCGGGTTGTAGTAGACAGCAGCAGCTCCAGCCAAGTGGATGAAGACACCACGGCGACAGCAGCCACATTCGCAGAACGCATTCTTGCTATGGCTAGTCCACGTTTTCAACAGTAATTTCTTCAGTGCGTTCAGGTAAATATAGTAGTAATAGCTGCATAAATATACATACTGTCATTTTAAATGTTATTTTAAATTGTGTTACACATTATACATGTCACATCTTTGTATCAATATGGTAACATTTGCTTTCATAAAAGCAATGAAATAAAGAAACAATTTACTGTCATCAGTAAATATGTTAGTCTTTATAAAAATGTTAACATTTTAGCAGATATAATGTGGTAAATATGTACAATAAGGTAATCCAGTGAAAGGTGTAGGTGAGTGCCAGTGGGTATATGATGTCTATAATATACATTTCTTTATTAACACAGTAGGTTGACTAAACATGCCAAGCCAGCTTCCTTGGATGGCGGGTTTGTCAAGGCTGCTATGTTAATAACTATTTAAGGATATCCAAAACCATTGGCCATGACCACTGAATGAGCTAAAATGGAACAAACAAACCTATCCTTGAAATTGCTTGGCTGCCAATATCATAAGATAACAATAGAAAAATAAAGGACTTGTGGCTATGAAACATTAGCTGTTTTATTTTTCTCCTCTTCTAAGATTACATTGTATCTTCCATACCCAGAGTCTGATTGAGGAGGTTGTGTCCATGTGGCAGGACAGTTAAAAGATGACTGTGAAAAGTAATGAAGTTCTGAAAGAGTGTTGGTTTGCTTGTTTTTGCTGAGGTGAGGTGAAAGAACCCAGTCTTCATGCCATGAGTTGGTCTGGCTGGATAAGGTCAGGTGAATGCATGCTAGCTTTAACAGACTATAGACGTGTAGCGTTTTTCTATAACAGATTGCCCTGCTATGGATCTTGTGGAACAAATAACTGCATATTCTGTATGATTGAAGGGTAATATCCTGACTTCAAATTATTTACAATATACAGCTCCAGTATTTTCAGAGAGAGGAACATCTGCATTTGCTTTGAATTTGGCTTTAAATAATAATAATTTTAAAAACCTAGAGGGTCTAGGAAAGCCCTGCAAAATTTCTCTAGTCTTATCAAAACTGTTTTGACTTCTCTTGATGTTTGTCTAGAGGATGACCCTCAGTTGGTAGCAATTCTAATACTTAATGTGTTGTATTAGAATGGTCAGTGATTGTAAACTAATATTAAATATTAAATAGTACCGGGTTTCATTGTATATGAAAATATTTCTCTATAGAGAGGCAACATGGTATAATGGTTAAGAGCAGCAGACTCTGATCTAGAGAACCGGGTCTGATTCCTGGCTTCTCCACATGAAGCCTGCTGGGTGATCTTGGGCTAGTCACAGTTCTCTCAGAATTCTCTCAGCTCATCTACCTCATGAGGTGCTATTGTGGGGTGAGGAAGCAATAGTGATTGTAGGCTGCTTTGAGACTCCTTAAAGTGAGAGAAGTGAGTGTAAAAAACCAATTCATCTTATTCTCCTAGTCAAGAAGAGCCTACAGAGTTGCAAACCTGTGCGTATTTGAATCCTGTAATGTTTAACTGAGCTGCAGAATGAGTTCCCACTTTACACTAAGGCTGAAGAGATTTGAGGGGGGAGTTAGACTATTTCCCAATGAGCTGTCTCCTAGATGACAAATGCCCCCCTCAGGCTATTTTCCTACACATTATTCCCTACCCTCCCCCATTTACTTTTTGCTCTACAGTGTAAAATGTGTGACTTGTTTCCTTCTAATTAGAACCTTTTAATTGGTTAAAAATGGATGTCCTCACCCCCCAGATACATTCATGATGCTTAGAATCATAGAGTTGGAAGAGACCCCAAGGGCCATCAAGTCCAACCTCCTGCAATGCAGGAACACACAATCAAAGTACTTCTGACATGTTCATCCAGCCTCTGTTTAAAAACCTCCAAAGAAGGAGACTCCACAACTCTCCAAGGCAGTGAATTCCACTGTTGAACAGCCCTGACAGTCAGGAAGTTCTTCCTAATGTTTAGGTGGAATCACTTTTCCTGCACCTTAAATCCATTACTCCGTGTCCTAGAAAACAAGCTTGCTCCCTCTTCAACATGGCATCCCTTCAAATATTTTAACATAGCTATCATGTCCTTCTTTAACCTTCGCTTCTCCAGACAAAACATGCCCAGTTCCCTAAGCCTCTCCTCATAGGGCATGGAGTCCAGACCTTTTACCATTTTTGTTTCAGCTTGTCAATACTCTTCTTGAATTGTGGTGCCCAGAACTGGACACAATATTCCAGATACAGTCTAACCAATGCAGAATAGAGAGGTACAATTACATCCCTCGATCTTGACACTATACTCCTACTGATACAGACCAAAATTGCATTGGCCTTCTTGGCCGCTGCCAAAAAGCTAGTGCTTGTTGAGAAAGCAATGTTATTAAAAGAGCCCAACAGTTCAATTCAAGATGCATCCTTTCACCCTGTAACTCACTACCTCAAAATGGCAGTGTGAATTGGATCTAGAATGGAACATCTATCTGTCTTTTAGAGATCCATGTAATGAACACCCTCCAGGCCCATTTGAACAAAATTGCATTCCACTTGCTGCCGCTGCTGCCACTTTATAAATCCATTAACAAAGGTACAAATGCTTTCAGACAAGTACATAGTGTATTTATTTGTACTGGCTGAATACAGAGGACCTGAATGTTTACCCGGATTCAGCTTCTGAGCATGTTTAAAGGTTGTTTTTATCCCTAAATTTAAGTTAGGTTGCTTGCAAACTGTTCTATTAGTAATCATTCACACAGGGACACAGTGGTTCCTATATTGAGCCCCAAAGGACACAAAGATTATTTCACTGAAGATAGATTAGAACCATGCCCTTGAAAAATGTTTCTACTTTATCATGGACATAGTCGGGAATGAATTTTAAGGAGGCTGTCCATCAGCTTGTTGGTGGTATTTCCATTGCTTTAAATGGACTTAGGACACAATATTTAGCCATGGAACGATAGCATCATTTTGCCGCTTTGGCAGTAGAATTTGTGGTAGTAACTGCACCAGATCACACTGTATTAGTATGAGCTGTTCTCTCCAGTGCAGTTGTAATCCCACATTTCAGAAAGGGTCATGTAAGAACTCAGCATCATGAATGGGTTCATTCTGCAGAGAGATGATGATACCAACTTGTGATTTCACTGTCTTTTCAGAGAATATGAACAACTATAGAGTTAAGGATTTCTTACATTTGGACACTGGTTTTAAAGGGAGATTTTCCTCATATCCTTTCCAATAAGGAGCTACCTAGAAGTTGTATCCAGATAGTTTCATTTGATTAAAAAATAATTTTATCTACCTATGCAATAACTCATGATAACAAAATAACTCAGACAACTATACTTTTTAAAAAAATCTCTCAGTGGGCACATTAGTTAGAGAAATGCTTGCTGGAAATGCCAATTAGATTAATTCTGTTTGTTTGGGGTGGTTATGGTCCTAATCAGGCATGTCTTCGTTGACTCTCACTTGCTGTAACCTCCTCACTCCCCCTGCCATTTTCCTAACTACTCTGGGAAAATGGAATCTGAAAGCAAAGTATGCCACAGAAATTTGTGGTACTACCAACAGTAATATTTCAGTATGGCTTATTTGTCTCCTTGCCAAAAATAATTTTATGTGGGTCTTCCAAAGTTAATGATGGGCATGTTCGCAGATCATATTTTGTTTAGTTATATTCTGAATACACATTCCTACTAGTGGCTTATTTCCATTTTGTCTTAGAGTACAGCAGATTTCCTCATTCCATTCCTTTACTGTTTTGTGAATGTATTTGACCCTGTTTTCCATTCTCCCTTCATCCTGCTCTGACTGGACAAGTATTCTTTTTTTTTTTGCAGAATTTTGCTGTGGTACATGTGATTTCTGTACATCATACCAAGAATCTTGGTATGTCTATATGTGCAACTGGAAGGGCATTTGCTAGGGGGCTGGTTGTGTTGGTGACGTTGATAGAAATCTTTGATCACAGCAGGCGTTGCTCTATGGAAAAACCATTGCCACCAGAGGGAGAGAGAGCTGACGCATGCGCAGCACAGCCCCGTCCCCCTGCCACCCCCGGAGAGGGAGAGGGGATGAGCATCGCCCTTCCCCTGCCGGCAATGGTGGCCCCAGTAAGTCAGGGGCCGCTTCTTTATTCTAAAAATATTAAGCTTTGTGACCATCCATGGGAATGAATTCACAGATGAACCTCAAGTCTTCTGTATATTTTGGGACTGGGACAAATATATCATTTGGAACTTTCATGATCCTTGAACCAAAGACCTCATTAGGTAGGCAGTAAGTGGAATGCACCCCTCAAACTCCTTTGGCAAGAAGGAGTCTGATAGTTCTGAAGACATTTCACAGGCTTGGAGCCACGAGGGGTTCACCCAGATTTCAGGGATTTTTTTTAGAAAGGACACTGATTCTGTGGCATCCTTCTCAGTTATCACCTCCTCAGTTATCACCTCAGTTATTCTTTGTATTCAATAATTCAACTCATTGAAAGGATTTGTGTTGTATATTTTTATTCTGTGTCTACCCGCAGTCACAGCAGGAATGCTCATTCACAGTCCCTCTAGCTCTTCTTTATCATATGGAACAAAGAGTTTCATGGGCTAGAAAAATAAAAGGCAGGAACAGGCTTGTTTTTTGCTGAACGGTAGGGCAGAATGCAACCCACATTTCCCCCTTTAAATTGGGAAGTAGTAGGGGTAGGGCTAAAGATTTATAATTCTTAAAGTAAAAACTGGGAATCTGGGTTGGGCCAGATAATGCTAAAAGTGGATACAGGTCTAGAGTTCAGGAAGTGTAGTTAGTATCTGTTTGTATTTCCACTGGGTGTAGGTGTCATGAGGAAAGGTAATAAGTGGATATCAAGAGCAGTGTGTATCCACAACCTTAATTGGAGGAAAAATTACAGCGTACACATTTCTTTTCATTCCAACAGAATCCCCAAACCCTGGCATATATTTTTCTTGCTATCAGTATGGTGTTGTTATTTTCCTTTTCCTCTAAGTCTAAGGATTCCTGTTGTCCCATTAGTAATAGTTAATTCTGCATTGCTGCTTCCTTCTGCTAAGTTCCTCTCAAAGAATCCCAAGGTAAATTATCTCATATACTCTCAGTGCTGTTTTCTAGAACAGATAAAATTAATGTGAAAATTCTTATTCAATGAAATTTCACAGTCAGGGACTTTCTGGTGCCAACTTATGTTTATGGCTTTGTTGTAGAACTGTCCAAATTAGATAACTGGGGGACTTATTTTTCCACCTCCCAACTGAGCAAATTTTTGCATAACTATTTTTCATAAGTTCTTGAATCAGCAACTGCCTGTTAATTGCTTGAGTGGCTTCCAATTGTTTTAGGTATTGGTAAGGAAAAAAGGAACCCTCCAATTATTTCTCTGTCCCTTAGGCTGGCAATACTGATTTTTTTTAATTTTTTTTTTACAAAATAAACATTTAGGGTTTTTTTAAAAAAAAAATATTATACAGATAATTACCATGATGGGCTTAAAGACAAATGGCGATCAATTTTTCTCTGAGTGAGGCTGTAAATAAACCAACTGCTGTATGATTGAACTTGTGTCTAAATATAACCCATATGTCTAAATATAACCATATGGCTCTCTAGTTAGTCAGGTAAAATAATGAGACTTCTTCAGATCTCTGCTGATGAAGGTCATTCAACATTAGAGAAATAAACAGGCTTCCTGTTTTTAATGAGCTCACAAGTGAAATCGAATGGACCCACCAACCATGTTTTCTGCTTTTTTTGAGCCAGAGTTGCCAGAGGTTTAAAACACTTTCCCTAAATACTTATCTGTCTCTAGACTCAGACTCTAGATTGGTGGGGGAAGTGCCATGACTCAGTGGTATCCGCCTTGCATGCAACAGATCTGAAGTTCTATCCATGACACCTCCATTTAAAAAGATAGGAATGTAAGAAGAACCATGCTGGATCATACCAGTGGTCCCTCAAGACCAGCATCCTGTCTCATATAGTAGCCATATTAAACAGATTAGCAAATATATACAGTCAAACCAATACTGGAAAATCTAAGGCCAGCCAAGCCTAAGAAACATGGACTGTATACATAGAGACAAGGCAATGAACTAATTGGTATATGCAATTACTTCGAGCATAAAGTCAATAGATAAGTCATACACCATTCATAAAGATATATTGTGATTATATTACAAGTAATATGCAACTGGATATAAATGTAATAACAAAACATACAATGAGGGCACTTAGGCAAGCTAAGAAGCGCAATGGGACAGTACTTAGTAACAAATTCTCATAAACATTGTATAAGATCACATAAACATTGTACATAGGGCAAGAAACCTGTAACATTCATATTGCGTTCCAATAAATTGAAAGAGTCAGTATCACCAATGTTCAATGAGTTAAAAGTATTAAAGAGAATCGTGGTAGTAGACAGCAGCAGTTCATTGCCTTGTGTCTCTATGTATACAGTCCATGCTTCTTAGGCTTGGCTGGCCTCATATAGTAGCCAACCAGTTCAACAACATGGCATAGAGGCTAAGGCCTTCTGCTGATATTGCCTCCTGGCACTGGGATTCAGAGGTTTATTGCCTATGAATGTGGAGGTTCCCTTTAGTCACCATGGCTAGTACTCACTGATAGGCTGATTCTCTATGTAATCGCCCTTTAAAGTTGTCTATGCCTGTGGCCATTACTATATCCTCTGACAGTGAATTCCAGATTTTCATTACTCATGTAAAACAGTATTTCCTTTTGTTTGTCCAGAATCTGCTAGTTCTCCGCCTCATTGGATGCCCATGAGTTGTGGTGTTTTGGGAAAAAAAGAAAAAGTTATCTTCATCAATTCTGGCTTTTTCCACACAAATGTCCAAAAACATTCATAAAACACTTGTAAAACATTTTCAATCCCTCCCCCTTTTGTCTGCACTCATATACTCGATGCTTCAAAGATTGGCTCCCCAAACATAAAAGTAAAGAGAAATGCTGCAAATAAACAGGCGAGAGTGAACTGAGTGAGCTCAGAAAATGGAGAAAATGGAGGGAAGGATGAAGTTCCGGGAAGCAGAGAAGCATGGGAAACATAATCAATAGATCACACAGTACCTGAAGATGTTTTAAAGTGGATTCATTTTAAACATTTTGAGCCTGGAAATAAAATGTTTTGGGGAGAAAACAATGTGGACCTCCATGGAGAAAATGTTTTATTTTCTGCCTCAAAACATTTTGAATTAATTGTACAGAAAGGGCCTCTGTTCACACTGTGCACAATTGCATGAACATTTATCATGTCATCTCTCTTAGGGCATTTCCCCACTTGCCATGCCCTCCCTATGCCGCATGCTGCTCTCAGCGCGCGTCATTTCTGCAGTGCGCCCGGGCTTCCCCTCAACCCCGCGCTCTGCGCGGGGTCATCAAAAGGCGCCGTTTGGAAGAGCGCCAGGAATGATGTGCACTGAGGGGGCGCGACAGCAGCAGCATCGGGGCGGCTGCGTTGTCGCCGCCCCTGTAGTGGGGAGTGCCGGGGGACCCCGTGCTACTTGCCTACAGTAGCAAGCAGCTACTGGTAAGTGGGAAAACGCCCTTAGTTTTCTTCTAAACAGAAAAGTCCCAGAACCCTCAACTTTTTTTGATATAACAGGTGCTCCATCTCTTCAGTCATCTGGCTTGCCCTCTTCTGTGGTTTTTTCATCTATTCATCTTTTTCCAGGTGATGAGAAAGATGATGGGAATCTGGAGAGCCATTACCTTTCAGAGTAGATAATATTGATCTTGAGAGACCAATTATTTGATTTAGTGCAAGGCGGCTTCATGTGTCCAGGGTGCCATCTTGCAAAGCTCTTTATGAGCCGCATACCTAAATGACCATCTCTTTCTATATGAACCCATGTACCAGTCAAGATCCTTGCAGCAATTTTTTTTGATTCTGACATCTATTGGGAATGTTTGTATGTCTTCAGCATGTTAGCTGGTTTTCCTTTAAAGGCCTTGATACTGCAGAAGGGACTGTCCAAAGAATGTATGGAAGGCATTTTTGGTAAGACTGTTTTGCTCCACAGAGCTTTCATTGACTAAGTGTTTATGTGAAAGAGTTGCTTTCAAACAACATGGCCATGTTGTGCTGACACAAGGTCAGGTTCTGAAATTGCTTCCAGCTGAAGCTCCTACACTGATAGCAGTGAGTCTGCTCTGGAGAATACACCATCTAGTTCTTGATTGGCATATGGCTGCCTATAGTATTAGCCTCACTCTGGCAGATGTTAACATGATGGCCAGGCTGTAGCTTTGTTTTGAACCACTGAGAGGAAATTGAAAAGAGGCTTGACACAAGCTGATGCAGTGGGTGTTTGCAAGCTGTTTTTCCAAGCTTTAAAAAGATTTTTATGCAGCTGTCACTACAGTTCTGCTTACTAGACTTGTGACTCTGTAAGTCCCACAAGGACTGCAAACCCGGAAGGTTACAAATATATTGTGTTTTTCAGAGCCATATAGCAAGAGTTTGATTTTAAATTTACATTTGAGAACCGGTATGCCTCAAGGCAAAGAGGAATGAACTTGGGAACTTGTAGTACTGAGAGACCTTCTTCCTGACATGCTACATTTCTGCAAACATGGACATTTTGACATGGGGGAGCATTCAAATATGTGACCTTTCTAGCTGTTATCTGAAGTGAAATAGTCCAGAAAGATTCACTTGAGACTATTTTGTTAAGTTAAGGACAAGAACCCAGCTATTCTTCATAGTTTCAGAGACTACGGGGTCCTTCAACACAATTCCTTGCAGTTCTTAAGCCTGTTTGTCCTTTCTTCAAATCCTACCTCTCATGCTGCTCAGACCCTCTTGTTGCCTGGTGCCCTTGATTCTCCTTTTGATGTTTCTGTGGACAACAGTATCTCTGTGTTGATCCAAAGTGCAGTACTTGAGCTTGGAGATGAAAACAGCACCTTTTGTTCAGAAATAAATTCTTCTGACAGCCTTTGGAATACAGTGTTCTATTTTGTTTGTTTATGTTTGTGTTGGAGAAATTGATTTTAATGTGACAGGAGAAACTCACCTATTTTGGATGCTAGATTTTCATGACTGTTGTTTGCCAGGGTTGGTTTTGTAGAGGTTTTCTGAGAAACAGAGAAATATTAGGAGGAGAGAGGCAATCAAGCAATCAACACCATGGATACTACAGTGAAAAACAACTCTTTGAGATCCTTACTGAGGTGGGGATATATAAGGCCAGGTGATATTGTCCTCTATTCCACATTGCAGATGAATTAGATGGAGGAGCTCTGGAGGCAGATCAGGTTTTGGCTTTTTTAACATTTGTGGTATTTCTTCCATGGTGAGCAGTAAATCTGTCAATCATGCAGAATTTCAAAGGGATTAATAAATATAGGCCACTGTTCAGTCTGTGTAGAACAACTTTTAAAAGCTGCCAATTATACAGATCACAGAGAAACATACATAGTACTGAGAGAGAGAAAATAAGGTGCTTGGAAGGAAAAGGAATGCTAATTTAAAATTATTTGGAGAGTAATAAGCCCTTCTCAACACTGAGTTGGAAGGACTGAGAGAGGATTGATTTCTGAAACCCATCCTGGTGGGCCAAAAGGCCATGTGCAATTCCCCCCCATCTCTTTTTATGTTGGGCCTCTGATAATTCTTCCTTCATTTGCATAAAGCTCTATTACAAAGCAAAGCCCTACAATGTGTGTGTGTGTGTTTTAACCAATTTGCTTCTATGAAAGCTGAATCCAGATAATGGGGAATGCATTGAAACCCCCTTTCTGAATATTCAAGAGTATTTTATAAGACCACACATTCTTTCTCTTTGTGTGTGTGTGTGTGAGCACAAATGCATGTGCTAATTTTTTTTTAAATATAATTTTGTTGTTAAGTATAATGGGTACATTTCAAATTCAGTATCGCTAATGTTTGGGTTTCAACCAAGGTGTTTTGGTGTTTGGAATCTAATATTGTGTGTGTGTGCTAAGTCACTTCCAACTCATGGCAACCCTATGAATCAATGTCTTTCAAAATTTTAATTTATTTTAGATTTCTATCCTGCCCTACCCTGGTAGTAAGGCTCAGGGCACAAAACTACAGTAATTTCATACAATATAAGAAACTAATATAATAAAATCTAATCTAAGAATCCCCCCTACTCTAATTCAATTTAAAACAGTAATGACATATAACACCTAATATTAAACATTTTATCGCCAACTGCCTTGCTCAGGTTTTACAAACTGAGGGCCATGGCTTTATAGAGTCAATCCTTCTAAAGTTGGATCTTTCTCTTTTCCTGCTGCCTTCAACTTTTTCCTAACATTATTGTCTTTTCGAGGGACTTGTCTTCTCATAGTGCAAAAGTACATAGTACCAAAGCATAGTCGCTTCAGTTCTATCATTTTAACTTCCAGGGACAGTTTAGGTTTGATTTGATCTAGAACACATTTTTTTGTCCTTTTAGCAGTCCACACTACCCATAAAACTCTTTTCCAACACTATATTTCAAAGGCATCTGCTTTCTTCCTGTCACCTTTCTTTACTGTCCAGCTTTCATACTCAAATATAGCAATAGGAAATACTTTGGCATGAATTAACTTGATCTTGGCTGCTAATGACACAACCTTACACTTGAGAATCTTTTCTAGCTCCTTCATGGTTGCCCTTCCCAGTCTCAATCTTCTTCTGATTTCTTGGTTACAGTCTTCCTTTTGGTTGATAATGAAGCCAAGGAATAGATAGTCTTGAACAATTTCAATTTCCTCATTGTCTACTCTGAAGCTGAGTAATTTTCCAGTAATAATTACTTTTGCCTTCTTGATATTCAGCTAGAGTCCTGCTTTGGCACTTTCTTCTTTAACTTTCAGCAGTAGTTGTTTCAAGTCTTTGCTAGTTTCTACAAGTAATGTAGTATTACTGGCATGTCTCAAATTGTTAATGTTCCTCCCCCAAATTTTCGCTCCACCATCATCTAAAACTAATCCGTGTTCCTTGTGATATGTTCTGCTTGCAGATTGAAGAGATAAGGAGATAACATATATTCTGTTTTTCCATATTTTGTCCTAACTGTAGCCTCTTGTCCAGAGTGCAAGTTGTGCATCAAAACAATCAGAGCTTGTGGCACACCCATTTCTTTTAAAACCAGCCATAGCTTTTTATGATCCACACAATCAAAAATTTTGCAGTAATATATGAAACATAAGTTGATTTTTTTCTGAAATTCTTTCATATGTTCCAGTAACCAACATAAATTTGCAATATGATCTCTAGTATCTCTTTTTTTTTCTAAAGCTGGCTTGAACAACTGCTATTTCTCATTCTGCAACAGTCTTTGTTGTAAGATTCTGAGCATCACTTTAGTCACATGCAAATGTGTAGAGGCAATGGGGACATCTGGAGTGGCTTGTCCCGGGCACCACCATTGCCATCACGTGCCAGGGGGTGGGGCCGGGGCATTTCGGGGCCCATGTCGCCCATGTTCCCCTGTGTGAAGAAAGTGTATATATTCCTTTAAATTTAGATATCATTTATCTTGTATATTGGGTCTGTTACTGGGCAACTATTTGGTTTTGCTAGGTCATTTACAATGGATTCCTGTTATTCTTACTTTATGTCTGGGTTTTTTTAAAACTATCATTTTCCATTGGATTCAGCATAGGTGCTCATCTTTACTAGTTTTAGGAAACTAGCAAGCCTGTATGTCATCTTGGTTTTGAATGCTGTTCTCTAATAATGTCCATTATCATGCTATTTCCGTTAGGTCATTAATGTGTTTTGTGGCTGCTTGTCAGTCAGCTGTAGTGTAAATTCAAATGAAGTAAGATCCAAAGCACAGGGCCCTGCATCCCCACCTGCAGAGGTGAGCTGAATGGTATCCAACGCAGGGCTTTTTCAGTGGAGGCACCAATCTTGATCCTCCTTGATCTGAGATTGCAAATGCCTTAGCAGACCAGGTGCTCGGGAGCAGCAGCCACCGAAGGCCATTGCTTTCACATCCTGCATGTGAGCTTCAAAAGGCATCTGATGGGCCCCTGCAAGTAGCAGAGTGCTGGACTAGATGGGTCTCTGGTCTGATCCAGCAAGGCTCTTTGTTATGTTCTTATGTCACAAGTCAGTCTCAGGGCAGTGGAGATGAGCTTGAGAAAGCAGCTCTTCCTATACATCACCTCACCTTTTGGATGCCCCTTCCTCTTCAGTCTTACCCAGCACCAACTTTATTGTGTTTACATTGTATGGCCAAACTTTCTTCTTTACCCAGATTTTAATTCAACTATCCCATTTTTTTGTGGCCTGCTTCAAGCCAGGAGGCCATATTATCACTGCCATTATAAGCTGCTTGTCTCGCTCCCCCTTCAGAGCCCCAGTCAGGGACACTGGTGCCAACCTGCCTTCCCCTGCCTGGGTGATGGAACCCCTGTCCTCACTCCCAATCTCCGGGGAGTGGACTAAATGTGACAGCTGTTGAAGTCACAGCTTGCCTGAGAGAGTGGACCGAGTACCGCCAGGGTTTGGGATGGCCACCGCCCAGCGTTTCCCTGGGTCTCCTGGTTCTCCCTCCCTCCCCCTCTCTACCTGCTGTCACCTACTTCTGCCACTCTCCAATCTCTTCCCGCCCTGCTGCTCCTCTGTCCTGTCCTCTTGCTTTACTCCTACCCCCAACCTCTCTTCCCATTCTACGTTCTCTCCTCTCTTCGTCTGCTGCCTCCCACCTCCGTCCACCCCTCCCATCTCTGACAACCACCTCCCCTGCTTGATCAGCCCACCCCCTTTTATCCTCTCTATCCTTTCCCCCCTCCTTAAAGACCCCTCCCAAATCTGCCAAGCCTGCCCTCCCCCTGCAGAAGCGCCTGGTTGCACATCAGCTCCAGGCCCCATGCACGGCCTCGGCCATTCCATTTCTCTGGCTTTGGCCCAGTTGGGGTTTTCAGGGATGGCAAGCAGCGCAACCGAGCCTCTCCACCTCCCGCTGTCCCTCCGTTGGCATCTGTGTCGTCTCCTCCCCTAGTGGGGCATTCTTCTGGCAGCCGCCCGTGCCGCCGCTGCTGAGTCCCATTGGAGAATGGGGCCCGGCTCCAGTCTTGTCCTTGGGGCTCCCTGGCTGCTGTCTGGGAAAGTCCCGGGAGGGGGTTGCCCCAGCACCCAGACGCTGCTTAATGCTGTTTTATGGTTTGTGTGATGGACTGCAAAGAAAAAGTTAATTAAAGGTATAGGTCTGTCTAAAGCAAAGTAGTGTTTACATTCAGAGTAAGGCATAAAGGTGTAGGAACAGGGAAGCCACCTGATTGGCTGTGGAATCCTGCACTCTGATTGGCCTAACAACTTCTTGTCACAGAAAAGGAGGAGGTTCTCTCCCTGTGTGGAATAATCTAAAATGCTTTTGGATCTGAATGTCTAGGAGTTAAGAGCTAACTGTCTTGGCTATGCTCAGTCATCTCTGGGAGAGTAGTTCAAACAATGTGTGTGGGTTCTACTGATATAAGCCTGTGAGCTGTGTGAAAGCAATAACATACATGGACTGAGAGGGCTGGTGGTGGGGCTTATTGAGGGGCCAAGCTGATGGGCCTTATATATAAACCAGTGAGGAATACATCTTCTAGTGAGGAAAGAATTGCTAGTTATAGTTAGTTTGATGTATTGGGTTTTTGCTTTGTTTTTCCTTCAAAGAGAGTGATTTATGCTTATGGGGATTTATGATTGTAACGAAAGGGCACTCATATATAAGTTCTACTTTCTGCGCTGCCACCAATAATATATTTTCCTCTATATAGCCCACTCAATACTGATTTTCCACAAGGTCACCACCCTGACTGGGGAACACAGACACACAGACAAATAAAAGACTGGAGAGGTTTTTATAGTGAACAAAACTGAAACGTTTATTTGCTGGCTTTCACAAAGGCTTCTCAGGTAAACTGGAGAGGTTTAACGCTTGTTGGTTTCAGAATAAGTTTGTCTTAAGATGTTACTTCAGATTCATATGCACACCGACACACGCAGGTGTCTCTTAAGGGAAGATTTAGCTTTGAACTAATAAATTCCCTTACGCACACAGACACTATTCCTCACTGCTCCAATACCCACTGATCACACCCAAACACACAGTCCAAGCCCAGGAGATTCTGGCACGCTTGGCCTCCCTCTCTCCCACTAGTCCTAATATGGCTTCACTGCCTCTGGACTGGCTTCTCCCAGACTGGTGATTCTGGTGATTCACACAGGGGCAAGGCAGACTAGATAGGTCTGGGCAGTTTTAAAACCGCCAGGCTCCTGAAGGGCACTTCAATCTGCACCCAGTCAGGGCCTCCTCTCTCTGTCAAGCATACACCGCTTAGACAGGGACTGGACTTCTGTCAGCCAACTCTGCTGAGACAGAATCCTCTTCTTCCAGAGCTGACAGACTCCTCTCTGCCAGACTCTGCTCTGCTCTCTCTGACCGACTCCTATCAGCACTCAACTCTCCTCTCAGTGCTGTAAGCCCACTGGCTCCCCCTAGCTCTTGCCAAACGTTACTGGACCTTTTTCAGCCAATCAGGTCGGTTCTCTCCTTGTGGAGCTTTTTTTTCTTTTTCTGGCTGTTGCTAAGGCCTTCTCCCTTTGGCCTGCTGTACGCCAGCCCTTCAGGGTGGGGCAAGTTCGTTACAATGATTTATTATGGGGATTCATAACTGGGAAAGCTGAGTAAGGGTACTCTGACTAAGTATCAGACTAACAATGCGGCTGGCCTCGACCCAGGCCAGGGCCTTTACGGCTCTGGCCCCTGCCTGGTGGAACGCTTTCCCTCCAGCTGTCTGGGCCCTGCGGGACCTTGGTGAGTTCTGCAGGGCCTTTAAGACTGATCTGTTCCACCGGGCCTTTGGTGAGGCTGGCCGCAGATCTACCACCCCCCACTGAGGCTGCCAGTTTTCCATCTTGGCAGGGTCTTGATTCCATCTTGGGCCCTGCCTCTCCTCTCCCAGCCATTTTGATCAGGTGCCTGTCTTTAAATTTGTCTTTAATTTTGCTTGCTCTTAACTTTGTTATTTAAATTTTAAGAAATTTGTTTTAATGTGGTTAGTTTTAGTTATGTATTTTCTGTGCTGTTATTGGAACAGCTGTATTGTGAGCCGTCTCGAGCCCTTTGGGGGTGAGGCGGCCTATAAATCTAATAAATAATAAATAATAATAATAATATCAAGCCTGTGTTAGATTCTGAGTGGGACTTCCATTAGTTAATACCATTTGAAATATAAGTAACTGTACCATCTAAGAAATAACTTTAGAACATCAAAGCTAACCAAGAACTGAAACTTATTAAGCCTGTGCTGAAAACTAAGGTTGAGGAATACCTTAGATATTCAGTAAAATTCAGAATTGGGCTTATTCAGGCATAATGCTATATTTGATAAGTCTGAATATACTCAGATATCCGAACATTGAACAGGGCATAGAAGCCAAATGCTTACCTAGAAGCCAAATACTTACCTTGTCTTGCCTCCTAGCTCCCTGTTTGAGAGGTTTACTGCCTATAAATGTAGAGGTTCCCTTTTGTTACCATGGCTAGTGGTGGCTGATAGACCTGTCCTCCATGAATCTGACTAATCCCCCTTTAAAGCCATGTATGCCTGTGACCACCACTTTCACACTTGCTGAAAAAATAAGTGTTTCATTTTGACTGCCCTTAGTCTACTGCCCATCAGTTTCATTGGATGTCCCAAGTACTAGTATTTTGAGGATCTCAACTTTCTAGTCCTTATAGCTGCTGCTTGAATTCATTACAGAATGGCAAGGAACCAGGAACCAGTAATTTATCCATAAAGATTTCTTGGAAATCTTACAATTGAAGATGCCAGTCACAGATGCAGGTGAAACATCAGGAGAAAATACTACTGGAACACAACCATACAACCTGGAAAACCCACAACATCCTAGTGATTCCGGCCATGAAAGCCTTTGACAATACACATGATACATGCCTTCTTTTTGTAACCTTAAGTGATAGAACAATCAAACCCTCTTCATTTCATGAAGCAAGCATTATACCTGCAGCAATAAAGGTTTTATCTTGCTGTCCCTATTTCAACCTTTATTATATCTATATCTTTTAAGCCCTTAAATATACAACAAAGTAAAGTTTGACCTTATTTGGCCATTAAAAAACTGGAAACAGCCATATCCATGATTGTTTTGAGTACAATATTGCAGCTTCTTGTCCCTGCATTTATTTATAGAAACAATCCCTTTACAAAATGCCACATACTTTCAGTTAGATTAAAATAAGACAAGACATTATTTTAAAATATGAAACTGCCTGTTACTCAAAGACATACATTTCCAGTTTCTTCAAACCATAATTGAAAGGAAGGGATGACTAAATTTTCAAAACATGAACGGAAAACATAACCCTCTGGAATCAATCTAATTGCAAAGCACTTTTCTTTAAAAAGAGAGACAGAGAACGAAAAGACAGAGTTGGAAATGTGTTGAAAAATGACAAATTAGGAGTCCAGAGATATTGCTAGGGCTGTTAGTCTTTGCATATCTTTTGTCACTTTTGTCTGTTGTGATGGTATTTTCAGCACACAATCCTATAAAGCTTATGAAACCAAACCTATTGCAGCAATTAGGTGTTTTGGCTGGAGAAAATAATAAAAAAGCACAGGTGAATCAAACTGAAGGGCCATTCTTATATGAATCCAGTTGAAACATCTATTACAGTTCTTTAATCCCTAGTATTTATAAGCAAATCCCCTTCCTATACCATTTCTGGGGAGAAAAAACAATGAGCCTCTTATTCATGAAAGTGTTTTGTGCTGATTGAGAAAGATAAAGTAGTACGAATATCCCCCTCCCCCTACGCTCTGATGGACTAGAAGATAACCACCTTACTTTATGTGAATGACATGGCAATCATCTCTCTGACAAAATATGGCCTAAGAAAAATGTTGTATACTTTAGTAGCCTATTGCAATAAAGAGTTTCTAAAGATCAACTATAACATGACCAAAATAGTGTTTTTTTGGGGGGGAAACTATAGATAATCATAAAACTGACCAATGCCTATTCTTTAAATACGTAGGCATTACTTTTCAATCATCTATGGCAGGCAGATTTAAATTCTATTCTTATATCCACCCAACACACTTACAGAGATATCATGAATTTTTTTCTGTACTAAAGGAGGGCACCTTGTTGCCCTACCCTTCAAGGCTTTCTTCAGTAAGGTAGTTTCCCAGTTATTATGCGGGACTGAGATCTGGGGAGGGAACCAAAATATGTTGGATCAATTGGACATTATCCAGAATTCCTTTGTGAAACTGGGTGTGGTGGCGCACACCTGTAATTCCGGCTGCCAGGGCAACAGAGACTGGTGGGTCATGTGATCTCAGGAGTTCTGGGCTGCCACGGGCTATGCCGATTGGGTGTCTGCACTAAATTCGGCATCAATATGGCAAGCCATGGGGAGCCCCAACCCCCAGCTTGCCCAAGGAGGGGTGAACTAGCCCAGTCAGAGACAAAGCAGGTCAGAATTTCTGAGTAAAATCTTAGAACCAAGGCAGGTCTGCCTTCAGTTTCCAAGGCGGCTCATCTAAAACTCCTACAGTTTTACCTCAAGATAAAGTGCACATTGATTAACATATATAAATATGATAAAGTGCATATAAAATTGTATATCATTCATGGCATGCATCTGTACATGGGCCACCCACCCTGGTGGAGGGAGGGGAGGGAGGGGTGGCATGCAAGGGAAGGGAGGGAGGGTGCCCGGCATCTGGACATGGCCCACCCACCCTGGCGGAGGGAGGGGGAGGGGTGGCATGCAAGGGAAGGGAGGGAGGGGGCCCAGCATCTGGACATGGCCCACCCACCCTGGCGGAGGGAGGGGGAGGGGTGGCATGCAAGGGAAGGCATCCCTTGCATGCCACCCCTCCCTCCCCTCCTCCCTCCCCTCCCTTGCATGCCACCCCTCCCCTTCCCTCCCCTCGGGTGGGTGGGCCATGTCCAGATGCCGGGCCCCCTCCCTTCCCTCCCTTGCATGCCCCCCCTCCCTCCCCTCCTCCCCCCCCCCCCCTTGCATGCCACCCCTCCCTCCCCTCCCTCTGCCAGGGTGGGTGGGCCATGTCCAGATGCCGGGCCCCCTCCCTTCCCTCCCTTGCATGCCACCCCATTGGCTAGTAGTGCCTCCAATACACTGCTGGACGTATATAGATATCACTTTTACCAGAAGGAAAACTATTGGCTCCTATTCTACAACTTTATGATTTACCTCCCCTTGAGACTATTAAAACCTTTGACTATAATAAAATTCATGAATGGATTCATGGTAAGGAAACATGTCAGGTCATTTGGTTTGCTCAAAATACAAAGTTTTCAAAATGGTATTCTCACATTAAGGCAATTTAAAAATTTTCACAGTATTTATAGATGCATCTCTAGGAAGAACATTTATGAGCACCCAATTTCCTGGCTTACATTCAGGGCAGACATAGCAAAATCTCTCCTGATCTTTCTTTCTGCCCATGTGCCTCTTATCATTTAGAAAACCTTGCCCACTATTTTTTTACTGTCTATTATATGACAGTGTTCAATCTAGACAGAGCCAAGTTATTCCACAGTTTGTAGAATTAGATAAGAATCGTTCAGTTTCTTTTGGATTTCTGTATGATGTTCCAATCATTTCCTTTTGCTCATTACTCCTTTTTAAAAATACTGTACCATCTTTCCATGACACTTCTGCAAAAACAGGCATCAATTTTAATAAGAATAATTCTATCCAATTTTATTAGCAGAGTTGGGTGAAAGATGACTGCAGTTATGTTCTGAATGGGACAAGCTAATCAAAACAGTGTGTCTATGTCTGTGTAATTCTGTAATACCTAGTAAACTAAAACTAAAATAGAGGCAACAACGGAATTAGCAACCTCAAAATGGAGCCTGCAGTTTTCCTGATATTACAACTGATCTCTGGACCATTGGGCATAACCTGGAACTGCAAGAAGGAAGGAGGGCTGTCCAGAACCTGGGTGGAAGTCAGGTGAGTTGCTTGGTTTGCATGCTCTGTGAGTGTGTGATTGATTCAGCAATAGGGGTGAGAAACCAAATGTAAAAGGTAGTCTGGTTTGATTTAAATATCCTGATTTTGGTTTAGTTTCTCCCTTGTAAGCTGCAAAGCAGGATGTCTTTGTTCATGAACGTCCACTACCTCAGATAGTATATTTGTGTAAACACGCTCACACACACATACATGCACACGTAACTCCATGCCTTTTCAATTTTATTCTTAAAGTAAAACCGTGTTGATTGTTAAATGTATGAAGTTGGCATCAAATAATTAAAAGAAACACAATAATTGTCAATAATAGCAACAATGAGATGAACTCCAAAACCAAAAGAAAATGGGTTTATTGGGTATGTTGATGCAACAAATGGATATATTACCTTTGTACGAATAATGCATGAGAGAAGAATATAAGGAAATTGACTGATCATTCTGGAGTGTATTATGCAGCCTTTAGATTTCACTCTAAAATCCCAGAAATGCATCTGTTGTCCCCACTACATCCTGCTCTGTTCTTTCATTATCTTCCTGAGTCTTTTTTTCTTCATCTTCTCTTCATGAAGTGACCCACTCCCAGTGACTCTTCAGGGAATTCTTTAGCCTGAAAGCAGTTCACATTTTTGTACTTCCCCCAAGCAACAAACCAAGGCTTTTCATTATGCAAGTCCCTTATCGGCAGAGTAGCAATTTCTAAAGACGTTTGAGCTAATGCTCAATACTAGGGGTCCCTCGACAGCCAAAAAGTTTCATTTCTGAGTGTTTTCCCCCCAACATATTCTGACAAAGAATAAGCAGGAAAAGAAGTCTTAATTTGTAAATACTTTAAAAAGACTAGTAGAATGAGACCAAATAGCTGAGATCGTAGCTAATAAAATCAGCCATTTGTGTGTGTCTTAAAAGAGGGCAAACTTAGAAGAACCATTCCAATTTTAGAAATATCTAGAAGCTAGTTTTAATTACTCTGTTAAAGCCCCCCCCCTCAAAACAGCTATAAAATAAAGAGGAGGGATGACAGATTTCAAGATACCTCTGCTGTCCCAAATTCTGTGACTTGCATATCTCATGGTGGATGAATATAGATTAATTCTTCTTTAAGAATATTTTATCAATATTTGGTTGTTGAGGCTGCAGTTCAAAGGAGAAGACTGGTATGGGGAAAGAAGCCACTGAAATCCTTTCCCTCCTACCATGACACACTGCACACAAGCACGTTAATACAGTTGACATGGTTGAAGTACAACATCTTAACACTGAGAGGTGAAACCAACCTTTGCTCCTTTGTAAAGCTTCCTATCTGTTGGGTGTGACCACCCAAGCTGGTCTATCCCTAAAATTTGCACAGTTAAAGTCAGCATACCTTTCGACTTAAGTTGGCAGGAAGGACTACTGGTGTGTTCTTTTCCATACAATTAAAAGTATATCCATCATTCTAGCCATGTAAGCAGAATAAGTGTATTCAGACATTCAATTGTGAATTTTAAAAAAAGGATTCATAAAGGTGGAAAGTTGAGGCAGGAAAACTGCACCTCTCTGGAACCTTTTGTGCAAAGGATTTGTGTTGTTTCATGGTAAGATCAGCTTCTGGTGACAGCCCAGGAGGTCAAGTGTCTTTCTAAACATTGATAGAGATGTTGGGATTCCATTTTGCCCACTATTACTCTTTTGAGGATGGTGATCTAAAGAAATACATCCCTCAGGAGTCAGATAACTGATGGGGAGTAGGAGAGATGAGAGACTGGCAGTAGCTCCACCAGTGTCTGCTTTCTATAGGCAAGGAGAAAGTAAACAACCAAGTATCTCTAAAATAAATGACCAAACCCAGCAACTCACCTGTGTCCTTTACTTGTGCTCACTAAACATGGATGTCCAAGTCAGGATCTCTGTGGTTTTGGTTATTTATTTATTTATTTATAATTACATTTGTATACCGCCCCATCCCCTGAGGGCTCTGGGCGGTGAACAACAAAATAATATTCCAGAAACAATAATAACAATAACCAAATGACAGATATAAAACATTCCATTTATTTTAGTGATTTTTTAGTCAAGAGACTGTCCCTGCTAGCTGAGTTCAGACTCCATCTTGACTTTACTTATACTTACATCGTATGATTTAATGTCTGTCTGCATTTGTCTATCCTTTTTTTACTTTAAATGATGGAATAGGTTTATCATCAGAGGTCAAGCAAGCTGACAAATGTCTCTGTTACAGAAATATTCCTTTTGGGAACCTGTGTGGCAGACCTGCGTGAACCAGTTTAAAATATTGGTTCTGCCATGAAGCTGAAACTGTGGAGCTTGGACCAGGCATTTTCTCTTAGACTAACCCATACCAGAGGGTTTGTTGTGTGAGAAAAATTAGAGAACAGAGAACCATTGAGAAAAGGAAGCATAAAAGTGTGCCACCAAGAAAGAAATATTCATGCATTTAAATTATTATGTCTCTGGTAATGACTTAGGAGGGCATGAGCTCATCCTACAAGTTGCATTTGGATTCCCTCACCTTGGCCTATGATGAGAAAGGACCTTTTACAAGGCAATCACTGTTACGTTCTTTACTTATCAACCCAGCTCCTTCTATTTATGAAAACTATCATGGTCTGTTATACAAAGTCTGATAAATTTTTATCAGTACATCACAAAAGGAAAATTTAGCCCACTGAGGAATTTTAAAAAGCAGCACACTAAAAGCATTTTTTATTATGTGGCTACTTTTATCCTGGTCCCGGATCTCTCTTTTGATCTATTTATTTTCACTTAGACAGGTGGTACTTCCAATATTAAAGGATCCATTTTTAATCTTTGAAACAAATGCAAATGCTTTCTTTGACTTCAGCGGTTTAGGACTGGATGATGAAAGAGCTGTAACATTACTGCTAATTTGTTGAATCCTTAGGTTGATTGTTTTGTGTTATTTCTCTTGCTGGTACATGTATTGTAGAAAGATTATCAGTACAAAATTACCTCGTTCCTTGAAGACTGTTAACATGATTGAGCATGCCTCCTTGTTTAGAAAACCCAGTTACCCCCAGAGATCCAGACTGTATATAAATGCATACTAATGTATATAAATGCATACTGTAGGTGAGAAGGGTGAGGCTCAATTCCCTTCTTAACCCCTAGTATATATGATAGGTTGCCAACCTACCCTCCAGGTAGGGCCTGGAGATCTCCCAGTGTTACAACTGCTTTCCAGATGACAGAGAATGGTTGCTTTGGAGGGTGGACTGTATGGCATTATACCCTAAGGTCCATTTCCTCCCCAAACTCCACCTTCTTCTGGCTCCAGCCCCAAAAATCTCAAGGTATTTTCCAACCAAGAGCTGTCAAGCCTAAACAACTCATAAGTGCCAACTTTGAGGAACGCAACGCAAACATGGCCGATAGTGAACTATGCCAAGTTCTTTATGGAACTGTGCCATGTTCAGTCTCATCATCTTCATGTAAAAATTTGAATGAGTTGTGGCAAGCCAGTAATTGTAGGTGCCTTAACTAGGGTTCCCAACTCCAACGTAACTAATTCATAGAGAACTGGGCGGGTGAGGGAGAGGAGACTGGTTCCAGAAGGTGGTAGAGTTTGGGGAGGGGAGGGAATTCAGTGAGGATGGATGTTATAGATTCTGCTATAGATTCTACAGATGCTACAAAATTCCCACTGTCATTTTTTCTAGAAAAAACCCCCCTGATCTCTCTAGTCTGGAAGTCAGCTATAATATCAGGAAAACTCCAGACCCCACCTTGAAGTTAGTAATTCTGTTGTGGCCTCTATTTTAGTTACTAGATATTATTGAATTGCATAGACATAGATACACTGTTTTAATTAGAAAACCCCCATTTATCAAAAGGGGTTTCTCCCATGCAGGACAGAACTGCAGTCATCTTTCCCCCCAACTCTGCTAACAAAATTGGATAGCAAAATTGGATAACAAAATCTCATTAAAACTGATGCCTGTTTTTGCAAAAGTGTCATTGAAATGGTATATAACATGAAGATGATATGGCATCAAAAACAAAACAAAATATGATTACGAACACCAACAATGAGTAAATGAAAGGCTTGCAACAACATCATATAGAAAGCCAAAAGCAAGCAAGCAAGCAAACAAAACCCCAAAGGGGCATATTTATACTACTTCAGTTTTCTCAATCAGTGCAAACCCTAAGTGTTTCTTTTTGTTTATTCTAAATCTACCCTGAATCTACTGTATATTAGTGCCCTCTAAACCCCACTCTTCCCAGATCTACCCCCCCCCCATTTCCGGGTATTTCTGAAGCTCGAGCTGGCAACAGTTGCCAGGTGCTCTAGAAAAAAATTGGAGGAGGGAACATTTAGTGATTTCTATGGCCTTATTTGGGAGTTATATACTATGTTTTTTGCTAACAAATGTAAAAATTTGCTGTCAGTTGTTACCAGATTCCACAGCCATACAGAGTTTGATTTGTAAGATCTAATTGTTTTTCCCTATGCTTGGGATGAAACTGCAGTTGTGCCTTTTTTTCTGAACATACTAGACAATAGATTCAGGATAAACAAAAGGAAGTAGTTTGTCTCTCAGTAAGTAGTAAAATGGTGGCATTCACCCCAGACATAACAGTGGTAGAGAACAAACATGTTTGGATCATAGATGTTGCAGTGCCAGTTGACAACAGGGTACAGGACAAAGAGCTGGAAAAGATCACGAAATACAAGGGCCTACAAATTGAAGTCAAATGAATGTGGTGAAAAAGAACAACAGTAATCCCAATAGTAGTCAGTGCTCTAGGAAGAATCCCAAGAAACCTTGAAAAGCACTTGAAAAACCTAAACTTGGACAGAACATCAGTCCACATGATGCAGAAAGCAGCACTTCTAGGAACTGCACAGATTCTACGCCAATACCTCTAAAATCCTAGGTCCTTGGGAAGGACTCGATATTCAGAGATGAATTCCAGACACTTGTGCTGTGTTATGTGTGGGGCCAGAGCCGCGTTTCTGGTCCTACACAGCTGAGTTAGTTTTAAGAAAAACTAAATTAGAAATAAGAGCAAAAGACATCTGACATTTGAAACAAACAGACAGTTTTTACTTAGCAGAATTTAGAAAGTTAAAGAAGGTTACAGAAGGTGAACTCCCCCGAGGGAGAGGCCCTGGTGCTCTCAAGTGAGAGACACGCCCCCTTTCGGGTGGCTCTCAAGTGAGAGTCACGCCCAGCATATGAAAGAACCCAATCTTTATAGATACAGAATACAGACGTCACACAATCCATCCCCTTACTCACGTATTAACCCATACTCCTTTCACGTGCTACAAGCATGTACCTTAAAAATCTAATTGGATAGATCTGGTCACATGAAGGCAGCCTCTTATTCTACTACGTGTTCACATTCCTTCTGTTACTCAAACGCTACATGCTGTTAGCACATGGCCTCTATGCATATACAAAGGACAGCCATAAAACTAGCTTGTTGTCTTCAAGAAAAACCCGTTTTCTTAGTTTGGCTCCCAGAGAGAGATGTCCCTAGGCAATGCAGTTCTGACTCTACATACTTTTAGATCATAAAACTTCCCTTTACCAGCATGAAATGATTCTAACAATTCCCCAGTTTGAAATGTTAAAACATGATTTAAAAGAGTTATACATACACTGATTCAAAAACAATAGAATTATAGTGAAATACAAATACATGTGAATTTCTCATTATCATTTATGTGTTCATTTAACTATATAGAAAAACACTTTGTAATTTAACTAATCACATTCATTTAGCTAGTTCTAACAAAGTCATATAAAATGCATATGTCTTCTGTCACGTTGGCCCCTCAGTGCCAGGATCCTAAAGATGTTATCTTGCTTGCCCGCATAATCACTGACAAGCTTTGACCTACTGCAAAAATGCAAGCTTCTGCTGGTCACTTACACAGAGAGAACCCCATTTTGATTCTTTGCAAATCCTTGGTTCTATGACTTTCATGTTTCTTGATTAAATACAATTTATACACATTCTGGTCTGTCCCCACATATGTATATAATAATAATGATGATGCTGTGTTGTTATGTACATAATAATAATAATGAGAAGCATGTGCTGGCCGATTATGTGAATGTAAGTCAAGAACAGGCATTGATTGAAGTGAAGAACAGACATTAGCTTGAAGAGTCAGAAAACCAAACAAGAACACAGAAAAATGTGATTAAAATAAGGACTGAAAGCTGGCACAACAAAGCACTGCACGGCCAATTTCTGGAGAAGATCAAGGACAAGGTGCACAACGAAAAGACCTAGCTGTGGTTAACAACTGGAACTCTGAAAAAGGAAACTGAATCCCTGATTTTAGCTGCCTCAAGAGCAAGTCATTAGAACAAATTCGATCAAGGCCAGAATAGAAAAATCCTTGGATGATGCAAAATGCAGATTGTGCAAAGAAGCTGATGAAACTGTAGATCATGTCCTCAGCTGCTGCAAAAAGATTGCCCAGACTGAGTACAAACAGAAACACAACTCAGTGGCCAATATGATCCACTGGAATTTACGCAAGAATTACAACATAAGAACAGCTAAGAACTGGTGGGAACATTGTCCAGAGAAAGTAATGGAAAATGAGAAAGTCACGATCCTGTGGGACTTTCAAATCCAAATGGACAAAGTGTTGAAACAGAATATACCAGACATCACAAAGGTATTAGGAACTGAAGTCAGAACAGGTGAAACAAGACTTGTTTGGTATAGTTATTAGAATGTCAGATTGGTATCCATTAGATCTTGGTTCAATTCCCCACTCTACCATGGAAATTCTCTGGGTGACTCTGGACTAGTCACTCTTGCTTGGCCAATGGTGGAGCGCCAAGGGGGAAGGGGGTGCGTCGTGCACCGGACACACGCCTGAGGGGTGGAAAATAGCCACCGGACTCTCCCCCTTTTCCCCGTGCCCCCGCGGCACCCCCCCGCGGCACCCCCCCACGGCACACACACTCCCGCCCCCTTTCCACACTCACCTACATTCCTTTTCTTTTTTTTAGTACTTTTGAGGCTGAAAAAAGCGGCCTATCAGACTGACAGCCTTGGGGCTCACAATGTCTCCTGGGAAGTATAGTTCGTCAGGCAGTTTTTTCCCTGAACTGTGAAGAGGCCGCTTTTTTCAAAATCAAAAAGTACTAGAAATAGAAAAGGAACATAGGTAAGTGTGGGAAGGGGGTGGGGGAGGTGCTGCTGGAGGCATGGGGGGGGGGCAGAAAAAACACACTGCGCACCAGGTGCAATTTGGTTCAGCTACGCCTTTGTGCTTGGCCTAACCTACGGTTGTGAGGATAAAAACTGAGAATGATATTGGAAGCTATTTTGGATCTTCATTGTTAAGAAAAGCTACATATAAAAATAAATAAATAAAAATAACCCAAAGGTCACATATCAACATGTAGTATTGCATCAGCATGCATGCAACAATGTAATGTGCTGGGAAAGAATTCTCAGAAAGTATCCCATCTTTTTCTGACTGATTACCAAGGCAACTCATAAAGCCATGACCATTTCTGATTTAACCAAACTGAGCTCAGCGAGGCATTTGCCACAATAAAAAAAAGACTCCTTGATTTGGATTACAGGGAATTGTTAAACAAGGCCAATAAATTTTGTTCTCCCTCCCTTTTGGGTATCCCATTGAATAATTCAACTATGGCAGGATATCTGCAACTGTTAATAGAGCCTAAATGGCGACTGGCTTTATCACTAGCTCGTTGCAATGTTCTACCTTCTGCTCTTCGACAAGGAAGATTGGGCCTCCCGCACCATGAGAGGAAATGTATTTGTGATCTCGCTTGTGAAGAGACTGTTTGGCATGTCTTATTACAGTGTCCCTTGTATGCTTCTATCAGAGCCAAGTACCTAGCCCCTTTGTTGGTAGACCAAGTTGAGGCAAGCGACGCACAAAAAACTGTATTTCTCCTTAATAATGAGAACAATGCGACGTTGGAGACCGTAGAAAAATTTCTGTGTATTGTTATTTCAATACGATCTTAACCACTCCTTCCTACCAGTATTATTGTTCTGTTGCTTCTTATGCCAATAAAGGTTATGAAATGAAATGAAACTGAGCTCAGCCAACATTTATTCCCTGTCACAAGAAAGTGAGCATTTTTATGAACAATAAGAAGAGCAGATAGCTCAACTTGTTGTTATCCTGCAGCATGTTTAGGTAACTTTATTCATAACCTGCAAAATATAAACTAAAACCCCAGGGAATTTTAGGTACTGAACACCTACTTTTTAAAGCTGCTTGCCTTCTGTTACCCCTGTTGTCTTTTCAACTATATCTGATTAGTTCCTGCAGAGATCTGACATGTGGGGGAAAATCACTTTTGATATCCTGATCCTCAAGAATGAGAAATGATTGTGAGACAGTATTTTCCATCAGGGCAAGATTATATTTTTCCAAACCATTCCTTTAATCCAAAGATATGCATTTGTAGTACTTTCATGACAGAGCTGATTCTTCTTCTCTAAGGGGATCGGGTGTTGATATGTCTCAAATGGGTAACACATGGCCTGGTGCAGAGTTGCTAATTTCCAGGTTGGAGATCTCTCAGTATGACAACTGGTTTCCAGATGACAAAGTTCCATTCTCCTGGAGAAAAAAAAGGTGGAATCCATGGGATTATACGCCACTGAAGTCCCTCCCCTCCCCTTCCCAAACCCTCCCCTTCCCCGGCTCCATCCCCCAAATCTCCAGAAATTTCCCAAAGTTGCCATCCCTAGCCAAGTGTGCTAGAAAATTGGGGGGGTGAGGAAATAGTAACTTCTATGGCTTTTTGGGGGAACTATATAAAGTAGTATCAGGAAGCCCTTTTAGTATATTTGCTCCATAAATTAAAAAATCTGTTAGAAATTGATGGAAATGTCCCTCTGCATCTTTCTCTTCCACTCTTTTTGCAAGTTTCCTTAATTTATTTGCATAAAGTAAAATGCTAAATTAATCGTTGTGTTTTTCCAAAAAGATCAAGGAGATAAATTACCTTGTAATGTTTTAGCATGTATCCTTGCAGCATATCTATTCCTGCAAACCTTCTGTAGGGTTACTGCTAACCACAGTTCAGGGGGCTGTAAAATGTTTATCACCAGCTAATAAACCTAATCCCCCAGCTGAAAGCCTTTAATACCACCAAACAAATACTACTAAACCATCCTGTCAAAAGCTTTCCTGCTATATTGCTTATACTAGTTCTGGGAGTAGGTCTCTCTTGTATTGCATTTCAGAAATGAATTACAGTATTTTGCTTTCCTGAAAATAATGCAGTTCCATAAACTGCAAGTTTTGAGCAATGACCCCTATTGATGCTGTATCTATAGAAGAAAACACAACTTCACAACAAAACCATATGAAATAAATGTTGGCTTGCAGGGATCTGAATTTATGCCTCTGAAGAATGTTGTAAAAACTATCTAATCAAAAATTTCCACTCTCTCTCTATGAGTGATGGTGGGTGCATTCTCTTTGCAGGAAATTCCATATGTCTTTTATATAGGAAGAGGTTCAAATGCAGGACCAATGGAAAGATGTTCAGGATTTCCTACACAGTTTTCCAAGCTGTTGTTAGAGAGTGATAGGAGATACACAGAGGAATGTGTGTGTGACAATCTGATGTACTTTTCTGGTCACAAATAAACATCAGTATATATGAAGGTGGAGGGAAAGTGGCCATGGTATAGCCCCATTTTGTCATATCTTGGAAGCTAAGCAAGGATGGTACTTGGAAGGGACAGCACCAAGGAAGGTTCTGCAGAGAAAACCACTTCTCTTTCTCACTTGCTAGGGTAGCCATAAGTCATTTGTGACTTGGTGGCACTTTATGCACGCACACACACATATGAAAGTAGCATTCTACTGAACATTAAGATACCTCAGATGAAATATTGGTTGATCTCACTTGTCCTCAGATATGCATGGAACCCAGATTCTTCAAACAGAGCACATTTGCAAAAAATAATGGCTTCCCCCCCTCCCTTTCTTATCTTTGAAAAGTTGCTCTTGCAGATTGGAGAGACACTGAAACAGTATGCCACATTCTGTGGAGAGCTGACCAAACATCCAACTCAAAATGTCATTTTACATAGTCTATTCTGTGGATCTGCTTATTTTCTTATGGCAAGATTATTTGCGTAATTATTTTGCATATTTACTTTTTATTAGGATTAGTGAGAAAACCACGGATCTCTGCTTTTCCCTCAAGGTGCCGCCCATGAAATGGGATTTGTGAATCCACATGATATTAGAGTTTGTCTTTTATCTACCAATAGAGAACGAAAGTGAAAAGTATGATTTTAGTTGTGCAGTAAAAAAGCTTCCCTCGATCAGGTTGAAACTTCTTGTGGAAATAGAAAGGGTAGATGTAATGGACTTGCCCCACCTTGAAGGGTTGGTGTGAAACAGTCCTGCTTATAGAGGCCTGGGTGACACTTAAAGTAATGCAGCAGACCCCAATTTACATAGAAGCAATGTGATTGGTCATTGGGAAGCCAATGTTAGGGGGCGATATAATGCTGACACGATAGACAGAGCAGAACCTGTCAGAAGAGGAGACAGCGGAACAGTCTTGTGGGTGTTGAAGTGAACAGCTTGGAGTTCTGCTCAGTACAGATCAGATCTGAACAGATTAGTTTGAGAACAGCTTGTATTCAGTTTGAGAGCAGAGTCTGAAGAGTGGAGTCTCTCAGTTCTGACTCTTGTGAAGGGGGATTCTGATCCAGCTCAGATAGCTGACAGAATTCTAGTAACTCTCTTCAAGCGGAGGAAGCTTGTGCGAAGCCAAGGAAGGCCCTGGCTTTTGGTGCAGAGCGAAGTACCGGCCAGAGGCTTTTCAGTGGACACTGACCAGACCTAGGAGTCTGTCCAGCCCCTGTACCATACCAGTCTGGAGAGGGCCCCAAACCTCTAGGCAGAGAGGGTTTGGTGGGTGTGAGTGAGGGAGGGAGGTTGTATGTGAAACAGTGGGTAATGGAAGAATAAGGTCAAGGGTTGTCTGTGGAGAAAAGTAAATCACATTAAAGCCAATTTGTTTATTGAAAGACACCTGCATGTGTCTACGTGCGTGTTAAGTCTGAAGAACCACCAAATATCAAAAGCTTATTTGAAGGTTATTTCTGAGCCAGTTAAAGAAGATTCTTTTATTTCAAAAATAAACTTTTATTTATTTTTGTTCAAATTCCCTCATGCCAGTACGTGTCTGTGAGTGTGTGATTGATAATGCGGGTGACTGACTAGAAACCCCAGCCATCATGAGTTCCCTCCAAAATTATTAATTAAGGGACCCTGTAGGAACTTCTCCTCAAGCAAGAGTGACTGAGAGGTGAAAATACTGGTTGCTAGAAGCAGTGTGGGGTTTTCTAGATCTCCTTACGTAAATGGTGGCAGCAAAAGTAAAATAAAGGAGGGTTTCTGAAAACAACAACCAGGAATCCCTTTTCTCTGGCCAATCCACTATACTTGGTGGCCAGTGGCGTGGTGTACTCGCCACAGTAGATAAGAAAAGGAGGGAATAAAACAGTAAAATGTATGCAAAAATAAGGTTACTGTAAAAAAATCAACAAACATTCTTATCAGACTGATCTGTAAGAAATACAGGTTGGTATATACTCTGCCTTCTCATTTCAGCCTCACAACATCATGTGAGGTAGGTTATGCTAAGAGATAGCCAGTAGTCATCCATTAAATCTGAATTTCAGTCTCTCTGCTCAAAGTCTTACAACTGTAACCATCACACCATATTTATTCCCTCCTCTTCTTGTCTACTGTGGCGAGTACACCACGCCACTGGCCACCAAGTATAGTGGATTGATGCATTTTTATCAAGGAATCCAAAGCTGTTCTCAGTTTAAAAGCTAAAAAGATGAAACACTGAAAAGCAGAAATTGTCTCAGGCCACTTGCTGTCTACTGAAGAGTTGACAGGATCAACTTCATGGCCTGGGTATCTCTCTCTTCTTTCCTTCAGAGCATACTGTGTTTTCAAGAAAGGTGGAGGAATGGATGCTTCAGCTGGCTTCTCTTAGACAGTTGGTGGTTCTGGCCTGAGCTTCCTTTTTTATCTACCCCTCAGGGTACAGGTCATAAAGTAGCCTCGGGGGTGGGTTGTTACTGGTTTTGCTCAGGATTACAGTGGTCCCTTCAGCACTTGATGGCATGAGCTCTCTCACCTTGCCTTTTCCTTTCTCCTCTTTCTCTTTCCCCCCACATTTTCTCTTCTATTTTACCCTGGCAAGGGATACTGCCAAGGGTACATTCTGGAGGATGGGCTGAACATATAGGCATTTAAGCGTTTGAACTAGTTTGCCAGTGCGGCATTTCAAAAAACAGACCTGCATAGCTCATTCTGCAAAAATCTCAGTGCAGCTCTCCAGCACTCTGTGAAGACAATGAGGAGTTCAATAAAATTCTTGCTTTTGCTGACAACCAAGAACTGCAAAAATGGAGTTGTTGAACACCTGGCAGGTTGCAGATCAAGGCTGAGTTTGTGTGGCTTGGGGGGGTTGGGGGCGGCGATTTGTGGAATTACTGGCTTTTGTGATGTAATCTGTTAGAAGAAGATTTTGTTTTTCCCCCTTGATCAATGAAGATCTGACTGAGGGGAAAAACTGTAACTTTCATTTGCTGTGCATAACGCATATCATTTCCTTGATCTATATGGAAAAAAATAACTCTTGTCAGCTTGGCTCTGCCTCAGAATTATCTGAGGTGGGGTGGGGTGGAAATAACTTTGTCTATTTCATGAGGTTTTAAAACCTGTGACAAGTTATATCTTCTTTTGGATGATGGAGAGTGAAATAAATGATACCATAACCATGGTTATAAGAACTGATGGCTGCCTTTGAAAGCTAATAACGGTGAAACATTTATAACAAGGAAACTCTTTTTTAAAAAAAAAAAAGCGAGATGCAAGTGTGTACAAGCTTTTTTGAGATTTCAAGGGTGACAGAGTGGATTCAGAATGGATTTCATTCCAATGGGATTTTACATATCCCCACCCCCACCCCACCCCACCCCTGTCACTAAATATTAATACATTAGAATTCAATCTCTAAACGGCTCCATCTTTCAGATAAGTATAAACAGGGGGGAGAAAATTTGAAATATGTGAAGGCTAGATGCCGAGGGCTTCTAGGCAGTGTGGCAAGGCAGCGAGGACCTTGACAACACCACTGCCACAAAAGCCCCCAGTGCAGTGGAGCAGCAGTGGCTTAGTGGTTAAGAGCTGGTGTACTCTAATCTGGAGGAACTGGGTTTGATTCCACTCTTTGCTGTTCCACTCTCTGTGGAGGCTTATCTGGGGCTTCTAACTGTAGAGGATGTTGTGTCCTGAATATATGTGCCAAATTTCATTCTCATGTTCTCCCTGCTCTACAAATTGTTCATGTTATAAAAACAAAAGTACAAATTCCTCCTAGATTTTTTTATACAAAACATGATGCCACACATCAGAGGTCTCACTTCACACAGTCAGTATGCAAAGTTCAAATTAAACAAGGCATATTGTGGCTTCTGGCATGTGAAAACTGTTCCCCATTGGGAATTTCCCCATACTGACTTTCTCCCTAAACTACTGCAAACCATCCAGGCTCCTCTGAGGCATCCCTGATTCGGATGACCAACTGTCTTTTTGTTTGGGTTATCCACATTTTGCAAGTTTGGCATGTTATAAAAATGCTGCAAATTCAAAAATCGGCGATTGTGTTATGTAATCCTTTTCTAAACGATCAGATGAATGGAAACAAATGCCTGGCAAATGAGCATGCTGCTCTTTTGTGACCATTGTGATTATAATTTGTAAGTGTGGCCTTTTGCAAATCAAAAAGCCCGAGATTGACTTGCATAATCCTTCTGTAAACAATCTGATGAATGGCTGACAAATGCCAGACAAATGAAATTGCTGATCTTTTGTATCCAGTCTGATCTTTCAAATCTGGAAGTACAGAGAGTACTGAGAGAGATGAAGCATCTGCACTGATTAAAGGGCTCTCAAGTAATTAAATGCTTCCATTCCAAATATAAACCAAGCAGTTTGGCTGGATGTGGCATGGATCCAGTGTAATGCTTCTGTGGGCACTTGGACCTGGATCTGCCATGCACAATTTCATGCCTCTCCAATGGCATATGGGGGGGGGGTGTAGAGGGGGAAGATAACCCAGGTGCCATCACCTGGGTAACAAGGGAGCATTTTTTGGCCACCTTCTCCCCTTTTCCCCCATGCCCAGCCTGGCAAGTTATTGGAGGCTGAGACATAGAGCCACTCAGAGGGATTGGGAAAGCTAGGACTCACCTCCATCCCTCTGAGGAGTGCCACATCTCAGCCCCCAGCCTCCAGCCCTCTGACAGGTGCCATAGTCGCTGGCTAGCAAATACTGGGGGAGGGCACAAGGCCAGAAAAGGAGCACGCTCCTTTCCTGACCTTGTCTTTGCCATCCCTAGTGCGTTGCCAGCTGCAGCACTTCTCAGAGGGATGAAGGAAAGGCTTGTTGATCTTTTTGCAGGGGTTGGGGCATGGCAGGGGGGCAGGAAGAGTTTGGCCAGGGTGGGGCATACACCGTTTTATAATGGTATGCCACTGTTCCTCTCCCACTTCTAAGTATAGCCCCAAAGCCCCCTTGCTACTCTCACTGGATTCTCTCTTACCCGGGAACAGGATGGGGGGGGGGGAGTGTTTTGGGCTGCTATGGGAGAGGGGAAATTATGCTCCTCAAATAGAAGCTCTTGTACCCATGGAAACATTAATGTGGATCCTGCCCTCTATATATATGAATGTGTATGTGATATGACAGAGAGGGGACAGCATTTAAATGGCCAGTCATGAAAACTCTGAACTCTTTTCCCTACAATATGTTTTAAAGCTACATTTCCCAAGAAGAAGTCAGAGTAGAGGTCTGCTCTACTGCCTTTTAAGAAGCATTGGGTAGACCTGGCCTCCATGGACTGTCTTTTTTCCTTAAAAAGTAAGATGGTCCATGGAGGCCAGATCTATCCAGTGCTTCCTAAAGGGCCGTAGAGCAGACCTCTGAGCAACTGCAGTTCTCTTATCCATGACATTGTAGCTACAAATCCCGCTTCTTCTAAAAACAAAACAAAAAATGACACATGCGCAGGATTGTCAGAGAAAACAAACTTAATTCATGCATGTTTTACATAGAAATAGCAATCTGATGAGCAGCAATCAGGGCAAACCTCAGTGGAAACAAATGCAGCAAATGGTTGCAGTGGAGATTCTCAGCCTGCAGAAAATGGAGGACACGAGCTGCTGTAAAAATGAAAGTGAGTGCTCTGATGCGGGAAGGGGAGTGGAAGGTGGGAAAAATAAGAAGTCTCCTGTCTGTTTGTGTTTGAACAGCCAAGCAGGAGATGTCTTAAAGGACTCCTGGAAGAAAGGTCCACATTTTAGCTTAAAAAAAACTCAGTGAAATAAGGCATCCTGAAGATAACTTGCGGGGGAAAGCTGTATGGACTTCCTCACCATGGTGCCTTTTTTTTTTTTGCATCTCCAGGACCAATCTTGATCCTCCTTGATCTGAGATTGCAAATGCCTAAGCAGACCAGGTGCTCAGGAGAAGTAGCAGAAAGCCATTGCTTTCACATCCTGCATGTGAGCTCCCAAAGGCACCTAGTGGGCCACTGTGAGTAGCAGAGTGCTGGACTATTGATTGATTGATTGATTGATTGATTGATTGATTGATTGATTGATTGATTGATTGATTGATTGATTGATTGGATTTATAGGCCGCCTCACCCCCAAAGGGCTCGAGGCGGCTCACAGTACAACTGTTTTCAATAACAACACATAAAATACATAAATAACACTTAACCCCATTAAAACAAATTTCCAACAGCAGCAGTTACTTAAAATTTAAATAACAAAGTTACAAAGTTAAGAGCAAGCAAATTTAAAGACAGGTGCCCTATCAAAAGGCCGTGAGGGGAGAGGCAGGGCCCAAAATGGAATCAAGACCTTGCTAAGATGGAAAACTGGCAGCCTCAGTGGGGGGCTGTAGATCAGCGGCCAGCCTCCCCAAAGGCCCGGTGGAACAGCTCCGTCTCACAGGCCCTGTGGAACTCATCAAGGTCCCGCAGGGCCCAGGCAGCTGGAGTGAGAGTGTTCCACCAGGCAGGGGCCAGAGCCATAAAAGGCCCTGGCCCGGGTCGAGGCCAGCCGCATCGTCGCAGGGCCAAGGATTTCCAGCAGTTCCGCCACTGCTGAACGCTGCGGTCTATGCAGGACATAAGGGGTGATGCAGTCCTGCAGGTATGAGGGCCCCATGCCGCGTAAGGCCTTAAAGGTTAATACCAGCACCTTGAAAACGATCTGGAACTCCACTGAAAACCAGTGCAGGCAGCACAGCATGGGGATGATATGATCTAAATAACCTAGATGGACTCTGGTCTGATCCAGCTGGCTTGTTCTTATGTTCTTATGACCAGTGTTACTCATTCCTCTCCTTTTCCTTTAAACATTCTACAGTCATATAAGCTTCGTGAGTAAAAAAACAGAATATCTTTGAGGAGGTCTGTTTGGAGAACTCAAGTGGACAGAGCTCTGCTTAATAAACCAAGCCCAGTCTAAACTTGCATATCCTGGTTTTGTGTGCCCTACCTTGTTCATGATTAGTTTGAATGATCACACTAATCACAGATTAATTAAACTGTGGTTTCACATGACATCCCAACTGTTGCCTGATCACTGCCTCTTTCTGCTATTGCTGCCTTTAGGCTGTTATTCAGACTCATTGTTTCTTTTCTTGCTTCTTTACATTTGGGCTTTCTATTGACTCTAATACTCATCCTATCATTGTTCCAATCTATTTGGTATCAACGCTATTTGATATATTCTAATGGAACTCATTTTATAGCTCATATGCTAATCCCTTAGGATTTCTTTTTTCCTTCACTTGCACAAAAGGATGTCCCTTTGAGGAATCTCTAATGCGCTTTTGCGAAAAAAATAACCTGTCACAAGCAACAAAATTCATTAGGATCCTATGAGCTCGCCCTGTTAACAGAGAAATCCATTATTATGCTTTATGATAGGAAATGCCACTGTGCAATGGCTTCATTTGTTTTTTACTGCATTGTTTATTTGCAGATGAGCACAAAATAATACATATTGGAGTCAGATGATATTGGTTACTCTATACAGCATAAAAAAATTACAGAAAGAACATTCTATCTCCATTTGCATCCAGTACATCTCTAATGTGAATAATTTTACTGTGGTGCTGCTGGAGAGGTGTCATTGAATTATCAGCTTTGACTGCCCCCTCTCCCATGATTAATTGCATGACCAGCTAGAGTAAGATTCTGCTGTGTTCATGTTTATTGATGTGGCAGTTTACCCAGGAATAAACTGCCTGGCAAGGCTTGGTAACCTTTGGGCCCAGCAGCAAGACTCACCTGGATAGAGCAGGTGGGTATCACGGGCAGCCTTTGTTGGCTGGCCCAGGGAAGTTCAAAAGGTGTGGCAGCAGAACTGAAAGAAAGGCTGGCTGAAACAACAGTGGCTTTCTGGGCTTGGGTATTTTGAGGCAGAGGAAAAGAGGGTGGGGCTTAACTCAAGGTGGGAAGCTGGGTCTATAAAAGGAAAGAAAGGAGAAATGGGAGGAGAATAAAACATATTGCAGAGCTGTGACTCTTCTCATGAGTAACATAGTTTAACCCTGAGGTGGATGAGATGAACCGCACCTTAAGGGAATATTGTAGAATAAAAAACAGTCTTGAAGAAGAAGAAGAGGAAGAAGAAAAAGAAGGAGGAGGAGGAGGAGTAGTTTGGATTTATATCCCGCCATTCTCTCCTGTAGGAGACTCAAAGGGGCTTACAATCTCCTTGCCCTTCCCCACCCACAACAAACACCCTGTGAGGTAGGTGGGGATGAAACAGTGGGCTTGTGTTATCAAGAACCCATGGGTCCCCAGAGAGTGCTACAGTTGACAAGGTCTCTCATGACATTCTTGCAAGCAAGCTAGTAAAATGTGAGCTAGACCATGCTACTATTGGATGGATTTGTAATTTGTTGACTGGCTGAACCCAAAGGGCACTCACCAATGGCTCATCTTCATCCTGGAGAGAAGTGACTAGTGGTGTACCACAGGTTTCTGTCCTGGGGCCAGTGCTATTCAATATTTTTTATCAACGACTTGGATGATGAAATAAAGGGCATGCTAATCGAATTAGCTGATGACACCAAATCAGGAGGGGTAGCTAACATCTCAGAGGACAGGGTCAGAATTCAAAGTGACCTGGATAGATTAGAGGTCTGGGCCAAAACTAAAACAAAAAAATGAAGTTCAACAGAGATAAATGTGAGATAGAACACTTAGGCAGAAAAAAAATGAAATGCACAGATATAGGATAGGTGACACCTGGCTTGAGAATATAATGTGAAAGAGATCTGGGAGTCTTAGTAGACCACAAAATGAATATGAATCTGCAGTGTGATGAGGCAGCCAAGAAAGCCAATGCAATTCTGAGCTGTATCAATAGGAATATGGTGTCTAGATTGAGGGACATAATAATACCACTCTATTCTCCGTTGGTCTGACCTCATTTGGAATACTGTTTCCAGTTTTGGGCACCACAATTCAGGAAGGATATTGACAAACCGGAAAGGGTCCAGAGGAGGGCGACCAAAATGGTAAAAGCTCTGGATTCCATGCCCTGTGAGGAGTGGCTTAGGGAGCTCAGTACGTTTATTCTGGAGAAGAGAAGGTTAAGGAGTGATATGATAGCCATTTGAAGGGGTGTCATATTGAAGATGGAGAAAGCTTGTTTTGTGCTGCTCCATAGACTAGGACAAGGAGTAATAGATTCAAATTATATAGGATAAAAGATTCCACCTAAACATTAAGATGAATGTCCTAACAGTAAGGGCTGTTTGACAGTGGAATACACAGTGCTTTGATTGTGTATTCCTGTATAGTAGGGGGTTGGACTTGATGGCCTTTATAGTCTCTTCCATCTCTATGATTCCAGAGGGAAATATCTGTGAATCAAATATTTACTGATCTACCATCCTAAACGGTGCCCTCCCTGCAAATCCCCAAGAATTCCCAAGCCAGAGGTGGAAACTCTTGTCTAGAAGAACATTTCTGAGTGTATGTGCATTGCACGTATGCAGCTCCTCATATAAACTAGGCTCTTTACAGCTATGTATGCAGCATTAGCATATTAGTGCAATTCTTGACCAAGCTATGGTTTGTTTGTATGTAAACACTGAAGGCAAATGAGATGATGGTCATCTGAAATATCACATTATTAAGTTCCTCTTCTGTACCAGTGTCTTCGCAAAGTAGGTCCATAATCAAATCTCGATTGTGACAAAAAGACATAACTCTCACACATATTCCTCTAGTTGAGGGATCTCCAATTTGTTGACACTTTAGGAATTTTGGAGCAAGTAATGAACACCACAACAAAATGGATGTTGTGGATTAATGTTATATAATGTTGGGAAGTTCCACAACACGTTGGGAGGTTGCAAACTATGCATACTTCTATGATGGATGCAGCTGTTTCCAGCTAGATGCTCCTTACAGTCTCAAAGCCAGGATTATTCATTTGTTGAAGATATGCTTTGGGGGAAGAAGCAAGTGAGTACCAGGAAACATACTGGTAGTGAGCTCCATGACACTCTCTGGTGCCACACTTGTGACCACTTCTCTACACAGTATAATGCAGTCCTGCCGCATCCATGCACATTTTGCTTCAGTTCTTCCAGACCAGGGGTAGGGAACCTGCGGCTCTCCAGATGTTCAGGAACTACAATTCCCATCAGCCTCTGTCAGCATGGCCAATTGGCCATGCTGGTAGGGGCTGATGGGAATTGTAGTTCCTGAACATCTGGAGAGCCGCAGGTTCCCTACCCCTGTTCCAGACTCATCGATATTTTTAGATAAGATAAATACAGGTGTCTTCAATGATTGTGTGTTGATGTATAACCCAGTTTCAGAAGGATATCCAAATTATTCTGATGCAGCTAAAACTGAAGCTTGGAGGTACATCTTATAGACAAACACTTTTTAAAGAGTCCAATATAAGGTTTCATTGACTCAGCATGTTTCCTACTCTATTAGCAGCTGGGAACAATTTTTCCTCACCCCCATTTAGGTTCATATGAGAGCCTCCCTTTGCTTAGAAGAAAAATCTATTGGCCCATCTTATTTCCTGAATTTGCATTTCTGTTATGTGCGTTTTGGATCCTGTAATTTTAATCCTTTCTCTGGTTGCTTATAACATTTGGCATGGAGTATCCATCTGCTCCCCTTCCCTTTCCCCCTACTGACTCTTTCATTTGCAAGAGCATCTTTTTCTTTGCCACCTACCCAATCATACTACTGGCTTTCATCACATTTAGTATTCTGTTCACTTTATAGAATATAGTGAATTTCTTAGGCAAAACACATTCTTTTTATACCAAAGGGTGCAGCAGGAATCATATAAAGCTATTAGGTTCAAACACCTAGCTACACGCAGAAGAAATATTTTTAATATGCTTAAAGTCTGCTGAAATGAAAAATGGGGAACGTGCATCAGTACAATGAGCAAAATAAGTTGTTGCCTATGTAGTAATAGCCCCTTCCAAATAAAACATAGGTTGCAAATCACACTCTATACTGTTGCTGGTAAAATTAGTTCATTACATTAATTCAAGATGATTCTTCCCACATTTTCTCTTGCTCAGAGGCATTTCTTTGCAAAAAGAGAAGGAAACTGAATGAATCCTTTATGTGTTTGGTCATGTGCCATGATTAGATATATCTTTTTTGTTCATGTCTGTATGGTAGAAAGCCCTGATTGGCAGCAGTCTTGTGATATGTTTCCATGTGGTGAGATGCACAGCCAAAAACATTTGAAAAAAGTATAACTTACAGGGAAGGATGAAATAGTTTATACCTCTATCAACAGCCTATTCCAGAGCATCAGAGCAACTTTTGGAAAAATCCTGGAAAAATCCACCATTTGAACATTTGTATAAATTGTGTATTGAAGCTATGTAACATGCATACATACAAACTATAAAATCAATAGAGAAGAAGAAGAAGAAGAAGAAGAAGAAGAAGAAGAAGAAGAAGAAGAAGAAGAAGAAGAAGAAGAAGAAGAAGAAGAAGAAGAAGAAGAAGAAGAAACAAAAATATGAACAAATTGAATAGAAAATGAAACAGGGTACATTGACTCATCCATATTTTTTGAGTTACTGAGTTACTGAGTCTTCCCTGATTTCCAGTCCTCCATATACAATAGGCTGGCTTTGCAACTGTAGAAAACAATTATCCACAAGCTGGTAGATTATTTTTCCTCTTGCTGGTTCCATCCCCAGATAAGATTTCTTGTATTTTCTCGATGGACCTACCGTCTAACTGAATTGCTGTTGTTAAAGAAAAAAAGAATTTGGATTTGAGAACAAATTGACATCACTGATAACCCAATTATTGGACAATAAAGAACAACTGACAGGTAGAGGGCACAGAGAATGTTTGGTTTTAGAGACTGAGAAGAAAGTTATTAAGGAATTCATGATAGCTTGGGCAAGGAATGTAGGTCACAACATTCAACTTCGAGGACTGGCAATATGTTTGGAAAAATGGCGTGAAATTCTCATAGTTATTTCTTAAAAGAAAATATATACAAAATGTTGGTATTTAACGCCAGTTAAAATTGGTAAAATGAGTAATAATAACCAGAATCTCTGTTGGAAATGAAATAGATACCTCCAACCATCAATGGGAGAACTGCTTGGAGGTAAAACAATTGTGGAAAAGGATTCATGAGGAAATTTCTAAAATTTTGAAAAGAAAAATCAAATTTAAGGCAGAAACAATATTTATTAGGTATTTTGGTTAGATCAGTAGACAAAGAAGTGGGAACATTATTTAGATACCTATCAATTGTAGCGAAAATTGAATGGGCTAAGAAATGGAAGTCTGAAGAAATTCCTCCAATGTATGAATGGCAGTATAAAGTGATAGAATTACTAACCAGTTATGCTGAGGATAAACGGATTACAGATTTCAAGATGAAGTGGATATTCTGGATGGTGTATATTGAACAAAAATTTAAAAATAAGAATATAGCTTTGGGGTATAAGATTTAACAAGGAAGATTTAAGAATAGTTTGGCATATAAAACTATCCGGTTAAATTATCATTTTCTCATGAGTAGAAGATTTACTCTTAGGGAATCATAGTAAAAATTAAGTACTCTAAAAAAAGTTGGAAGTCTTACTATATGGATTTATTTAAAACTATATCATTGTGATATTTATATTTTGGAACTTATGTAACGTATTATGTATCATATTGTTTAATATATAAATAATTGAAGGGGGGTTGGAGAACTGTCCCAAAATTACTACTGATCTCCAGACAACAGCTCCCTTTGAGAGACTGGCTGCCCTGGAGGATGGACTGTATGATATTATATGCCAATGAGGTCCTTTCTTTTCCAAACCCTCTCCCCCCCAAAAAAATCTCCAGGTTTTTCACAAATGGGAGTTGGCAACCCTACCCAAATGGAGTAACAATATGGAGAGGAAAAAAAGTTCTGCTGAACAAACAAGAAAGGGAGGATTGGCTTCTGAGTGCCAAGCAAGCCATCATCTGTCTCTGCCCATCTCTAGCCTGCAACCCTCAGGATAGGAGCCAAAGAGCCTTTTTACTTGCTCCTCTGGGCATTCCCAGAGGTATATAGTGTTTTGGCTTTAAGGACAACTCCCAGAGGCTCTCTAGAATGGAGAGGCTCAGGTCTTGTGATCATAATTGGAGGAGCAGTCACAGTTACTTAGGTCTAGCTGCAAACTCATTACTTAGTTGGCTGTTGTGTTCCAATAAACACAAGTCTTAACCACTGCTGTCTCCAGAACTAATCTTTTCCCTCCGTTAAAGGCATAACACTCCCAAACAGGAGAGCAAACTCAGTAAGTCATCCTTCAGCTGATACTAACAGGATCTTCCCCAGTTCCTTCCTGCAATTGCTTGATGACACATCCACAGTTGGTAGGATAAATTATTGCCCCCCCCCCTTCTTCTTTAATCATTTGAGACGTATCACTTTGTAGGAGTTTTCCCCCTTTGCTTGTTGAATTTGAGAGTTTATATCTGGGGACAAAATGCTGCTGAACTTGTCAAGCTGAAAGGCAAGAGTGTGAAGAACTAGGACTGAATTTCATGGAAACTGGTTGAGGCCAAAGATTCTAACATGACATATAGTCAAATTTGCTCTTTCTGTGAACTCCTAGAACAACTAATGGCACAGTTCTCTCCCAGAAACCTGTCGTATCTGTGCATACACAGATATCAAAGAAAAATATGTGCATATTAAAAAGGGTTTGAAGGATTGAAAGGAGACAGACCAACTTGATGTATTGGGGGAGAACAATGAGTGATCAGCTAGATTCAAAGGAAGGGGGAGGGGGAATACAGAGGAAGAGAGAGGAAGGGGGAACAGTAGGGCAGATGGGGTTTACTCTCCCTTATGAGTCTTTGTGGATCCCCCACATGTCACTTTTTTGTGTATACCCACACTGACAAATGTGAATTAAAATGCCTGATTCAGCTGTTGCTTGTATCAAATCTTGCTTGCTTCATGCATGCAAATATGTTATCAAATTTATTCTCCAACCTACAAGTATTTCTGACACGGTGAAGCTTGCTTATTCCTGCTGGTAGCACACTGGGTTGATGGTACGGGTTTCTAATTTTAAGAGCATCTGGTATGGGGGGATCCTGTCATATAGCTGCAGGGAATTGCCCTAGATTACCTATGAAGCCTTGTAATTATATTTATCTAACATTATGCATGCAAGTAAACTAACTGTTTAGGGAGCGCCAGAGTGTAGTAAGGAACCTGGTAAAAAGGCTATAATTAAAATAATTTTTCCATAGAGATTTTTTAAATGTGAAGGTTACCATTTTGTTCTGCTTTAGACCCCAGTTTTCCAGTTTTGAAAGGAGGAAATTTGGCTCTTTTTTGGCCCAGAGCCAACCTGTGTCAACAGAACTCCTGGATATATCTAGTGTTGGGCTTTGGCCAATTTAGGCTTTTGATGGGATGTTTCCTGTATTCCTGTATTTTAAACACACATACAATCTAGCATGAGAGAGATGGCTAGCCTTAGGATCTTTCCTTTTGACATGCTCCAGAACAGAGAAACAAAGAGACAGCATACACATTTTCCAAATAAATAAGCGCAAGGAGGTTTTTTTGAGTTGGGCATTTTGAAACATTTGTAAACATTTGCTACTCTCCCACCCATTGAAATGATATAGTCTAGCAACAAGTGTTATGTGAGCCTGCTTATTGCATCTTTTAGCTTGCAATTCTTATTCTTTATGTTTAGACATCATTTGTTACCTAATTTCCTGTTCACGTTCTTATACTCAGAATTTTAAGAATCCCATCACTTCAAGGTACCAAGCTGCATTGAGTGCTAACAAATGTATATGGAACAGGTGATTAACTTAAGGACTCATTAGTACCTGAAGATGAGATCATGGCCCTTTCCGCACGGGCGGATTATGGCGCCCTGGATATGGCAAAAATGCCGTCCCCAGGGAGCCATTCGCACAGGGGCCGCAGCTGCTTTGCAGCCGCGCCGCCCTCGCCCCGCTCAAGCAGCACGAAGCCGCCGTTTCCCAACCTCGCTTGGGAAGCAAGGTTTATGGGAAACGGCGGCTTGGAGCTGCTGCCGTGCGAACGGCAGTGGCTCCAAGGCGCCCACCCCTCCTTCTGCCCTCTACCTACCGTGTCCTTGGCCGTCCGGCGTGTTGCTGAGGCCTGGGGACACGCCCCCCCTGCCCTGCGACACCGGAACACTCGCACAGGGCAAGGGGGGCATGTCCCCAGGCCTCGGCGACGCGCCGGACGGCCACGGACACAGTAGGTCGGCCGGGCGACGGCGCTCCACAGCGCCGTCTTCCTGGCTGTTTCTGGGACCATTCGTGCAAACGGTCCCGGGGGGTTGGGTCTCCGTGGAATACGCCGACCCAACCCACATCGTCGCTGTGCAGAAAGTTTGAAAGAGTCATGGTGCTGGAATGGAGTATTTGCTTGGCATGTAGAAGATCTCAGGTTCTAGTTGAAAATATCAGGTAGTAGATTGTGTGAAAGATTTCAGCCTGAACCACTGGAAAGAGGTTTACCAAACTCAATGTGTGGACTGGAGTTCTCCCACAAGTAGAGCTGATGTTCAGGCACAGAATCAGTTCCTCTAGAAGAAATGGCAACTTCAGAGAGCAGACTCTGTGGGGGACTTTATGATGTCACTTCCCCACTGAGCTCCCTCCCCTTCACAATTTCTGCCCTCCCCAAGCACCATCCCCAAATATTTATGATTTCCCCAAGCTGGAATTGGCAGCCCTTTCTGGAGAGCTGTTTCTAGTTACAGTAGACAGTGTTTATTAAATGATCTGAGTCAGCTGCCCATTCATTTCCAGCTGGTTCTTCCTATTAAAGTCCTAAATGGATTCAGGCTATGATATTTTAAGGACACACACACTCTCTCTCATTGTGGTTTACCATTGCTTTCCTCTGCAGAATCTTCCTTGGTGGTCTCCCTTCCAAGTGCAAACTTTGCTTAGCTTCTGAGATCTGATGAGTTCGGTCTGCCTTCCCTCTCACCTGAAAGGCTATGTCCTCCCATGTTGTCCAACCCACCAGCTCAGATCTGGTGTACACCCAGAAGTGAAGTGGGTGTTGACCTGACATAGGGTTTTTAGTTGGTGATGCCCACTCTTTGGAATGTTCTAACATTCAAGGCTCATTTGTTGCCTACATTACTTTGGCACATGAATTATTTTGTTTAGGCACTAGGCTAAAACATTCCCCTTTTAACCAGACTTTAAAGGGTGTATCTTTTAAACATTTTATGGTCTGCTCCTGGCATGAAGATCACCTTATCAACAATGTTGTAGGCTGCTCGCTGTTCATTTTTTTGTTGCTATTATGTGTTGTCTTGCTTAATGGTATCAGCTTGCTTTTAAAATGGCTGTTTTAATGGTTTTATTTAATTATCTAATCTAAAGCAGGTCTGTAAGTAAATGATAGGTCCATAGTCTGACCCAGAATAAGGCAGTTTCATGGATTCTTGAGGTTATAAGCTTCCCTAGAGACTAGCCTTTCAATAGTGATCATTATCAATGTACATTTGGGGAAAAGCCTGATCTCTGCCCCCAGGAGCTTACAATCTAACTTCAGACAATAGGGACAGAAGAAGAATAAAGTCAGAGAGAAATATATTTCCTGATTCTGTACAGGAAAGGTGGAGTGTGAGGACAGAAATTAAAAAGCAACAAAAGTGTGACTATGAGGCCATTTAAGAAAGCAGGATCCTTTTGGGCATCTGAGGATAATAGAGTTGCTACCGGAAAGGAATTTCAGCTCATTTTATTGTTAGGTACTAAAATGTAAGTCTGTTTCCCACCCTAATTATCCCTGAATTGTTTCAGAAATATTTCCTGCTTTTTTCTCTCAGAGCTGAGTACGTTGAATTGTGAAATACTGCCTCAGTACTTCAGATTATCAAAACCGCTGCTGGGTGTCTTTTCAGCCTGAAAAGTACATGGTTGTACTCAGCTTGTCCTGCCAATTCCGGCAATATATAGTTTTCCTTAAAAAAAAAAGTTATGAACTGTTCTTGAAGATATGCAGACACAATTTCAGAATTCATGCCGATTTTCATGTCTTGTATATCTTGCCTGTATATCTTCAAAAACTGCTCATCGGAAAATTTTTAAAAGGGAAAACTATATATTGCCAGAATTGGCAGGATGAGCTGAGTACAACCAAGTACTTCTCAGGCTGAAAAGTCTGAAGTGGAGCCTGCAGAGCAAACATCCCGGGAAAACCTTAAGCAACAAACTGCAGGCATGGAGAATCCCTACAGCACCACAAAATGTCAGGCACAAGAGCTTTACACTCAGGTAGAAGGAAATGATGCAGGGGGAAGCCTTTTTCTTCTCTGATGCCTTTTTTTTTGTCTGTGCTGTCCCAACAAAAAAAAATGACGAGGCAGCTTTTTTAAAGACATCCCCAGGATGTTTTATTTGTGCTGTGCGTAATTGACCTCTGAGTTGTGTGGTGCAGTGGTTAAGAGCATGTGGATTCTAATCTGGAGAACCAGGTTTGATTCCCCACTCCTCCACCTGAGTGGCAGAGGCTTATCTGGTGAACCAACTGTATTTCTGCACTCCTACGTTCCTGCTGGGTGACCTTGGGCTAGTCACAGTTCTTCAGAACTCTCTCAGCCCCACCTGCCTCACAAGGTGTCTGTTGTGGGGAGAGAAAGGGAAAGGAGCTTGTAAGCCACTTTGAGTCTCCTTATAGGAGAGAAAGGTGGGGTATAAATCCAAACTCTTCTTCTTCTTTTCTATAGAGAAAGTAGCACTCCTGTTGGAGCAGTGGACCCTTAACTGGTGCTCAGATCCTACAAAGGCCTAACCTCACTACCCTCTGGGAATCAGCCATGTTTACCCTCAAGTAAGCATACATAGAATTGCTGCTTTTATCCTGCATTTCTCCACATCCCCACCTCCATTCTCTTCACCTTTTGAAGCCAGATAGTAACAATAAAGTATTAGAACCAACCGCATCAGTCCATGATTCATGAATGACCAGGCTCTGACAAAACAGATTCATCAAAACAGAGTACATCAAAGGTGGTTGGGCCCAGCCTCTTCAGATCTTTGCCTTTTTTGGCTTTAAAATTTGAATATAGATAAAAGACAAAGAAGAGGCAAAAATAATATATATATATATACAAAGGCCTAACCTCACTATATATATATGGGATTTGCTGCTGTATCTAGGTTATTAGGGAGAGAAGAGAATTTCTGGAATCAGCCTCCTAGCAAAGATAATGATTCCTCCTCACTTTACTCTCCTTTTTGCAGGGCCATTCATGCTTGACCCTGCCCAGACAAAGAAGCTCAGTTAATTTGATGTCACCCAAAGCAGAAACTGAACTTGGTCACTTAATTGAATGCCATTTTGCTTGGCTACAGAGTGAGCTTTTCTCCTCTTTTTGGCTTCTTCTGAAGTTAATCAGAGGCAAGTATATAAAGGATGCCATGGCCACCACTTAACTCTATGTGTATAGTGTTGAATAGATGAGATAATGAATAGTTTTTTCAATCTCTGCACTTGGGGCTAGGCCGCTTTCAGGCCTGGTCCAGGTGATATTCCCTCTCTACTTGTCTCCCTACTTGAGATTGTGGTTACTTGCCCTGGTTTGGATGTTATTGGGAAGCATCTCCCCCATTATCCACAACATCCTGGTGCTACTATGTAATTCTCAAGTTTTCCCTGTCTTTCATGCAGCGTTTTCTGGAGGACACATTGGCTCTGGATCTATTCCAACCCAGTTTCTGGCCTGGCCATAAGATGGAGGCTTTGGTTTTCCTCAAGGATGACCTCTGCAGGCAACTGGATTGTGGAAAATGGGTGCTGCTGTTGTTATTTGGTCTGACAGTAGCATTTGATACAATTGAGCCAACTTCCTGATTCATTATTGCCTCCCCTACTCTGGGACATGTGGAGCAGTTTTACAGTGGCTGAGCTCATTTCTCCAGGGTTGGGGACAGAGGGTAGCACAGGGGGAAAGGACCTCATTACAGTGTGGAGAAACACATTTTACTGTGACATACCTCTGAAGATACCAGCCGTAGATGCAGGCAAAATGTTAGGAGCTAAAACTACCAGGCCATGCACCCAGATAACCGACAGCAGTCACTTGCTTCTGGTCATAAAAGCCTTTGACAAGATATAAATTTGTTAACAAAGCATCAAACCAATGAAACAGTTACCAGTAAAGCACTCATGATAACTATTCAAACCATTGAGCAGGATCAAGTGAAAACAAAGACCCAGTCCTGGAAAGCATGAATTATACAATGATTTCAACCTGGTACCAACAGGAAAAGTATAGAGGTGCCAGGTTAGCCACAACTAAAGAGGCTCTTCAGTTGGGGGCTCACTCCATATATTAAGGTTGCCAACTCTGGCTTGGAAAATTCCTGGAGACTGGTGGGGAAAGTGCAAAACAGATGCATTTTTTAATTGGCTACATTCAACTCCAGTCAAGCTCCAATTGAGAAAGTCAGCAAGAGAGCAGCAATTGACACTCTTAAGAGAAATAGAAGAAGGAAATGCCACCTTCCCACCTGCAGAAGAAAATGGCCCCCAACATTTAGTCCCGTGGTGGTGAACCTTTGGCACTCCAGATGTTATGGACTACAATTCCCATCAGCCCCTGCCAGCATGGCCAAATATATCTATTTTTTTAAGTGATAGGAAGTTGATAATGGGATGTGGAGAGAACATCAGGGGTTTTGTTTCCCTTGGTAAAAAAGTTATGATGAAAGGTTATGATCAACATGAAAATCCTACCTAAGATTTGCCCAGAAGTGACCTACTATTTACTCTGAGCATGTTGAGTGGTACTACTTCTTCAAGCACTGGAGCTGGACACAACTAGACCACCAAGGAATATCAGGGTTACTATGCAGAGGCAGGCAAACTGCCTCTGAACATCTCCTGCCTTGAAAACCCCTAGGATCACCGTAAGTCAGCTGTGACTTGATTTCACTTCACACACACACACACACACACACACACGCATACACCACACACACACACACACCACACACACAACACACACACACACACCACACACACACACACACACACACACACACACACACACACACACCACACACACACACACACACACACACACACACACACACCACACACACCACACACACACACACCACACACACACACACACACACACACACACACACACCACACACACACACACACACACACACACACACACACCACACACACACACCACACACACACACACACACCACACACCACACCCCCCCCACACACGCACACACACAGAGCCCCAACCACAAGGCAGGCACCTGGATGTGGTGCTGCAGCCATGCCACCTCCCTGCCTTCCAAAGGGGCTTCCCAGTGATGTGGAAAGGCTGCAAAAGTACAAGAGCCTCCCTGCTACCATGCAGCTTTTATGGGGCTGTTCAGACTTAAGCCACCATTTTCAGCAGCTTAGGCAGAGGTGGGATCCAGCAGGTTCTTACAGGTTCCTGAGAGTAGGTTACTAATTATTTGTGTGTGCTGAGAGGGGGTTACTAATTGGAGATTTTGCCATGTGATTTTTGCCTTAATTACATCCCTCCTCCGCTCCTCAGCAGTAGAGCGCAGAACTTGAAGCAGTCTAGCAGGAGGAGCACCGGCGTGCGTGGCAGCGTGCGCTTGCGTGCATTTGTTTCCCGCTCAAGGACCGGCGCAGCGGCTGCTTCCTTGCCACAGCCCCGCCCAGCAATGTCCCGCCCCCGGAATGCCCGGCCACGCCCCCATCGTGCCCCACCCAGCCCCATTGGCGCTACGCCACTGTTTGAATCCCACCACCATGGGAACCTGTTACTAAAATTTTTGGATCCCACCACTGGGCTTAGGTCTGAACTGAATGCTACCCGAGTATGGTGGCAAACAGCCAGGAGGAAGCAGACTGAAGTCAGCCCCTCCTACATTCATGCCCCCAGATTGCCCCTGCTGTGCCTCTGGAGGCTGAATGGGTGTGGGAATGACAGCACTGGGGGAGGGCGACAGCAACTGCATGCCAGTGAAATCATCCTTCTGCTGGGGTATTTGGATGGGGCTCTTAGGCTTCTTCATCTGTTGTAGCAAACCCACAAAGGAATCTTGTGGCACTTTAATGTTTAACAGATTTAATGTAGTACAAGCTTTTGTTGAGCCTGTTTCATCAGATGCATGAAATAAATGCAAAAATACAGATATTTGTGGGGGGACACTTCTGAACAGTGGGGTTAAAATTCTGTCAAATGCTAGAACCACATTTTGACATTTTTATGCAAAACTCAGACGTACAAAATATGCTCAGTAGGAGTAGCTGTGTCAGTTTCAGTCCAGGTTAAGACAATTAAATTCTAATTGAACAATTATTTATGCTGCAATAAACCTGTTAGTCAGTTTGAGGTGCCACAAAGCTTTTTGTTTAAAAGGAAGAAGTGTGTTACACTTGCTAAAGGGCATTCTGCTGTTTATTTCTTTTGCAATGAATTAATTTATTATATGTTGCATAATAACTAAAATAAAACTTGCTGAAGAGCCAGGCAGATTCTGGGGAATTTCTGAGTGTCAAAAACCTGCTTGGAAAACACGGATCCTCATGGATCCTTATGATTTTTGCACTAAGTCTCCCTCCAAAATATCAGCATCAAAACATAGCCCAAGCCCCTGGCAAAGGTAGGGTGAAGGTAACAAGGGGTGGCTAGGGGTGGGGTGAGGGTGGAAAGAGGTGGCCAGGGGTGGGGGAGGGTGGCAAGAGTTGGTGGGGGGTGGGAAGGTCTCTCTTGGGCCCCTGTGGGCCCAGGAGAGGCCTTTTGGGGTGGGGGAAAGGGAAGACCTCTGCTGGGCGTTCCCGTGGGCCCAGGAGAGACCTTTTTGGGTGGCATGGGGGGAGAGAAGGTATATTCCAAGCACCTGTGGGCCTGGGCCATGCCCCACCCTGCACCCACTTAGCTTTATAGCGTGGCAGTGGTCTCGGGCAGCCTGGCAGGGCTAAGCCTCTAAGGACCAGGCCAGGACAAGGGGGAGGGGTGTGTGAGGGGGGGCGATTTTCTGCCTCCACATGACTCCATGGTGGGCACCCAAAGCAATTGTCCCGGGTGTCCCCATTACAGCTACACCACTGGCATTGAGGAAGATCATCACTAATACTTAGAGCTGAAAATCTGAGCTCTTCCTTTATGCAGGTGCTGCCCAGCATACTACTAGTGTAGATGGACTAGCTTTGGAAAGGCAGAGTCACTTTTCATGGTTGAATTTTACCTACTGTGCTTTGATTTACTTTTGTACATTTGGTGGCAGTAAATTAAGAGAGACACATAGGTGCCATTCCTTTGCCCTTTGATAAAGTCATGTTAACCTCCCATAAACCATTAGTGTAACTTCAGCACAGTGGTTTGTTGGAGTCAGTAAAACATGAAAGCAATTTGTTTGAAAGTGGTGGGAGAGCCTAATGTATGTCTGTTAGTTTGCAAGTATATCCATTTTTAGTTTAGCCTTATTCCAAGGATCTTAAAGATACTCCCCCCCCCCCCCCCATTTTATTCTCACTAACAGCCTAGATTAAGCTCAGAGAGTGTCTAGCTCACAGCTTCCCAGGTGAAAATAGCCCCAGGCTGCTATGCTGCATCTTCTGGCATGCAAATTCTGGTGAAATCTGTAGGATGATAAGCCATGTGTTAAATTTGTATGCGTTATTGTTCCTGTGGTGTTGGAGTGTAAAACAATGTAGTCAAATAGGACTAGAATCACAAATTTAGAGACCATGCCAAAAAAAAAAAAGTAGCAGACATTGGGTGACTTTGGGCCAGTCACCCTCTTCCAACCTCATCTACCTCGCAGGGTTGTTGAGAGGATAAATAGGAAAGGAGAACATGTTTTGTAAGCCACCACTGAAGGAAAAAGTGGTCAGTAAATATCTAAAAAAAATTTTTTAATGCGCTCAAAGGAGAAAGCCACAGTTTGCAATAACCTCTTGATAGACTGAAACAAATTATTTCTCTTAATAACAGTAGTTGACAGTTTGTCATATAACTCTCATTGACAGTGTCAACACTATGATTTATGCAGAAATTAATTTTGAGTAGTTTTTTTGAGTAATTTGTTTGGGTACGTATTATTAAAATCTTAATCTTTGTGAAATCTGTTGCTTGTGTTTGATTGTCTAATGAAATTCATCAGTTTATTGTATACGTTCGACAATTTCTACTTTAATTTCTAGTAGTGTCTGAATTAACATGCAACTCAATCTATTGTACTCTTGATTGAATTGCTTAATTTTCTGTCCTGCACTGAATGTTTTCTTGTATCCATTTAGACATACTGCAAGATCTCCTTATTGGGCTTTAATCAAAATGGGTCTGCTGTGGCTGTGACCTAGCTCTGGGCACTGTGCAAATAAATGTTGTCAGGTCAGATCACTTCAGGCTACAGGGAGAAATTCACATGATGTAATGGTTCTCCATGTGGATGTTAGAACAGCCACTGTCTCAGCCCATTCCCTGCCCACTGGTTGCAAATGGTCCACAATCTGTTCTGCTGCCCATTAGAAGCCTGTATGATGTACAACACAGCATAACTCAATGAAACTGGCCGTAGTTCAAGCATGACGGGAGTCCTATTCTTGTCCCCTGCCCACAAACACACCATTGCTGCTCTTTGCTCCGCAGCCATCCACACAGAGAAACAGGGATTAGATCGGTACTGCAAATGTGGGCACATGATCGGGAGCAACAGCCGCAGAAGGCCATTGCGTTCACATCCTACATGTGAGCTCCCAAAGGCACCTGGTGGGCCACTGCGAGTAGCAGAGAGCTGGACTAGATGGACTTTGGTCTGATCCAGCTGGCTTGTTCTTATGTTCTTATGTTCTCATGTTCTTATGACATGGAGCTGCTCAGCAGTTGTCTGAGGCTGACTGTGGTAAGGCACGAAGATCCAAGGCTTGTAGTTGCTGCTCTGAACATTATTATTAACGTTCCTTAATTTTCAACGGAAAATGGTTTTAAATTGTTTGGACTTAACATTTCAACTGTACATTTTAGAATCACAATGCCAACACAGTTATCAATATGCAACTGTTTAGCTGGTTTTAGTGGAGAGTACCTATCCAAATTCCTTCACAATTTTTTCCCTTCCCCATCTTTAGATTCTGTAAAACTGTTTCTCTGTGAGACAGGGATTCTTGCCTCATGCTCTCTTGCCATTATCTGGAGAAGCAGAAACAGAGTTTATTATCCTGGCTGGACAATTCAACAAAATATGGAGATAATGGTCCAATTATCCCAAGCAGACCAAATAGTCCAATTAGTCCAATAATCCAGATCAGATAAACCTAGTCCAAAAAACTCATTTAGAAAGCTAAAACAGAGGACAGGGCAGTCTTAATATTTTTACATTTTTTTAGTGTTAGTATTGATTTATCAATCTACCAATGTAGTTATTTATTATTTTAAATCTAAAGATTTAAAATTAGACAGGAGCAGGGAGATCATGAGTAGTACAAATGATATGGCAGGAAAAGAAGCAGGAGGCAGTCAGCAACAGGGAGGAGAATGGGGGAAGAGGGCAAAGCAGCGTGAGGAAGGGGGGGGGGTAAGACTAGGCTGGCTGGCTGCAGATGGAAGGAAGAGTGGGAGGACTTATTGAGGGAGGACTTATTGGACCAGGCTTGGCTAGGGTTTCCAACTTCATGATTTGGAAACTCCTGGAGATTTTGTGCTGCAGTTTGAAGAAAACAGCATTTGGAGAGGAGAAAGCCAGATAATACACCCTCCAAAGCAGTCATTTTCTCCAGGCAGACAAATCTCTGGCTCATTCCGCACATGCAGAATAATACACTTTCAAACTGCTTTCAGTGCTCTTTGAAGCTGTGCGGAATGGCAAAATCCACTTGCAAACAGTTGTAAAAGTGGTTTGAAAATGCATTATTTTGCATGTGCGGAAGGGGCCTCTTATTGTCTGAAGTTCAGTAGTAATTCTGAAAGATCCCCTGGGAGACTGGCATCCCTAACCAAGAAATGACTTATGGGCGACTTGATACCAGCTGACTTGCATTGCTCAATTAGGCCCAGCTATTTGCGACTGTTCAATAGCAGCAACCAGTGTGGTGCATCAGAGCTTCAGAGTATGGGTTGGGAGATCCAGGTTTGAACTCCCATCTTTGCTGTGGAAACTCATTGGTTAATTTTTGACCAGTCACATACAGAGTTGTTATGAGGATTAAAAAAAGAAGAGATGAGAATAATGCAAGCTGCTTTCGTCCTCACCAGAAGCGAACGGAAAAAACTACCTAAGTCATTTACAATGCCATCCTAACAGCTTTCCTGAGAGTGAGCCCCATTGAATGAAATAGGACTTACTTCCAAACACCTTACTTTGCATCACCTTCTTAAGCAATAGTAGGCATACTTTCCCAGAGAGTAAGTGCCATTAAATAAAATGGGACTTTTCAGTAGGCCAGTTCATGCTTGCTCCCTAAGTTTTCTGGAGAGTTGGAAATCCTATTTCAGTTTGATCTGAAGCAGTTCCGTTAAGAATTCTGCCATCCCAGATTACCACCTAACTTTCCATTCTGCCCATCTGATTCCTGGAGAGTTATTAGAGAAATGTATGGTGGGAGGCTTATCAAAGCAGCAGAATGATATCATGTTGAGGTCAATAGCATAAAGTTTTACTGTGTCATTATTTTAGTTGGGATCATTCTGTGAGATGAAGGGAGTGCTAAACTTTACATTTAGCGCCTGTGAAGCTTTGGCAGAGAATAGCTGCACTTAGATCTGGACATTCCACCATAAACTGATGATTAAGCTCACTTTCCCAATCTCCTTTCAACTTTTCTTTTTGCAGCAACACTACAATTATCACACAATGTTCAGGGAACAGAGCTGAAGTGGGTATGAATCAGTCAGCATTGCCTCTCATTTGAAGAGGCTAGGCAGAAGAGAGAAGAGGTAAGCATAGGTTTCTTGAACCTTATGCTGCTTTTCATGATAATTTTGCACTCAATTAAAAAGGAAACCTTAGCAAAGAGACTAAGTAGACTTTTGCTGAAATTGTGTTGGATCCACTCTCACTGTGCATTTTAGCACCTAGGAAAATGTTTAAAGTGAACATTTGCATTCCCTCTAGAAGTGAACACATATATAAAATATCTGCTTTTAACAATATTCCATACAGGGATGTTCAAACACATTTCAGTTGCAAGTATGAACCTGGGTTTTTTTTCCTAGTAAGCAGTTTGGTGATCCATGAGCAGCTTGAACCTCTTCATCAAAGTTATTTTTTGCATGGCCAAACAATACAGTACTATCCCCTGTGCAAGCATTAGGTCATTATTACCCATGGGGTGACATTACATTACGACATTTATTAGGCAGACTGTGTTTGCCATTGCTTTTTCCCAGTCAGTACTACACCCGATCCTAATATTTTAAAAGAAATTACTCTGAGTGTTTGATCATTGCTAATTTGCTATGTCATTACAGAGTATGCATAGTAGATGTTTTCCAGTCCAGGTCATAACCTACTTACAGTTGCAAGTAAGGAGCCAGTTGTTTTGGTAAGCAGTTTGGATATGCATCCAGAGTAGAAACAGGTTGAACAAATTCACATAAGTGCCAGTTTGCATAATAGGGGTCTGTTCCTTACAGCCCAAATAAGATGACCTGAGGATGCAAAAAAAAAAGGCATATTGGGAAGGCACTCAACACAGCCTTTTCCAACATTCTAAAGAAATCAAATGGACAACCGCAACTGAAGTCGGGGGAGGAAATACGCATAAATGATGAATCTTGTGATGAGGTAGTATATCAACAAATAAAGGACAACATGGAGTATGATATCGAGAGACGGGAAATAGCAACCGAATGGACAGAACTTGATAGAATTTTAATGATGAATATAAAAAAAAACATCAACAAGCACAATATATAAAATATTATTGGAGCAACGAGTAAAACAAGACCTGATAAGAAACTGCATGAACAAATGGGTTCATAAGCTCATAAATAATATCGTTATAAATAATATTGTTAGATGAGTGGAGCAGTTATTGGAAGGCCATCTATAGATATACACCAAATGCCGACATTTGGGAATATAATCTGAAAATCTTTTATACTTCTCGCCTGAAATACTCTCAAAAATAGATAAAAAGGCAGAATATAGGTAAGCAAATAGAGAAGATCATCAAGCTATATCCTATTAACTACTTACTAGGTCCAATGTTTGCTAAGAGCGGTAGCCTAGTTCTGCATATTCATGTTCTGCAGCATATGTTAATGGTGGCAAAAACAGTGATAGCTAAAAAGTGGAAATCACATGATCTCCCTACAGTAAAAGAGTAAAAACAGGAAGTTCATGATCTTCATTTGCTTGATAGAATTAGCTGTCAATTCCAGAACCTGCCATTTGAAACCTATTAAAAGAATTGGGTTGCATGGGTAGATTATATTAGGGAAGATAAGAATGTCTGTGTCTTGTCTATAGAATATTAACACATAGGTTATAGAATTATGCTAGGTTTAGGTTATTTTGATGTGCAATTGAGTTTGAGTTCTCTTTTTGATATTATTTGATTGGAAAGTTCTTAATAAAAATGATTTTTAAAAAACCCCACAACCTTTCCCCCAAGACATTCTTAGGATGCCTAATTTCAGCTCAAGGCATCTTTTATTGCAGATTCTTCATAGTGAACTTTTTTTGGCCAAGTCATTCACAAGACGTTTCCTGCTGTTATATGCAGAATGCAGCTCTTGAGAAGTCTTAATTCTCCTGCCCGATCTCGCAGCCCACCTGTGCCTTTCTTCCCTTCCATTTTTTATTCTCTGGTCCACCGCCATTTTAGGTGGATTCTCTGCCCACCTGCCATGTTATGAAGTTCGTGAAGCATGTTCTATGGTTTCCGAAGCACATGTTTTTCCCCACATCATAATTACTTTCCCCCCTTCAGAGTATAGGAATACATTCATAATTGCCTTCCCCTCAAATTGCAGTCCCAATCCCCTGCCTTTTGTGTGTGTTTAAAATATGAAACTTTGTAGCTGTATAGCATAGCAGTCATGATGGGGCATTTGTGAGGGGAGGGGAAGATTCTCACGATCATGACCATTATTCATTATCATTATGATGGAAGAATAGATCAGAAATTTTTGTGATATCGAAAGGTAGTGGGGAATTCTTAGCATTGTTACAGTACTGTATTGTAACAGAGAAAAGGGGCAGGGGTTGGCCCAATCAGATCTGCTGTACAAAGTCACCACCAAGAGGAAGGCTGCCCTCTTCTGAGGGCGGGAACAATTGTGCAGCTGGGTTGGTCAGCCTGGGTTGGTCAGCCATTTTGTGGTGATTGCTTTAGAGGAGGTAAGGTGAGGGTGTCCCTGGTGACTGAGGGAGAGAGAGAGGAATGGCTAGTAGGAGTGGCAATAATCCTCAGGGTCAAGAGGTAGCCTGGAAGGAGCCTGGAAGGAGGTGGAAACCAGAAATCTCATAGATATTTGGGAGCAACAGTCCATTCAGACAGCATTGGTAAAAAGCCAACATGGAGACTTTTCAAAGGGGCTGTGTAAAATTGTGACCATGCCAAGCAGTTCAGAGATTGAGTCTGCAACAGTCTGGTCCTACAGAATGAACAGGCATATATCTGCTCAACATAAACTTTAACAACAACCATTGAGGCAATATGATCGGGAGCATGTTTCTCCTATGACTGAAAGAGTTGACAAGGTAAGATAACCTGACAATCATATTTATGTCATTGTGGAACATTAACATTGTGCAGTCTAGGTCTAACAACCACAAAAGGTTTTGATCTCATGTGATAAATGACTATTTGTTTGTTATCTTTGAATCACACCCTTTGGCTTACCTCAGGCCCTCAAGGCGGCAGTGTTGGCAAATAAATCCATCTTTACACACCCATATTTCATATTCATTGCACTGAACAAAACTGATAAACATTTTTCTAAAAATGCTTTTATGTGATAGGAGCAAAGATGCCATATGCCAGCTATCTTGAATGTATAATATTGCAATGTATTCCTGCATGAAACAAACCCTGGGGATGTATAACACCTTCAGAATGTATTGCATTTATCTCTTCATATGAATAGTGTCAGTTCATGTGCCATATAATGTTTTGTGATGTTTGCTGAGCCTTGCTAATCCTGCAAATATGGGCACCATATGTTTAGCTTTGCTTTTGCTCAGGTCCACTGGTAAGTGAGATACATGCTGAAATGGTATTAATTCAAGTGTAGCATTGTAGCTAATGAGCTGTGATCCAAGAAATGTTTGGTTTGACTCTAGCCTCTCCCATCTGATATAGATCTAAATGTCGTTTCTATTTTTAAACCTCTAGAGGGCTCTAGTTTTTTTCTTTATACATTAGCTCAAACAGGCAAACAAAGTGACTTCGCAGGAAATCAGCTGCTTCTGGACTCTGAGAATACATGCAAACAGCCTCTGGTTCACACCCAACTCTGGAATAACTGCTCATTCCTATAAAAAGGTGCAGGGATCTGATTGGCTGAGATTTGTCCTGGAATTGACCAAACTCTCAGACTTCTTTATTATCTGGATACTGTTTCTAAGCTACAAATAAAAGCTGAAGAAATAATGAGTAAAGCTTTTAAATGAAGTATGATACACACATATTGAATGTTAAGATACTTACATAAGGTCTGAGAAGGAGTCAGCTCTGAGAGTGGAGAAAATGGAATTAGGAAACTGTGCTGTCTGCTGGTATTAGTGGGGTTTTTTTGTTTTTGGTGGGACTTATAAGCAGGTATACAGAGATGTTTTCTTTTCCATGTCAATATTACTGACAGCCATTGTGTTTAGAGTGGAAGACCCAGCTTCAGATTCCCATTCATCCACAAATCTTGTGTCAGATTCTCTATCTCAGCATGATCTACCTATCAGTGTTGTTAGGCTAAAGTAGAGGATAAAGTATTTATTTATTTATTTATTTATTTATTTATTTATTTATTTATTTATTTATTTATTTATTTATTTATTTACCGCCCAATCCTCGAAGGGCTCTCTTCCCAGACAATCCTTGGAGGAGCAGTAGGGTATGGCTGAGGTAGATTGTTGCACAGGTTTTATCCCCCCCTCCAATATTGTGTTCTGAGTTTCTTCCTTTTTTTTAATTGGAAGGATTTCTAAAATGAGTTTCTGATTACTTCATGCATGTGCAATTTGTTATCATGTTTGTGGTATGAATCTGTTCCTCGCAGGTTGCCAACACGCATTCACACAGAGGCATGTTGATGAAACTACTGTGCAAAAGGGACCGTAATTGTGATGGTGATTTTCTTTTTTCATTATGATTTAATTAGTGTACCTACGGCTGGTGGCATTTGTATCCTTTTTTAAAAAAGCAACAGTAAACTATACTCTGTAGAAAACAGCTTGTTTCAGCACTCTGAAGAAAGTTTAAAATTTTTAAAAGCTGGTGGATTTTTAACACATTGGTGCTTCCACTAAAATAAGTTCTGCGTGCCAATATATAGGAGGAAATGTATATGTAACTATTTTGTATGCATCTCTAGATGGAAGTTATTAATTCTCTCTTTGTTAAGGAGTGGAAAAATTATGTCGGTGTAATGCTGACAAAATACAAATAACCTTTTCTTAAGAATGAGAAATCCCAAGGTAGCCTGGTCAAGGAACATCTGAAGAAGGATGGTACAGGTATGTATTAAATTTCTTTGTGTTATGCAACCGAGCTGGGAAAGGTACATTGTTGAATCTGGAACAGGTAGACCCAGGTTCAAATTCTGAGTCCTGAAGCTCACTGGGAGACCTTGGACCATTCCCCATCTCAGTCTAAATTACCTCACAGGGTTATTGTTCAGAAAAAATAGGGAAATATCATGTACCTTGCTCGGAACTCCTTGGAGGAAGGTTGACATTAAAATGTATAAATGTGTAAAGAATAAGCCTGTAAGCAGTGCTAGGTCTAGTGGCCTATGTTCTCATTCTTTTTAGCAGAATGTACTTGTTTGGAGTATTCAGAAATATATATGATGAAGACAGGCCTCGGAGACAAATAAAGTACTCTGCAGAGGTTTTATTAAGTCTATGTGAAATAATAAAAAAAATCATAAAATAATATCCACAAGGGTATTTTATTAATGTAGTAAATTGTATTCACATGGATCCTCAAGATCTCGCTCAACAAAATGGAAAGCATTTTTTACTGGCAGATAACTTTTAATTTTTTATGATGGTGCATTGAGATCAATATCAGAAGGGTTTATCTCTCTTGATTTTACATGTTGAAACACTGCAAAGCATGAGATAAACTGCTCCTCTGAAATTGCTTCTGTGTCGGCAGTCTGTTTTATATGTTTCTGTAATTTTATGATATCCACTTATATACATTCAACATGATTCCACACAAAGTCAGTAAAATGAACAGTTTAAGCATCAGCTATTTGAGGCATAAACAGACTTATCAGATCTAAGTTGCCAGTCAGCATGTACTTCAGGAAAAAAATAGTGTGAAAAATGCATGGTGCTTCCTTTGCCTCCAAGATTTATTTGGATATCTGACTAGTCACATAGCGGAAGGGCTGTGGCTCAGTGGTTGAAGCCCGCCAGGAAGGAGGAAGAGGAGGAGGAGTATGGTTATATGCCCTGCCTTTTGTTTCTGTAAGGAGACTCCAGGCGGCTTACAAACTCCTTTCCCTTCCTCTCCCTACAACAGATACCTTGTGAGGTAGGAAAGGCTGAGACCGATTTTGCATGCTGAAATTGCCTCTCTGTTGGCACGGGGAATGTCCTGATGCAATCAGAAGTTCTGCACAGCCCCCGGTGCTGCAGCATGGTTGCCATGTTTCTGCCCTGGAGCTGCCTCGCAGCAATGGCTTTGCTCTGTGAATTTCCTGAACTACAAAGGTTGAGGTCCTTTTGAAATGCCCCTTTGTTACTCTGGAGGCTTTCACTGCCGTGCAAAACTCCTCCGTAGCAGAAACAAGGCCAGTTTTCTCGCCTTGCCACTCTGGCCCGCCCCACCAATGGACAGGTGCTGAGAAGCGGTGCCCTCCTCCTTTGCAGTGAAAAAAAATGAAGGGAGAAACCTTGATTTTTAGAAAGGAGGGAGAAACCTTGGGCAGAAAAGCAGTGTGTGCAGGCGCTGCGAACGGGAGGGCAGCGATTCTCTCTCACACACAAGGATTTTAGATTAACCTTCTAGATGGAGGGGGTAGAGGACTGCAATCCTGTCGCACAAGCCAGGATTTTAAATGCTGGGGGGTGGCGAGGGCGCTGATTCTCAGCACCTGTTTTGAGTTCAGAACTAAAATAGTGAAAGTGAGGGGGGGGATGGGGCAAGATTAAGCCAATCTTAAGGTTGCCTGTGCATGCGTGAAAGAGACTGTGGAAGAGTTTGCAGTGCTTAAGCGGTGCTTAAGGGAAAGCTCCAGGCTTGTGGGGAACCATTCGGGGCTTTCCTCACTGGTCCTGACTCAAGCGAAGGAAAGAGATCTGGGCAGCAGTGGGGAGCTACAAGCAGGGTGAGAAACCCCGCAGCAGGTACGCTCCCTGGCTAAGCCACGGAGCATTTAGAAAGTGCAAAATCATCCTGAGAGAGTTCTGAACAAACTTTGTGTCATGAGTCAGCCCCTGGGTACTTACCAGGACATAGAGGACTCAGAGGCAGAACCTGAGGACACAGTGCAGCCAGATGTGGCTGCTCCTGAGGAAGACCAAGCAGCACAGCCAACTCGCACCCTTCCCTGCCTGATGACATTCAGGTGGAGAAGCCTGCAGATCTTCTTAGGAACCCAGTGATGAGCCAGCTGTGCATAGAAGGAAGAAGCAGAGGCTGCTACTGCAGAAGCAAAGAAGGCATGCTTGTTTGGCAGCAAGATATGGGAGATTAGAAGTCTCTGCGTCTGATGAGGATTAACTTCTTGCAGAATCCCAGCCCCTTGAACAAGGCTCTCTATATAAGCCTTGCTGTAAGCTTGCTTCTGCCTGGGTGGAACAAGTGTGTTAGATGTCATCATCGTGTGCTTGGTTCTTCATTGATTCTCAGCCTGCCTTGATTTATTGGACTGTGACCATACTACGACTTGCCTGCTGCCTGCCTTGACTCATTCGACTGTGATCTGACCACACTTGTGCTTGCCACCTGCTTTGCCCTGCGGGGTCAGACCCAGCTACGCCTTTGCCTTCTGGCAGCACACTGTGACTAGTCCAAGGTCACCCATGTAGGAGTGGGAAAATAAATCTTGTTTACCAGATTAGAGTCCGGCACTCATATGGAGGAGTGAGGAGTCAAATCCGGTTCTTCAGATTAGAGTCCACTGCTCTTAACCTTTGGGACACGCTGGCTCTTTGCAGGCAAAAAGATGCAGGTTCAGTTCCTGACATCTTAATTTAAGAATCTTAATTCAGGAAATCTCATACTTTCCCCAGGATCAATGTAGAATGTCTGCATAGCATCGTCTCTGGATCAATGTAGAATGTCTGCATAGCATCGTATTAATTCCGAACATGACTTGCTGAGTTTTTGGGGGCTTGCCTCTTTGTGCTGCAGAGAAACAAAATATGTTTTCTTCTGTTAAAAGGGAAAATGTAGGGTGGCTGTGGGCAGAACATCTATCCGGATGGTCGATTCCTGCCTACCATAAGCAGGAGCATGCACCTAAGGTCTTCTTTCACACTGGTGTGGGGAAGCTCACAGCTGTGTTACATTTATTTATTTATGCTTCAAATTTCTATCCCGCCCCGTCCCCGAAGGGCTCTGGGCGGCGTACAACATACAATGAGTACAATCATAAAATCATAAATAGGCTAAAACTTATAAAAGCAGCGAAACTAGCTACATATTAACATTTAAATGTAAAATGAGTAAAAGCACAGGTATGAGTAAAAGCACATCACCTCCCCTTAAGACTTTTGAAGAGCTTTTTCACTTTTCGTTCTGAGACATATTGTAGTATTATAATGTAGCTCATCAGGACAAGGAAAAATGAAGGCTAGATGTGTGCTGGGGAGATCTTGACAAAATCTGTGCTTTTTCCGGAATGAAGATGAGTAGGGATTGGGGCAGTAGTAGCAGCAAGCAGTGAGGGATGTGGGTGCCATACCCACCAACTCTAGTGCTGTTACCACAGTGAGATTCTGGAGAGATTTAGAATGGTTCTGGAAAGATTCTGGAGACACCGTGCCATGAAGACAAACACAGCTTAGTGTAACATGCCTCTGAAGATGCCAATAAAATGTTAGGAGTAAAAATTACCAGACCACAGTCACACAGCCTGGAAAACTTACAACAACTCTTTCTGGAGAGCCGTTGCTCATGACATATATAACTCGATGGACCAGTGGTCAGAGGCAATATAAGGCAAAAAAATTTGTGGTTGAGACCATTGCTCAGAACAAGCTAGGCAATCCATCTTTTCATGATAAGATCAGAATCGAACCCAACTGTACTTGTATATTTAACTCCAGTCTTCTGTATAGAGATTGCTGCTCTCTCTGCATCCTGTTCAGAATTCACATTAGGTGAAATTAACTTTGAATTAGCAATGCAATTCTTAAAGTCGATAGACATTATCAGCAAAATCTATGATCAAATACTCCTACATGTAAAGACTCCTCCATGCTAGATTTATATATTCAAGGATCTATCTATTCAGGAAGGCAAATATTTATATTTAGATATTTATACTCTGCTTCCCCCCTCAATGGGAACCCAAAATGACTTACAACATTATTTTGTCTTCCTCAGTTTTCCCATACAACACTGTGAAGCAGCTTAGGCTGAGGAAGAGCAACTTTGCCAAGGTCATCCAATTAGCTTCCATGACCGAAAAGAGATCTGAACCTGGTTCTCCTAAATCCCATTCTGACACTCTAACCACTACACTACAATGGTCAGTAGTACCTAGATGGCAGACTTCCTATGATATCTATGTATGGTTCCCTAAACTTCAAGAAAAGCATATATGAAGGGGAAGGGAAAGCTGAGTGGTATAGCCCAATCTCATCTTGGAAGTTAAACAGGGTCTGGAAGGGAGACCCCCATGGAAGGCCTTGGAGAGAAAGGCAATGGCAAATCATCTTTGCTTCTCACTTGCCTTGAAACCCTTGCTGGGGTTGCCATAAGTCAGCTTTGACTTGATGGCATTTTAGACACACTTACATGTTATAAATAAATAACTACAAGCCCTTGAAACTGAACCCAAACATTGTTAGATGTTCTGCTATCACTGAATCATTAACTTCCTAGATTTTGCTGCATGCACCAAAAATACATAAGGTATTACTGTGCACAACAACCACAACATGTGGATCTGCCCTGAGTTCGTTTAGTGTGCATTTCAGCTCTGAAGGCATAATTTCACTCTGTGTGCTCTCAGTGAACACTAGAGCCCCTGAGTGTATGTGACTATTTTTATGACAACGGATATACTATGAGCATAATCTGTTGGTACGTTCTATTGAAATAAACGGGAACAATACAGAGCAGCTTCCATTCATTTTGATGGGGCATGCATAGGAACCCTTCCCAATAGATCACATGTGTTTGATGCAGTGTGCCTAGGCACTAAACAGCAGTGCCTAGGCACTAAACTAGGCACTAAACAGCAGCCTCACAGTCCTACCAGACTCTTATTATGATTTGAAGAGGATTTAAAAGGCCAATGTTTTAACTTCACTTACAAGTGCTGATGACTTTTTAATGAAAAGTCAAGAACGTCTGAAACTAATTTTTTTCTCATTAAGAGGCTTAGCTCGGAATGGTGTTGACCTGAGGAATATTGCAGTGTTACATTTCCACTTGTCTATTTATTCTAGTTTTTCAGCAAATTAGTTTGGTTAATATAATCCAAATTAGGCTGAAAACGGAAGAAGATAATTCAGTGTGTGTTAAATGTCCTTAAGTGTAGTGCTTAGCGGAGGATTTGCTTTGCATCTTTCTTCCATCCAGAATAATAATAGTTAAACAGTTTGACCAATGTGGGAAAGATGAAAGACCAGTTAATAGGAGGGTTGCCAGACTTGCTCCAGCAAATGCTGGGAGACCTTTTGAGTTACAGGGTGGCAACTACAATGGGTGGAGTTTTGGGAGGTGACATTGTAATAACAGAGAAGTGCAAGAAGAATTGAATTACACTCAGGAGACTCCAGTCTCATGGAAATGGACTATCAATTGCTTTCATTGCTGGTTGAATAGATATGAGTTTCTTGCATGGAGAGAGCCATTTGTCCAACTGCCAAGAAGAGACAAGAAGGAGGGTTTAGGTAGAGGGTTGAGACATGTACTTCAAGCTGATTGGAGAAAGTGGTACAGAGGCAACCATGTGGAAGTTATTCCAAAACTCCCTGTAAGGTGAACATTTGGTTCCACCCCAATTAGAACGTAGCCTTTATTGTTTGTAAGTGATAAAGTGCTGTCAAGTCACTTCCAACTCATGGTGTTAATAGACTTGTTTAGGTCTTGCAGATTGAGAACTTTGGGTTCCTTTACAGAATCTTTTCCTGCTGCTTTCACATTTCCCTGGCATTCTTGACTTTTCTAGTAGGCACATACATGAACTTGATGTGTCAGCAAATCTGGGAGCAATACTGTAAGGGGTCCAGATTCTGTCAAGATTCTAAAACGTCTAGCAGAGTCACTCAAGGCAGATTGGTCACAGCTGAGACACCAGACTGATGCATCCATCCCCTCCAGAGATCAATGGCCACATCAGCAGAAGAAAACAGACAATTCCAGTGGTGATTGTGGTAGAGAAATCCTTAAAGGCAGAGGAATCTAGAGCTATTGTTGCTCATCCACATACAATTTCCATGTAAAAAGGTGACACTGGCAGAGGATCTTTGGTAGACAGTGGCAGTGCCACAAGTTACTTCTGGTTAGTACTGCACTGAAGAAGGCAATGATGCCTTGTATTGGGGTGAGATATTTTGAACTGAGCTGCGAGTCCATTTGTAACTCTTTGTTTCATTATTGGGGACCAAAGCTTCATAATGAGCTGTCCAGGAACTTCAGAACTGAGAAGAAGGATCTCTGCCACCAGCTAGAAGGCAAAAGCTCACTGGAAGATTACATCCCAAACCATCTAGGAAAAGCACCACCAAGGGAAGATGAGAATGGCCCATACAAAGGCTTACTTTGTTCGGGCATTGCTAGAATGCTCTCCTTCCTTGCTTCACCCCTCCATTGTTCTTCCCTTATCTGTTGCGTGTGTTTGAGTGTGGAAACCTGGGATCTAAATCTTTTAAACTGATTGGGAAACAAATATCCCCGAAAAGTAGGACATAAATAGAAATGAAAAACTAAATAACAAAAATAAATAATAAATAATGAAAAAAATTAAAAAGTGTTGTATGTTTTAAAAAAACTTTGGGGTTTTTTTGTTTGTTTTGCTTGTTGTGTGTCTATACAATGGCATCTTCATGGCTAAATCATGGAGAGTTCATATTCCTCATCCCTGGTAGTCAGGAAAGAGTTTGGGCCAACAAATCTTTATTCATTAGGAATAGGAGTTGCTTTTTGAGCTGTGATTTAAGGAAAAGGATCACTTGTGACGAATAGATATGATGCAGTTTGGATTTTAAACTTCCA